>NC_067123.1:29079323-29693557 GCF_021347895.1 Acanthochromis polyacanthus | reverse complement strand
TTTTTATCCTCCTTCACCTTATAGTTAAAGAGAAACTCATAAGTGTAAGCATTTCAGTGGGCCATATAGAGATTTAAAAATCTTTCAAAAACAATTTTGCCTCAAAATGTGGTCATTTTCCAAGCTGATTTTTTTTTTTAAGTAAAAAATAACTGTGTGTAGGGGAACCAGCTGAAGGATCATCAGTTTCATTCGCATTTTTGTGACTAGGACAAGCGTCACTGTAAGACATAAATTAGTTTTGACATATTGTGCTGACTTCCAAAAACCTCAAGCGTCACAGTAGGACTCGAGTATGAAAACATGACATTTAGAATATTTTATCTTACATATGCACATGAAAACACAGACCGTAAAAAAAGAATTCTTGAAATGTGAAATCTTGGATTCTAATTGATGTGTTGAATAGACACTGAGGGGATATATTTAGTTTAATCTAATAATCCTCATCTCAGACAGCTTTATCTGGTGATAACACCATTTACATGATTAGATATTCTTACTTCCATGCTGATTTTGTGCCTCTGTCCAAAAATGCAGATCAGTTTTGTGTGAGAATGTCGCTCCTTTGCTCAAGTCTGTATTGATTTCATGGCTAAGAAACAGGATAAATGAAGAATGCCTGCTTTGGTCTTCCTTTTGGGTAAAATCCAAAATCGACTGATGCCAACCTTTAGCTGCAACCTAAAAACGGGGCAGCTGGTTGACAACATGTATCCAGCTTCACCTTTTATTACTTCAGCTAAATCAAATTTAAAGTAGTCTTTCTATCGTGCCGTTTTTATTAGATTTCTCTCATTTTATTTCACCTCACAGCTTTTCCATAATGTTATGCTCCATGGCCGCTGTGGGATGCTTGAGGAATGCACTCCTGGGGTTTCACCGCCGCTGCCAAGAGACACTGGCTGCCACTTCCTCCGCCAGCCAGCCGCCTTTTATTAAATTCTTTCATTGGGTTTGAAATTCTAAGAAAACGAAGAATTAAAAAAAAGACCATCTGGGGTCACCTAGTGCATTCAGCCACTTCAGGACTATACAAGACAGATGAAGCAATTAAATCACCAAGGTAACGTTTACAATGCGTGGAGCTGCTGAAGTGACATTGGAGTAAAGTGTATTTTGTCTTTAAAATCGCAGCCTGTGTCTTGGCGGAGACTCCCGTTTTACAGTAACGCTGGAACATCCCCGCCATGCATCATTCCTGCTTTCCGTACTCTGATGGTTATTGGGCTTTGGCAAGCTTTTATTGTCTCGGTTGTCTGTGATTGATGGGCCCAATGAACAGGGATCGCTGGTTGGGTTGATGACACCCCAAGCTGTGAGAGGGACGGATGCCTATCACGTTAATTCAATAGAAAGCAGTCGGATAGTGAGCGAGATTTCATTATCCCACGTAAAGCAGATAATTCCAAGGGCCATCTGGACGGATGGAGGACATTACTACTAAGCTGTGTTCATATTTACATTTATATTCTCATAGGCCGAGCCGTCACCACCCTGTGCTGATGTAGTTGTAAACAAGCTGTCAGTCTCATGTAGCTGTTTTTGATATGACGGATAGGACAACAATAAAGGTCTGCCAACTGTGACACTGTTGGAGCTGCAGTAGTTCTCACAGTGTAAAGTTTGATATTATTGAGCCAAATGCTAATTTTAAATGTCCTCTCGCTGCCAGGGATTTCAGCTCCATTTTTACAGGCTCTCTAAAAGCCAAAATCAACTCTTGTCCACGCTGAGCTACAGTTCATGTTACACTAATTACCCCACTTATTAGTATTCTAGTGGAACATTAGCAATTAGCATATCCATTAAAATCATAAGGATCTCCTTTGGGAGGGGAGGAATAGAAAAAGAAAACAGGAATGGGGCTAGCATGTATGTTTTTAACTGTTTTTACATGGCTGCCTTAATGCAATTTTGTTTCCACCCTTCGGCTGTGGAAGACAAGTGTGTAAAGCGTCCTATGGCGAGGCTGCTCCTTCTAATGCATGCAAATTGTGTTGAAAGGGGACATCAGTTAGAATTAGCAGTGTGCACATGCAGTGCGTTTATTCATGAGGTTGGTAAACCTGCTAATTGTATGTACTGGAGACATCCATTGTGGAGGCCGCTGACTGGATTCACGTGAGCATGTCAAATGATGTCGATATACAAAGACCTGAATAGACGATTGTGTGTTTTTTGTTTTTTTTTGTTTTTTTGTGAGCCCAGAGATCTTCTATGAACTTTCAAAAGAATAAGACACACATGAGTGCATGAATATTTAAAGGTGGCACACTAAGCAGTTCTCCAGCGCTGACCTGTTGCTGGATGTATTCTTATTGAATAAATGAGCATGCCTCATATTTACTAGATGGCTGCTTTTAAGATGTATGAATCAGAATTATACATGGTCCCTGGTGGTTGTTGGCAGCCTCCCTCCACATAAATATTATCTGTGTGCCCCAACTCTGTGCTGCTCTCTGCTCTGTTGACTTGCTCTTACACACAGGGGAGCGTCTATTGATTTCTAGAAGGCCTTCATGCCGGCTTCTTTAGCGCGCTGGAATCGCATTTTCAGAAATGGGTCTTCCACCTCTTCCTGTGTGCAGTGTCCATTTTTTGTCTGTCCTGTGTGTTCCTTTAACTGTGGTTATTTATCATTATTATGTGATAGATATTTGCTCAATTGTAAAAAAAAAAAAAAAAAAAAAAAAAAAGTCTAAAAACCAGAGCGCTTAAAACGTATTCATAATGCTGTTGTAATTGTGTAAATGCTTCTTTCACACACTCGCCCGGTCCGTGGCGCTGCATTGGTGAGGCCATCAGTGTTAGCTCAGTTGTTCCTCAAGGCAGAATGTGTGACAACGATGGCAATGGGACCGCGGGGTCACGACCATTCTTCCTTTCTTTTGATAGAGGGCAAATGTAAATGTCAGTGATGTCTGAAAAAGAAAGGTCCTCTAGTCTCTGATGCTACGCGGAATAAGCTGTGACAGATGGAAAAAGCGTCGCGAGCTACAATTTATGGAGGTGACGCTGAGAGGAAGAGAAATAACTCTAGAAAAGGAGAATGTGGCAGCAGGAAGGGAGGCTCACAAAGGCTAGTATACTGTATAGTAGTTGTACTATTATTGCCGAGAAAACTGAGTTATTTTCAATCCCTGCCGGAGATTGTTTAAAATTGTTGTGTGCTGTGACAAAAAAAAAAGAAACTGACACCATATTTGTAATTGCAAATTAATTAAGTACAGTCTAGGCACATTTTTACTCACTATGAGCTCATTTTTCCCCTAAAAGTAAGAGCAAAACTTAAATTTCTTATTTTATGCACAAACTGTGAAGGCCACTGTTCAAACACAGCCTGCAGTTCAGTCAAAAAGTCACTTCGCTGAAAAGATGGGTATGAAAATCCTGTAAAGCTGTTTGCCAACAACTGTTACCCATTGACTTCTGTGCAAATCTGTGAACGGAATGAGCTTTAAATAATCAGTCATGGTTTGCCTTAAAAGCTGTGGCCCTTGGCGATGCTAAAAATGATCATAGGTGATAAAGAAGAGATGCAAGTCTGAGTACAGAGCAGAGAAACATTTCAATCATCATAGCTTTTGAGAAAAAAAACAACAGTTTTTCATCTGTTGCGCTGTGGATTTAGTGTTTACAGACATCCACAAATCAAAATGGGTTGTCTTACAACAAACAATGAAATAAAAAAGGGGGGAATCCTGAGCAGAATATTCTTTCCATATCTCTCAAATCACTGAGGATTTACAGCTCTTCAGTTTGAATGTACTAGAAAAAGGAGGCTTTGGCAGAAGTCTTGTCGCATGTCACAGCTTTCTCCCACCACAACAAAGGAACACCAAGAATAACGCCGGCGCCTATTTAATTCATTTATTCATGAGGGTAATTGAAATATTAACGCAGCTGGTTAGACACTGGCGAGCCAACGTCTTCAGTGCTCAGATCCAGCGCAACCCACCAAGGAAATGTTTTATTTACACATAGACTCCATCCCTCACATCATCACCCCTCTGCTCACTGGAAGTGTATCATACACTGGAAAAAATGCCCCTCTCAAAACAAGAAAAAAAATATTTTAAGGAACTTTTTACTGTGGAAAAAATTGCCAATAGAACAAGCTTGGTAAGATTTCTTGAAATAAGATGAGATTTAAAATATTGGGATCTTAAAATTAGCTGGGAATACTTATTTTAAGCTATATTTTTGCCAGGATTGTCAAGCTTAGGTGTCTTTAAAATAAGCCAGATATGCTTTAAAAAATAGTTTTCCCACTCCAAAATAGACTTTTGCTTTCATGTAACCTCCTAATTTGAGATGTATTCAACTTATTTTGAGTTTTCTTGAAAAATAAAACTCAAAACAAGATAATTTAAAAATTGTTTGACTTAACAAGATATTTAAGATGCATTGTCTTAACAAGTCTCTCCATCTTGCTGAAATGCCACTTGTTAAGTGAATTTACCTTAAATCAAGTGGGATGAGACATTTTGACTAAAAATAAGACAAATAGTCTTGGTAAGATTTTGAGTTTTTGCAGTGTAAAGGTCCCTGGATGTGGTGGGGTTTTTTTTTCACTGTCTGTGATTATGTGAAGAATATGTTGCTGATGCTTACCGTAGATATTCATGTCTTTGAGAAATTTGATAAATGTGAGTGAATGTAAATAATTTAGAAGCTGAGTAATGGTGAGATTGAGGTGAAAAGACGCAAAAATGTGTGTTGGAGCATTAAGCACAGGTGAGGAGAGAGGGGAAAAAGTGAAGAAGGTTTCGGAAAAAGGCATATTTTGGAAGAGGAGGAAGAGGGAGGCTTGGGTAGAGTTGAGCGACAGCCGGATGTGACTGGTATGAACACAGCTTGGCATGTTTACCCCCTTCTAATGATGTGAGAGCAGTGCTGGGAGAAGGTGTGTGCAGTGACAGTCAAACAAAACACACCGTCGCTCTGCTGGTGGTTTGATCCGACTCTAACTCGGGCACATGGCTTCCTGTTCACCTCCATCCTCCGCGTGTCATTATGTTACTGTAATTGCGCTGATATGCATCTTCGTGTAATCCGTGTGTAGCCATGTGCATTTGTGTGCCTCCGAGATAGTCGTTTGGGGGGGGTTTCTGGCCAGGGAGCCGAGAAAGGGAACATGACAAGTGTGCCAAGCTCGTTGAGGGGTGTTCTCAGACATTCAGGGGGGAAACAGGCCTGCAGAGGATTGGGGTGGATGGTGGAGGGCGGGGAGGGAACTGGGAGGCCATGTGCTGCTACTGTCACATGTCGCGCTTGGCACGTTAGCGGGCGAGGCGGCAGGCGGGCGAGGAAAACACCACCTACCGGGAGCTGTGGGCGTGGGGGCTGGGTAAGCAGGGTGACTGCGGTGCTGGCGCTTCTTCCTCAGGCTTTATCAGAGAGGAAAAAATAAAACGTGGAGAGATGGATCTGCCACTAACAATCAGAGTAGTGGCACACTCTGGCTTTCTGTGTGCCACGGGGAGGATGAAAGAAATGCATATATGGGCTACATATGTGCTAGATGTGTGCATGCAGTAGCCTGCGGGGTAATGAGAGTCACATTTTTCTCTTTTACTTTTGCAAATACTGACACAACCATCATTTGCGCTTGCAGTGTTTTGAAGTTTGTGTTGAGATGCCATCACCAACTGGATTGTGGCTTTTAAACTGACAATCTTTCTTTGGACAGCCTTCCAAAGTGTGTCTAATTAAATGAGAGGCCTTTTGAGAACTGTTTTCTGCAGGTATCTCCACAAAGGGGCATGAATAGACTTGTCATGAAGCCTCCTTTGAACTGGTTTTAGTTTAAGACCTGCGTTGCATTTTGCTTCATTCACCGTTCACTCAATGGCAGAAGAATCCATTTGAGAACTTGCTAAGGATATAACTGGTGACGGTGTACGTTTTTCTTGCTCTTAAGCAGAAGGTGAAGTCCTTGTCGCTAAAATCTGATATTGTCTGTGCCTCAGACCAACACTGTAGTCCAAAAATCTGTTGAAAACACACAATAAGCCAAAATACAGCATTGGACCCGATGACCATGTTTAGCCTAACCCTCTGAACCCCAACCAGTCTCTGGGCATTTCGTGCTGCGGTCACAATTTCTCGATGTGGATTAATTCCAAATCTGAAGTATGAAGTCCTGCACCTCTGTGGAAACGGCACAATCATGACCAGAAGCAGAGAAAACACACAAATATACATAAAATACAGTTCGCCTTTAGGGCAATACATCGTGAAGAAGAGCATGAGAAAAAAAAGTAGAATTTCTTGATTATTTGTTTTACAAAAATGGAATCAATATGTACAACATTTTTCCAGTTGCCCTTGGGTGTTACCAGCACTGAGAGGGAAAATGCGGATCTGTGTACTGCAGATAGGGTTATTTCTACGACCTCTACATAATAGATGTTTTTTACACACTGGAAATATATGTCGCCATGCTGAATACATCTTCCAACTACTTGCTCAACTGTAAACCATTTGTGAGCCGTTTTCCTCTAAATCTCTTTTGTTGTCTCCTCTCCGGTCTGTGTAAACACAGCCTGCAGGATTTGAAATAAAACATGCTTTTCAAACCTGTTTTGAGTTTCAGAGGGTTAAATCGATTTTGCAGTTCGCTCATTAAATGTGTCACCAAACGTGCATTAATCTGGAGCTGAAAATAGTCCCCAGCACCTGCACGAACTGCTCCTGTTCGAGTAGCTTTTCCTTCAAACCACTGTGCACAACTATGTAAGGTAATATCTTACTCTTTCCTTTAATTGAACAATATATTTCTGACCTGTTTTTAAAGATTTAAATCTTCGGCAGGAGAAGTAGACGAAAACATTAAAGATATACTCAAGGCATTTTTGCTTTGATGTTTTTCATGGGTCCTGTTCTTTCTACAATAAGTAAAATATATAATTTACACAGTTATAAGCCAGCTTAAAAAAAAAGCACAATAATTAGCTTTTTAGTTTTAGATTTTTATCTACGCTGAGGCGGTTTTATATACGACTGTGGCTACATTTGCCATTGTAGAATGCAGCGATGCCCTCTGCTTTGAAACCTACTGTTAGTACTGGAACCGTTTTGACAGGTGTGGGCCCTTTTTAAAATGATGTCCAATCTCATTTAGATCAAGAGACATCTCAAGTAAGATCAAAGGAGCCCAGATACATTGAGGCTCAGCGTGTCACAGAAAAGGGTAAATATATTCAGCATGTAAATGAATTATCTCTGCGTTTCAGATTCAGTTGAGAAATATCTAAAAATGGATTATAAATACAGAGGGAGAGAGAGAGAAAGGGGGAGAGTGGCAGAGAGATGGATTAGGAAAAGTAAAATTAGGGAAAACGGGGAGCTTTCTAATCTCCAGAGGAAACCTGGCTGTGTGTGCGGTCACGCTCTCCTGAATGTAAAGTACGTGTCAGTGTGCGCAGGGTTCCCATAGTTACACCTGCCTGCTTTTTTTTTAAATTTTCGCCATAAACGTGCAGACTTGCCACATTTCTTTGAAGACCACCGTTTCCCCTATTACCCTTCATGCCTACTGTTTGATCCTCAAGGCAACCAGCGATCCACACCCCCACACTTGTATTACAACATCCCTTGTTCCCTCTTTAATTTCTTCACTCGTTCCCCTCGCCTCCACCACCTCTACCCTCTGCTTGGTGGTGATGGATGTCTGCTGTGTGCGGTGTATGGCGGCCCGGAGGAAATATTCTGTCACGCATCATCATTATGCGCCCAAGGATGCCCGTGTTTAAGCCAAGAACCGTGGTGCTGTCATGTCCCCTGATTATTGTGTAAGAGATTGATTAACCCTCGAGTGGAATAAACCCTTTTCATCACGATGGCAGGCTGCCACCGCTCTCTGGGGTGTAACTTTGTAAATATTAGTGTGTGTCTCTCTCTCACACACTCCATTTTGCGTTAAACCTGTTGCACTATTGATTTACATACCCGCAGAATCGATGTCTTTAAGGTAATGCTTTATTCACGTGTGTCACAGCTGGAGGCGGTGACAGCATTAAGTGCTTTGTATGTGGTGACAAACGGCGATATCTGGAAACCGTGCATTATTTATCATGCGATAAATGCTGCTTTCTGTCAAGAAACTATTGTTTATTTAGGTTAAGGGATAAATACAACATGCAAATTTAATAAAGGTGAATATTTTAAGTCTTTTGCCATAGTTTGGCTCAGGAGGCAAACTGAAAAATCTTCCTCCAGGTAATTTGATCACATACGATAACAGAATATCTACAGCAAACAGAAGGATTAAAGATGGAGTATTTGTTTATACACTGAAAAAAGAACCAAAATATTTGCGGGTGTGGTATTTTTAATCAGCTAGCAGGCACCGAGGAAGATTTGTTGCTGCTTGTTGCATGTCTGTAGTCCTGTGCCAGGATTGGAAAAGGGAGGAGAAAAAGAGATTTCTTGGATTTAATCTGCTTCTAACTTTCTCTGAACAGAACATTAAACTGCTCGGCAGAGTCTGAGCGAGAGTCACTGTCTTTCTAATCTGCTGATTTGGCCCTTGGTGAGATTAAGGGTTATGGTTTAGAGTGAAAGGGAGAGAGAGAAAATAGCTGGAGAGATGAGATGATGGAAAAGACTGGATAGAGACAAGAAGGCAGAGAGGGATGAGAGAGCAAAGCGGAGTTGATTAGAAGAGATGGGAGAGGAGGGAGGGACAATTGTGTGGAAGAGATGGAGGAAGGAAAAAAAAAACGCCGGGTTGAAAAGTCCTACTCTGTCCTGATTGTCGGGTAAAATCCATGAGATTGCGTAGATTCATTTAAAGGCATTTGAGGTGAGCCTTTTGATGATGGACGAGCCTCTGGGGTTAGTGGAGGTCACCGTGTCCTGCTCTGCTTTAATGAAGCTGTTGACCACACACTTCCTCACTGCTCCCATTCTCATAATTCTGCAGGATAAAACTGTCACTCGGCACATATTTTCATCGCAGCGTAACCAGCTGCTTCGCAAATTAGAGGACTTCAATGCTGCTGCAGTCAGTCGGGATGTTCTGGCAAAAGCCTTTTTTTGGTGAAATACGGGTCTCATAGCCAGTGGCGGCTGGTGATAAAATATTTTTTTGGGGGGGGGGCGCTAGCAGACGGGCATTACAACACAACAAAACAATTACTTGAACATAAATTTTGCTCTCCTCTCCTTCAGGCCAGCAAATTTATCAATGACTTTCTGATTGAAATCTGTCATTTCACAAACAAGTCTCTTTTCCATGGAGAGCATGGCCAAGGCATTCAGCCTTTCCTGGGTCATGGTGTGTCTGAGAAAAGTTTTCACTCTTTTCAAGGTTGAGAAACACCTCTCTGCTTCAGCTGTGGTCATGGATGTGGTGATCAGGATCCTTCGAATATTGACAGTCAACAGTGGAAAACCCATATTAATATGCGCTTTCGAAACTCTATCACACCCTCAGTGTTAAATTACATCGGAAGATGACACCAGAACTCATCATAGCTCTCAGCCTTTTCTCTCTATTAAAATGTCTGTATGTGGTATCTCTGAAAATTTCTTTTCATGGCAATGGACTCAGATCAAGACTGGAGCTGAATACAGTATTACTCACATAGTAGTAATGAAGATATATTTGTCAAATGGTGTAATGTTAAATATTAAGCATTTTGAAATGAATTTCCGATATGCAGTATAGCAACCTGTTGGCAATAATTCTTCAGCAGCAAACAGAAACCATCCAGTCATATCATATATGTAACCAGGATAGCTTACCGAGTGCCAAATGTGGGATTCAGAATTGCTTTAATACACATTCACAGGAGAAGTGCATTTAAATCAGCCTTGAACTATAATACGTTTCCATTTAAATTTTCATTTTTACTATCGCTATCAGAACATTTAAACAGAAATAGAAAATTTGAATGCTACTTTTAATAATACCTCAATAATTATTCTACACACAAACCTCTTTTTTTTAATGTAGAAAAAACTATTTCCATGGTTGTTATCGACTGCACACTTGTACGCTGTAAAATGTGCCGTTTGAGCCATAGTGACTGCATGAACAGAAAATCTGTCATTCTTTGCCGATAACCTTGCTATTAAATGCTCCTCTTTTGGGGATTTTAGTTGGAGGCAGATTACAATATTTTGATAATTATGTTGGATTCACAATTTGCAGGAAAGTAATCTGTGTTTAAAGATGAAGCAGTCGGGAAAAGATCATTCTGATCACACTTGATTGCCTGCCTCCCTGAAGACACACACTGTGCTGCTGTTCTCTCAGCTGATGATGACTGGAGGCTCACATAGCTGAGGTTTTTTATTTTGGTGTCCTATTCAATGTAGTGACAGAGCAAAACAGGATTTATAGTTTATGGAACATAGCAATGTGAAGGTTCACTGAAGACTCAATAGTCTGACAAAGTCCTGCACAAGCCCTGTCTTACTTTCCCATCTGACTCACTACAAATCCGTGGTTTGGAGGTTTTCATGTACGATATTAGAAAAGACTGGGAGACCCAAGGGTCTTGAACTTTTTTTCTACAAGCTTCTGTACTTCATTCACCATTTTCTGCATTTGTCTTTCTGAAAAGCAAAAAGTGTATCCAGGGTTTACTTTCCCTTGTAAGACAGATGTACATCCGGTACAGTAGTTGCTATTAGAAATCCAAACCTATGATTTGAAAGTTAAACAATGATTGCTTTGTGTGCAATGAATATACTAGAGCTCCTAAAAATGAAAAGACAGAAGAAGCAGGCATCATATCCATATATTGTCATAAACTGGGTCCATGAAATTCTGTTGTCTAACAACTTTTATGTCTTTTAATTCTCTTTTCAGTTATTACAGGCATGCAACCCAGTGAATATCCCACAATATTGGGTATATTTTTTGAAAAAAACACCATTATCTGAACATATTAAATAAACAACACAACACACTGTTGAGCAAAGCTCTGTTACAGAGTTGCATTTGAAGTGTTGAAACTGGACACCATAGATTTACAAAGTTGCATTTTTTTTTTTTTTAAGATTTACAAACACAGTTCTGGTTAGTTTATTTAGATAACATAAAGGCTATTTTTGTTGAAAGAATCTAAGATTTGTTGGATTTTTTTCCTCAGAAAGTACTCAACACAGTGGTATTAGCCTGGATATGATTATTGCAATTGATTCTCAAAGGAACAACTGAAAAAGAACCAGAGCCACTGACAAAGAGTCAGAAATTCAAAGATTAGAAATTTGCACAATTTTGCAAAAACTTGTAAAGAGAAGCTGCTGGGCTTCAGAGATAGATCATCTTTAAGCTTTTGCTGCTTGTGTGTAAGGCTTTTAATGTGCTGTCTGCTCCTTTGGTTTTTGAACTCCTCCACTCTCTCGACTCCGAGGTCCTCTGAAATAGACCTCTGAGCTGTTGCTGGAGGTAGATCTGGTGTTTGAGGTCACAGCCTTTAGATTATAGAACAGCCTCCCACAGTATATCAGATCTGCTGTCATCACTGACACTTTTAAAACGGTTTCATATTGTCTCTTACTTTTCTTCATAGATAGATAGATAGACAGATGACTGGGTGTGACCAACAGCAGTCAGGAGAACAACACTGAAAACTATTGTAACAGTCAAATATATTTGTAAAACAACTAAAAAAACATTTAATTCTAATGTCGGTGATGTGTCTTTCATTGAGATATTGTTCACTGTTCTTTTGTGTTTTCTGTTTGTTTGTGAGGGCTGCACAGTGGGGTAGTGGTTAGCACTTATGCCTTGCAGCAAGAAGATCCCCGGTTCAAATCCCGGCCTGGGATCTTTCTGCATGGAGTTTGCATGTTCTCCCTGTGCATGCGTGGGTTTTCTCCGGGTACTCCGGCTTCCTCCCACAGTCCAAAAATATGCTGAGGTTAATTGATTACCCTAAATTGCCCGTAGGTGTGAATGTGAGTGTGATTGTCTGTCTGTATATGTAGCCCTGCAACAGACTGGCGACCTGTCCAGGGTGTCCCCTGCCTTCGCCCGAGTCAGCTGAGATAGGCTCCAGCACCCCCCGCGACCCTAGTGAGGATAAAGTGGTGTATAGAGAATGGATGGATGTTTGTTTGTGATTTGTCTAATCATGTTGTTTTATTTTTGTCATATTATCAAGTATGCAGTTGTCTGAATCTCAGAAAAAAGGATGTAAATTAGCACTTATCAATTCGTATTAAACACTTTATGCAGCATTTCTATATTCAGTGAATGCACTATCCTATGGATTCATCCACTGGTATATTCAAATACTATACAGTTTCAGGGTGGACTCATAGACATTTTTTAGTAACCAGTGGTTTTATTGTGCTCTTATGTTTTGACTTTGTAGCAAAAATAATTTGTAGCCATTAAAACATGCTTCTTAAACTTATAAGATCAAAGGAGGGTGTCATGACATAAAACTTTAAAAGAAACAGTTTTTATTTTAAGTTCTCTCTTTTTGACAGTTTAATCAAAACAATTATCAACAGAGAAACCCAACAAATCCAGTTTTATTTGGATTCCCTTTGAGCAAGCACTAGGCGACAGCGGGGAGGAAAAAAAGTCCCTGATAGCAGGGAGGGAAAAACCTCCGGCAGAACCAGGCTCAGGGAGGGCGGCCATCTGCCTCGACCGGTTGGGGTGAAGGAAGCGCAACAGAGGTCCTGCGCCAGCTGAAACACAAAAGCAAGTTAGCACATGAACGCATAAATTGTGCAGTACAGTGTTTCAATTCATCTTTTCATTCCAAGGAATATAGCTCAAGACATCAGGATGTCTCCCAATTTACAGCTGTAACAGTGTCTGTAGAGTCATTTTAATTTAGAATGGTTACCATTCTTTCGTTTCCCAGGTCTCACTCTTCTGTTTGGGGCTTTTCGTCATCTCATCCCGGACGGATCCTTCCGTGTTTGGTCATCCTGGGGCTCCTCTCACTGTTTCTTTGTCCTACAAAATTGTGAAATGGTGTTAGAAAGAGAAACAAAAAAGAAAAGAAACCCATTGTATGAGTGAACACTGTGCAGATGTGTTAATTACTTTAAATACGTATTTATGTTTACTGTGTCAATACCTTTTTCACAAAATCTTGATGGGGGCGGCGCCCTAGCGCCCCCTATTAACAAGCCGCCACTGCTCATAGCTGTAAATCATTTTAGATTTTGGAATTAAAAAGGCATCAGTTACACTTTCATTCTATTTCATACAGCCCATTCTATGACAAATACCATCACTTCTGTTTTCAACCTGAGCAGCAAATTCAGCGGCAAAATTTATCCTTGGGACAGTTATTATTGTGACCTTCCACCAGCTACATTTTTGATGTCAGTGCTGAGCTGAGGGCTGTTGATTGGCACAGTAATTCTCCCTACTTCACCATCATCCGAACACTTCTTCGTGGGTGGAAGGTCGCGCACCTCTTCAAACATACACGGTGACGAAAGGGCTCTATTTTTCTAGCGGGATTGGAGGGGCTTTCTTTACACAAATGAGATGTGAAAGGATTTTCCTGGGGTTTTCTTCCCCTGAGGATCTGCAGCTATAAGAGGTCTTCCCTCCTCCTCATTTGACAGCCCTATTTGTCTTGCCTGGTCAAGCCTATTCATTTGACTCACACAACTGCCATAAGTACAGTAGTGGCACGGTTTATATATAGCTCTCATTCAGAGCCCAGTCCCTTCTTGCGTGCAATGCAGTGTAAACACAGCATCTCCACTGTTTCTCCTCTTGCCTCTTTACATTA
Source organism: Acanthochromis polyacanthus (assembly GCF_021347895.1). NCBI lineage: Eukaryota > Metazoa > Chordata > Actinopteri > Pomacentridae > Acanthochromis > Acanthochromis polyacanthus. The sequence continues at coordinate 29,679,824 of NC_067123.1, read as the reverse complement.
TTTTCCTAATCTCTTTATTCTCTTCCTTCACTCTGCAGCCCAACGCTCTCTCTCTATTAGGCTCACTTGTGCACTCTAGCAAAATGCACATTTGTACTTAGATTCACTTCCTGTCCACAACTGGTCACAGCACTGGTGTCTAATTGGATTCTTCTCTGTATTTCCTGCCAAATAACACCTTAAACACACATATCAGTGGCTCCTTGTACTTCACTTGACTTCTTCTTTCATCTATACCCATGTGTGTGTTTAAAGAACATACATTGTGTGCTCTGTCTCTGCACAATATGCTGGGCGTGCAAATTGCTCCATGCATGAAAACATGAATTATGGAAATCTGTAAATTTCCTCCCCTATCTCTCTTCAGCGTGGCTGTTTGAAGCATGGCTAATGTGAAGTGTTTTTAACCTGCAGGGCTAAGAGAGAGGGGAGCTCTAATGAGCTGGGATTGCTGCTAAAGTGTGTGTTTTTGTACGTGTGTGCCGACAATCATGAATTTAATATGTCTGTGTGTGTTTGTGTGCGCGCGTGTTTTGTTTTGCGATGTAAGACAGTACGAGATCTCTCCTGCAGTGCTTAAACATGGCAGTTGGGAGGGAGGCGAGTGTGTTTCTAGCCAGCTTTAGTCCCGAGTTTCATTAACTCAGTCAGTATCCCAGAGCCATGTAGCGGGAGAGGGGAAAAATACATTGTGTGTGAGACGGAGAAAGACCCCCAAAAAAAAAGTGTAAAAATAGGAGTTTGAAAGATCATACAGACACCTGAACCCAGCCGGAGGGGACCTTTTCTGGCAGCTGAGGCTGTAGTTGTAGCACTCGCACCACTGGAACGACGCACGCACAACACTCAAACTCATCCCACCTACACACACACACACACACACACACACACACACACACACACACACACACACACACACACACACACACACACACACACACACACACACACACACACACACACACACTCTTTGCCCATGCTGCTCAAACCCCCCAACAAGCCGGGCCCCGTTCCACACCGGTGGTTAAAAAGACGGGGAGCGCAGCTGACACTTGTGCCGAGGAGAGGAAGAGCAAACGCAGCCAGCTCCCCCTCCTCTCTCCTCCCCTTCCAAGTGCTGCTGCTTTTATAGTCCCTCGCAAGTCATTTAACATTTCATCGCGGTAATGCATGGTCCTCTCCTGGGCCCAGAGTCACAGCACTGGTTTATTCATCAGACCTGACCAGTTAAGCTAGAAGTGGATAGTCAGATTTGAGGCCAGAGAGAGAAATATTGGGTTTCTGATTCTGGTCTTGCCCGCTGCATGCACAGAAATCATTGCTTTTGCCTCACTGTAGTAAGACTGTGATGTGAAATCCTGCATTAACATCATCTTTTTCCCTTTTGTTTCCAGCCCTGATCTGAATCCTAATATATCCATCACCTCATCACCACCTTCTCATACCTCCACATCTTCTTTTCCTTGCTCTCTAATTAACGCTCTCCCCTTCCTCCTCCTCCTCCCTCCTCATTGTTTTTCTTCCGGCCTCCTCTGTCAGGAGGAGTATGGGGAACTAGTGTTTTCTCATTAAGTTAGCGCAACACTCTAATATCTGCCCAGATGCCCATTAGTCCAGCAGCTTGGCTCAACTGATGGGAACACAGATCAGAGGGCAGACAGTACAAGTCCCCGTTGGCTCCGCCTGATAAAACATCCTGTTTCTCCAGCAATGTCAGAATGGAGCAGTCAGTTGGGTTGTGACGACGCCACACAAAGGCTGCACCAGAGGGGTTACAGCAGGGCGGGAAACCGTTTTCTGTGCAGATTGTTAGCCTTACAGAACAGTTGACATAGAGAACCCATCCTAAACGGCCCAACATTCACTGCTGTTGTAAAAAAAAAAGATGAATTTAGCGTGTATTTGTTGCTGCAAAATAGTTCTTTCCATTTCTTCTAACAAGTTCAAATGATTCTCTGTATGTGTCAGGCATCTTCTTTCTCTAAATCCTAGAGCGCTGATGTTTTTTTGGAATTCGGTGTGTTGTTTTTTCCTTGTCACAACCAAGAGATGGAGGGCAGGAAGCGAGGGGCTGAGAGTGAGTTGAAGCAAATATCGGTGGGAGTTGGCAGGGTGAAAGGAAGTCAGCAGGGACCCCCAGAGCCTAGTGATTCACCACCAAATGAATACAGCACATACACACACGGATACACACAGCGCACACAAAAACGTGCACACATTGACAGACACAGGTTATGTTTTGGGGATGTCGGGACACATCACTGTCAGAGCCTCATCCTTCTCAGAACAGAGAGGACGATCTGAAATTGGAGACGGATCACAGAATCTGCTTTTCAGTGACAGTCTCTGTAATTGGCTCATTTCTTTACTGTGCTTTACTGTTCTTTTTGTGCTCGCATGTAGATGTTATGTTTTTAACTGAAAGTAAAAGGATTTACCATCTTCGCTGCAACTCGGTTAAAGTTTTATGTCTTTAGAAAGTCACTTAGCAGGGCTTTTCCTGACTTAGAATGAGCCTCTGGGGGTTGACGCTGTATGTCAGTAAGCACAATCAGCCTGAATACAGTAAAGAAAGTAGTCTGTGTCACTTTATTTGACAAAATCTATGCATTTTCTTGTTTTTTCTAAACAAAAATGCCTATTATGTTTGAGTAAATGGAATAACAATAAGTAAAAAAATATAGCTGCTATTTTTATTATTTTCTGTTCTTATCATTTTGATGTTGCCTAAACCTCACTGGACGTACTAAAAAATCCTCATTTTAGAAATTTTGAGACCATTCTTCTTGTTATTCTGTCTTTAGTCTATTTTTCTACCATATAACTAGATGTATTCTGCTTTTTAATGTACTTGTTTACTCATATTTTTATCTCTCTATAAAACACCTTAGTCACCGTTTATTGTTGTGAATTGTGCTGTATGAATAAAATGACTTGACTGATGCTGAGATGTAGTTGTTGTGACCATGAGAGAACAGAAGTGACAGGTGACATCAGTCTTGTTCGGGGGTTTTGTTGACAACAAGAGGAAGCAAAACGCAGCGGCTTTATGGGGGTATTTTGGCATGCAGGACGCACAGAGTCACATCTTCTGTAGGTTCATGTAATAATGGACAAACACGCCGAGCCTCACGCGCTCGAAACATTTGTGATGATCTGGGAACGAAGAGATTGTTATTGATCCGTCTCTATGCCGCTGTGTGTGTATGTGTGTGTTTGTATGAGTCATGCATCCAATTGCACTTCCCCCGAGAGAAGCTTTTTAGATATTTCTGTTTATTTGTAACAAGTGCCGTGTACAGTAGCAGTGTTTGACACAGAAACGGGCCGAGAGAGCTCTGGCCATTTTGAAAACTCTCTCATACCGTGGTGACAGATCTGATTTTTACGTCACTGGTGTTCCTCTTGCCACCATGGCTTTACAGCCTGGAAACACTGGGCCCCGTTTCCGAACACACATCAGCAGCCCCTTCCAAAGCTCATCAACTCATTAGGCTCTGTACAGTTCCAGCATCTCCACTCAGTGTGCATGCTTGGATCAGATATACTGTACAGTCAGTGCCTTAGGCTGACTGCTCTTCATTGAGACCAGCCCTGGTGACACTATAGAAGACGCAGAAGGAAACTTGAAAGCGTGAAATCTCAGGGAGCTAAAAATGTAGCTTTTGTGCTGTGTCTGTGTGTCTTCTGGATGAATGAACTAATGAATAGAATTAAATTAACATAGCAAACGGAATTTATTTACATATACACTCATTTTCTTGGCCTCGGACTTTTAATTTGTTGGTGATTAATTTATGCTGATTTAAACTGAATAATTCTATCAATGCAGTTGCTGTATAAAGAGTGTTCAATTCACAAAACGATTCACTGCAGCACTTGCAAGAGACTGACAGATTTTACAAATGGCCAAAAAGTAACACAACAACATTTCACTGTACACCAAACTTAGGCCCAACATACCGGTAAGACATTCGTGATGACAGCATTGTCCAGAATGAGAATCCCAAATATTGGCCTTAGAGGAAAGTAACCATATTAGTCAGTACCGAACGAGGAAACAAAAACGTCAGCACTTTAAAATTTGCGTTATCATTTGACCACGCAGAATTTCTTGCAGTAGTCTTATAGAAGTGGTGCTAGTTGACCCCTGGAGACCAGTAAACTTCTCTGTGTGTGACTAATATTATTTCACAACAACAAAAGTATCAGCACTTTTCATCACTTTGCCCTGCAACAAGAAAACAAAAAAAGAGCCACCACAAAAGCATCTCAAATCCCATCTCATACTGTTAGGGTATGCCGTCATGTAAACTTCTTGCGTCTTCACTTTGGGTCCGCATGATTCATTTTGGAGGACGAAAGAGGAATGATTTCAAAACAAAAGTGTGTGAACGTAGAATCGCATACGGTGTGATATTCAGAAGTTGACTTGATAGGGGGGGAAAAAAGTAGCAGAGATCCAGCTGGGTAATGCTCGGATCAAACATTTCCACTGTTTACTCCGTTTCCTGTCATGTCCCCATTCATTCCGCCCCAAACCAGAAAAAACGGATTTAATTTTTATCATCAAATAGCAATACTACTAAAACTATTAACAAAACAAATCAGTCACAAATTGATGGAATTGAGCAAAAGGTTCAGGTTAATGAGATATTTTGTTAATTTTGTTCCCCCCTACAGGGGCCGTCCTCCCACAATGTTTGACAAGCACCAGTTATAAGTTGATGCTTTATTAAAAGTCTATTTTACTATATAGATTTATTTATTCTTTTTTAAAAGCCCTATATTTTGCAGCTTTTCACAAATGAACAGAAGTCCCTTGTGACGCCCGAATGGGTATTTGAAGTTGCAGGTCAAAATACCGATCAGATATTCTTCTCATGCCCGTAATATCCCTGATTTCAGCCCTGTTCCGGTGTCTGTAGCTTTAAATTCTCTTCTCTTTGCATTTATTTAGTTTGTTGAGGTCCGAGATGGTCCAGGGGAGGAGGAGGAGGAGCCAGCTGGGGGCGGTGCTTATCCTGTTGTGACATCACAACAGGCTGCAAACGTCAACAGCTTGTTTGTAGACACAGTTTATGATATATGGCGAGAAATAGTCTTTGCTTATATTATGTTGGTTTCTAGACAAACTGGAGAAATTTCAGTTTTTATATTAAAAAAAAAACTATTTAAAAACTTTATATTGATATACTTATAATATTTCCCCTCTGGCAGCCTGACAAAAGTATGCTAGCTGGTAAAGTGTGTTTATCAGGCTTGTTGCCATTAGTATGTACTTTGACTCAGAAACAAGTGACGCTTAACTGACTTTTGGGACAAGTTTGCTATGTGGATGAGAGACAGGACAAGATATGACAATAAATCAATTGATAGCTCACTTATGCCAAATAGTTTTAGCCACTTTCTCGTGGATACAGAAACCAGATTGCCTTTTTTTTGTGTAATACAAATGCGATAGTGTGGTTGTGGATGTTTTATTTCAGCTCTATAGGGAATTGCATGCTGATGAGCCCCCTATGCCATAGTGTTGCCTTCAGGCACCAAACCACCTTTTTGGACTTCACATCACTCCCATTATTTTAAAAATAAATGAAAAGTTTTAATAAATATAATTCATCACAGAACATGTCTCTGTCCAATGAAATGATGCTCTGAGGTCGACTTGACCTTTTGTCTGGGGATGGGTCAGACCTTTTCAAGAAACAAAGCTGGCGATTGGTAAAATAAAAGCCACTCATAAACATTTTTGAACTGAAATTGCTTTCTGTAAAAATGTATGCAGGCCACTTGTAAAGAAGCATTTTAAAATTGAAGTAAGACCTGCTGTCTTCTCATTTATACACTAAAACTGTGTTTTAATTAGTTTCATTTGGGTAACATCGGGGGATGGAAAATGACTGTCGTCCTGACTGAGCTTGGCAGTTTGAAGGTCAGGCCAGTCAGTAGAAATTGTGCTTGTCTTATGAATGCGTTAGTCAAGAGGGGTTTATGATACTTTCTAATTCTATGCTCCATGCTCTTCTTTATTTAGGGAACATTTTCTAGGAATAGATGTACACACATAGACTCGCAGTCATTTGAATGTTACTTTGCTCAGTGAAAGGCCAACATAGATACACATGCATGGTTTATGTTATATTTGTGAGAGTATTTTATTTCATATTAAATCGGTTTTAGAATTGTATTTGAATGCAGATGGAGTTTTTGTCATTGTAGCTGAGGACGAAGAGCGCTTCACCAACCTATTTAATACTAGACTATCTTAAGCAAATGCAAATTAATGGCTATTGTTGCATGCTATGTGGACATATTTAACAGAATTTATGTAAAGGTTTTGATGCTTACTCGATAGTAAAAGCACTTGTAGTCATGGTTACTTTTGGAGTTCCCTATTTGGCTACCACTGATATTTCATAAATGCTTATATCAAATGTGAGACACCCTTATATATAAGGTCTTGATTAGGTTGTTAGTAGGATGTTTATTATGTATGACTTCGAGCGTACATTAAACCTTAGCATTTCAGTACCTCGGGAAAACATTGTTACCGTGAGGTATCAAACAATATCTTGTTGGTTTGAGCAAGGCAGATCTTATGATGAATATCTTACCACCACAAAAAAAGTTGCATGAAATCTTTTTTCTCCAAATTAAAAAATCAAGCAATAGAGGGTTACTGAGGTCTTCATGCTTGTACTGATATATACCGCAAACAGGCCATACACCAAAAATTTATGAGTGTAATTTATTTTTCTTGTTCTACATTATTTTCTGGCCAATGCATTATTTAACTGGGTTCTGTGTGCCTTTGCAAAAACAGAAATGCATACAGGCCTGTGGCTGACCAACTATACCGCTGTGATTGCTTATTTTCAAGGAATACCTTGTTTTATGATGTTCCTCTGTTTTAATGTTTGCTGATATTTATAATTGCAACCATTTAAAGTGTCTGAGTATTTTGAAACGCACTATACAAATAAGATGCATTACTGTTATTAGTATTATTATTAATGACCTCACAGATCAAAGTGTACAGATGCAGACTGGTGTATGGAGAGGTGTTCAGTTTTATTCTCATGTGCTCAACGGCAGGTTATTGATCCTTGTGTGTGCATATATTTCGGTGTGAAAGCGGGCTGCATAATGACAGTCATGCATGTAATTGCAGCGCCTCCGTGCCTTTAAAAACCTTTCTGGTAATTTGCAGCCGGCTCTGTTGGAGAGTGTGTTACACTCCACGCAGATTTATGATGAACTGGCTCATTTAAAAATATATTGAACTTTTGCAACCATGGAGACAACAGCAATGTCGCTCACTGTTCTCCCTAAAACCCTTCCCCAGCCTCTGGTTTCTCGCACCCCAGGAAAAACATGCAGACAAGAAAAGACTCAGAAACGCGTCAGACAAATATAAATACACGCATTTGACACATGTAAGAAGACACGCTTCTTCTTCTTTCTTTTTTTTTCGTTGGCGGGCCAATTCAAATCTGCAAGTACCGTCACACGAAAACCTTTCTCCTGAACGCCAGTGATGCAGTTAACCCCTGCAACAGGTTCTCTGTTGCCATGGCAACATGCTGCAGGCTGACCGAGCGGGATGTGAGTGAAAAAACCCATTTCCTTGGCGACCAGCGGAGACATGCGGAAACATCAAATGGATTACGTGTGTGCTTGTGTGTGTGTGTGTGTGTGTGTGTGTGGGAATTGAATGAGCTCGTGTGTGTTTATGCAGGGACATGTTAAGATCTCATCAGTGTACGTAGCACTCTGATCTGCATCCCATCACTCCCACCAATGATGAAACAGACTGTAAGTAAGGGGCAGGATTGCTGCTCGGTGATTGACATGACTGTTTGTTGTGTTAAAGCAATTGCCTCACACCCCAGTGCACATGCACTCAATCACAGGCATAGCCCCCCCCAATGACTGCAGCCGTCATTATCCTACCAGCGGTTTGTGGCTGTGTGCGGGAACGTGGAGACATGAAAAGAGAACAGTCTCATGCTCGTTCTGCATCTCTGTGGATGTGATGATGTGAGGAGAGTCAGAGAGAGAGAGAGAGTCATGAGCCGGTTCCCTCTGCATTCTTCTCTCCCATGTATCTGCCCACGCGCTGCCTTCCACCCACATTATCGCAACAGTGATGGAACTTTTTCTGCCTCCTCCCATGCTCGTTTTCTCATTCTCTGCTCCTTTTCTCCCTCCTATTCACATGTTCGCTCCCCGTTTTTCTATCTGTCACGCTTCCTTCTGCAATTTGTGTCTGCGCTCCTCACGCGCTTTTCATTTGTCATTCCTGAACTCTACCTTCTTCTTTTTTTATTTCTACCCTTCATCCCGCCCTCGTGCTGTCTTTTCTGACGGAGAGCACATTTTAAATAATTTCTCTTGCCTGTGTGTGCATCAGCCATTTGCCTGCACTACTGCAAAACTCTGGAGACATGCACACCAGGACTTAAGAGTTTCCACTGTCATTGTAATGTTGTCAAAGAGTCCTTTATGTTTGATCTTTTTCCTGTAAAGCAAACTTCTAAAAATGATTTAAGATTAGAAGGAAAGACGAAACGGGAGATCCAATTATTGTGTAAACGAGAGGGATGCAGTTAATCCTGCTGCAATTTCAGAGTCTCAAATAAGAGTTATGTGTCAGCATATTGCTCTGAGTTATTACTCTATCTCATAAATGTTCTTACAACACAATATCTAAGCTCAACACTCGATACAATAGCATAGAACATGCTGTAATGTTCAACAAGCCCATTCCACTATCACAGTTAGTAGGCTTGCGCTAGCCGATCGCCACAGCGCCATTGGTGCATCGTTTTGCTGGATGGCGCAGTCATTCTGAACCGTGTGAGCCACAGTGGCACTCTATTTTTCCTGTAAAAAGCAACAAAAAGGGTTCGACTTACTTTTTCTTCGAAACGCCCGAGCGATAATCAAAGACAGACATACACACACATATGTGTTTTTAAATACTTTAATTGCAGCATGAAGCAAACCAGCCTGCAAGACTCCATTTCTTCCACGATCACTGACACAGAAATTTGTGGCTTTTTGTGGCTCATTGTTATTCTTATGAGTGAGCCACAGTGGCTCTTCATTTCAAATTCCTAGTGCAAGCATAGAATTACAGCATCATCTCTAGGGGCAGGTGCGAATGAGAGGGGAGCAGTTTTATCCGATCACAGCCAGTGGCGGTGCCTCATCAAAGGCCTTCTGGCCTGGCCTGATCCCCTGGGGGCACCGCCATCCTCCTGGAGGCACATCAAACACATGAAAGAACCTCCAGAGTCACAGTCCTTTGCCTCCGTCATGGCTGTCCACATTTATCATCATACCTGACGACCGTTATTTCTAGTGCTGCTATGCACAGGAACTTTCTGCCACAGAGTCTTTTGGCTTTGTTTTATTGATTCCACTTTCAAGCTGCTTTTAGACAGCTAAATGTTGCAACAGCTTTACATTCTGCGTTTGATCAAATCAGTCAGCAGAACTTGATTATTCTCCTCAGCAACTCATAGGAGAAAATACTATGAGAAAAATCACTCTTAGGCTGTGTTTTAAGGCATAAAAGCTGTTTTTTTTTTTTTTTTTTTTTTATCCGAGCAGTGCAGATTTATTTTCCATGCAGTAGCTTGTTTGGAAGGGGGAAAATAACAGTGGCTCTGTATTCCAACCATACAGCAAATTTGTACGGACATCCTCTATGCTCCCAAACATATTCTACCATATTCTCACCTGCAGTGTCCTTTCCCACTGCCAGCTGTAGCAGTATTCCCAAGGAGGAGGGCAGAGATGCAGCCATCTTAGAGGCAGCGGTGCATGCCAATGTCTGCCTGATGAGTTCACGGAGGAAGCAGTTCATCTTCCTTCTCTGTTATTTTATTCATTACTGCATGTCGGAGACGGGGAACAGACACACGCTGAATACAGTGTAGTTGCTCACACACACACAGACAATCAGGTGGGCAGAGAGGCACGTTTTTATGGAGCGTTGTTCCTCTTCTTATCTTCTTTCCCTTTCTTCTTTTTAACCTCTTAGTATTTTATTCATTTTTTTTAGTCTCATAATGATCATTCTTGTTTCTCTCCTCCATATAGCGCCTATTTATATGACATGCCACTTAGGCTCATCACAGATGCTCGAGGCTTTTAAACACATCTTTAAATAGTAGCTGCAAAGTCATCTGAGGATTAAATGGAAATATAAGAACCCTGCTGCCTGCGGTGGCACACTTCCTGCTTTGTGCTTGTCTTTTGTTTTGTCAATTTCAGATGAACTGCTGTGGCCTGTGCTTGTGGTGGGGGCAATTAGGAGTTAGCCCTCGGGCGCTTGCTGTTGAGGATTTCTGGATTCTCTCACTTGAGTAAACAGTAGCACATTTGAAATACACACGTGTGCTCGAACTGAAACACACAGAGTAAAAGGTAGCGAGCACAAAGGGGCAGCAGAGCACTGTGTTCGGGCCCTGGAGGTGTCATTATTTCAATGTTGCTTCTTGGTCTTTGTTTGACACGTTGCATGTGAAGGGTTGTTGGTTCACTGGGAGAGAAAAGAAGCCACTGGGCATTGTAGAGTCGAAAGGGAAGGTAAAGAGGAGGAAAGAGTATTCTGTAACTGCCTGGTAGCCCATGCTTACCAGAGCTCAACAACACTCATTAAGCTCAGCTGCCTCTGCTGCGAAAGTTTAGGAGATTCAAACTGAAGAAGACGCCTATCCCTCCCCCTGCAGGCCAAAACACCCTCTGAATTACATTTCATCTCCCTGGCTTCTCCCTGAGACGTAAATAAGTTGTGATTTGCCTGTACTGTAGTCAGGCTTGTACAGGCATATTGTAAGACTAGTGTGTGGTCATTTTGTCACAGCTCTGCGATGCGTTGTGCTGAAATTAAATGCAACCGTTAACCTTAATTAAAGCAATTACGCTATGATTCTGCAGCTTTCTGTGGACAAAACGACTGCACCTGAGTCACGCAGAGGATATTTTGACACTCATGTTAGAGGATTGTTCCATTTTAGTCAAGCAAGGAGATCCCTGGTATTAAAACTGGAAAAATCACATCACATTAGAAAATATGTGACACGACAAAAATAGATTAGAAGGAAAAAAATACATGAAAAAAAATGTTATTTTCCTTGTCAGACCTGTATCTCATCGTTCTCTCAGATCTGTAAAAAAAAAATCTAATATAAATGCCCTAGAATGGGAATGTGGACAGATGGCGTTATACTTAAAACCATTTAAATCATATTCTAAGAAAAGCCTGTTCAGAGATCTAAAAACAAATGCCACTTCAAGGTGAAATCATGGTAAAACTCAAATGAAAGCCTCATGGCTTTCTAAATCTTTCTGCATATACAGCAAAACATGTTTCCTGTGCACAACATCTGCAAATTCCATTACTCACTTTTATCTGGTCACAAAGTTTTAGTCATTTTGCACTAGTATCCTGTCGTGTAACTTTATTTCCTGATCTGTTAAGGCAAGAGCTGAATGTAGAGGCATACAATAGGCTGGTTATAGACAGTGTAGCGTCTACAGAAACATTCAATAACTTTTATTCTGACTCACTGGAATCCGTTTTAGTCACCGTGAACTCAGAAGTTATTTATACTTGTATATGTCCTCTGACAAGTTGAGCAGCACAATTCTTTTTGTAGACCGCTGTGTCATAACACGCTTTTGGATTTTTGTACCATGATTCAACTTGTTCTGAATTGTTGCCATTGACGCAGAAGCGACCAACCAATCAAAGCTTGGTATGTGTGGAAAAAAAGAATATGGATGTCATGAATAACCCGGCAGTCCGTCCATTCACTCACGCCTATGGCCAGCACAAAGAAAAATTCCGAACTCGAATCTTATTGCTGTGAGGTAACAGTGCTAATCATTTCTTCCATAGTTGTGCATGTAAGTAACCATAATTGGCCTAGCAAAATTTCTATTAAAGAACTTTCGCGTTGCCTAAAAAGGATGTTGGCGAGAGCACTACTCTACGTCAATCACTGCTGATTTGTATCACCAGAAGAAAATATTAAAATGTCCCAGAATTAAACCATCTGCCAAGACTGCTATTTCAGGCTGAATGAAGCAGGCTTTGACTGTTCAGGTTAGACCATTACTTCTTGGAAAACATCATAAGCTTAAGTGTAAAAATTGGTGTTTGAATCAATTCATGCTCAGCTTCTCCTGGTAGATGTAGAAGTCAAGTATGAGCGATAAGGAACTACTGCTTTATCAATTCGTATTAATTCTTGCGAGGAAAATCTGACTCAACTTCACTTGTTCACACAGAAGTCAGAGGTCGAGTCTCCCACCAAAAATACACAGAATTTTCTACATAGTGCCTTTATTCCTTCATTTCTATAAAATATTTAGGATCTGAGTGTGATCTTGCACCCAAATCTGACAGTTCTAATTCCTGTAAACTCAATATTTTTCAACCATTTTGGGAGTAAATAGTGCAGTTTTCTGCCTAGAGCGTGTGTGAGGTGGAGTGTGATCACATTCTCCACAAAGTAACGTGTGCTGCTTGTCCTTCAGCGACACATCATGGGAGCATACTGTATGTTTGCTTCTCCCATAAGTCCCCTCACATACACACACTGCCAACTTTTCCATCTCTCCCATATGTGGCCTTGCAGGCTTTCTTTGCTTGAGAAACTGAAGGTGGCTAACGTCGGGTGATTTATTTATGAGGGGCTGGCAGCTTTAGACCTGTCTTTAAGGCTCGTCTCTTATAGCGTATTCATATTGACAGCAATTGTGGTCTTCATTAATATTACATTTTGACATCCTGACAGATGTACATCCCCAGAGGAGTTTAAAGTTTGCTCCTTCACCAAAATATTCTCTGGACTTTCATCTTTAACTTCGACAGGCAGACAGTGATTGTTTCTGCTGCGGCAGATTTCACATTTGTTGCTGGAGTTTAAAGGAATTCACGCTTTTGGAGTCTAATCTGATCAGTATGCGTTCAAAATTTAGCAGGTAAAAACTTTACGTGAATTCCTCAGGTGACAAGAGAAGTGTTCTTTCTGCTGTCTCAAACATAAATACGAAAAGTAAAAAAGAAGGGAAGAACACAGAGGACCACTGTGTGAAAACTTTAAATGCGAGAAATTAGAATGACTTTGAGGTCGGTGTCTAACGCTTCTGATGGCAGATAGAAGACACAACTAGCACTTTAAATAGACTGAGAAGAACTATAAATAAAGCGGATAGATTGATTATCTCATTCAGTCGTGCATTCATTTCCTTTATGTGGTTTTCTTACATGTAATTTAGAATGGGTACTTTGCTGTCTTTTAAATTATTCAGGTACGCACAGCTCCCTTCCCTACAGACACACACACTCTCTCACACACACACATGTTAGGTGATGCAGTTGCGAAGAGTCATTGGTGATGACTGTCATTTGTGGTCCCATGGGTGGCTCAGTGGTCAGAGCTTGGGATGTAACAGAGGAAGACTATTATTGTGATCTACTCAATTATTAATCTATGAATGAACTCAATACCCGGAGCGAGAGAGGAAACTTTTGGTTGACAGGAAGCATAGCTGTCAGTTGTCCAAGCAAAGATAAAAATGTCTGTCTATAATTTAACTTGACTTTCTTGCAAATTAAAGGTGAACGGCATTCAGGAACGGAAAAATTCCCTTTTTGTTTCATGTCTTTGATCAAATTTGTTGACACATTCTATTTTGTAAAACACTTCATGTATGCAAAACATTAAAGACATCACAGCTCAACCACAAGGTCCATCAGTTGTAACAGTCCACGCTGTGCAAAGGTTCTTCCTCCATTTGTCGTGGTTATCTCACCTGCATTTGCTTTGTACCTTCACTCTTCCACTCGTCTGAACCAAAACCCACTCTCTTTTTATTTTATTTTAACCGGACTTTAGCCAAACTTGCATGTTCCTTACACCTCGCCCACGACATCATTACCAGTATCTATCTTATAAGTGGATTGCCACATTCTAACTTCATAGACGTTTCCCAGAAACGAAGACCCATCATGAATGTAACTGCCAGAGATTGCATTTTTATCCCATGTTGTGTTTACATACCAGCAGAACCACCTTTGATGGGATTAGAATCACTAAAGATGTGCTTTAGCCGGCCGGGGAAGCTGCTAGCAGGGAGAATGTGCAGGGATTTATGCATTTTTGATGCAGCGTGGGGAGGAGTGGAACTCTGAAAAGGCTGCATGACCTACTTAGAGAGCCGTGGAATTCAGACGACTCGTCATGCCACAGAAAGAGAAAAAATCTTTCTCTCACTCTCTGTCTGTGTGTGTCAGAGAGATGCATGGAAAGTATACTTTCTTGCATGCTTTTTTTTTTCGCCTGCTGGTGTTTGCGGAAGGTGGCACACATGCAGTAAATTCATCAGAGAGTTTTTCTTCCCCTTCATTTCTGGCTTTACTTTGCATTAGTGTGTGTATCCTGCTGCATCTTTAGTTTGAGCCCTTTCGGTCTGTTTTATTTAAAAGCCTCTGGCATCCTGCAACACTTGTGCTCCCACACTCCACTAAGATGCTATCTGCCTGGCTCTAGACACATGCACGCAAGCATCCACACAGGGCACCGGACTAACAGCCACTTCTCCCTCTGCCCCCATATAAGGGAAAAATGCAATTTTCTTTGCGACATGGCCTTGTACACAAATTAATTTCCCTTTGCAGTCTAGCCCCCTTTCTCTCCCTCCTCTCTCCATCACCCATTTACTCTCTCTTACTTGGTAGCTATGGCAACACAGCATTGTACGTCAGCTTCTCAAACGAGACGGCATTGTCCGATTGCTCGGCCTGTCGCACTCCTGCTTTACCGTCGCCCTGTAGGGTGAGAGAACGGGGCGAGACTACAGTGGCGTTCCAGTCACCTCAATGCAGGCCAATCAATAAGCGATTCATTAGAAGAGACAAGCACTCACAGTCAATGCCTTCAGCTGGAGCGTTTATTTGGCCCGGAAATGAGCTATTGTGAGACATGAGTCGACCACCTGGTTGGACTGGTGAATGTGCATGTGCGAGTGTCCGTGTGTGGTGGGCTTGTAGCTCCTCATGATTGATGATTGTTTGTGGACGCTATTGGCATGGCCCCCAGCCTGGTTAAATATGCGCTGGTTGATGATTCCCGGGGTGCGTGGTGTTTGTGTGTCTGCATGTGTTGGTGAGTGCTGGTGGCATGGTAATAATGGTTTTCTCTGAAAAACACCCAAAGAATATAAAAATCAAAGCATCAGATCATAATGTGAAAATATAAGGATTATTAACCATCATTTTTGGTTAATGATCACAGTTCTCATGGTTGAAAGTGTGTTCTGGCGGGCAAAAATTTAGAGATGGCATTTGGAGAGGCTCGAAATATTTTCAAGTACTCGTCCTGCATCCTACACTTTACACCTCTGTCTTTTGCTCTCACTAGAATGCCATTATCTCTTACCTTCAGCGGCTAATCTGCAGCCCTTCTGTGCTTTGATGCCACCGACCATGTAGTAAATTTTCGACTAATGCTAGTGATTGATAAGCACATTTGCTTTCCCTGTTATGTCAGTCCACCATTTCAAAGCATCCTTTGAAAAAAAAAAAAAAACGGTTAGGTGATTAACTAAGAAAGTAATTGGATTGAGCAGAAAACTGCAACGTTAACATCCAGAGAAGATGTGTTAATGATGCAACGCTTACAGCCATGACCTTTAATAACTTTAAACCTCCCCGAGCTCAGAGATGAGAGAGAGTGAAGGGATGAATGAGAGGTGGGAAGTGATAGAGGGTGGTGGAGAGAGGTGCAAGTTACTGTGAGACAGAAACGAGCATGAGAGGGGAGAAAAGGATGATGAAACAGAGGAAAGAAGTAGCGGTCGGGGAGAAAGGTTTAGAGAATGAAAGCGAGGTTCTAAATCCAAACAGAGACAAGACCAGGATTCCTGGGAGGTGGCATTCTGCTGTAAAAAGATTGATGTGCGTGGACAGAAGAATCCTCGGGCTGCAGAGAGGGACAGCCTGAACTGTGCACTGCTCTACACTACAAAGTACACACACACACACACACAGACACACACACCTCCATGCACCCACTCACAGTTTTTTTGGATTCCAGCTCTGCACTCCACAATGCCTACACTTGCCAGACTCCCATCTGTCTTGTGCGGAATAAAGAGTTGATTCTTCTCTAAAAGTTGTCAGTAGATGGCCCTCCTAATTTGGAGGAGGATGAGTCTCGGGTGTCTGTCCTTTCAGGCCTGAATAAATGTCAACAGCAATATCTGCCGCTTTCCACTCTCCACTTTGGCCATTATGAAATAACCAATAGTATCTTAATAGAAAGGACTACCGGCAATGTCATCTGAGCACACAAGCTCAAACGTGACTCGTGTGATGATTAAAAGTGCCCTTCCAAAAGACAATGTCGCACTGAATCGAAAGTAAACTCCCATTATGGGTTACATGTTGGAAATTAATGAAAACATCGTGCCACAGTGACTGACGGGTGAAGTCACAGCAAAACCAAAGTGTGTGAAGTGTCGCGCCTCCTGTTTTTTTCCTCCCATCAGTTAAACATGCAACCGTCATCCTTGTCAAACCTCGAGGGGAATTGATTTTAATGTGGCTCCGGAGCGGCTTTGTCAAAGACTGACAGAGTGGCTCTGATGATGTCAACGGGGTTATCTCAGCTCGGGCTATCAATCCGTTATGAAGGTGGAGGAGGGGGGATGGAGTTTGAAAGATGGGAGATTTCTACCAGGCATGGAAGGTCTGATGAAATTCACTATCTGGTTGCATCACGGGAAGCCAGTACGAGACAGCCAAAGTCAAGTTATCCAAGCTTCTAGTGCTTCAGGTTTGAGCATTTTATATAAAAAATAAGTTTGTTCCTCCTTTTGTTGCAGAGCATTGATAAAGTGCTTGAATATTTACTCTTATAATACTCACATATAATGATTTAGTATCCAATTCCAATTTTTACAAACAAATATTAAGTAGTTTGTTGCAATATTCACTATCAATATTCTCAAAAAAGGTAATCTGGGCACCTTTGCTTTGGCCGTACAGCTTCATGGGTTGTAATAATGTTATTTATTTCTTTAAGATCACAATAGAAGGAAATATGGAAGTACATAGACACACTTGAGAGCAGTAATTTGACATTTTGGGATATATCTGTGCAAGCTTTCTTGTTGAGATTTAAATGAGGACATCGGATCTGCTCTAAAATGTCAGCATTTATCATGACGCCACAGCCAGCTGGTTAGCTTAGCTTAGCAGACTGTAGAATCTGTGGAAAACAGCTAGCCTGACTCCACCTGGCAACTTCACCGTGACAACTCTCCAGGAAGTCACTGTATCCTGCCAAGAAATAGTCTGGCACGTAATCCTTCAGGAAAAAAAAGAAAAATGCAGCACAGAAAAAGCACAAATGATCGTATTCACTCTTTAGATTTTGAACAGATTAAACAAATGAGGTGCTGGTAGGCAGATTTTTGTTACCTTTGCACAAAGCCGCTATTATATTCGTTTGATTGAATGGACAGTGAGAGTGGTATCGATCTTCTTATCAGGCTCTCGGCAAGAAAATGAGAAAATGGGGCACAGTGATACGAATTCTAATTTTACTGTTTTGTCATGTCTCCTGTACCACACAGGTAGCAATACTGTCTCCAATTAAGGTGAGACAGAGTGGCGTTTTACACACACACACACACACACACACACCAAGCCACTACACTAAAAATGATCATTCCTTGCTCCTCAGTCCCTTCTCCCCGTTCCACTGGGCAACTGAATTCATACCGACCGCCTGGTTTGTGTATGTTTCAAAATGTTTTTTTCACCTCTCTTTCCCCTCCAACTCAAAGTGATAAGTGATGGCTTCTACTCCTGCAGACAGCATTATGTGAGCTAAACAGGCTGGAGAGGGCTTTAAAACGTAGAGGCAAAGACTTTTTAAAATGTGAACTGTTAGAAAGCAGCAGTATATTTATGCCAGAAGAGTTTTCATAAGGATTGAGAGGTCAGGGGCATCAGGATTGGACCAGGCTGAAACTTTCACACAGTTGTTGTCCATAAAGCTTTAATATCCCCAATTGACAAGAAATATATGGGGGATTTTATGGGCTCTCTTATTATTCAGTTTATAGGCTGCTTCAGTTGAGGAAAACTCGAACATAATCTAACAAGTATCTTGAAGGGGAGCAATTTTTCATTTTGAGTTCGTTTTAGGTCGCGCTGTCAGTGATAAAACTGGGGAACAATTATACGAGGAACGCCTAGAGTCAAAATCGACCATGGTGCGTTTTGTAGCAGCAGATATCGCATTTCCCCAAATCAAGAGGGCTGTGAAAGAACTGCTAAAAGACTTGCAGAGACGTCTCTCTCCTTTTTCCTCTCCCTGCAGTAACCTTGGGCACCTGCATACCAATCAAACTAGCTCCTAATCCAATGCTGCACTAATTTACCACTGTACTCATAACCAGATTCATCCTCCTTTATTCCACCTCTTTCTGTTTCTCCTGCCTTGCTTTACTGAGCTCATCCATGGGACAGAGCGGAGGGCCTTCGGGGCCCATAAAAACAATTGCCTTGATAATGAGTTCTCTCTTGTTCCCACTCTTTGTCTCATTCCACAAAATAATCACCAAGCAAATCAGAGCCTAATAGGACATATTACTGTGATCAACATCACAAAGTAAAGTTAAGATCTCCTTGAAACCACTTCTGTGTGGAATGAAGATTACTTTGAAAGAATGGACACTAGCTAGTGTTAGTTTAGGTAAAATATGAACTTCTTCTTAACAGAACATTGATAGAAGTAGGTGTCAGACTGTAAAATCAGGTAGCAAGATGAAATAGCGTTTCACTCTTATCAGCCTACAGTGTCTAAATAAACCGATAAAAGTAATATTGATTCAATAAAAAAGGGAAATCTTAATAAAAAATATAATTTTCCATAATTCAAATACATTTTAGCCTTCATTTAACATGGGGTCATGTGTATACTTTGGGGACTTTTTAATGTTTAATGAATTTTATTCCCATAACTATAAACAATGAAATTCCCCTTAATTATTTCCTATGATTTACATTATAATGTAGAATCATGACATTATATAATGATTAGATTTATTTAGTGATACAGGCAGTTTTTTTTTAAATAGTACTTGTATTCTACACTGATTAAAACACATTAATTCAACATTTTTTGGTGAGAAAACTTCTCTATTATCAATTTATGTGAAAATACAGTACTTGTTGTTTTTTGTCAATTGTCCCTATTTATATCTAATTTCAGAAATATATTTACAGTATTAAAGTAGAATATAACAGACTCATTGCTTAAACAAAAAGGAAATCAGATTTTTCTTAATGAATTCATTTAATACTGTTTTGTAAAAAAAAAAAAAAATCACAGATACTTTCTACAGGGTTACAAGATTTTAATTTTATTTTAAATTCACAATCATTTTTTGTAATTTTATTGATATCTTCATGTGCTGAAAAAACACTGAAAAATATTGAAAATATAAAGGAAACATTTTGTATTTATTTATTTCGGTGCACTTTTAGCTCAAATCAGTGAAAGTGTTACCCTAAAAACAAACTACTCAATGAAAAAGTGAAAGCTGCTTGATTTTTGCTCATTTAAATATCATTTCTCCCTCCTCTCCTCTCCATTTTCCATCCATCATATCCTCGGGGGCCGCGATCATTTCAGGAGGATTTCACTTTGGTCTGTCCCTCTCGCTCGGCAGCACAGCATGTTCCAGCTGTTGTCAGGTCTTGTCAAAAGCACAACAACCTGTAATAGGCTTAACGCAGCATCTGCTTCCTGCACTGCACAGATTTCTAATAAAGGTGCAATGTGTTCGCTCTGATTTTTAGCACCACTGGCCAATTTGAGCTTATCTCTAATTTGTGAGCGAGCCCATGTGTGTGTTATTGTTTGTGTGTTTGTCAAAGATTGCGTTTTGGCCCTTGCATTTGCGTGAGGACGATAATTTATTGAGCGAATTTGTGTGCTTGAGGAAAAGCACGAGCTCAGGGGGAGAATATTGTGTGTAGGAGTGACAGAAAGTGAAAAAGAGCGAAAGAGACTTGTCACCACCGAAGAGGCTTCCAACATGCCATCATGGTTATCCTGGTGGCCATCTGAGCTCTCCAGAAAGTGAGAGATAGATTGAGTGCAATAACAAGAGCCAGACTGCACGGAGAGAGGAGGAGATGGAGGGCAAACAGCCATCAGCTTGAGCAGCCCAGTCAGTCTGTCGCAGTGGATTTTAAAGGCCAGCCTCTCCCCAGACAAGTAGTGGGTTCCTCAGTTTCTTTTCTCCTCTGTGTTGCGTGCATGCAATGTGAGGGGAGCAGATTGAAAAAACAACTCCGTCGCTCTTTCCTGCTCTCAATTTTACTTCATCCACTCTCACTCAATCAATGTGTACTCTCCTCCGATACTCCAGGGCCTGCTGTTTAAATGTTACCACAAGGAGCCTTGGTGCTTGCAGCATCTCAACTTCATTGTCTCCTCTTCTTCCTCCTGTTCTCTCCTTCACGTTGATCTTCTCACTGAAAGCTCGGGCTATTGGCTCCCTAAGACTGTGAATTACTTGTCAGCCGTGTCTTCCTGGTAATTTGGGAAGAGAAAGAATGGGCATGCTACACCACAGCGGACCTCTCAATTGCAGGAGGGCTCACTGACGGGGAACAAAAAGCTCCAGCTTCTTCTCGGATCTTGTGTGTGAAGATGGAGGCAGGTGAGATGAGGCTGTTAAAGCTCAGTGCACAGTGAGGAGTACTGACCTTAAAGGGGAACTTCGTTTTTTTTCAACCTGGGGTCTGTTTCCATATGTCATTTCATACATGTGAGTGATGGAGAAATGAATTTTCGACATAGCTCCAGTATTTAGCCAGGCAGGCAGCTTAGCAGCTCAGCTAGCAGCTCGGCTAGCGAAAAGTATGGGGCAACTTGCCCCCCCGCGTCGAAGTCCACCCTAACGTGCTTTTTTCCCCCACACTGACCAGCTCAGATAGTCTCAATGAGTGTCCCACAACATACTAGAGATGAGAAGTGAACAAAAACCTCCACATTACCTGGCCATCGCTCTTTGTTGTGGTCTGTATCCAAATCTCAGGACGCTAGAAAGCAAATCTCTTTCCGAAATCGCGCGATAGCTCGTGCCAAAACACCGGTTTCACGAGCTATCGCACGATTTCGGAGCGAGATTTGCTTTCTAGCGTCCTGAGATTTGGATACAGACCACAACAAAGAGCGATCGCCAGGTAATGTGGAGGCAAGTTGCCCCATACTTTTCGCTAGCTGAGCTGCTAAGCTGCCTGCCTGGCTAAATACTGGAGCTATGTCGAAAATTCATTTCTCCGTCACTCACATGTATGAAATGACATATGGAAACAGACCCCAGGTTGAAAAAAAACGAAGTTCCCCTTTAAATGACAGATAAATGACCCCAGTGCACTCAAAGGACGCTTGTGTATTAACTGAACATAATATGTTGATCGTCTGCTGAAATTGTGAAGACTTTTCCTCGACTGCTGATTCACACACACAGCAGACCTCCTGGTTCTTCCCCCACTTGCAACAGGAACTGATATTGACAGCCATGACAGAGTTTAGAGGATTAGTTGGGTTTGTACATGGGGAAATGGATAATCTTCTTTAGATCTGACCTATTGGCTGCACCCTGCTAACTCTATAGAGCTTTATAATGCCAAGCATATGTTTTAGCAATCACTGGATTCAGTGTGGATCACATTTCCTCCCCTGGCTTGCAGATGTGGAAGCAGTTCAGCTACGAGTGCATGCAGGAGGGAGTTATTACAAGAGCAGCTTCTTGAATCTACTGTACTGACATCATGATGGATGTATACAAGCGTGACGTCAGTAGTGAAAGCGCTTGTTTCTTTTGACAGTGTACAGATGTGCATTACGCAGTGCAGTGTGAACAGTTGAAAAGACTTGCACTGATATAGAAGTGTAGCTGCTGGAAGCATCATTGGATGTTTTTATTCATTGTTTTTCATGTTTTTATAGGCATATTATGGAGAGTGGTGTACTATACAACAACAAGTTTAACCTTCTGAACCCTAAACAATGTTTGGGAGTTTTTTGCTCCTGTCACATTTATGCTTACTGTCAGGTCATTTCTTACTGCACTAGAAAGTCCTGGACCTCTACAAAACGACACAACCGTGGCTAGAAGCAGAGAGAACTATCTGAACAAAGTTACAATGTTCTAAATCATAAAAAAGTTGAATTCCTTTGATTGTCAACATGCACAGCATCTTCTAGGTATCCTGGGCTGTTGCCAAAAATGAGAAGAAACTCTTCATGCTGCTGTTATTTTAATACTTGGTTTCCATACTTGTGTATCTGTCTGTTCTGTGCAAACACTTCTTGTAGTTCAGTCCAGTTCTGCTGTGAAGTTCCTGCATTTTTGCCGTGTGACTGCTGGTTGCAGCTGAGTCGCTAAAACCGTCATGGTTCTGCTGTGAAGTGTCGATTTTTTTTGTTTGGGGCAGAATCTGGTTATTGAAACAGTTTAATTTTGCAAATTTTTAAATGAAACACAGAATAACGTGATTTTGATGAGACATCATGGTTGTAAGTTTCGATCTGGTAAATTTCCATAAATAAATCATTAAAAAAATGTTGAAAGTTGAAAAGCCAATGATTTTTGCAGTTTTAAAGTTTACATAAATGGTGTCATTTTAGTGATTTTTATTTTATTTTTTTAAATAAACGACACGCCTTTCAGATCCATGAGTTTTTGAATTTTAGAGGTTCACAGGGTAAAGCAGCAATCTATTATTAATCTAATCTTATCCTCCTTTATATATGCACATCTATTTCTTTTAAGCTGTTTTGGTGTTTATTGTCTTAATATGTGTTATGCAAGGGTCCTTAGTGAAACATTAAAAGTAAAATCGACCGATTAAACAAGATGGAAGTTGCATAGATTGTATTTCTTGGATAAAAATAAGAAATATGAACACATCATGTTCCCATAACTTAAAGCTATAATACTGTATACACACACTTTACACCTGTGCGTAAATATTTTCTCATTATCTTAACAGATGAGGTGACAGCATGTAAATATCCAGCCTTAACCTGTAAAGACAAACACTGCGTGGTGGGATTTTGTTCTCCACAATCACCTGTGCTGTTGGACTTGTCGTGAATAAACGCAGTGTGTGAGCAGAGCAGATTGCTTCTGACATCAGATCAGGCGCACCCCTCGCTGTTTCTCTCTGCTGTTCTCTGTCGCTCGCCCTCTCTCTCTCGCAATATTGGGCCTCAGGTTACTGATTTGGGTGCAGTAATTTGCCATTAGGCGAGGGACAGGTGCAGCTGCCTCTGTTTGCAGCGCTAACAAGGCATTTCATCATGGTTAGCTCCAGCCTGGTGCTCTGATCAGCTCTTGTTCTTGTCACAATATCGCATGCATATATACACACAAATGCACAAATACAGTACACGCACAGACCCCCTTCGTTGGTCTCTATTGGATTGAGTTCAAAAACCTGTGGTATGTAGGCTTTTACAACCCCTACTGACATTGGGCAGACCCACTGTAAGGAGGGAAGGTAAAGCTACCTGTGCGACTGAATTAAAGTCAGAGTAGGCAGTATTATTTGGCATCATTGTGGAAAAAATTCCAGACTAACCTTTTAGCATGTTTGAAATTCATCTGAGAGGAAACGAGGCTTCTGCACCTCCTGCTGACTCCGCTTTTGGGCTTTAGCCAGGAGATTTTTGGCAATCAGAGGGCTTTTCAGCAATCAGATGAGATCATATAAATAGCAACAAAAGTCCACACAGTGAGAGGAGGATGTGGAGGACTGAACAGAGGACTTTCATTTTGGAGGTCAGGGTTTGAATCTGGAAAATTAATATTTGCTTTTGGCTTTAAGCACGTGTTCATGTGATGGGAAGAGCTCAGAACAGCAGGGGAAGGAAGAGCTACATAAAGAGGATTGCATTTTTTTTTTTGAGTTTTACTTTTTTTTTTGTTTGCAGATTTCTGCCTACTGCAGCTTGAAACATTAATTTATTATTACCTACAGTCACAAAAATGTGAGATTTTTTTATGCAATTATGGGATCTGATATTCATCATAACTATTATAGGTATTGTTATTTTTTAACAGCTGATTCCTAATAAGATAAATGGATTTAAAAATGCGCTACTTTGGCTCTGATGCAGCAACCTCTATCAGTAGTCACCACTCTGTCCAACATTGTTTCGCCCACAGCACTGTCTGATTGGTTACAAAATGTATCTGTTACAAATATTGGTTATCCATCTCCTCAATTACTAAAAATTGGTATCATATCATCCTGGAAAAACCTGTATTTTTGACCGCTAGTTTGGCTTCACTGTCATTACTATGACATTTTAATATGTGTGCTTTCAAATTGTGTCTTCAACTGTTGTTTGTCTTTTTGATTGTTTTGATTAGTTTTCTCCTCATGTAAAGCACAGAATTGTGTTTTGTTAGCTTAATTCATGAAGCCCTTCTGATGAAATAATAATAGATACACTGTATCTGAAAACCATTAAACCTGAAGCAAACTGTAGGAAACTTTGGGTATTTTAATGCGTCTTAACCTTCTATGGTGGTGACTTATTACAGCAGAACCTTAATTTGAAATGGAAGAAGACTTTAAAGACCTTTAAAGATGTGCTGTTTCAATGACAGAATTTTGTTAAAAGATGTATATTGCATAGAAATTATCGCATGTAACCAGTTAAAAAAAAATCACTGTAACATTCAAAGGCAGCGGTTTCCTCACATTCAGTCTAACTGAGTGTGATTCATCAGTAGCACAATAACAGCATAGGCTAATGTCGTCATGTAAAGATAAATCCATAAATGTGAATCTCAGTAGCTTTGCGTAAAGGTCAGTCTGAAGGAAATGTTTCAGAGACAATGGATTGAGGAGCATTTGAAATAAACTCCCTCTTGGCCAGCTGTTCCATCAGTAATCTAAATGGTAAAGGTAGCGGTGCAAAGTCACTGCACTGAAATGTCAAAAACAACAATAAAAGCAAGAACATTTCATGAAATATTTTGAAACCCAACTCCAACCAGTGTGTGTGTGTGTGAGGGTCACACACTGTATGACTGTGGTCACCTGAAGTAAATTTTCTCTTTATGGCTTTTCAACATTAGACCTGGTTATATGCCTCCCTTGAGTTTCCATTTCCAGGTTCTTTCAAGCAGCAGCCCCTTCCCCACAACCACACACACCTACCTTGGCCGTCTCCCAAGGCAGTCAAACAGATTACTACGGGCGTTAACCCTATCGATCTGCTCCAAATGGCCTCCAAATGCCAGGAATTAGATTTCAGACTGGAGGAGAGGGAAATAAAGTGCTGTAGTATTTCTTGCTGCTCTACTTTGGAGTTAAGTGCTGCTGTGCCTTCCTCATCGTACCGGTTTATCCTCAGAGCTTATTTGTGTTTTTCAGGACAGTGGTATTTGTCTCAGTTTCTGCTTTATTTAGAGCGTATTTCTCTGGGAAGAATGGGTTGTAAGATAAAGCCCGTGACTGCTGGGGGAAAATTGAAAAACACATAAATATCTCAGCTCTGTGGAATAAGGATATACAAGAGTAGAGGCGGAAGAAATGAGAAACAGAAGGCGGAAGGGAGCAGCTTGTGTATTGGTGGAAAATGTCATTATGAGATCTAAAGATTGGGAATATAATTACCTAAAAAAAATGCCTGATGTGACATTTAAGTATGTTTTTTTTTTTCCATATTTGATGGACTGTGTAAATCTGCAGGGCGCCGCGCAGCTGCGAAGCATCATTGAGAAGCAGTGAATCAATCTCACAGTCATAAATTACTCTATTGTGGGATTATAATGGAGGGCAGGTTTATAATACTGGTTGACTTGACTCTATCAGTGTATGCTTAACATCCGGCTAATACTTCTTCACTCCTGTCTTTCTCACTTTTCTATTTAACTGCATGTTTCCCCCACTGTATCACCTTCACTATCTCCATGCCTCCTTGTTCTTTGTGTCCTGTTACATCCTGCTGCCTCTCCTCCATCCTGCTGTGTCTATCTAACTTTTACAGTGTCTCCGTAGCCGAATAAGTATTGATTAATGTCTGAGCGGTTGTGCACCTAATAAGAGGCTAAATATAGCCGCCGCTACAACAGCCCTGCTGCGGCATCCTCCGGCACACAAAGTGTGAATAGTCACACCGTTGGCATGACAACACACCGGTCAAGGCTCTGTGAGCAGTCACAACAGATTGTGTGCCTGTCAAAATTAGGAGAGGATGAATGAAGGGAGGGTGATTTGCTGATGAAGTGATTAGTCAACGAGAAACGGTTGTCAATTATTCTGATAATCACTAAATTATTCAAGACAATTCCGCGCATCTTTTAGTTTAGCTTCTTGACCTTAAGGATTTATAGCTTCTCTGTCTTGTGTGATTAATGAAATGATAGTGATGGCTTGGAAAGTGTGATACATCACCATTTTCTGGATTAATTGATTGATCGAGAGAATAATCAGTACATGAAAATAATGGTTAGTTGTGGTTCTACATTTGACTTTTGGGGCACTTTAACACCCCTTTTGGGTTTTTTTTTAAATTTAGTGCAGTTGTTTCAGAAAATTATGAAGGTGTACTTATCAATTCAAAAAGCATAAAGACATCAGAGTAGAAAGGGTGATCAAGAAAAGCCTGAGTCTGGCTTGAAATCGCTCTCTCACACATGTAGATGGTCTCCTCTTGCTTTTCAAATGCTTTAAGACAGTTTAATTTGACGCGGAGCGAGTCAGGAACAAACCCATTCTTTACCACCTCCACTACATTGTCAATCTGCATAATAAATCAGCTTAAACCTACAATATCTCCAAGCCCTATTGTGCTCACGTTGACAAGTTTAGTTGCCCACATTTCTTTTTGTTGCACGGTAACCAATGGAGACTCGCAGTGCTACAATACCAGCCCACCTTGTTATGACCAGCTGGAGAGAAATGAATGATAAGAGTATGCAAATCGGATATCTTCCTTAATAGCCCACTGTTTCATTCAGCTGTGTGGCCAGGATAAGGAATACCCACTGTGTCTAATCACATCTTCTCCCTCTTATTTCACCTGAGGCATATCCGCAATCGAGTCTATTTTTGACTGGCATAGCAGCATACATTGTTCTCTGCTGCCTTGCGCAGGGAGGCGGGGAGGGACCATGTATTTACCAGTGATTGGTCTTCTGCTTCGAAATGTGAAAGATGCAAAAATGTTCTCATGACTTAAATCTTAGCACATGATGAAATCTGACTGTAGAGAGGTGGTTGCGGTGCAGGAACATGACTCTAGGAGTTCAAAGTGCAACTTCCAGGGAAGCAGAAGTTATCCTTGACTTTGATTTACCCCGGGAATAATTTAAGGGCTCCAAGGCTATCGTCCTCGAAGAGAAGACCTAAACTTGTGTTGTCGAGCCATGGCACCTGACATGCACTTAATGAAGTTGCTAAGAGATTGCAACACACAGTTCTGTATGTCTGTTAGGAATCTTATTCCTCCGCGTTCGATTTTCAGTTTTTCAATCTACGTCGCTGAGGGCCCGCTGTGGTGTTCAGTGGAAAATCTCATTCACTTGCTGGCCGATGGCTAACAAGGTCAAATGACTCTCCAGATGAGATAGACTGTGTCAGAAGGCACAAACACACGCTCTACCTGCCATTCATTCAGTCAGTCCATCTGTCTATCAGTAGCAAGCAGGAACTCACCCTGAATTGAGTGGCAATAATAGAAGACTGAGGAGGGAAGTGTTTACTGCTGATAGGAATATCATTACAAACTGTGGAAATCAGGGAATCACAGCAAAACCAGTTAGCCAGCTCATGTAGCAATCAATAGAAGCCTACACTGTTTTTTTCTCCTTCTCTCCTCTCATTTCTCTCTCCCTCTCCCTTTCACACTCTTTTTTTTTTTTTTCTGGTTGCTATAGTGACGTGAAATGGCTGCATTCTGCAGCATTGGACCAGAGCGGGGGAATCGCTCTTGCAGCCTCTGAGCAACATTGTTTTACATGACTGTTTCAAAGCACACACACACAGATGCAATCATGTTAGCATGTCCCACAGCGCGTGGAGAGTTAAATGTTCTTTAAATGTCACACTGTTTTTCATAAACAGCACACAGTAAACTGACACCGGTGCTGTTTTTACAGCTCATCCATCACAGTGTGCTCAAGTTTAATGACCTCGTGAACATGCCAGTGTGTCTTCTAAATTAGTAATTATGGAAAATATATCCTTCAACTTACACCTCACACTATCAAACGGCTAATAAAATGATCCTCCACATATAAAAAAACATATTAACTGATCAGTAGCTTATTTTTTGAAGGTGAGCACAAGGTATCGGTTGTCTCTCGTGTGTCAGTTACATGATGACCAAATGCCATCAAATTTTAACTGTCTTACCTCCCCTCTCTTCCAGTTTCTCTTTCTATATATCCGCAATCTCTCAGTTTGATGACAAAAGCTATTTAAAATGTCCCTCCAATCTCTTCTTTCTATCTCTCTGTCTTCCTCTTATCGCCTCTTCCTCACTCTCACCTCCATTGTGTGTCTTTGTCTGCAGTGTGACAATGCCAAGGGGCTGAGGGCCTTTTTTGATGCCATATGCTACGGTCCCAAACACCTGATGATCTTCGGTGGTGTCTGCCCATCTGTGACCTCCATCATTGCAGAATCCCTGGAGGGATGGAATCTGGTGCAGGTAAGACTGATGATATATAAATCACCACATGTGTTTGTATGATTGTGTGTGTGTATAGAGCCTGGATGTCATGCCATGTGACATGAACAGTCCTGCGTGTTTGTTGTGTTTGTAGGTTTCTTACTGTGTCTGTGCTTACCAAAAAAACTGAATTTGCTGCTTAAATGAGTTCCCAAAAGTTCTTGTTTCTTAGTTTTTTGTGGCATGCAGATAGTTCCTGGGATTTCAAAGGGGTTCAAACTTGAGGCTTAATCCTTCATTAACCTTGCTGGGGTGAGTGTCTAATTGGCATCGCTCTAATCCGGAGAATCCTCCTCCATTTTACAATCAGAGACGGAGTCAAAATGGTTTAAACCCATAGTGCCAGAAACAAAAATCTGTTGTTAAAAATGTGAGCTTGCCACCCCTAAGCGCTAGGACTTGAGTATACAAAGAGAAGCATATTATGAAATTATAAAACATACTGATGGCCTTTAGTGGAATGCTGTTTTAAACACCACACATGGCTGAAAATATAGTGTAGGTGTGCTTTGTCATTGGTATGAACTTGTTAAAATGTTTTTTCCCCCCTCAGGTCAGTTGATGCTAATTACTGACTAGATATTCGTACAATAAATTTTACCATTCAATTGCTCCTTCCTTCCTAGTGGAATTTGCTGCCATTAACTCTGCAGAGCTCTGCGATTGCTCACTGTGGAAAGTAAAACACCACTAATTCTTCTATCTGGCAAACTTGTGACCCCTTGAGTTATTGCTTACAGTTTCTTTGACCTGTACTGTACCAAAGAGCCTCTTTCCAAACAACGCATTTCATTTGCTGCCAGCCCAGCAAAGGTTATCAGGCACAGATAAGAAAGGAGTGAAACTTGTGCTCCGAAGCGATAGCATAATTCAAGAGGCGGCGTATTGAACTGAATGTCACATTTCATGACATATTTTCTTCCGCTTGCAGTTTCTGTGCTGCTTTTTTTTTTTTTTTTTAATTCCTTTTTGCCGGCTGTCTTGTTCAGGTCAGTCAGGAGGGAAAAGATCAGCAGGACGACTGAATAAGGATGACTAACTTTTTTGTTTCTGTGTTCGCTTCCTCTCGGTGGTAATGATGCCAGTCTGGAAACAAAGTTCAAGTCATAGTTGAATTCTAAGTGCTCTTAGGTTGTTTGTCTGTGTGATTTGTGTGTGTGTGTGTGTGTGTGTGTGTGTGTGTGTGCTCAACTCTTTATTTATTAGCTTTGTTTGGCGGTGATACCTGTGAGAAGTGCAGCAGCAACTTCTACTCTGCAGAACACTGTGCTTGGTACAGCGTGTTCCCCCGAGCACTCTACCAGCTCGGCTCTTTTCACTATCAATTCACGGACGAACACCAACGAATTCACCCGGATCCCAAATACACATTGTGACGCTGCCTGAATGCCACACAGCAAGTGACTGGGGAGTAAATGTAGAGGTGAATGCCAAGGGTAAACGTAACTGCTATTGCCACAATCAACTAAACTGCTTATTTTTAAAAGTCCAGCAGAACTGTAGGTACAAGTGCACTCTGATTTTCTCATTAATAGCTTAGTAGGGCAGTATTGAGACTTGATACATGTTGAAGCAGGTGTCCATCGAGGAATATTAGAAGGAGACATAATCATTTGCTATCATTTATAAAGTCTCTGAACTTGAAGATCTCTTATTTGCTCCTCTCACATTTTCACTCACTACAGGCTCATTTTCACTGCAATATAAATTTCTACACCTCAGTGGAAACAGCACAACCATGCCTTCATAATCATTACATGTTGCAGTACATGGAAGTTTTGTATTGCATTGTTCTGTGTGTGCTACAAAAAGCAAGTTTTTACTGTGATACAAGCAGTGGTTAAAAAGACAATATTTAGGTCCAAATTTTGCTCTTCTACGCATTTGTGTTATCAAAACACTCTGGCAGAACAATGGATGAATTTCTTTCATTTGTTTATTGAACCCAGGGCATTTTCTGAGTGTTTTCTGCTCCACATTTTTAGGCTTTGTAAGCTCGTTTTTTTTATATAAAATCCAATGCCTTTATGGAAACAGCACAATCATGGCTAGAAATACAGAGAACTCAAAAATGCCTTTGGTGCAGAATAACAAACTTAGAATCCTATAAATCATAAAAATAGAAAAGTTGAATTTCTTTGATTACTTGGTACATAAAAAATTTAACAACCTAGAAACAGCATGTACAACATTTTCCCAAGTGCCCACAGGTGGTACCAATACTGGGAAAAAGTGTGACATTACATATTATATTTGACTTATTATTACTGTCATATTGTTCATACTTTACTTACATTTTTAAGTATCCTTGTGCCCTATCTGCTCTGTGTAAACACAGCCTGCAGTTCAGCCCAGTTAAGGCGAAAAGTTCCAGAATCTTTGGTATGTTACTATTAACCCTTTACGCTTCAGTGCGTCGTAGGTGTACCGCCGGCGGTACACTTACTAATTTGCATAGGAATTTCAAGAATGTCCGATGGCTGCAAACCCGATTATACAAACACTATACACCGATGGAAAGCTTAGATTCTCATGAATCCGCCGGTATAAACCACTTTCAGATGTGATTACCACAGCGGGTGAGAAAAACACATTTGTCCGACAAAAACGAATATTCATCCATCCGTTCTCTATACACGGCTTCAACGCACACAGCGCGACTCACATTTCCGGGTTCTTTATTACACACAGAAAAAAAGATTCCACAAAAAACGGCCATAATCCAACCTTTTACATCCAGATGACACAAGCCAGTAAACTATTTTGTCCAAAACATGTCCTGAAGTCGGTATAAAATCCACGAATCGGTCGTTTTCAAGGAAATGCACCTCGCGATGTGCGTCCAATATTCCCTGTATTATTCGTAATTTTTTTTATTTAAAAATAGAATATTAGCGATTTTTTGTACTGAAAACGGCTGGAATTGACTGAAGCTTAAAGGGTTAATGACAATTAAGTCACTTTTTCATTTGTTGCAGGATCTGGTTAAAACAAATGATTAATTTGTGAATTTTTGTGATTAAAATGTCCCCATTTTAAGTTTAGGTTTCGTTAATTATTCAAATCACACATGATTAGGTGAAGAAAGTTGAAACTCTAATGTTTCGGTCTATTTTTGCCTAATCTGAGTCTAAAAAATGGTGTAATTTTGGTGATTATTTTAAAAGATAGCATGTGTTTTTAAATCTGCACATGTGTATCTTTTGCACAGAAGTGTTTTCTATGCAGTGCATGCTCAGCTGTTGTCATGACAGACGCACAACTCTCTGCTTTGACGACAGCCGTGGTGGGAGGTGGTGGCTGCATGCTAGAATAATGTTTTCGTCTAAAAGCGGGATTGAAAAGAAGAAAAGCAAGAGTCTCCCTGAGCCAAAAAGGAAGGAGAGAGGGGAGGAGAGACGATTCCAAGTTCTGAATCCTCCACCCCGCAACTTTTATCGTGCCACATCAGTGGGAATCTGTTTTTAAAGCTGCGAATTCTGTCACCCTGCATATTTATTACCCAGCCCTGGCACCCCCTCTCTGTAAAACTTGAGTTGGTTTGGGAAGGAAATAGAGAATTTTCCATGGTGATTTTATGGGCCAAGCTTAACAAGCTCATCATTTCCACATCAAAACGGGGAGCTGGCAGATACTATCTACAGTGGAGATAGCTGAGAGAACAACCACTCCTGAAGAAAAAAAAGCTTAATCATACACCCATAAAAATAGCTTTCAATCAGCGTTGATGCCTAATGAAGTCAGCTTTGAAAGGCTCAACAAAAATAAACTCCCACTGCATACCCGTTCATTACAATCTATGCACACACTTGAATGCACATTCTCACACTTTGAACACAGCAGGTTTTGGAGGGGTAGTGTCAGTGCTGATATTTCTGTACTGAAGTCAATAGCCAACATTTTTATTTTATTCAGGTAAAAAATAGCCTTCAGAAATGAATCGTATCATGAGATGTCCTATATAAGAATTAGAGATAAAAGATGATGGGCTGACAGTGATGCAGATAATTATGAAAGGATGAAGGAAGCAGAGAAATTATGCAATAAACAAACAGTAGCGAGATGTCCTCCCTCCACAATATGACAACTCATCCATTAAGAAGATACATGAGCTAACACCATAGAACATTTCAAAATAAATGATCTTCTTTCTTCACTACAGTTTAATTACCCCTGAATTTCCCCTCAAATCCCAGGAGCTCTGTCAGCAGAAAAGTTTTACTGACTTTGATGAGAACGTCAAGCTGGAGAAGTCTCCGTTGATGAAGAGGATGCTGAATAACGGGAAGACAGTTAAAGAAAACAAATGTCACTTTTTAGTGATCATTTTCTACTGAAATCTGTCCATTCGCCACACCTCCAGTCAGTGAAGCCAAAAAGATAAAACTGTATTAATAATAATCCGCAGACAGCTTCTGGAGCAGCTGCATTTTACATTTACAAGGTAGTTTAAGAGACTTTCACCGGCGGTTATATTCTGAAATATATACGGTTATTTATCAGTAGCGCTTTAAAAGGGGATTGAGAGCAATGCATGCACACACATGCATACAGTATATGACATGTCACATAGTGATCAGATTGCCAGCAGCATATTGTTGCTCTCTTCGTGTGCTGTATGAAAGGACTGATCTGTTTATCTCACATCCTGATTCTGACCCGTCGAAGTGCCTTGTGTTTGGCAACCTCCTGCCCCCAGCCGCTTTGCATGCCTCCGTACTTAGTCACATTTTGCAAAGCACTACTGTACATGTGCTAAAATGACTGCCCGAGCAAATTAAAATGGTGGATAAGAATGCTACCAGGGCCAGTGGACAGATGGCGAGGAGTGGATTGAGGGAAGGATGGAGGAATAGACACACAGGAGCAGACACGGACTTTAATAGCACAAAATTGAAATTCAAAGAAACAGGGCAAAGACGCAGCTGTGTGTGTGAGCTGCCATCACCCACAAATGCCACTGATTGCTGTGTGTTTCTGAATCTTATTTATTTTTTATTTCCGTGAGACAATAAATGTTGGAGCCATCCTCTTGGCAGCCATCTTGGTGTGTGATTAACCTTGTGTTCTTCTCACCATGATATTATATAATTCCTGAAAGCATTTGGCGAGCTGTTGGAAAAATTCCTGGCACAGGTATCTGTAACCAGTCGACATTTCTTTATACTCTCTTTTTGGTCATTCTCTCAACTTTGGAGCTTCCTCTGTCCTCAGCAGTGGGGTCTATTTTCTGCATGTGGCTCACTAAGTGCCAGGAAATAGCCCTAGCCCACCCTTTCCTCCAGTCGCTGGCCCATTCTCACTCACCAATTAGGCCTATCAGCGGTGGCACTGTTCATTTTCAGCCACATCGAGTGTGTAATGAAAAATTATGCTTCCCGATCATATTGCCTCTTGTAATTTGGTAGAGAAGTAGAAGACAAGAGAGCCTTGTCTTATTCCGGCAAAATTGATAATTTGTAAAAGTGATTTAGAGACCAGGATTTAAAGTTTTTGTGTGTGTAGAAAAAGATGTGAAAGGCAAAAATTTCACAGATGCATGTGGATGCATGATCAAGCAAAATAAAGAATCAAACCTTGTTCGTGCTACTTGTATCCGGTGCCTCAATGTGGAGGTTGCAAAGCTGCAAAACTTTGCACCAAACCTCTGGTTCATTTATCTTTTGGGGACACTGAATAATGAAGTCAATATTTAGGAGGAGGAAAAAGTGGGTGCGCCTTCTCAAGGTATTATGGTCAAGATCTGGACAAAGAGCTAATATTTACCTGTATATGGAGCTCATTTTTCTTCCGTACTGGCTGTATTGATTGTCGATGCTTCATTAAATCGGGCAATTTAGGGACAGGGAAGCTGCATCCCAGCTGTGCCAGTGTGCTTTCTCGCCTTTTTTTTTTTTTTTTTTTTTTTAAGGCCTCCACCATCTTTTTAGACTCTTCTTTTTTCCCATTTTCTTTCTCTCACTCTCCTTGAGTGCTACACTGGATGCTTCAATAAAACATGTGATGCCTAGCACTGCAGTATTCTGCCTCACTTACGTCAAATCCTCCTGTGTACCGTATCAATATTTCATCACTCTCAAAGTTTAGGCTAAAATCTTAGTGCAAGGCCAGGAGATGGGTGTGCATCACGACAAATCATCATATATCAACGTTATGAGTGAAGCTTGAGGTGCATGTCTGCTTTTCTTCGGAAGACTCTCACCTAGATGTATTCGTTCATATTTGGTTTCAATGTGTGTTTACTAAGCACAGGGTCCATTCTGATGGATTAATTTCTGACGTCTCCTCCTCATCTCTCCGTCTCTGTGACTATGACTCTGAACAGGGCCACAGGGAAAACACAGGATGCTTAAGAGAGTCAATTAGGCCTGATTTCTCAAAGCCTCTATTCAACACCCAGGGGAAGCATGAAGTAGTGTCCCCTACTCTGTCTTAGCCAGCCCAAGTCTGGATTAATGCTGTTTTACAAACTGGCTCCAGAAGCACTTAATGTCACCATTGTTGTGGAGTTTTTTTTTTTTTTTAAACAGATAGAGACCAGATTCTGTTGTTTTATGCATCCACAGCATATAGAGGTACCATTTGGAAAATGAGTGGGAGGATGACTCAACAGCCTTTTTTATGAGTTGTAAATTACACTCCAGATTTATGGGGCAGACTGTTGGTGAAGTTAAACAAGGCAAATGTTGACATTTAAAGCAAAGCCAAATCAAAGATAAACGAGCCTGCTTGCATGGATGTAAAAATAGGAAGACTTCCTCTTACTTCCAATGTTTTCTCATTGGAGCTGCCACGATTTCTCTCTCTCTCTCTCTTTCATTGGCAGAGACAAAAAGAAGAAGACGAAGTAGCAGAAACAGACAAGAAAATATTAATTACATGCTTTACTATGCATTAATCAGATATTTTTTTTTGTAGAATGCACCAGCATGTATGGTGCAAAGCCGAGCTCATGCACGCTGTTGTACCTATTCAGAGCACCGAATGCGCGCAGTTTGACAGGAAACACAGTCATTAGCTAATTAGCAGCGTTTGTTGAATACAGCCCGTTAACGTGTTGCAACTGTGGGTGTCACATATTGAATAAACATGCTAGTTCAGAGGCACCGAATACGAACAAGAGCTTTTGACAGGAGACTCACGCTGTTTCGGTTCTTCCCAAGGAAGTAGGAACAACAAATGGAAACAGTCTCTCTTTTCTTTCTTTTCACCGCCGACACGTCTCTTCGACACCAAGGTCTATGAGACGAATTCAAAAGGAATACAAGATGAATACATGCTGAATTCCAACCCTTGCATTCGAGTACTATCGTTCTCCCAGTAGTTATCTGATAGAGGGTGAGTAAAAAAAAAGAAAAAGAAAATCAGTGTGTCACGCTCGTGGCACTAATGATGGTGCGGGACCTGCCAGCCACCAGCAACAATAAACAAACTAGACACATTAATAGTTCCAGCTTGTTTTTGATGTTTCCCACAGGGACTTTATCATACACACCCATCTTGTGAAGAATTTAAGGAATACTTTTTTTTTGCTGCCCCCAAATCCTGGTTCTCTTCCCGTTTTCTCTCTCGCTTTTCTCTTTTGGGGTTTCCAGGCTTTGATATTCCTTATTTAGGTCATAGAGTCCATAACACTTTGAAGAGCGAACTGGATGTATACAACTTTTCCTTCTAGATTGAAATTACACTTTGCACAAGAAAATCTTATGATAAATTGAATTTGTTATTAATCTCCATCTAAAGTTCATTTACTGTAATAAGTCGAACTCAGCCTCTTGTAGAGGTTGACTTGGGTTTCACTTTGGGGGGCTCGAATATATCCTCTTAATCAAGCTAATTTGCAGTTTGGCTCAGGCTACTGTATAACAATTTTTTTTGCACTGTCAAAGAGTTAAAAAGACATCATAAAAGAAAAGGCGCTAAGAAGCAAGAAAGAGAAATAAGTTAGAGGTACAGTGTAGACAAGAAAATGGAACTAAGTAGAAAAACAAGAGGTAAAACAGACCAATATAATTGAAGGCATAGCAGGAGGTTGTGCCGGATGACTGTGAAAGTAGGATCAGAGTTTCTGTGCACATCAAGGATGT
The DNA here is from genome assembly GCF_021347895.1 of Acanthochromis polyacanthus. Classification (NCBI taxonomy): domain Eukaryota; kingdom Metazoa; phylum Chordata; class Actinopteri; family Pomacentridae; genus Acanthochromis; species Acanthochromis polyacanthus. Next base: position 29,642,926 of record NC_067123.1, on the reverse strand, counting down.
CAGAGATACAATGCATCTCAGATTAGGAGTAAATGAAGAAGCTCCACTGTGATCACAACTGCATCTCATTTTAGATTCCAAATGTTGTACATGTGGGAGGAAAATGTGATTCGATTGCAAAGATGAGAAAATGAACCAATGTCACAGATATATATATATAAGAAAAACTCTGAGTGCAGTACTCTGCCAAGGCTGCTCAATCATTGTATGATTTGTGACGGAGGAAATCTTCAAACAATTCATGGTCCGCAGTGGTTGATTTGTAGTAGGATCCCAATCATGTGATCGTCAGCAGGCAGCTGGCGTAGTGTTCACTTGTTGCCGTAGTTACAGTGACGTCTTGTTGGTATTTCGGAATGATACAGAAATCTTTAACAAACCTGTGGATCCAGACCTTAAGCCGCATCACTGCCAAAATCTAATCAGTTGGCCCTTGTTTCATTTCTGACCTTCCCTGAAAATTTCATCCAAATTCGATTTTGAGTTGTGTTGCTAACAAGCAGACAGACAGACAAACCAGTGCCGATCATCACATAACTCCGCCCCGTTCCTTGGCAGAGTAATAAGAATTTTATCAGTGGATTCCACAATTTTGGATTGTGGACCTTCATCATCATATGTTTACCACTTGAGGCCAGAATATTTGTTTTTCTTTGTTCAAGATAAATATTTTTAGGGGCGTATCTGAAATTCTTATGAGACCATTTATTGCCATTGAAAGCTTTAAATAGAAATGAGCACTTTTCCACCTAAACCTTGCAGAATGTTATGGCTGCAGGCTCTCCAGATGGTAATTATGTCAAGTTTAATGAAATATTACTTCATACTTTATTTTCAATTTGGATATGGTTAATTAAGAATGAACGATGTTTGAAAAGCAGGTTTTATGCCTCAGAAGAAGTTCAGTGTTCTTTGTGTTTGTTATTTTAGGCACAAATGTTAAAAATAAATGTCATGTTTAGAAGAATAGATGATGCAAATTAACACTGGCAGGCTGGCTGTTGGAGGGAGTCGTGGAGTGCAGTTAAATAAAACGCTGTTTTCAGTTGCATCTACCAAAGATTAGTAAGAGTATTTGAATGTCTTTGCAGGTCATGTTCAAACAGGAGTGAGTTGATTTCTGTTTCAGCCTCGTCTAATTTGCCGTGCAGCACCATGTTGCGAGCAAGCTTTTCCAGAACCACCCCCAAAAACACTGCTGTTGCCCCGTTCACCCTCATCTCCTCTTGATTTTTGCATAAAGTCACACCTCATTGACCCCAAAATTTGAAATGGACTTCTTCTGTGGCCAGCATTAGGAGGGTCCTTTGAAACGATATCAAAAAACAAGGGCGGACCGGCGGAGCATTTGGACATCAAAGAGGACCCGGCTCCATTACAAGCCATTAAAACCATAACGGCTGCTTGGAAAGATTGAAGCTTAGAGGATCGATAAAGGGCAGTTTAACTGTCTGACACAGCTCGCTAATATCTGAAGCATCAACTCCCATTCAGAGAGAGACAGAGGAAGAGGGAGAGAGATAGAAACGATGAGGACAAACTTAGCGGGTGAGAGAGAGGAAATGGAAAGAGAGAAAGACTCCTGAGATTATTACAGAGTGCTTTCCATCCTCCATTGCTCCCTGTTGTCTTCCTTCTCTCACCCCTCCCTCATGTACAGTAGTGTTGTACAGTGATGATATAACCTGATTTCACAGTAGATTGGCCATTAGGATAGTTTAAACCCTTCATATACAAACAAACACTCACAGAGAGACACAAATTTAGACAGAAATGCTTGAGAAGCTAAATTTTACCCTAAAAAAATCTAAACTTTGATTCCAAAAAGTTGCAGTAAAGCACAGTAAAATACATTTCTTCTGTGCATGTGATCACTGCATTTACCTCAATTACACCAATTACACACCTATAACCTTATTGCTCAGTGCATCAAATTGCATCCATCTCGAGATTGATCCAAGTGTTTTGTGTGACAAACACCAGATCCAGGCTGAAACACTCAGACTCTCTCCACCTCCTTACTTGATTAAATTCCCCTTCCTCTTTGTCACTCTTCTCTGTCTGTCCCTCCTCCCACACGATCCTCTTTCGCTTTATCGGGGCATCAGAATGCGGAAGCCTTAAGCCTCCTTGAGATTGATACTGAGCTCAATGCTATTTTCATTCCCTGTTTGTGCAGTCATTGAATACCTCTCTTTTTCATCCGTGGCTACAAATGGAATCCGTCGTGATAAACGGTGATGTCTGTAGCTTCGGGCCACATCAACTTAGTTTTCTGGAAACATAATCACGATAGAAGTTAACGAAAATGCTATAAAAGCAACTGAAAATTCATCATTCATGGGTCTGTACTGCTGTATATGGATAATGAGTTGCAACAAATTCTATATGTGTATTTTTTCCTCTTAATTTTTAGCTGTTCTAGCTATCCGTCAGATTGTTAAACATATGTGGCTTCTGTGTTAATTCCACTCTGCTTTGCCTTTCCCCCTATATTATGGCAGACAAATGGGTTTGGTTTTGCCGATCGGCTTGGTTTTCCGAGATGCATTTCTCTTTTCGGCGACAGTCAACAGAAGACCAACGGCTTCTCTCCTCTCAAATCACAAATTCCGCTGCCAGTTGGTGTCCTCTTTGAACAGCTGTGCCACTCAGGCTTAGACTCATGCGGACAAACAATTGTTCAGATGGATAAACGAACAAGCCCATACATGCACGGATTCAGCAGCAGATATGTGCATGTACAATTTGCATGCAGACAGTCTTAAGCTTCCACATTCTAACATGTTTCTCCCCCCACCGTGTCCCTTTTCCATCTTACACTCTTTCCTTCTTTCTGCTGTAACAAAAGGGGCTTTTCCCCTTTCAAAGGCCCTCACAAACCCTTGGGCACACGCAGTAGAAATTGCTATAATTGGCGAAGACATGGTGAAGGGTTTGGCACGAGGAAGTCCCTTCTTCCAATTATGCAGGCAGAGATAGGGGCTTGCACTGTTTCAGGGTGCAGACAAACATGGCGAGGAAGCTGCTTTCATGAATAGTCATAACATGCTTTCTGGTGCATTATGATGTGTTTGTAGTGTCACATTTGTCAAAAGATTTATCTTTGTTTCGTAGCTGCGGCATCACATTTACATGTAAATTGGGAGCATGATGCGCATACTGAAAATGACAGCGCAGTTTCCGCATGTAATATGAAGATGGATGTTTTCAAATGGTGGCCTTTATGGTTTTACACGGCCGCCCTTTAAGGTTAAGGTGCCAGTTCATTATACAGCAGGGTATTTCTTTATTGTGCAGTGTGCATATGGAATACATTAAATCCTGTATTGTGAAGATGGCACCTCGACCAGTGTGGCTTGTTTTCACACGCAGAATGTTTTAGAATATTTGCAGCACAACAGCTGTTCAAAACACGCTCTAATCTTGTGCGATATTAAACAGAACATCTAAAGCGCTGCGATAAACATGTTGTCTGACAGTATGGTCCCTAAATAGTAAATCTGCTGAACGACAGTTATTGAGAGTCAGAAATGCTACACAGTCTATATACAGAATTGCAGATCCAACACAGAAATGTAGCATTTAGCGATTTGTATTTAGCATCCTAGCAGTGCAGACATAGCAACCCTGGACAACTTATTCTATAATTTGGTGGCTTGTTCGGTATTTGAGCCGTCACAACAGCTGTGAGAGGCTTTTGACTTGACACAGAAACTATATGACTCATAGTGCTTTGGGTTATGTGAAGTGTGTTTTATATATAAATGTCCCGAGAAGCAGGCAGGACGGCACAGCTCTGTTTAAAATTTTAATTCAAACCTTTTAGTGGTTTGCAAGCAGGCGGGCCTGAGAGACAAAGCAGAGAGAGCAGCACAGCTACCTCATTAGCACAGAGTAGAATTTGTCTGTCCTTGAACCCCTCTCTCTTCCTTGGTTGCATGCATGCACTACATCTATGTATGTGTTCACGCAAAAAACATCACATAGGTGCGTTCGTGACTGCATGCAGACTCATAAACACAAAGAGATGCACACGTACGTTGCTTCACTCACCCTGGTAATTCCACATAAGAATGTGCACACAACACGCGTACATACCCAGTTATAAATACACTCATATGACGGAGGCTCAACTCCACAGGTTGGCAGAGGAAAAAACGAGAAAGTGGGGCAGAATGTTCTTAAACACGGAGCGCAGAATGTGCATATGGTGTGATCCCTTGAACAACAACACTGCACACATGCACACACTCTCACACTCACACAGACAGACACAGTGTCTAGGTAGATGCATTCTCAACTTGTACCAAGCTTTAAATTTATAAATACCTCTGTGGTATTAAAAGCGAGTTTGTGTTTGACGTAGTGTGCAGAGGATTTCTACATCCAAATGCATCAGAACCGTTTCTTATCATACTGTCTTTGTTTTAGCTTCTACTTTTTAGCTGTTTGCCCGTTTTAAGTCCCTCCGCAGGCATCGATTAAAACTCTAAAAACTCATCTCTGCGCATCAAAGTTACATTTTCTGAAGTTTTTTTCCCCTTGACAATTCTCCTTTCCTGTTTTAAAATGCCTTTAAATTGTACAAGAAGTCTCTCCTTTCTCTCCACCCACTCCTGCTCCACTTGATGCAGCCCCAACACACCAGCTCACCTATGATTCTATTGAAACACGGTAAAGTTACTCTTAGCTATACAGGAACAAATTGTAATACTGAAGAAATTTAGTCATACTTGTTAAAACAGAAACCAGTTGAAGAATAATAGCATGGAAAAGGCATGTCTGAGGTGTGTTTTTGAGCCTGTCATCTGTATGCTGCAGATTCACGGTGGAAAAAGCCCCATGTGGACATGTATACACACTGGAAAAAGAGAAATATTAGACAAACTTAAATGAATTGTGATGATTGGTAACATACGATTGAACTGAGTTTATCGAAATTCCGTTAACTGATAATATGAATTCCACCATTTGAAGTTCGATGTACTTAAATCATTTCATTAATCTGAAATGCACAATTTTCATTGCTGCAACTTAATTTTAAATTAAGTCTATTTGAAATTTCCAGTTTTTCCAGCTTATGCATTTATCCAAATGTGAAACATCACACCTGATTTTGTCATTAGACATACTGTTGTTTTCTTTTCTTTTCTCTCCTACTGTAGGAAAACAGCAGTTGAGTTGCAACAGAAACGTATGAAAGAATGTGGAGGTCATGAAGTCAGACGCACAATGTTTAAGGAGCAGTAAATCTAATTGTCATACTCTCGATGAAATTAGATTTCTAGTCCCAAGATGTGATTTCAAGTTGATAGAATCCACTAAAGTAAGCTGCATTTACTGAAGCAGAATGATAGATGAGATTTATTCCAAACAGTACTTTACTTCAGCTGTACAGATAAAACTTGTTTTTCTTGTGAGTAATTGTGGATCTTTCTGCATGGAGTTTGCATGTTCTCCCTGTGCATGCGTGGGTTTTCTCCAGGTACTCTGGCTTCCCTGCACAGTCCAAAAGCATACTGAGGTTAATTGGTAACTCTAAATTGTCCGTAGCTGTGAATGTGAATGTACTATTTTGTCTCTATGTGTAGTCTTGTGATAGACTGGTGACCTGTCCAGGGTGTCCACTGTCTTTGCCCTAAGTCAGCTGGGATAGACTCCAGCACTCCCGCGACCATAGTGAGGATTATAACAGTGTAAAGATACTGGATGGATGGATGGATGGAAATGAGGTTCCCTTCCACTACACTTGGCTCTTTAAACAAGTTCCCAGGCTGACAAACTGGAAATGGAAAACTAATATGGAATTGTAGTTATCTGGATATTTTTTAAGGTAGTGTCTACAGATACGGACCCGTACCCGTAGCCTGTGGCCTACGGATACGGCACTTTCCATTTGCCGACAGATAAGGACCCATATGCGAGTCTCGCGAGTCAAGAAGCTTCTAACCACTGCAAACTGTTGAAAGGTAAGCAAAGGTTAAGGTTAGGGTTAGGTTTAGGGTCCGTACCTGTAGTACCGATGCTACAGGTCCGTACCTCTAGTGTCTACCGGGAGTCACGTGACCAGATCTCACGTATCTGATTGGCAAATGGAAAGTGCCGTATCCGTAGGCCACAGGCTACGGGTACGGGTCCGTACCTCTAGCAACAACCATTTTTTAAACCAGATTAAATCATGTCTGAACTCTGAATTATATTGTGCTAAAGTTTAAAACTAGCTTAACTAAGAAAGACTAAGTTAAACCTCTCTTTAAACTCCTATTTTCTTTTACTCTTAACCCAGATTAAATTAAGTTTGAAATCTTCAGCTCCAATTAAAAATCTAGTGTTAACTTGAACTTACACTAAGGAGATTCCACACACAAAATGGCTGCTTTTTGAGACAGATTGAGCAAAATAATGACGTTTCTTCAAGAAAGTTAAAGGACAGACTTGACACGGTTGAGCTTTACGATTCCGCCAAATTTCTCTCATGATACTCATTCGAGATGGATTCAGCAAGGAAACTGTTATGGAGCTGAGCAGGAAGGTCGGACCAACTGTCAAACATGGCAGTGAAAGAAATGCAGCTGCACCAACGATCCTCTAAATCCTGGTGGTCCTGAGATTTTATGTCACCAGATGTTTCCAGAAGGCCGATGGGGACCTGTTTGGCCACCACAACTCTACTCCCTGCCAGATTGTCAGCAGTGTTTCTCCAACAGGGACTGAAAGTTAATGGTTTCCACCCGTCTTTTATGCTCACGAAATCCCAACAGAACACAAATTTATTTCGTATTCAGTTACTAATTTATTTTAATTTGGGAGAGAAGTGTCTCCACATGATGCAAATTGAGCATGTCCTCGGTTTCCATCAGTAAACTTGGATTTACTGAATGGAGATTAGTTTTTAATTCTGAAACAGAACTCTGCTTGATTTTAAATCCGATTAAATCAATGGTTGTTGCACAGCCCTACCTAAATGTTTCAAATTCATGTGAAATAGTCGCTCCTGCAGTAACATAATTTATTTTAAGCATCTAGTTTTAACCGTGATCAACATTTCGAGTGGTAGCGCATTCATTGGCTGGTTAAATAAGCAAATTGATTCTCCTTTTTACCGTTTTAAATCTTATTTTGTGAAAATGGGCTTGTCAGATGTTGTTTGGCTCTGTGAAGCTTTACAATCCTCTCTGGAGGTCATTGCTATTTTTGATAATGCATAATTACTTGCATCTGTTGACCTTATTTATTTTCCAGAGTAAACAAAGCAGGATACAGAACATATATCTTGAGGCTAAATATAAAACCGTCATCGAGTAATTGTTTATTAGACCAGTTTTTCTAAAGGTTTACCTTGGAATCTTTTCAAATTTTGATTTTTTTTTTCCCACTGAATGCTTTATATTCGATGAGTTTGGTTCAGTATTTAACACCGTATCTTGGAGTTTATGGGATGATGGTTGATTTTCAGTTTAAACGTGTCCTATGGTTCTGCCCTGAATGCCAGCGCATACATGGAGGACAGAGCTTTCAAGTCTTGCATGAAATCAGGCGTGAAATGCAAGTGCCCTGGAGTATGATCACAGTAAAAAAAATCAGTAATTATTCATCCTCCTAAATGCTGATACAGTATCAAATTTCCCTCCGCACACCTCAGCACCTGGCCTTTCAAACCACTTCCTGCTTGAATTAATGAATCTCCTGGTTGAAACAAGATCTACGGCAGCCTACTCATCTGGATTAATATTATGATACACACAGCAGACCGATGGTTAGATCTCACGCACAAATGCACAGGAAATCAATGCAGAGCTCAAAAATTTTCTGTGACCCTAAAAAGATTTCTTTAGTTAAGTAAAGCAAATATTCCAACGGATCAGTGTAAAAGGTTGCAAAGGAAAATGTGAGATGTGCCATTTCATTGGCTGTGTTACCTGATATTTACCGCTCAATAGGTTAACACAGAGGGGGTCACCGCTCCCTGTGGCGGAACGCTGTGCATTTTTAAAGAGACAGCACAGACAAACCAGCGGGACACCAGTTGCCTCCCTTAGTGTTAGGAAACGCACATAAACACACCACCGCTGACCTTTAGCTCCAATAAACACCATTAAATATGAAAAAGGACATAATTGAAAGTAACCACTGGCACTTTCTTCTTTTCTCCCCACCCACCCACACACACACACATTAACACTTTAGAGAATCCAGAACCAGCCACACATTATCTGACTTACTATTTGGCCAGTAATAATCTTGACATTTTCTGTGGCGTCATTGGGACACACTGCAGACACCACATACAGAGTCGAGCTTTTGATGGTGCAAGAAAATATTAGAACACCCAATCAAACTTTACATAGTCTATCTACAGCTATTAGGACTCATCCTTCCTCTCATTCAGTTCAGGGAGACTTTTGTGTGAGACTCACCACAAACGGCATGTAGAACAGAATTCATTGTCTAAAGACAACAATGGGTCACTGGTGAGTGTGAAATATTTATTTTGCCCATTGATTGGTGTTCTGAACAACTCCCTCACCCCCCCCCCGTCATCCATAGGAACTCCCTCCTCCTTACACTCTCCAGCCTGCTTTCATTGATCCGACAGGCTCAAGAAAGGCAGACCGAGCAAGGGGCCTGGATGGATATTTCATTCTGGGCTTGCTGTTTATCCTGCAGAGGTAAACTTTGATTCCAGGCTCTTGTTGTGGCATTACTTCCTTTCCCCCACCGGCAAGAGAACAGTGAGAGTAATCGGCTTAATTGGAATAATTACGGGGTAAGCAGTGATCCCTTGAACACACGCCTCTGCTTTTCTAGACGGATATTTGCAGATTATGGGGGTAAAGTTCTCCTCATCAGCATATAGCCAGGTGTCTTTTGTCTGTGAATGGGGACTGTAATCTGTGGAACACATTCAGCTCAGAGAACAGAGATGATTCATTTCACTGGATGGTATTTATGTGTAATTTATGAAGATATTTTCTCAGTAATCTTATTTTTTTTCTTCACAGCCCCACTTTTAGTGATTAGAATGATTACAAAAATATGAAGCCACCGTTTAAGTAAATGCAGGTTATCCACAAATACCTCCACTTTACTGATTAATCTTCACTTTTTTCTAGTGTTCTACCATGATTTTACATGAAGTTTAATTATAAAACAACTTTCATTCACAAGCTCCTTGAGGCGTAAACATTAAATAGACATTTTTTTTATGTTAAGCACTGACTTAAATATATGATACTTGTAAAAGGTTTAACATGTCTACATTTACAGTACATTCTACCAATTTGTCTGTGTCGTCTCGTATGGTGCGTGCCTAATGCCTCACTATCGCACCTTATATAACTTAAGATTTTATTAAAAATAAATGACCCGCCACATGATCTGTTGAAGAACAGACTTAAAACAAATATATAACTATGTAAGACTCCCCTCAATCCCTCCAATATTCCTTCACATATTTAACACAATCTCATTCTGCCACGCTGCCCTGCAGAAACCAAAGGTCTGAGTAGTATTCAGTCTTTGGTGTCGTCGCGCTCAAGGCTCTTTCATGTTTCTGTATGTTGGCCTGCCAGCCCATCTCAGACCTTGGCCATGTCTCTCCTGCAACCTAGGAGATGGAATTTTAAAAATTTACAGTCTTCTTTGAGCGAGCCTTTTGGCCCCTGCAGGTCTCTGGAAATTGAAAAGTCAGAGGGAGTAAAGAAGAGAGCAAAGGTAAGATGGAGAGAGGGAGGCCATGAAAGAGAGAGAGTTTTCTGTATAGTTGGGCAGCCTTTGTATTGCCCCTATAGCAAGCTCTTTGCCATTTCTTGTCTCTCTCTCTCTGCTCAGTGGATCGCCCTCTACTGCAGAAGCCAGATGCTATCTGATGCCATCGCTGAAAAATTCTACTTGTGTCGAGGGCAGTGCATTGAAATGAATCCCCAGACCGGTTGCTGTTTTCTCAGACCTTTCAGCAGCATATTTCACAGCTGAAGCCGTTTCATGGACAGCGTTCGAGGAGTAATTGAAAATCCATGGCTGATTGACTCAAACCCTTGGTAATTAATTTTCCTTTAGTTGCAGGGCTCCAAGACTAACACCCACATCTGGTCTGTGTGGTGGTTCTGTTGCTGAGGTACCATTAACATAATGTTGGTCAGCATGGATGGCTGATATAAACCTACTACTTGTTGCAAATAGTTACCTACATAGACACTTAAAAACATATACTTGCATAGTTTCTAATATATACTGATATATACAGTATGCTTGCATACCTGTTTTAGCCACAGTACTTGGCTAGTTATGGGGTTGTCTGTCAATTAGTAGGTGAATCCAAATTGATATAACTGAACAACTAGTCATAGATTGTCTTGTTATCTGGTTTGCATCATAACTAGACAATGCATCCTGATTACTTTTGATCCTTTAGTGAATCCATGAGTTGGTACTTTTGGTTTTGCAAGTTGTATGAGCCTAAGCGTTAGCTTTTCTTGAGTTCTTCAAAGCAAATGTTGGCATGTTAACCCAAAGGGCAAACATCATCATGTTTGCATTGTCACATTTGCATGCTGATGTTAGCGTTTACTTCAAAGTGTTACTGACCAAAGTACAGCCTCACAGACTCTTGTTTCAAGCCTGTGTAATTGTGTACCACTCCTCTGCCCGATGGGTAGGAATGAAAACCTTTAAATCCTGTCGGTAGAATTTGCTCATAAAAATAAGGGCTTCAACCCTGGATCATTTCCAGTTCTGTTTTTTAGTCCTCCCAACTTGTCTCTTTTCAACTACCTCATACCATCGTGACTTCTAGCTTGTGCTCAAGGTGCCTTCTGCTCTACTGGCTCTCCTTATGGCAGCTGAACTGTTGATCAAGGGGGATGCCTTGTAGATGGTTGGCACACATCCACCTGTTGAGATGCACTCAAGAACAACTGAAGGACATTTAGGTGAATCCATTGCCATATTTTAATATGAGGCACAGCTTGGATCAGAGATAAATTATTAGTTGACTTAGCCACAGACAGTGGCGGAATATTGCAGTTTTTGAGCGAAAGGAGGCACCCTGATGTTTTGATCTAATATGACATTGATACAGACAGCATGTAGGCCACCGAATCCACCTCTATGCTCTCCACAAAAACATCAAAGGAAATGACATCTACACAGGAAAACCAAAGAGGAGTTACAGCAATGACATCCGAGTGTTCAAGCAAAGCAAGAGAGAGAGAAAAATGGAGCAAAACCTAATGGCATGTCTCACATTGAGGGACCTTGGAGCTTGTGTCTTGGAGATGAGTCGCTGATAGATACCCAGCATGCTGATTGTGGGAACGTTCCACATTGACAGCCGAGTCACGTTTGCCACTGAGCGTCGTATGGCACTATAATCATGGTCAGACTATAGAGGAAAGTGAGAAAAGGAGTAGAAAGGAGAGGCATGTGGCTGGCAGCGCTACTGAAGGTCTCCTTGCAAACTATTTTGTTATGACGGCAGGATTTTCCTGAATTCCTGAGCTCCATGTTGTCACTGACATTTGATTTTGTCTGTCTGCATGTAGGCATAACTATCACGGGATGGCGTGGGTGTGTTTTCAGTCATTATCTGCACCGTTACACCAGAAATGTGAGTGTGAGCATCATGTCAGCAAATCGGCAGCAGCAGCTCCAGCTTTCAGGACTGTTTGTGTCTTTACGCTGGAAGTTTTCAGGGAGAGTGTTGAGCTATAGGTGCATTTGGGGAATGCTAAAAGGCCCACAACACAATTAAAAGTATAGTTACACACATATAACATGGGGAAATGAATTTTAAGCTTAAAAAATGCATGAGGATGCATTTAGAGACGTATAGCACAGGTGAAATGTAAGTTATGCGGCTTGTGTAGACAGCCAGATTGATTTCACATGGAGTCTGTTCGTTCAGAAGTGCAGCTGAAATGCTTTAAACATTTAACCTCCGCTGTCCCTGTTTGTCATTCTTTGTCATTTCTTTTGAAAAATGTGCATTCGGTGCCATAATCATACTTGATACACTACTTGACATCAATTTGGGTGTGCAGAGGGAATCTACACACACTGCATTTTTTCTCCGTAAATGTTTTGCCGATTCCAGGTTATTCTGCTCGCTACAGCAACTTTAAATTTATGGCTCAGGTTGCAGAAATGATGTGACCAACTTTCAGGAGAAGCCCCATGAGATTATTTTTACAATCAGATCTAAATTACTTTGACCTAATCCTTTAATTTTCCAAAAAGGACAAAATTGGACTCCTCACATTCTGCACACTGCAGAGTATATCGGTTGTATTCCTTGTTGTTTTTCGCGTCTTTGTGGGGGAAATTTGTTTGCGCCAAATGCTGTCAGGGTTTTCAAGGTTAGCTCACACAACACTTGGCTTTTATGGAACTTTGCTAGTTGCCACATGCTACTGAGAAAAGTCATAATTCAAAGAGGAAAGACCTTGTTAATTGCTGACAAAACAAGGAAGCTCGTGTAAAGCTAATTTGCATTATCAACCCTCTAAATCCCAAGCAGTTTGGCACTTTTTTCTCCTGTTATATTTTTTACTCACTGTGGGCTCATATTTAACTCCAGTGTAAAAACATTTAAACAAAATATACAATTTTTCTAAGAGCCCACAGCTGTTACCACTGCAACAAGGAAAAGGAAATACGTGGGCTCCACATGCTATTGATATTTTACAACTTAACTTCTAAATTTCTCTTCATACTTGTCTCCTATCTGCTCTGTGTAAACACAGCCTGCAGTTCAGCCCAGTTCATCCAAAATATTGCAGAATTTTTATTACATGATTTGTAACCCACAGCTCAGTCACTAAATGCTTCCCAGTTGCACTAAAGAGAGCAGAATTATTTAGTTCTTTGTGGAATCTTGTTATTGCAAATGCTTTTTGTGCTCTTTTTTTGGAAAAAAAAAGTCATTCTCTATGAAGTGCTTGTGCTGAAATATCCCAATTTTAGACTTAGGCTACGATCAGACTGCAGGCTGAAGTGACCCAAATCCGATTTTTTTTTTTTTTTTTTTTTCCCCCTATGCGATCTGTGTCTGATCTTTTCTTGACAGTCTGAATGACACAGATCCGATTATTTTCAAATGCGACCCAGGCCACTTGGATATGTGGTCCTAATTCCGATACATATCGGATCTTTTGCCATGCGACTTCACCCTGAACGGCCAGGTCGCATTTATCCGACCTATACGTCATTGGTACACGACAAACGTCATTATTCTGCGTTCAAACAAAACACGTCTTCGGCAGCCCGAAGACGTGTGTCTTGCCGTGAGTGTTAAAAAAGAGGCGCTCACATATGTAGGTCGGTAAAGGTCGCCCTTGCCATTCGAAAATTCTGAATGAAGTCCGCATCTGTGAAGCCTCTCACATCACTATCCCACCACTCCTGGCTGCGACTCCGCACCCACACAGTTCTCTGGACAGATGTTGCTGCCACTGCCCCACAAAACGCCAGGGCCAAAATCCTGGCTCTCTTCCTTCTTGACCTTCTCCTTAAAACGATTAAGTTATAAATATGCTGGCTCCGGCTGGACAACAACTTTAAAATGGCCACACATGCTCTGTTAGCGTCCATGTTTACTTTCGTAAACACTGAAAACGGTCTCTGTGTGTCGCTGTTGTGTCCTCTTCATGCGGGACACTTTTAGGTCGTGTGAGGTTCACACAGGAGATCACATACAAGTCACATTTAATTGGAAATGTGAGCGAACTCGCAAAAAAATCGGAATTGAGCATTAAGCCCTGCAGTCTGAACGTAGCCTAAGATTTCGTTTGCACATCTCGTATGACAATGTTAAGGACCATTAGAGAGCTGAAAATGCAATGAAATACTGTCATTTTTTAAAAGTACTTTTATTTTTTAAAGGCAACATACTTTTCAAACCTGCCAGCATGTTTCTGGGCCCAGAGGGTGAAGTCCTTTCTTTAGAATTAACACTTGTTACCCTTCCTTCATATATTACTAGTAGATGCTATCAAACCATTGTAGGAAGCATGTTTGTCATTGCACACACACAGACACTTTTCAGCAGAGTCTCTCTTCAGAAACGGTAAAAAAAAAATGCTCCAAAGAGATCAAGAACAACTCTGTTTATTAATTAAATCCTCTTTTTACAACTATGCTCCTCTACCTCTTCCTCTTGCTTTATTTTCTGTCTGTTAAGTAACATATTTTCATTCTCCATCAAAGCACTTTTTAAAAAAATGAAATCTCAAGGGCAAAAAATTAAACATTCAGAGTAATAGTAAATTCTGAAACCTTTCTATTTAATGGTACCAGATGGATTATGTTTCGTAGACCGTTGATTGAGAACACATTTGAGGAATGACTCTCGGTTTTTGGATAGTGTCTCCCTGTGGTCACTCCAGCTTCTGTATCGCAGGATCTTATTGATGTTGGACTCACCTTGGGGTTTCTCCTGGGTTGAGACAGGCAGGCGTAAAACCTGGCCATTTGCTTTTTAGTATGTGCATCTGTGCGTGGTGGAGGGGAGGCATCCACCAGCCTCTAGCCACGCTCCGGGGAGGCGAACGCTGCTTCGACTCCCTCAAAGCTCCATCACTCGCACACATCCACACACAATAGTGGTTGGCTTGTGTGGAGGTGGGCGAAAAAGACAAAATAATAAGCAGGAATGCAGTTAAGATTGGTGTATGCATCAGTGACAGAGAAAATGGCAGAAATTTCACCTAGATGGAATGATAATAAGGAGGCAGACTGAAAGAGAGAGAGAATAAATCAAATCTGCGCCACTTGCATCGTGTTTATGTATGCATGTGTGTGTCTGATTGTTTGATAGAGGTGAATGCTTTAATATTTCACACTTAATAATTTGACACGAATCATGTGGCTCGCCAAATTTCAAGAAAGATGAAGACATTAATTGCATTTCTACCTCAGTGCCCTTGTCTATATCAGCCTTTTGAGACATCGTTCAAGAGGCGGCTCAGAGAAGGTGTTCATATCTGCCTGTACTTGACGGCTGTGAAAGTGGTCCATCTCCATTTTGCTGACAGAACACTGCTGCACTCACTCATGCACCTGCTATGAGAAGCATGCAGTAATCAATAGCCTTGTGAGGCACGAGGAAGGAGCGTGATTGACACCAACTACCACTGTCATTTTTATTCTCAACTATAACCGCTCGCTCGGTCATTCCGGCTAAACGGAGCCCGCTCCGGAAACTCATCCTCTCGACCTTGCACTTCTAAATCCACCAGTTTGTTGCCAATATTTCCTCTTTAAGTATTGGCTCATATTGTTTCGGTAGCTGAATTTTAAAGGGAGAAGAACCCCTTTTCTTCGTCCAAGCTTTTGCTCAGAGAGGATGCTTGTGGAGAGTGTCAAAAAAACAAAGAAGTTTGCATGGAGAGGAGCTGTTCTGACAAGCAGGAAAGCAGCAGAGCCGTTGCCCGAAGGAATGGGCAGCTTTTGAGGCAATGGAGAGGAATCAGAAATTTCCTCTCTTCTCATTGGAGAAACCAGCAAGTGTGCCCTTCCCTGAGGGTGAGTAAGGTTGCAGAGCACCATAATGCATTTCTTGAATATCAAATAAAAGTACTAATATAGTCGGATGAAAGAGAAAAAGCTGAAATATGGGAAGTAAGTGAGATGGCATAAGAGAGAAGATACGGAAGTGTGTGAGCGAGCCTGAATGTTGCATCACATTGCCATATCGGTATTTTCATGTGTCAGCGAGGTCTTTGAAACACTTAATATTCAGTAAAACTCGGAGAAAGATACAAAGGTAAAACTCAATTTTGCAGAGTTGTAATGCTTCAACAGAGAAAATTGTGATAATCCAAGGAGTGAAGATGGATCCGTGAAGCTGGATATTTAAAAGAAGGAGGAAAAAAAGCTAGTATGTTATGTGAATGTGTGTGTAGGTGGCACTTAGGGAGATCAGATGATCCTCAGATGCCAATGAGTGATGCAGGATAGTGCAGAGCTGACCGATGCAAGAGCAGGAGGCGGATGCTCTAATGTTTGCAAACCAACGCATGCTCTTTCTTGTGTTCTCCAGAGGGTCATGCATGACGACTGAAACAGAGGCGGTGTTTGGAGCATACTGAAGATACTGGTGAACAGCAAAAACGGAGTGATTTATATGCAATTTAGCTAAACAGTCTGATCTAAAAGGCTGCCATTGTGCACTTTGTCAGTAATCGGCTGATGATCTACTGGAAACCTTTTCTAGTTGGTTCATAAATGTCCTGAGCCATCGGCAGTTCACCAGGGTCTCAGTGGATGGGAACTGTTTATTAACCCCTACATATTATTGAGGCTACAGTGGGAGAAAAAAAAGAAACATTAACTATATCTATCAACATTAGAAGATTGGGCATGAGTTGAGCCGGATGTGGAGGAAGAGATGATAAAAAAGCAAAACAGAGGAGGTGGAGAAGGACTGCAGAAGGTGCTCACTGTGAGTTTGTGTGACAGGCCAAGATTGAACACAAAGTCGATACTATGGCAAAGTGCAATCACAGTGTGTTGGCTAAAGCAGATAGCTGGGATCAATGGCACACTAGGTCCAGTCTCAGCGGCCTCATGACCCAAGAAGAGATGTTTCATGTGGAAGGAATTCATCAGACTGTCTCCTCTGTCTCTGTTCATGCTCACCCCTTTGTGCCATTAGCTACTCTTTCTATTGTTACGTAACCACCTGCAGTGGTTGTATATTAAACACTACACTTCATATAGCCATACAAATATTCAGCAGAAATTGCTGCTGCCAGTTGTGTAGTCAAAATTACTATTGCACTAATAATTGACATTTAAAAATGAGACAAAATGTGCTGTGAATTTTAGCACCAAAGGAAAGGGATGGTGAATCCACAAGCTAATTTGTAAAGATTCTCCCAAACAGGATTATTTGAAATATTTGACAACTTACAGTCTCTATTTTGTTGAGACTGTGGGTCATATTGTTCGTAAGGTAGACAGCAAGTTCCTTTTTAAGTAAGATATTCTGCAAAAATCTTTAAAGATTTTTTTAAGATAAGCTAGGACAAGATAGGATAGGATAAAATGTACTTTGTTGATCTCTTCTCCCTTTGGAAAATGGCCCAATACCACACCACACTGAGGAATAAATCCACCAGTTCACAAGACGTTAGCACATTAGTGGCGTGTTTTGCCTCACCTCAGTATGAAAAGTAGTAATAAACTAGTTCTACAGTTCAGTCCTCATCCCTGACTCCTCTAGGTGTTCTGGAATAAAGACGCTCAGATGTAAAATTTACATATAGTTTTCTCATTTTAGCTAACTAGCTGGCTAACAAGTGCACACACTGCAATAAGATACAGCTACGCTATGGTTACAGTTGCTAAAACAGTAATTTTATGACTTTTAATTTTAGATTTAGGCAATTTGCTGTTGCATGCTCACTGTCCTTCACATGACCCAAACAAAAGTGCTCTGAGAGGAAGCACTCTAACACTTTCTTCACAGTTTGTAGTTGAAAATCAATTTTATCCTACTTTACAATAGGTGATGCACAACTTGACACTGACACAGTATCCTTCAGTTGACCGTTGTCTCTCACATGCTCGCTGTGCCATGAGGCTGGTTATTCATAGGTAAGACATTTTAATTACTATTTATTCAACTGAGTCACATGTTTGACATAGCAACCAGGCAGGGAAGTGAGACTCCTGGCTATTATTAGAAGCATATCATTTGATTATAAAAAATGTGTCCAAATTACTGTACATTAGATAACTGAGGTGTCAAGAGAGGTGGCTGTTCCGCTGCGAAAAAGTGCTTTTTATTCACCAAAAAAGATCGACTAAAGCCCTCTGCGGTTCCACTTGACATGACAAAGCATGTTATGTAATTGCTGGGTGTAATAAACATGATGCAGTTCCAGTTATGAAATCCAAACAGACGCCGTTGTTGCATGTAAAATGTGTATTAGTATCATTTACAATACATTTCCTTCGATTTCTGTGTCTGTCTTTTTCTCCTTTTATTTCATTGCATATTATCTTTTTTGTCTTTCTCTCAAGTGATTTATATTCAGTTATTTGTTCATTGCATCTGTGTAGGGCAAGATAGGCAGGAGTTGATATTTCAAGGATGTTCTGTGCAGCATTTGAGTGCAAAAAGCACAAAGATGCATGCCACACTCCCAGTACGTGTCCTTGCACACAGTATGCATCTTTCCTGTTAAAGTGGAGATGACTGCTGAATGTGTTGAACTGAAAACCAGGCCGGCATCCAACTTCTGCCTCGTTTTCATCTCAAGGGAGAGTGCCGTCCCTGGCTGAGTCAAGCCGTGGGCCACGGCTCCCCTCTGGTTCTGGAGGAATAATCTGTTAGCAATAATCCACCGAGCCCATGGTGGGTCACATGTTGGGGAATGAGGACCAACTGAAGAGCCATATTTAGTTAGTCAATTCCATTCCCCCGTGGTTTTTTCGACTACAGTGTTTTTGTGAGCACTGGTGTCCAGCCTCACACATTGTGCTGATGATGGAAGTAAGGCTGGGATGTAAGCAGCTTAGAGAGCGTGTAAAGTCTGTCTGGTGGCAATCTGATTTCTGAAGAGGCTATTTTCACTAATCAGACACACAAGTTTGTTAGAATCTATGTTTCCGTGTGGTGTGGATGAATACTTCCACATGTTTCAACACTGAGTCACTGCGGAATCAATGAGTGCTCACAGGAATAGTTCTGAGGTCTTCAGAGCGGTTAGTGTTCTGTCACAGACACATTATTTTTGTACTTCAAACATAACTCCTGATATCTTTCTACCACTTCTTCTGTCCTCAGGCTTGTCTGATGTCTTTTCCATTTTTGTAACTCTTCAAATCTCTTGAAAATATTCACAAACTCACCGATACTTTCGTGCCTCCGTGTTCATCGCGCAGCACATTTGTAGCTTCTACCTGAAACTACAAACTTTAGCTCCGCACCTGTGTCCCTAATTCTACATTTAAATGTCAACCTTTTCTTACTGACTCTTTCAGCTGTGTCAGAACGATGTTACGGCTGTTGGTGCTTCACGCTAAAAGCTTGGCACTGGAAAACCAATGGAGTGCTTTCGTCAGGAAAAAAAACAAACAAAAGAAATACGATGTTTTTTGTCACAGAGAAGCTGCAGTGACATTTGTGGTTCGAATGAATGTCACTGTTGACAACATATTTTGGCAAAACTATCCTCCTCACAGTGGCCTTTCAGCCCCTTCCCACCACATACCAGGAGGTGTGCGCTTTCCCTTATTTCCTGATGAACGGGATGTAATACAGACGGTATCTTTTGTGCACAGTTTGTGGTAAAACTCCATTCCACACAAGTGGTGAAGTCAGTGGTTCAACTATTCACTCCTACATATTTTCATTTTTCACACATTTTCCGCCTTTGCAACAGAAATTGTAGTACATCTTACTTTTCAACTTCTGTGATATTTAAAATGAATATTAAATATGATGTTGAACTATAAAAAAAAAGGATTGTAAAATAGTGCGACTCCTATTTTTGATTCATGCTAATGCAATAAAAAAGAAATCGTAAAAAATGAGATTAAATTACTAACATTATCCACAGTTGTCCCAGAAAGCACTCAGCCAAACTATGAGCAAACTTTCATGATATTCATGAGGTGAGATCATTTAATAAACAGAAGCTGAGTAAACAATTTCCACTAATATACCTAAATCAGGTTGTCTGTTGAGAAAGCATGAACATATGATTCTAAATGGCAGCATAAACATATTTGGGTAAGTTCTGACTCTCATAATTATTGCAATAAACCTGTGGTTACTCTGCTAGAGGAGCAGGTATGAACTTAAGCCTAACTGACTTTATAAATCTATTTACTTTGGAAGTGCTTTGGTAAAACCCAAAAGTGGCATTTTGTGAGTGCAGTGAGCTCATAGAACCAGTTGAGGACAGTTTTCACTCATCAGATCAACAAAAAACTCCATTCTTCAAAATGTGTATCTTGTCAAAAAGGAAAAAAAAAAAAGGAAAAAAAAGGTGGATATGTGACACAGGCAGACTCAGAACGACCAGCAGCAGATTGGACTGCACAGTTTGTGACCAAATCCAATAAAAATACAAAGGAAAGAGATCAAGAATCACCAGGTGCAACTCAGTGCACAAAACACTGGAAATTAATAGATCAGCGAGTACAGAGGAAGAGTGATATGGCAGCAATTCATAAGCTCAAAGAATAGGACAGCTAAGAATAGCTTTGCAAAGGAACATGCACAGAAAGATGGCAGCTTTTTTGAGAAGCGAGTTTTCTCGGATGAGTCCAAATTCAATCTACTTGGATCAGATAGAAGAAAGTTTGTACGGAAAAAAGTTGAGGGAAGAATAGACCAGAGTGTGCGCCGGGTATGTAAAGCAATGCGGTGACATTTAAAGTCTGGGGCTGTTTTTCTTTCATTTTTTTGGGTAAACTTCATATCTTTCAGCAGGACAATGATTTAAAGTGAACAATCATCCTGTGGAAGGAATACTTTACTCATTTCTGGGACTTTTTATGTCATTCAAACATGTTTACCCCCTCTGCTATCTCACCATTTGTGTTGATTCCACCAGTTTTGGAAGACACAGACGCAATCTACCTCTGTATGGGATAAAAATCCAACAGATAAATGTGCACATTTGGCTGTACAAATGGAACATTGTTGTAAAAATGCTTACTAAAATGAATAAACTAGAAGTGTTTCTCAGTCTTTCTCATTTTAGCTGTTCGTATGCACAGTGGTCACTTTAATAAACTTTAATAAAAAACATGCTTCCACCCCTCAGAGCAATGCAGCATCTGCAGTGGCTTTCCAATTCTAAAGAGATTTTTCAAATTTATTAACCGTGCAAAGTGCTCGTCACAGAGAAACACCGGCATGTAAAAGCATGTAATGTTTCTTCATCTTTTGACCAATATCTCCAGGCCATCTCTGGTCCTGCTGTAAGTAGAGAAGAGATAGCCTGTAAATCAAATTAGCGGTCTAATGGAGAGAGATGAAGAGAAGGAAGGAGGAGAGGAGGAGGAGGAGGAGGGAGAGAAGGTCGCGATTAATCTGCAGGATTATTGTCTTATTTTTGTGAATGGATGAAGAGAGACGGAAGGAGGGAAATGGACTTGGTTGGTTCGAGTGAGTAATATTGACTTCAAGGGAACTTTTTCGAGGATGTGGAACCAATTACGGTGGCCCTCCCACCACAGGCTTCTTTTCAGGCTTGGGACAAGTCAGTGGAACTGTGGCGGTGCTGCGGCGCTGTATTAGATTTCATATTGCTTTACCTCTGTAATGGAATCCTCTGCTTGAGCAACCAAGGAATTCAGGTAGCGACGCATACACATACACAGGGATATACAGCGCACACACACACACACACACACACACACACACACACACACACACACACACACACACACACACACACACACACACACACACACACACACACACACACACACAAGCACAGACATTAGACCAATAATGGATTTATGAGCCTTACACTAATGTGGATATTTGAAAGTTAATATTGCACCATTATAACTAAAATGAACAAATATCCGTGTTGCTTAAATTCATTACCCAATCTTGCACTAATCAATAGTTTTATATAACAATTTTTGGAACCCTAAAATGGGGAAAGCGTAGCTCATAGTCACCTTCATCGTGCAGTTTCCATCAAATTCTATGGATTTTTTTCAGCATCTTTTACCTCAGCGTTTAGGCTTTCTGGTTCACAGCTTTACTGCTTTCTTTCACTCCTTTCACCACCCTCTTTAAGCTTTGTTTCCAGGCGAAGCAAGGAGCTAGAGAGTGAAAAGCTCTGATTATCACAGTGTCTTTGCTCCCTTAATGGAAGAGTTTGCCATTTTGGAGAAAGATTATTGAAGTTTTAGCAAGTTAAGATATTTAGATTGTTAGAATGTGCCAGATTTTCTATCCCTCTTGCTCTCACATCCCCCTTTACCCCTGTTCTGTGCATGATCTTGGGTGTGCAGGGGCATGAACGTGGACAGGATATTTTTGGAGAAATGTTGTGTGAATCAGCCTGAGCCAGAGCTGTCAGTCAATAACTGCAACATGTGCATCATATTAACTTTCATTAATGACAGAATAATATGTTCAGCTTGTTGCATTGCCCTAAATGTAAAAAATACTCAAATACAGGTTTAAAAAATTGCATTTGATAGAATCATCAGTCATATCTTGTGACCGAGACATAGTTATACAGATAAACACAGAAAGCAGTCGAGGGAGAGAGGAAGTACAAATGGTAGAAACCTCATTATTTAATGGAACAGAAAGCTCCTGTTTCCTTTTTCAAGGTGTTTAGTTTGATCCTGCTGAGCTTTAGTTGTTCATGAGCAATCTGTCTGCACTTTCTTCCCTTTTTCTTTCTCATATCCTCAGCCTGCTTTCCATGAAAACAAGATCTTTCCACTCTTGGACCCTGATGGGGAGAAGAACACAATTCATGCATTTGTTTGCTGTCCTGGCTTTGACTGTTTTTTTCTTTCATGTCTCTTATACAGGCTGTGTCTGGTTCATGTGCCCATGTTTTATTTATTGTTGTCTTCATTACCAATTTAATTGAAAGGCAACGGCAAGGGTCACATTTAATATTATTGGACCAAATGGGGCTGCTAGCGTCCTGTAAGTATGGACCGTAAACGGGAGCGAGAGAGAAGGAGAATGTAGATGTCTGCCAACTTAAAAGATAGTAATTTGCAAATGCTGGCTGTCTCCAGTGAAATGTTTGCCCACTCACAACATAAATTGCCTCTGTGTGGGTTTCCCCTGCACTGCCCATACATAACCTATTATAGAATGAAAATTACATGGTGCAGTTTACTGGCTGTTCTGTCAAATATTTTAATGCTTTGCTGAGCATCAGTAAAGACGCACGTTCCTCCTCAAGGGAAAAGTGGACACAGATTTTTCTTTTTTTTGTCAGTAAGCAATTTTCTTGCAGATTCCCCCATTTTATTTCCTAATGCCTGAAGATGAAATGTCGTGTTAAGCGGGGCCGTATGTGTGGACGTGGAAATCTGTGCACTTGTGCATGCATGCCCACTTTTATACCTGCTGTTCTGTATCAGATTATAGAGATTAAAGAAGGAAGAGTATTCAAAAGGCCATAGAAATGTAGGGCAAATTAGATATAAATACATAGAAAGACTTTATTCTGGCTTTTAAAAATGCTTTTCCTGAAAATAAAACATTGTCATGGATGTGTGAGGTAGTCCCACCTGTCAGTAAATTACTTTAGACTGGTACCATTTGCCTCATTTACAAAATATTCTCTTGTTTTTCTTCAAAACCACAGGAGAGAGTGGGCTGCTTAAGACACTAGATATACACTACCATTCAAAAGCTTGGGGTCATCCAGACAATTTAATGTTTTCCATGAAAACTCACACTTTTATTGTAAACAATTAGCCTTACAATAGGATTAGAACACAGGAGTGATGGTTGCTGGAAATGTTCCTCTGTACCCCTATGTAGATATTCCATTAAAAATCAGCCAATTCCAGCTAGAATAGTCCTTTACCACACTAACAATGTCTAGAAATTTTTTCTGATTAATTTAATGTTATCTTCATTGAAAAAAAAATGCTTTTCCTTCCAAAATAAGGACATTTCTAAGTGACGACTTCATTTGCAAAAACAGGTAACTCCGTTTTCAGAAAACAAATTTTTTTATTGTTTACTTGAGATAGTAATAACACTAATAATTTATTTTTTCTCTATTTTGTCATGTATTTTTCTACTGAGTCAAATCCACTCAACTTCAGTGTGATTGATATTATCTCAAGTAAACAATAAAAAAAAAAAGTTTTCTGAAAATGTATCAAAACGGAGTTACCTGTTTTTGCAAATAAACTCAAGTGACCTCAAACTTTTGAAGGTAGTGTATTTTACAACAATTTCCAATAGTGAAAAACAAACCATCTCAAATCTAAATCCAGAAATCACACCGTAAAAGGGTTATAGGGACGAGTTTCTGTCCTACATCCAAAGACTTCAGAAACTTATGGTGCTTAGCCAAGAAACAGTCTGGCGCATACTGCTTCATAAAAGCACAATATATCATTTTTATGCCTCTTTTTTCTCAGATTAAGTAAGATGTATTGTGAATTAATGTGCTTTTAAGATACTGGTAGCCAGAATTCCTCTGCTCTAAAATGGTTGAGCTCTGCAAAGCTCTCAGCTGTTGGCCCGAGTTCACATTTACAGATAAGAAAGTGATATCAATCCTATTCCAACACTACTATTTCTCTTGAAAAGCTCAGCTTATCTGCTTCATCGGGGCTATGTGAGTGTAGTTTGATCAGATTGGATTAACACTAACTAAAAAAAAAACAGATTTTGATTTAAATGATCCTGATTGGTTCACTTAACATGAAGTCCCACCTACTTCTAAGCAATGAAAAAAGTTCAGCATTTATGATCCAGTGTGATCCCGTCACTCATAACAATAATCTAATTTGTGCCTTTAAAGCTCACCACAGCTGCAATTCCTCACGAAGAAAAAAAAATCACAAACCCTTTTTTTAAAGAATTTGATAATATCTACATTTCTTGCAGTGTGTTTCACTACAACGTGGCCAAGCAAGAGGAGAAAAATACCAGCTCATGCAATGTAATCCCCTTCCTCCCCGAAGGAATCGGTGTATAGAGCGATGGATGGAGGGGAGGAGAGAAAAGAACAATAATGGTCTCAACAGTTCAGCATCTGCTCATTAATCATTCATAGGCAGCCAAGTGGCAGCAGCAGGGAGCACAGTGAAATTTCAGGTTACGGTATCAAATCTCAATTTATAAATAGAATAGTTATGGAGCTAGGCGGCAGAATACCATCACTCAAAGCCCCCTCCTCCCACCTTCTCCAGAGTATTCATTGTTTTTCTGTGTCTAAGTTTTGGCTAGCATGCAGTAATACTGCGCAACCACACATTGTGAGTGTATGAACAAAAAAATGATCTTGGAGATCTGAAGTGATGAAATAAGGGCAGAGAAACTGACATGTTTCTCCTGAGTCCTACACATTTATTGCTGGTCAATGTCTGCTATGGATTTATTTAAAAAAAACATCCATCGAAATCTGCTTGCTCACGTATACACATGCTCTGTTAACTGACCTCCCCACGGCTTAAATAAGCGCTTCCTCTCCTCCCGTTTCCCATCTGATTCTGTCAGTATGTGCCATACACGCCACACCTGGATTGATCAGAGGATGCTTTCTCCGATCCTGTTTGTGATAGCGATGCTTCACCGCCACTCATCCCCATCGTTCAAGGACAGCCTGTCGATGGATGAAGAATGGCGAAGTCCTACAAGCTCGTCTCGCAGCAGAGGCAATGAGAGTGGGGGGGGGGGGGGGGTGTCCAAGCTTTTCCCCGCTTCTCGCTTCCAGAGACACAGTGGTGACAAGTGACACCTTTTATTGATTAATGCTGTATGGAACTGCCATATCTAATATGCCACGCACATACTATACTGTACGACAAATAGGCCCCTAATAGGAATGAATTATTTGTTGCTGTGACGTGGGGTGGAACGGGGTGACTGCTTCCTGTGTGCAATTTCTGTCTGATTTGATTTGCAAATTTAGTTAATAACTGAGTAGCTATTAAAATCATGAAAGAATACATGCAAACATGCACCGTTATGAGTGTTCATGGATTTATCATGCTTAGCAAATCTCTACAACTTCGTAGGAAAATCAATAAACCGTGACTTCAGAATAAGAGTCCGCAGGTTTACTCCACTATCCATCCTGTGCAGGTGATGTAGCTTTAAGCTGTAGCTGTTAAAACTCACCTTAAATCTAACATTCAGCATTGTATCTTGGATTTCTGACTGATTTGATTTTAAAGGAAGCTGATTTTGTTAGAAGAAATCCTCACCCTCTTTTGTTGTCTAGCAATTCTCATGCTTCTTTTCTGTGTTCGCAGCTCTTTCCTCACTTTGTCTGTGTACATCTTGTTCTTCCCACTTTAACACTTGTCTTAGATGTGTGGTTTTGGGCAAATCAGACCAGAGTGAACAAGAGGAGCCTTAGAAGAGGAAACATTTCATGCGTGGGCGACGTGTCCCGGCACGGTGGTTTGAAATACCTGCAATGAGTAAATTAATGCCTCACACAACAGTGATTCACTGACAGGACATGTGCCGTATGACATGTATTAGCAATCCAAATGGCACGGGAGAGGTTGAATGCTTGCATAGCACAGATTAAGTGGCGTCGAAATCTAGACATTTGCAGCAAGCGCTAATACACGATAGGATGCAGGTGAAACAATATGTGTGTTCACCTGAGTGGCTTGTACAGGACTAATCCTGCTTTAAACATGAAAGTAACACATCTTTTTAATGACACTAGACCCTCAGGCTTTTGATCGTATTATCTCGTCTGACATTTGTCCACAGTGTTGTCTCATATTTGGAAAAAGTATCAGTGAGTGAAGCCAGACACAGATATGAGAAGGGGAAAAGGATACCGGCTGTAAATGATTGAGTCAAAGAGAAGAGGAGGATAAAAACCAGGTCTCAACTGTTGACCTGAGATAAGAATGATGTGGTTGTGCAAGGCCGGCAAGCATAAACAGAACATCTCTCAGTCCGTGTGTGTCTGTGGGTGGCTTGGTGTGTGTGCGCACGTTGGCATTAGCTAAAACCTGACTGACATGTTAGCGCAGAGGCTGCAGCAGGCCATAAGCTATCAGAGAGGAGGCGAACGCCACATCATTCACCTGTCTGGAGGCTAGTTAGTGGGCAAAGTATGTGGTGATGGGCAGCATTGTACCACACAGTATGGTAGAGTGCGTGTCAGAGCCTAGTCTAGACTGACAGTGTGATTCAACACCAGAAACAAGAATATATAAAACTCTTCACAGCCGACACAGGTATTATGCAGTGAGCGGCACATTTTCTTGAAACGTGGTCAACATGGTTCAAAGATTAGCCTTGCACTAGTTCTTTAAACACTTTTGAGACGCTATTGCTGAAATATTGAACCACTGACCTAGTGTTGTGGCATTGGAGCTTTGATAGTAAAATGAACTGAGCTGGTTTAGCAGAAAATACTCGGGCAGATTGTACAGCATTGAATAAGCCACTATTTAAGTGCTTAATATGAAAGTAGAAACCACAAGAAGGCACCAGCTGTTACATTTTTCAGCTAGTTAGTGTAATACATTATATGTATACATATAACTACTGCCGGACAAAACTTTGGGTCACGTAAAAATGTCCTTTATTTTTGAAAGTAAAGCATTTTTTCAGTGAAGATAACATTAAATTAATCAGAAATCAGGTCTAGACATTGTTAAAGTGGTAAATGACTATTCTAGCTGGAAACGGCTGATTTTTAAAGGAATATCTGCATCAGCAACCTGTATTCTAATGCTACATTGTGGTAGCTAATCATCTTGAAAGGCTAATTGATGATTAGAAAACCCTTGTGCAGTTATGTTAGCACATGAATAAAAGTGTGAATTTGTGTGAAATTGCCTGGGTGACCCCACACCTTTGATATATATAAAGCAAAACTCCCGAGTTTAGCCATTAAGTTTAAATATATTTTAGTAATTTATCTTTAACAATCTATTTATATTACATCTATTACCTCAAAATGGAGAGTTGTTCTTTATTCCCATTATTATTATGAATGGATTTTATTTTGTCATGCTGTTTACTATTTCTGTTTAATTTCTTTTGAAGAATGCAATGATTGCTGCATGCAACGGAGGTCTCTGGATTCTCCCCGTGTCTCATCCTGCATGCACTACATGTACTCGTAACATCCGTTTACCAGAGCCGCCGCCTACAGCCTCCACTCCCAGCTCTCGTGTGCACCCACAGCACATACCACGCACTAACACGCACACACAGCTAATGTGTCTCAAATAGCTTGCAGCCATTTGGAAAAATGAAAAACCAATACCTTGTAAAATCAATTGTGATGCCCACCTTCAAGTGAGTGTTGGTGTGTGCGTGTTTGTGTGTCTAACTGTGCAGGAAGAGGCGGATAGCTCCCTCTTGCATACTATTCTTTTTTTTGTCTTTTTATGAATTTGAGTATGACACAGTGACAGTTTTTCTTTTATTGAAGCCTATAGCTATTTTAATCATTCTAAGAAAAATGTAACAGAATTTGTCATGTAGGTTGTTGCTTTACAGGTGAAGACTTTTGTCTACGCTGTTGTTTATTAAACAATGCACTGTTAAAAGATACAGATAATACCTCATAAAACATTTACCCTACATACTAACCCTAAAAACACAGACCAAAACTGTAAAAAACAACATATTTTTCTAATTAGCTATTCATTCTTTTACAATGGTTGACTGTAGAATTCCAGTTAATATTCTAATTATGTATAATATAGTTATTATATTCAAAGAAGCAACAACCAAAATCTTATTTTACATATCTGACATTATTTAAAGATAAATTGTGTATATTAAGAACTGAAAAATAGTAAATTATTATTTTATTGTTTGCATATTGATTAATTAAAATTTTTTAGCACATTTTCTTAGTTTTGTTCTTGCAAAATCACAGAAAATTAATCATTTCCTTGTTGACTGTAAAAAAACAAACAAAAAGCTGTCCATAATGTACATGTCCAAGTCTCCAGTTTTACAAATAGTAAAAGTAGATACTTCTACAACATGTGACTGTAAAATCAAACAGTTCAACTGTATTTAAATCAGTGAAAAATGTAATTATTTTGCAAATATTGGCCATTTTTCCTGAAATCTGTGCTGACACATTTTCAGTTTTTTTGACCCTTTTTTAAAAATACTTTTTTTACAGGGTAGTGTCTACAGATACGGACCCGTACCCGTAGCCTGTGGCCTACCGATACGGCACTTTCCATTTGCCAGACAGATACGGACCCGTACGCGAGTCTCGCGAGTCAAGAAGCTGCTAACCACTGCAAACTGTTGAAAGGTAAGCTAGGGTTAGGTTTAGGGTCCGTACCTGTAGTACCGATGCTACGGGTCCATACCTCTAGCGTCTACCGGGAGTCATGTGACCAGATCTCGCATGTCTGATTGGCAAATGCAAAGTGCCATATCCGTAGGCCACAGGCTACGGGTACGGGTCCGTACCTCTAGCAACTACCTTTTTACAGTGAAAAAAGTAGGCCTCTTTTCATTTTTACATCATTATTCTATGTGTTTTGACATATTGTGATTTAATATTGTAAAAACATATTCTCAAAATATTGATTCCATCCACTTTTATAAATTGCTGAAATGTGAGTAAGAATCAACATCATACAATCTAAAAGCCTCATCTGAAATGTGTTCAGCCCTGTCGCACTCAGCAGAGTGACTGTACACTCACACACCTGTTCAAGCCTGTGTAGGGAGCTGTAATGCGTCTATACTATGAAGTGTGAATCTGAAGCCACTTTGTTTTTTGTGTGCTATCACCACGTCTGATCTCTGCTAGTATTCAAGTAGCAATATGTTCTCCATCTCGCACAGCTAAATTGCGGTAGAGTCGAGCGGATTCACTCGTCTCCGTTTAACACCCAACTCACCCACCCAAAAATGAGATGACTTCACTGTGCTGCCTCGCGCCCGCTTTCCATAATTGGAGGAAATAGGTTGTTGTTTGTCCCCAGCACATGCTTGACTGAGCGCTATGACAATCTCTTACGAAGTGTGGATGTGCGTAAATACTGCATGTCTGGATACAGTGCGGGATGCACGCATGGGGCTTGATGACTGGCACATCAGCCCTATCTTGTCTTTTCCTTGCTCGCCCTCCTTGCCTGTCGGTGTCGTTCTCTCCAGCGGCTTCTCGCTCAACTCCTCCCCGATCTACCTACAATATTTATCTCTTTCTTCCTCCTTCCTCCTAGTGCTAATGAGTTCTGGATGTGGACCGTGTGGGGTCCAAAGCTTCTCCCATACTGCTGTCTCTCCAGTTGGATGCCCCCATGGTGCACCAAATGCCTCTCTTGAATATTGAATAAACCCCTGGACCACCTCTGTGCTTCCTGATCAACAGCGCCACTATTACCTATCTATTACTCTGCACGGGGTCGTGGGGTTCTGGCAGGGTGGATGGGCTTTGAATTTGTTGTGTTTTGAGCAAAGATAGAGATAATAGGCATGGGTAGGTTGAACGTTTGAAGTTGTTTGATGCGATCCCATGAGAATTTTTCCTTTCGGTTTTATAACTTGCTGCGTTACCTCAAAGCACCTCTCAGAAGGAGTTTTATTTTAGGATGCATCCAATCAAGGTCTCACACTCTGGTAACTTGATTGCAGGAGTGTAAAAGTCATCGTGGCCTCAGTTTGCCCCCCTGAAAATTTGGGAAGGACTGTGTGGGAATTTCACAGAAACCACTTGTTTCTTTTTTGGGGGATTCAATAATGTTGCAAAACAATATTCAGATTCACTCATAGGATGTTTTGTCGGATGTGAGTGTTGCCTCCTTCAGTGGTAAGTAAAATTAGCTTCCTGCAAAGTTTGCCATTGCACTGAATATATTTAGAGGAAGTGATTCATCACTGTATGTGATTAGCTTTGCTTGTACTGACTTGAACTGATGCTGAAGTTGAAATCAGTGGGGGGTTTTTGTATTGTTTTCCACAAAACTTAGATTTATAGATATTTCTACTCACAAATTTGACTAACCCCAGCAAGCAGGTCATGCTCACACAACATGGACTGACATTACCGACAAGTTTGTATCATGTTTAAAATTTAATCTAATATTCAAATTAAGCTTTAGGAGTATCATATTTTCAAATAATGTTGCTAGAAGGTTAAAAGCTATTGAAGGCACAGTGTTGTTTAGCAATAATATGTTCCTGTGATGTGAAACATAGACATTAGATCTTATGTCAACATTATTTAATGATGTTTCAGGGATGTTTTATGAGGTAAAGCATTACAGAATGTTCTTCGAGAAAACATTCTCACAATGTTAGATGATGACAAAGGAAGGACATCCTCAATGCAACCTTCAGAAAACATTTCAAGAATGTTCGGGCAAAAATGATCTAACAATGTCAAAACCAAACATTTTTTGAATGTCTGTAGTCATCCCACTTTTAAGAAGAACGCTCTGAGAACTCAAAGACAACATCTCACCAAAAACATGACTGGAACTTTGCAGAACATCCTCAGAGCATTATGAGAACAAATAAATCCTAGCTGGGACACTTATTTTCAAATCCCTGCTACTGGATAAGAGTTAAACATTGGCCAGTTAACATCAATTTTCTGTTTGTATAACTATTTGAATGGATATTTAAACTCCAGCTGCCTCTCACTCCTCTCCATATGAGGCATACGCACAGTTTTTTGTGCAATTTAGAAAACATTTGCGGTGCTGTGAGACAACCACAGCTCTAAATGAGTCAGTTATGTAACACCTTTGGTGAAATAAACATGAAAGGTGTCAGCAAATCACTGTGAGGTGAGCTGATATTTACCGACCATTCATTTTTTATCTAACTTCTCTGTGATAGCCACTTCATTATTCAAAGGCCAACCACACAATTAGCAGCAGCAGATCCTATTGCGAGGGAGCCCCGCGAGGACCGATCAATGCTATTAGATCTGTCAATGTGATTAGACACACTCCTGCATCTTCCTTTTTCTCATGCTAGTGCAAAGGAAGGTTGTTGTTGACTGTAAATGGCTGTATTTATATAGCGCTTTTATCCAAAGCGCTTTACATTATACGTCACATTCACCCATTCACACTGATGGCGGAAGCTGCCATGCAAGGCGCTAACCACGACCCACCAGGAGCAATTAGGGGTTCGGTGTCTTGCTCAGGGACACCTCAACATGAGCTCGACGGGCCGAGGATCGAACCAGCAACCTTCCAGTTACAAGAAGGCCACTCTACCCACTGAGCCATGCCGCCTAATGTATACATTGATAAGCAGTCCCATGTCAAATAAGGCAGGTGTTTTGCGGAAGATATAAACAAAGAGACATTTGCAGAGGATGTTGGTAATAAGTGTTTTAAACAGATATACTTAGCTCATTAAGTGCAACATTCTTCTGTGGCTGTCTATGGCAAGGCCAGACTCGCAACATCTAACTCCTGCGAGAAACGCTAAAAACCAGCAAAGCGACAAGCTATCAAATGGACTGTCAGTTGGTCGAGCTCATTTTTCTCCGCACTAACAGTGCAGCTCCATCAATGGCAGTATTGGCTTGTCAGTGGTTGGTCAACCCACCACTTTATCAGGACTGTAAAATCCTACTGACTTTCAGGATGGTTGCTGCTTGATTGGATCAGCTCTGCAGTCTGAGCTCACCTTAAATAACCATAATGACCAATCCCTCAACCTACCCTCACCTCAGCCACCAATCACAGCAGAGTGTTCCTTCACTGCGTCCCTCTGGTTTATACGATCCCGTGTCAGCCTCTCAGGATTCCTTAGTTTTTACTTTAGTTGGGCTATGATGTTGACATCTGTATCAGGAGTTAAGTATCTCATTTTTTCTCACTGTGGGCTTATTTTTTTAGTGCAATATACAGTCCTACACCTCTATGGCAACAGCAAAAACCACAGGCAGAAGTAGAGAGAACTCAAAGGTGTTGGCAAAAAACATGAAAAGTTGCATTTCTGCAATTACGTATTTTACAAAAACAGGGAAAAAAAGGATTCATTATGTACACCGTTCAAGTGTCTACAGGTGTTACCATTTCTGGAAAAAGGTGGCTCTAAATACAGTAGATATTTTGCTCTTTTATCTCGTCTCTTCTCTGCTCTGTATTTGTAATTTCATTTTTGTCCTGTAAGTCTTGCTTTCGTCTAAGTCACAGATAGCTTTACAATGGTGCTGAAGAGTGCAGTTTTTTTTTTAAATAAAATGTGGTTAGAACAAATTATGTAGTTTTTGCATTTTTTTTAAATTCAGACATGTGGACACAGTTTCGAGCACAGAT
Organism: Acanthochromis polyacanthus; assembly: GCF_021347895.1. Taxonomy (NCBI): domain Eukaryota; kingdom Metazoa; phylum Chordata; class Actinopteri; family Pomacentridae; genus Acanthochromis; species Acanthochromis polyacanthus. Next base: position 29,609,986 of record NC_067123.1, on the reverse strand, counting down.
GTGGTTAATATTGATGACTAAAGAGCACTTCACAGATGAGTAGTTCAAGAACCCTGCGAAGTTTTTTTTTTTTTTTTAGTTGCTAGCTTTGATAAATGGTGTCCTTTTGGAGATTAAAAAAAAAGATAACAGACTTCCAAACATGCTGGCAGGTTTGGAGTTCAGATGGACAGATTGTTGAATATTTCAGTTTTTGACCACATTTCATCCAAAATACATCACATTGCCTCAACGGTGCTTAGTTGTTTTTTTTCCTTCTAATTGTTAAGTTGTACAATAACAATTGGATGTTGGCATTGTCACTGTGGGCACAATAGAATGCTATAGTTGACCTTTAGATCTGTCATTTAGCTTTAGCACAGTTTTTATTCTAAATTTGCTTCATAGGACCCACAAGTGCAGAGAAGACAGCTGCTGAAGTCAACACGAGACAAGAAAAGCTGCTGTTAGAATGGACTGGAGACACTAACCGAACAGACCACAGACATTAGGCACAAGACAAACTAATGAGCTGAACAAAGCTAGACATTGGTGTCTCCCAGACTCAGCAATCAAGATCTGGAATAACGTAAAGCGATCTTAACAGGTGACGCAAAGGACGTGTCTGAGGAGTCAGTAGAAATTATGGCTCATGCAGTATCTATCCCCACAAGTAGTATTCTAGCCTGCAGGCACTATTGTGAGCTCAGGACACTTTAAGAATGAAACCTTGGACAGAGTTGCAAGTGTTGAAGCCCTTAAAAGAAACAGCCAGTGACTGACTTAAGAAATCTGAAATGTAATCCTTTCTCCCGGTTAAGTGTCATGGAACTGGACACACAAAACCTTGTTCACTCAACTATACCTTGTGAATCAGCAGTAAACATCTCATCTTACCCTCTCCCTCCCTCGCCCTTCTCTCATTTTTTCTCGTCTGTGCATGAACATAAAGTCGAGCTCGATTGTGCTTTGAATAAGTTCAAACTGAGGAGCAGCCAGGCTTTTGTATTCACTTGAAATATATTGTGATAAGCAGCTGTGAGTACGGAATGTCTAAATAGATCACCACTGCGATGGGATCAGTGATTCGCCTCGAGTCTTTGCAAAAAAAACCAAAAACGTTGCGTCTCAGTGGGACCAGACGGATCCTCAGTCGTATTACTGAGAGCCTCGGTGACCTTGTAGCGAGATGTGAGGGAGAAGCTGCCCGGAGCCCTTTGACACAGTTTTAATTACTACTTGCAAAGGAAGGTTGCTGTAGTTGGTGTGAGATCTGAGAGAGAGAGAGAGAGATGTGATTAGTGTGTTTATGTGTGTGTGAATGCGCCTTAACCTGTGCGTGATCTGTGTGTAGATGCACACTGCATGTGGAAATCTGACACTGGAGTAGAGTGCTCCACCAAAAACCATCCTATTCAGGCCGGTCCTCTTTAAAACCCTCTTACATAAGCCACTACTCTCAGATGTGTGATATCATGGAACTATTTTTGGCTTTTCCTCTGAAAAAGGCTGTTCAGAGTTAGATAAAGACTCGTCTATTCTTTAAATAATACACTGGATCTCCCTCTCATCTTGACTGTCTTAATACACTGTCCCCCATAAAAATGGTGCTACAGCTGGCTTGGATTGACCCGTACAGTTCAACTTCCTTGAGATCTCAGAAGAAGAAGAATTAATTTTATATTTGTAAACTTAAACCCTTCTATCTGCTGACCTGGATTCGCTGCCCAAACAAGACTTTTTGTCACTGTCCTAGATTCCTCTGGAAACTTCAAAGCGATGGAGAATCTGTTATACTTGCAAACTGGCATGACGGGGCATTAAATATTATTTTCTACTTTTCATGGTGCATTTAGAGTCGGAGGAAAGCGACTGATTGATCCTGAATTTGATTTATAAAATCTAGTGTTGCATTCTTATACATTAAAACCTTTCCTCAAACAAATCCAATGGCCTCGTTTTCTTTACATGTTATACTGCACTGATGTTTCTCTTGTATTTTTAATTTTTCTTTCTGGTATTGCAAGTGACCTCAAAAGAATCTCGCTCTACTGCCCATTTGTGTTATTAGAACATCCTGACAGAACAATGGATACCTTTATTTAATGTATATATTGAACCCCAAGCAGTTTCTGTGTGTTTTCTGCTCTTGTCACGTTCTAACTCAACACAAGCTCTTTTTTTTTAACTGCAATATAAAGTCCAGCACCTCCATGGATACAGCACAACTGTTATTAGAAGTAGAGAGAATTCAGAAATGTCTTTTGTGCAGTGTGATACAATTATAATGAAACTGTGGAAAAGAAGAAATTTAATTAAAATTTAAAAATTGGGAAAAACAGCAATCGGAAGATTCCTTTTATTGTCTTTTCTCACAAGGCATTTACAAAAATAAATGGGATGAAATGAAATGCTCTTTCCACACAGGTGTTGCCAATTTGTTGGTCAGTATTTTTTCATGGCTCTCTTGGGATTTTCGGTTCAATGTAATGTTATTACCAGTGAAACACATAAAACTGTAATGTCTTGGAGTTTCTCGTGAGCATAAGTCTCTCCTCAATGCAAGGAATCAGTCCGATTGTAGAACATCACAAGCTCTCACAAGCATTTCCCAGTGTGGATTACCTAAACGGGGATTAAGGTGATGCTGGGAGGCCTCTAAGACTGGTGGGCGATCTTGGATTTAGCAGTGATGGCAAGATAAAGGGGTTTCTTCGTGCCTAATTGATAGATGTGTTGTTAGAAAAAAAAAGCAGTTTTGTTGATGTGGGAATACCAGCAAAACAAGGTATATAAATCTGCATGCATCCTCCATCTAATATAGAAGCTTTTGTTTTAATGGAAACACATCAAAAGGTGGATTCCTTTTGATTTTATCTGCTTTTAAAAAAACAAAAAATAGAATTTAGCTTTCACCGTCGTCTTACGTTATGTGGTGTGTTCCCAGTTTAATTCCTGTTTTTAAGTTAGTTATTCACCTTTTTCCGAAGTACATTGTCAGCAGTAATAATGTTTCAACGAGTGTACAGTTATAACAGCAGAACTGTGATTAATGAGTAGTGAAGATGTGTCGGAGTGGATGGAGGCTTAATGAGAAGATCACATTCATCCCTAAAGTTAGGAGGTGCTTGAACTCCTAAAAGCTTCAGTACACTTTTAGGAAATCTACTAGTGTACCTCTTGGTCTCAGTCAGAATTATAATATCCTTGTGTTGATCGCTATCATGAATCACAAGTTCTGCTTAATCTCTACAAAGTATGTAATTAACCCTGCACCGATTCATATCGCTCATTAAATTAACACAGATAGGACCTTGAAAATAGAGCACGGTGCCTTATTATCTCAGCTCAGCTGCTGGCGCCTAAATATTCAACACCTTTTAAACTTGTGGTCCAAAAGTTATGCATGTTTATTTTTTTAAATTAGTGTCTACCATACCAAAAACAGATCCATGACCTACCTTCATCTAAATATGTAAAATGTCATGATTCCACAAATAAAAAAGATAGGATGATGCCACTTGGCTATTGTTTAAGTCATTCAGTCAAAACGTACTAAGCTAAGTTAAACAGAAAGTGGTAGATTTTTGTCTGTGTGTGTGCATGCTGGCCTCTTACACTGTACACACTTGCAAATTCTAATCTTAATGCAAAAATTAATTACAGCTACTTTTGCCTCTGGAGGACATTCATGACCCATTGTTGAAAATGTGCAAAGTGGAAGACGGGAAACAACACTTGATTAGCATGGAAGTGACAAACGAAAGATGGGATGGGTGGAAAACAGAACAGTTGTGATTGTAGCCTATGAATTGTGTGTGTTTTATACAGAGAAAATACTTAATTCATTATATCTCTTAAAGTGGCAACTGTGCAGCATTTGTACAAGTTCTTGCCATGTTCCATGAATATGATTTCAGGAAATTAATTACTCAGTAAATCTTAAGCTGATTCTGGTCTAAATTAAAACACTCATGTTGCACACTCAAAAACTTTTCCAACTTTGTTGTATTCAGCAAAGCCCTAAGCATGTCTGCTGTGTCAGATTTTCACGTCATTAGCTTGTTAATGCTTTGGAAAAGTACTTACAGGAAAAAAAGTTTGCTTTTCACACAACTTTGGCACACTGTTTTTGCGAACAAACTGATTTACAGGAGATGCACTTTAAATTTGCTTAGGTCTGCAGCAGTTCAAGTGAATAATATGTGTCTGTAAAAAGGCAATTAGTGTTTGAGGTTCAGCATATTTTATTTTTCGTTAGGTGTGTGTGTGTGTCAGGAATCGGATTCAAAGCGCTCACATGTGAAGAGCGGAAACGCTTTCAACTTAGCAACCCGGAGATGAATCAAATTGCTAAGCTGCTTTCCTCTTGTCATCAAAACATACACAAACACACAGGAACAGTGACTCACAAACCTATGCATGCCTCCCGGCCTCACACACACACACACACACACACACACACACACACACACACACACACACACACACACACACACACACACACACACACACACACGGTGCGAATCCAGCTTGAAAGGTCAGACATGCAGGGGTCATCAATTCCACACAACATTTACACATCTATTTACAGTTAGGCTTTGAAGCGCCGACTTCACTGACATTTGAAGTAATGTGAAAGAGCTGTTTTGTTCACACCTTCAGACTATGAATGAGCGTCTGTACATATTTGTCATGGCCACATTCCCGTGATTTAATCCCCGAGCTAACACAGGCCACTGACCAAAGCAAGGGCGCATCTCAGTTCTGTCATCCAGAGCATTAAGTTCATTGACACCGTTCTTAACAGCGCCACTGACAACAACAACAACAGCTCAAGTGAAAGCAGCTCAATGTGACGGCGCAGATGGACTCCTTGCTCATTGGGTTTCTTCCACTTTTGTCTCTACAGCTGTCCTTTGCAGCAACAACCCCGGTACTGGCAGACAAGAAAAAGTACCCAAACTTCTTCCGCACCGTCCCGTCGGACAACGCTGTGAATCCAGCGGTGGTGAAGTTTCTCAACGTCTACAACTGGACTCGTGTGGGGACCCTCACCCAGGACGTTCAGAGGTTCTCAGAGGTCAGTTCTCGATGTTTCGTCTTTAAAGAGGCCAGATTTTAGACAAAGAACATGAGGAAACACAGTGAGGTACTGCAGTTCAGAGTTTGCACATGTGAAATATGCAGCATTCTTTATATATTCTCAAATATAGATAGAATGATGCTCATATTGTCATAAATAAATAAACTAGGGCTATTCAAATAATTACCCTAAAATGATTTTGGCCTTCAAAAGTTTTCTTTTTCTTTAATTTCTCTATTGTTTGCAAAACCCCTGCAGCTCAGCCTGGAAAATTGTCCTACCACATAGATTACCAAAGCATTGGATACAGGAGGCCACGGTTTTTAGATCTTGTAGTTAAGGATAAAGACAAACAACCTAAACCATAGTTCAGGTTGGAGGCCATGCTCTAGGGCAGGGGTGTCAAACTCAGTTCCTGGAGGGCCACTATCCTGCATGTTTTAGATGTTTCCCTCTTCCAACACACCTGATTCAAATGATCAGCTGATCATCAAGCTCAGCAGAAGCCTGATAACGAGCCTGATCATTTGAATCAGGTGTGTTGGAAGAGGGAAACATCTAAAACATGCAGGATAGTGGCCCACCAGGAACTGAGTTTGACACCCCTGCTCTAGGGTCTCTTTCTCTTGGTCGGTGCCCAATGTGCCATGTTCTGACCTACGTTTCCTAACTGTGCCTTTGAGGTTTCAGAGCCTGTGTCAGTGGGATCAGAAATATCTATGAATGACTATTTCATAGACAGATCTTTCTATTTTATTTGAATGATGCTATTAAAGCTCTCTGTGTACTGCTATTTAATCAGTAAATTCATCCAATAAATCACCCATTTGTATTCATTCAGTCAAGCAGATCCATCATTGATATCAGAGACGGCTATGATAATATCTTGGCAATGACAAATGAGTGGAATTTATCAGCAAAAATCAAAAAGTAGATGCTGGATTTGATCATAGTGATAGTTAATTGTTAAAGGGAAACTGCACGGTTTCTCTTTCTCTCTGTCTATTCTGTGTTTTTGAAGAATATAGAGCAAGTGCACAGCTGACGTTTCACACTGCTCAGAGGATATATAAATACTTAATAACACTGCTTTGCAATATGACCTTCACCACACACAGTCTCAATAGAAAACCATGTTTAGTGTGGACTTATTTACAAATCCACGCTGTAACAGCACTGTTAACAGGTGTTTGTGTGTTGCATACAAGTTTTTAAAGTCAGTGTAGTTTAATACATTCCAGCATTGCCGGTTTTATGCCTCTTCTTTGTGAGAATTGTTTTCATGTTGTGAAGGTGGAGGTTGGCATCTCCCCATCATAAGGCAGTGAAAATATTCTCATCCAGAGAGATTTTTATCTTGCAGCTGCACAAGCTAAGAGTCGTAACAGCATTGAGCGTTTATTGCTATATTTTTAATTTTTTTTTTACTGGTATTATTAGGATGATGCCATGATTTGAGACTTGATTTTGAGCAGGTGGTAATCAGTTAAAGAGCCCATGCTGTGCTCATTTTGGGGTCTACAAGAATATGTTTACATGCTTTAATGCACTTTTTTTTTTCTTATACTGCACATTGTGCTTCAGCCTTAGTCTGAAACATTTAATTTTAGCTCCTTTGTCTATAAAGGCTCCAGGCTCCCAACTAGAAAAGCCTGACAAAAGTGAGGTAACATTGGTTATAACCCTGCAGCCCTGGCAGAAGGGTGTTACATGGTGTTGCAAATAAGTAAAAGAAGAAAGAGAACGGACAGGCAGATAAGAGTAAGTATTTTCTATGGGATTAAGCAACTTCCTGTGGTGTGCACGTTGGTAGTTTGCAGAACTTTTACATGCACAAAAACACTAAAACTCAATCAGGGAAAATGAACCCAAAAAGTAGCCTAGCCGCGCTAGAGCCATGCTCTGAAGACGCAAGGGTCTAGGCACACTCGACAGGGAGGGAGGCGGGCTAAAAGGTTGTCTATCAAATCACTCTGCAGCAATTGGGTAGGTATACAACCAATCAGCGCAACGAATAGGCTCCTAGAGCGCCGGAAATCAGAGGATGTGGTAATTCGGAGAAGCCTTATTTATACAGTCAATGGGTGAAGCTCAAGTATATTACAGACATGTTAACAGAAAGATTATTCAGACTCGGTGCTAATAGAGCTCAACGACTGTTGTCGTTTTTGTTGTCGACCCTAGCAGAGAATTAAATTCGTTGCCATGGGTTGTCTAGCGCGGCTAGGCTAGTTGTTTCTGGTTGTTTCTGTCAGAATCGTCGCGCCTCTGTCGTCACTTAGTTACGCCCGCCTTCTGACTCTACACTTCATGGTGATTGGTCCGGCCAGTTTTAGGAGCATCCAATCTCGAGCCTTATGGAGGGTAACTAGACCCACCCTGGCAGAGAATTAAATTCATTGCCGTGGGTTGTCTAGCGTGGCTAGGCTACCCAAAAAGCACAACATGGGCTCTTTAAATTAAATGTGTTCTCTAGTTATTGACTTTGGTAGCATGGAACTGTTGGGTTTGAGGGAGTGCATTGTACAGTTGTAAATTGTAGAAATGAACATTCAAATACAGCCATATACAGGAGAAATGCAAAAACATATAATACATAATATGCACCATATTCTATATTGCATATATCTGGTATGTAATATATATCCTGTGCTGTTGTGAGTTAACATCTTTTGTAACTCAAAAGAAAGAAAGAAAATAGATGATCCAGTATTCACACTCTCTTCACGCCTTTACGGCCTGTTGCAAGGAGCTGAGAGAGGAGATCAGCATTTTCCTCTTCTGTCTAATCCTGTTTTTCCAGCATTACTTTTTATTTGTGGTAGTTTCCACACATACAACTGAGATTAACAGCATAAATGCCTTTTGAAGAGACTGTATTAAACCATTATTCCAATTTTTAAATTATATTGCACACTTTCAGTTGGCTTATGCCCCCCCCAATCACCGCAGGAGTAGTATTCATTTGGCCAGATGATGTAATGACTGTAAAATACAATCTAAAAAGTATATGCAAAGTCAAAAAAAGAAACAAAAAATAACTGCACCTTAAGATCACAAACAGTGGTGTGATGTGTTGTACAGTGTGCCAAAAATACTGCATCACCTCTGTTTAACAAAATTGCCTCTGCAGCTGGGAGCAGATATCCTGGGTGGCGAGGTCTGTGTGACATTTTAGCTTCCTTTTATATTACTACGTTCCGTCTGTTCTGTATTTCCCTCTCCTTTTAAATAAGCAAAATGCAAAATCCAGCCTACATTACTGGAAGCAGGCAAAAGTAATTTGGGGAAAGATGAAGAACATTATCTGTGTTGACTCAGCACTTGTGGTTAACTCTCTCGTTGTTGGAGCTGAAATATATCTTAAAGCTAGGGGACATGTTTTGAAAGTTGTGGTAAGTTGGATTTCAGCTTGGGAACGGGAGACGTACACACATTTGCGTTACCATTCGAAATCTCCTCTATTATGAGCAGCTAGCAGCTTTTTTTCTGCAAAGCGAATTGGCATAAACCAGATTTAAGTTCCAAATCTTTAGCTCAAGATATTAAAAGTTCAAAATCGTGTTATATGGAAAAGTCTGCTAATTAGCAAGACAAACAGATTCCCACTTGTGGGAGGGTTGAACATTAATTTCATCACACCTTTGGATAATGACACAAACTCGTCGTGGAAACATATCACATCACCAAAACGGGAACACTTAGACATAAAGAGTCGCGTCAGATGCATTGAAAGTATGAATTTGAGAAACGTATTGTGAGCTCTTGCCTCCAGGCCCTGGTTGAAAACAATCTGCTCAGCAGCCACAGGGTGTGAGGTGGGGGTGTGTGTAAGAAGTCTCGCAGCAAATCTCAGAGAGACCAAATCCCTTTATCGCTCCCCTCCTGAAAGCACCAAGGCGCTTAGGATGGGAGGAAGACAGACGGCCCGATTCAATCAACCTGCCACGAGATTGGCCTCTAATCCTGATTTTCAAATATGCAAGCATTGCTTCCATACTTCATGATTCATACAATCCTCTGTCAAGTTCAGAGCATGCTGTGTTTTGGTTCATAAGGAAAGCACAGCAGCGTGTAGCAACGCGAATGCTTGACGAGATGCGAAGTAGTAAATGTTGTTTGTGTATTGCCAGAATACAGAAAAAAAATCATTTTCTCATTGCATAAAAACGGTATGATTTCATTACACTGAGCAGTGTCTTGTGTACAATATTTGTATGGAGCTGATCATACTGTACATATTTTATACTCTGAGTAATAATTATTGTTGAGTGATTTGTTATTTGTCATTTGCTGTGTTTTTGTTGTATCAAAAGAAATGTTTATGTAAATAGTCAACCCACGTTAGAAACATTTAGAAACACAAAAACAGAGAATCAGCTCAGCAGTGGGCTGGAGTGATCATAAATCCTGTTAAAAAAAAACGCTGCTGTGATCAACTTTTAAAATATATCTGCACGTATAATATATGATCTTTCAACAATCAAATCTGTTGTATTCTAAGAGTGATTTTTTTAATGTTTACCCTAATAAACTTTCATGACTTCGGAAGCTGATTTCCAACTTTTCCACTGTACTAAAATTAATGCAAACCTGCAACTGTTACTGAATGATTAGAAATATAATAGCTTGCTTTTTGTGGTAGTAAATCATCCTATTTTGTAATAGCTATCATCACTTCCTCTGCACAGGCTTTGGACAAAAAATACTATTGTTTGTGCTGTGTCAAGTCCTGGATATGGATTCAGGAACACTCCTGAGCACACAAAGTAGTACTGTACTGTTTATACTGTACATTATGCAGGTGCATACACACACAGGCACTTGCATCTGCATAATGAGTGGACGACTGACTGTATTATAATTTCCAGCACCTCTACATCGGCCTTTTTAATTCTGTGCCATACTCTCTCCCCCGTCTGATCTGCAGTGCAGCTTCCCAGGGAGACTGCTCACAAGGTTAATGTTATGTAACACTTGTTAAGGATTCAGTCGGTGGCATGCACATCACACACATACAGTACAGCGTCCCCACAGAATGCAACCTGTAAGCTAAAGCCAGCTCGTCAGTTCTATTCTTAGACACCCACTGAAACACACACGCATCCTGGCTGTGGATGGACACCGATGTTCCATTAATGGGGAGGTTGGTGGTTTATTGTGGTGAGAGATGAGTAAAGCCTGGGTATTTGTGTGTGTGTGAAAGGTGCATATTCACACAAACACACACGCACAAACACACAGCAATCAACATTATTGAGATTGCCAGACAAACAGGGCTCACTCAGGAACAGCAATCATCAGTCAGTCGGATGACAGACCTGACTGAGAACAGGATTAGGACTCTGTCCTCTGCCTCGAACCCTTTGAGCTTGAGCGTTTAATTACGCGATGATCACTGATAAATCTAGCAGAAGTTACCGTCTCAGCACCTGCTCTGTCTCACTTCCTCTCTGTCCTTCTCTCCCGCTCATAGATGTCTTTGCTTACAACCTATAATCGACTTAGCTGTTACCCCTGTTTGTGTCCTTTACAAATTTGCCTCAGCAACCAGCTTCTGTTCATTCTAAATAACCATGCGATGCTGTGTAAACTCATCTCCAGAATGACTCATTCATGCTATTGTACAGGACATGTAAGGCCACGAGACAAGCCATTTGTGCAGCCATTTGTCACGCTAGTTTGTATAAGCACTGGACCGGCATTATAGTCCGAACTGTGGGATTTGCATCACGATTTGCAGGGCGATGTAGTGCACCGTGTGAGGGACAGATGTGTGCAGGGACCCATCACATTACCACATTTGCGAAACCCAAATTGCATGAAAATGTACCTGTCACGTCTTGTTTTGTTTCTCCCTGTCCTGAATCTAGCAGTGGACACACAAATAGAATACATTCTAAAAGTGTGGATGCACAGACAGATGGAATGAAACAAAAGCGCCTGCATATGTGACACCGATAAGCACACGTGAACGTACAGTCGGACTCGTAATTGCAGAGGCAGTGTGAACATGTTCGGAGAGGATGTATGAATGATGTGAGGTTTGACCACCCCGGTCTGTTTGTGTCATAGCGTCATGCTTGAACTATCTGAATCATCAAACACTGCTCAGTTGTTTGCATCAGGGCCTTCTCTTTAGTCCGTCTACAGCTGCCTGGAGGCTGTGATTCTGGTCCTGAACAGCTTGCCGTCATTGAGGGGGAAAATGAATTCCCACGGTATCCCACAGGCCAGTGGCATTGGCTATCTGCCTGCTGATGTTCAGTGGCGGTTTGTTGGTGCACCAGGACAGTGATGGTTAATACTGAAGTATTCAATTCTCCTTTTGGAGTGGCACAGACCAATCAGTGGCCAACAGAAATGCTTGTTTACATATTTTTGTTGCTGTTAAAATGAATGATTTGCCAACTTTTTTTCACCAGAACCTAGCTCAAGGACAGTGTATTTGATTATATTTGTGGCGGAGATTAATTTCAGAGCACGTATGACCAGTGAATGCAGGAAACAACATAATTCCCAAGGATTCACATACTTTCTCTTTCCCCTGTATTTATCTAATCTAATTGTCCTTGAGCACTGAGCAGTGCTTCAGTGCAAAACAAATGTGAGATCCTGTGTATAGATGTGAGATGATACCTCACTCTGTCATGTACATATCAGAAAACAATTAAAGGGAATCCCTCAATGTCCTCCACTCAGCTATTCGTCTGTAGTTTGTGTTTTTGTACGTACATAGAAGCAAAGTTTCACATACAGTGATCAGCCACAACATTAAGACCACTTTGCTGATACTGTGTAGATGCCCCTCGTACCATGAAAACACCCTTAACCCGTTGGGGTTTTGTGAAAGTTAAACCAACCATGAGCTTTCAGGTTATCCTTCTGTTTGTTGTTGGGGAAACTATTTCCATGTCGGCAAAGTGAGTTTCAAATAGCTCAGTGTAACTCTTGAAGCATTACCTAAGGGTGAAAAGGATCAGGTTTGAGGCCATCTTTGGAAGGTATGCTTGCATCCCTGAAATGCTTTGGAAAGATGGACTCTCGTGTTTTGGAGAACTAAACCATAAGGTTTCAACTTACAGCCTATTTACAATGAGGTAACATGAAAAGAGTTTGTGTTCAATATAAATGGTGCTTCTTCTTTGGGGGAGAGAGGAGTGACGTCTCTCACCCCAGCAGTGTGTTAGTTATCTTATACGAGGGAAGAACCGAGGCGTAAAATGTTCCTGACAGCCTGGACGTGGGACCTCTGTGGTTTTCCTTTGGTTTCTGCTCGGATCTTGAGGGTAGTATGGTTTGTTGGGTCGGGTATCTATGAATCAGAGCTCTTGTGGTACATCTTGTGGATGCTTGATGAGATAGTGATCTTGGACGTTTGGAGGCTGGACTAACAGCTCGGGCTCTTTTCTGAAGTTGTTCCTGAGCTGTTTGGGGCCACTTTCTCCTGCAAGGTGAGGACTCTGCGTTCAGAGAGGCTGTGCTTGATCTGCCGCGATGTTTAGGTGGGTGGTACGTGTCAAAGTAGCATCCACATGAATGCCAGGACTCAAGGTTTAACAGCAGAACATTGCATTTTAACGAGATGAGCAATGTTATTCACTTGACCTGTCAGTGGTTTTAATATTGTGGCTGTTCGGTGTAAATATATTTGTATGTGATAATGTGCTTTCTAAACTCTGCTACATCACACACATCTAAGTGATTGCATCTGACTTTCATTTTCTGTCCGTCATGAGTGGGTGTGTACTTACGGGCTGCATTTGTGTTTTACTTTTTTGTCTATGTGCCTGCACGCATGCTCACAAGTTCAGCAGGATTAGTTCTCCTCTGTATTTGCTGCCGGGGATTCCCAGGCTGCCCCAAACAATGCTGGATGTTTTTGTTACGCAGGAAAGCTGCTCACTTTTCCCCCTCCTACCAGCTCTCAATCCATCTGTTCCCTCCATTGCTCTCACTCTATCTAACTCACTCAGTCCAGCGGAACACTGATGCATTTGTCCCTTTTCCATCTCAGTGGAAGAAACACAAAATCAAACCAATAAAAATCCTTTTGTGACAGGGGTTTTACTCCTGGAGGTGAATGGCTTTGTGTTTTGAGCCTTTGTGTTGTTGTGTGTTTGTGAGGGTAGCTTGTTGTGCAGCTCAAATTTTTGCATCGCTGCATGTCTTGTCTGCATGCGATTGCTTCCTATTATTCCAGCCACCTGTGAGCTGCTCCGGCTCACTTTTACAAACAGTGGGCAAACCAGCTGCCGCCCCTCTCTTGTCCAAGTTTCCGTTTAGCGTCGCTGCAGCCGGGCCTTTTAGATCGACGCTCAGCACAACACAACAGGACATTGTACCTTGTCCGGACCACCGAGCCAATTGGTACTCAAGAGCAAAACCTGGTTGTATTGATCCGCTGTGGCCTCCCTGTTGTTTCAGCTCAGTGAGCGGCGCATTGGAGGGAATGTTTGTACAGGAGTGAGTGATGTACAGAGTGATTTAGAGTTCCCTCGAGGGTACCAGAGGAAGAGACGATTATGATAGCGGACATTTAGAGAATACATGAATGAAACAAAGTTGAGGTTGTTCAGATTCATTGATTTTTAAATGGCAACAATCTTAGCAGATACCGAGTCGCTGCAATGACTGAATTTAAGTTTCAGTGACTAATTTTAACAGCAGTATCACTAGCAGTGGTAGTAATCGTGGTGTGGCAGCTCTCACATCATTTTGGCAGGCCCCAGCAGTGACACTCCAGTGAAATGATTCTCAAACTGAAATCCAGGGAAGGTGGAAGCTTGTGGTCTCTTTATTGACTGAGAACAAGGGTTTGTAATCTGCAGGTACAACACAGAAAACAGACTCTGTATTAGCTATGTTTTGACAGATGTATGACTGTATATTTTAACAAGAACAGTTCATAGTACGAAATTCACAACTGTATTCTGTTGACATTTTCGATGTCACATCTTTCGGAGAATTCAATGAAATGGTAAACAATGATTAGTATAGAAACAAAAATAACATTCCCATCTTATTTTTGCCCTGTATTTTTATGGAAATATGAAAGTGTATTGGTTCATGAAAAACTTTTTCAGTGCAGAGGAGTTTCTTGACTTTGTTTAAACAAGACTTATCACTGTAGGTACATCATAAACTAACAGAACAGTTCCATTTTTATTGCTGTCGGTATTTTTGTCACCATTTTTTTTTTTTTAAAAGAAATAAATTACAGTAGGTGAATCAAAAAAAATAACAGAACATATATTTATTTTTATTGTAAAATATTTTTTATTCATGGGTTGTTGTTTTTTTTTATGAAAATGACAAAATCCAGGTAAGGAGTTGCTAGCACATTCTCTGTTATTTTTTTTGAATGAGTTTTTTTCAATTATCAGTTTACCATTTGTTAAAAGGAAAATGTTCTGTTTGTACACTATTAATTTAAATAAAATGTTGTCTTTTTTGCTTTGCATACACCATCAGCAGGAGAAAATGTCTTGTTTTTGATGTAGGTACACCAAAGAAGAAAGAACATTTCTATTTTGTATTTTTTAGTTTTTCTTTTTTAGACTCACTATTAAAATACAAAAAACTGTGAGCTGCCTGCACTTTTTGTATTGTCTTAAGAATTTCGTTTTGACTGTGTATTAATATGCCTTTAGAAAACTCTCAAACTACCACCCTTAATATCCACTTATCCGCCTTCCCTTTCAGTGTTTTTCACAGTTTTTTGTCAAAATATGCACTTTTTGTGTGTCTTTTTTGTCATCCATCTATTTCTGCAACTGTACTAGAAATACACACTATAGAAAACAGATTATAATATGAAATTAAGTTGACCAAACCCCTCAAACTCTGACAATAAGGAAACTACAAGCCTCTCAGAGTCAAAGTTTAAGCTAAAAGTTTGGATGGAGTAGTGTGCTCATGTATAGAAATGTGTGTGTTTAAGTAAGTTAGGGCACATAAATAATATTATAAACATTGGCACACAGAAGAATATATGGGACGCACACACACTCACCCAGTGCCTTCTTCTGTTCGCTGGTGTGTGTCGTCCCTGCCAGCTGTGCTTGCCGTGCACATTAGAGCACAAGCACTCTGTGATGTTTCGACATGCCCCGAATGCATCACCCCTGGGTGGGGGTGGAGGGGCTGTTGGCCACAGGGCATGGCCGGAGGACATAGCAGAAATCTGGCCAAAAAGAGAGAGCAGATGATGTCATCAGTGAAGCAGAAACCGTGTCTTTTTGTGGAAGGCATTTTACTGTTTAACCACAGGTGTAGCTGATGATAATAACGGCTGCTTTCCATGTAGGTGTGTCAGGGCCGCCGTGCCGTGCATGATGATTACTCACCGGCTCGCCTCACTGGAACAGAGCCATCATTAATGTTATTTGTTACACTTGTGTTTTGCTTGCTATGACAAGCCAAAATGTCTGCTGTGAAAAAAGGCCTTTTTCTCAAAAATTGTAGCTCGAAGCGGGGAAGCGAGAGGGACGAATCGTAGTATTTGTGTTGGTGAGGGGCGAGGAAGAGCGAGAGGCAGAATGATAAACCACCCCGAGCTCGCCATCCCAGTGGGGTACCTGCTCCATTCTCCACTCTTCTTTGATCGCGTTACCCGCCATTCCACTGAATCAATACATCAAAGCAGCCGCTGCAGATGCATCTACAGTGCCACACGTATATGTCTGCCTTTAGTCAAGCTTTAGATAACCAGCTAAGGTGATTTATTTGTGATTTCAAGTCTTACGCTGAGATAAACAAATTGCAAGTTGCTTTGGCAAATGCATGCTGGATATATTGTGAAAATTCAAACAAACTGAGTGAAATCAGAAGGATGACAATTTTACTGTGTTCAATAGTTGGTGTGTCTCTGAAATGCTTAAAAGTCAAACTGCTTGTCTCTTTTTTTTGTTCACAGTTTAAGGCACATCAGGCAAAAACCATCTCAGAGCATTAGATGGCCTGTATCTGTCAAGCTTTATTGCTTTATAATAGTGGGTAAAAATGGATGAATATTGTACGTGTATGAATATAAAGCCTAAAAGTGGAAGTGTTAAGTGAAAAAACCTACTATATATAGTATGGATAACTGAATATGGATAAGTGAATGAAAAACTGACAGCAGGATATTATGTGAAAGTTTATATACGTGATATGTTGGGTTTTTCTTTTTGGCAAATTGACAGTTACATTTCAAAAGTATGAGAGGATTTAAACAAACAAGAAGAATTAAACTCTCATTTTGTAGTTGCTTTTCCTGCAACATGGAACCAAATAATGGTGATGCATGCTGACTATGGATCATCAATGGATCTATGGATTTAGGTTTGACTTAGTGCTTTCTGGTAACCTGTAGGATTTTTCTGGCATTTCCCACCATTTCTCCCAGTCTGAACTGGCCAGTCCCTCAGGCACCGCAGTCTTTGTCGCCAAATGTCACTTCTGATACACACAGAATTGAGGGTCGGCTCTTTCTAGCTGACAGCGAGAAATTTCCACCGGAGGCTGTCACTTACGGACACTTTGGCACTTCAAACCAAAAATGATTGAAGCTACTAGTGTAGTCACAAGGGCATCACCTTAAGTGACCAGCTTTGAACATGGCTCAGTGAGTGTAGGCTGAAAGAAGAATGATACAAAGTCTTCGAGGGCGAGTATTTGGTCTCCAGGAAAGGGAATTGGACGGACACAGCCCTGCCAAGAAATACAGCTGTGTTGAATAATAAATAAAAAGAATGGAGGAGTGAACTTACACTGATCTTACATTATTATTTACATCATAAATTCATAAATTATCTTCTGTGCTCATGCATTTTCTCTTTTTTTCTCCGTCTCTTTCCTGCTCCTTCAGGTGAGGAATGATCTGACCAATGAGCTGGAGAAAGCAAACATCCAGATCGCAGATACAGAAAGTTTCTCCAACGATCCCTGTGTGAATGTCAAAAAGCTGAAGGTGAGTGATTTAGTGATCTAGACTTTAGGTCTGTTTAGCTTCTAATATACCAAAAATTTTAGCGTCATTTAAAAAAAAAAAGTTTAATTTTGCTGTTGCATTTTTGTCTCTATTTGTGTACGAGATGATCCTGTCTGATCGTGAATGATTAATATTTTATCCAATAAATGTCTCCCTCTGACTGGGCAGAGCCAGCCACTTCTCAGTGAGACTAGCTCTGATGAGCACACTGTAATGACTGGGAGGACTGTACAGTGACCTCCAATAACCTGCTCTGACTAATGGATGTTTGATGGGCATTAAGCATATACATACACACACATCAGCAGGATTTATTTTCTCCTGTTCTCTCAAGTGAAATGAGATCACCAGATTAGACCACTAATAGATCAATATTGAGAGATCAGGCCAGTGCATCTTTATATCAACTACTCTTGCCTTCTTGCCTGCTTGTTGAAAATTTTGCCGGAAGAAAAAGCCTAAAATTCAGGTTTAATTGCAGTGTACTGGCTTTATTCTCCAAACTATCTGCTTGCAGTTGAGCTTAACTGGTAGCCATGGCAGAAATGGCACAGTAGAAAAGCAGGAGTTGAAAAGGGTGGAGTGGAAAAAAGGATGTATTCAAGAGGAAGCAGGTTAAAAGAGGCATGCATGAGAGATGACAAGACAGTAGGCTGGAGAAGGAGCAGAAAGAAACGCTGTCTCTCCTAGAATATATGTGTAACTTTGCATGTTGCGTGCTGACATTTTAAGCCGACACCACCCGTCCTTGATCAACTCTAAATATGCAAATGGCACAAAGTCTTTCGCAGAACGTTTGGATGTGGCGAGCAGGGGGCCTTAATGGTCTGTTTCCTGTTCGTCACACCAACAGAGGTTTGCTGTCCTCCCCCCTCCGACAGCGACGTAATATGATGAGGTAGAGGCTGACACAGATTTCCTTGTGAAGGCTGGTCTTTTTCTCTTTTTTTTGGTGCACTGTTGTGTGTGTGTGTGTGTGTGTGTGTGTGTGTGTGTGTGTGTGTGTGTGTGTGTGTGTGTGTGTGTGTGTGTGTGTGTGTGTGTGTGTGTGTGTGTGTGTGTGTGTGTGTGGAAGTGTGTGCAAGGCGGGGGAGGGATAAGGAGGGCCGTGGCGTCACAGCGCGATCCACAAATAGAGCACTCACATCTGCGATATTCCAGCTGAAATATTCAAAAAGCAGACAGGCATGGCTGCTGCAGGGCATTGTAACAGCCCTCTACATTTCTCTGTCGCTTTTCTGCTTTTTGTTTTTTTTACCCCTGCTCTCTGTCCCAAGTTTCCCCGCTTGCTACCGGACAGGCTGACAAAACAAAACATCTCGAAAAACAAAAGGCAGGCGTACATACCACACTTACACACACTAACACCTACACTGCTAATTTTAGTAACGGTTGCATTCACTCTTCCTCCGTTTGAACATAAAAGATCGATTCCAGCAGGCAGTATAAAGACCGGAGCGTTTCACATTTTTTGTGACTCGGGGCCAATTTAGGACGCTTGCTTTCAATGGAGGGCCACATGAGAAAAAATGTCCTGAAATCTAAATTAAGACCAAAACACTTTATTATTTATCGTAGCTTAATTATTTATTATGCATTCAGAAGTCTTGCCCCTCCAGTATGATACACCAAGGGAGGCTTCATTTCTCTTTACACATTATTTTTTGCCTCACTGATGCAGCAGTTTTTGCGTGACAGAGTGGCCCTATTTCCCAAAAAACTTACTCTCACATACAGCTAAACCGCATTCACGTTTTGAAAGAGCGTAATGTTATTTTGAAAGAACTGGGTTTTCCCGCTGAAATATAGATCATGTTTGACACATGTTAGAAGACTGCTTCAGTTCAGGCACCAAAATCTGGATTAAAATATGACCCTTTATATTTTTTAAGCTTCTCCTCTATTTTCTGCTCCGTTCCCAGCTGTGATTGGTTGACTGAAAAGGAGCGACGGCAAAGCCATAAAATGAATGACATGTTTATTTGAAACATATTTGTAATCTGTCACGAACAAGCATAATCCGGCAGAAAGTATGTTTCCTTCAGAGCGTAATTGAGGATGCAGTTTAGTTGTAAAGAGGAACCTCCGTTCATATAATCAGTCAGTTATATTCTCAGCCACGGTTGATTTGTGAACCAACTTATGCTTTCCCCATTTAGTTACCACAATATTTAAAAATAATTTGTCCAATTTTTGTTTATTTTAGTTTCCGCACAGGTTGTAAAACTTGTTTTTCTAGTCTCTGAAATCTGATGGAAAAAGTGGTGCTTTGAAACCATTGAACTGACAAAATATCCTTTGATTGCAAAAGTAATTTATCTAATATGATTTCATATCAATGCATCACTCCTCATCAGTGTGTAGTGGCAGGGAAAATACAGTGTATATTGATAAATATGTCATAGCGGTGTGGAAAACATCCATATCCCCAACATATTCAACCTGTTTACTACTGTATTCTGATAACTGACATATTATGCAATGAAATAACTATTCTGAAATTTAACATACTGTATTGTCTTATGGGCCTAAAGGCACACAGGATCAGCTCAAGAAAAATGGCATGATTACAAGTTCGCCCATTACATACGGTCTTTTATTGATACTGATGAGACTAATAAAGCACCTCTGTTGGTCCAAATCTCCAAATAGCACGGAGCAGCAGCCAGAGTCTGGTAATGAACACTCGGACCTCCTCACATCCAGCATAAAGGATCAATCCACGCCATATTGTAGTTTCCGACACGCCGCTGTATGCTCTGGTGAATGCTGATATTAGACACCAGACTGTTAATTCCAGTTCAGATAATAACGCAAAATTTGCAATCATAACCGCGTACTCACCTAGGATCAATTAGCGCTGACACAGTCCTATAAATCTGCCTCGCGAGCGTATGTATTTGATCATGCTTGCACGGCACACGCTTGCTGCACAGCAATCATCACAAACAGATGGGGTGATGGTTTTAGAAGGTAAGCAACACATCGCCCAATCTACAAATCACATCTCCCACAAGCTCGTAAAAGACCACCATTAGCGCGGTGTTTGTGTGTATGTGTGTGTGTGTGTGTGTGGCTAATAAGCCTTAAAAGTGCCTGATTGGGCTTATGAGGTGCAATATTACTCAAATTATTATCACATATAAATCACCATTAGAAAGTTGCAAACAACCCTGTCACGGATAAAGCAGTCAAGGCTGCCCTTAACACTACCCTCTTTGAGAACCATTATTGTTCCAGTTATATAAAAGCGCGAGCAATGAGGGTAATTTGGAGGCCCATGGCGCCCCAGTCCATCTGTAATGCACTAACACAACACACCCGCTCATGCCCTTGCCCACAACTACGCCGTCTTTTCATGTTGTTGCCAGGCAGGCTGGAATTCAAACCGAGGCTGCGGCCCTCAGCCATAGCTGGAGTCATTTGGGTTAAGTGCCTTTCCTTCAGGGAAGAGCAGTGTTATTCGACAGCCTCTGGCACGTCTCTCACACACTCGCTTATACGTACGCACGGACACACACCACAAAATACTGAAAGAGTGAACCCCAGAAGAGTTCAGAGCTGCTACCTGCCCTTCTTACACATCTACACACGTACAAGTTGTGATGGAGGCAGAGTGGTGAGAGCTTTATACAAAACACCTCTTAAATGCCCCAGTATGCTCTCTGGCTCTGAAGAGAAACCACCGGAGCAGACTTTTGACTGAGCTGCTTGATTTTCTGAAAGCTCTCACCCTCTTGAAACACTGTCATCTACCTATCTATCTGTCTATCTATCTATCCATCTATCTCCAGTTGGCTTTAGGAGCCAAAATAAGGATGACAGTGATTGGTTTCCCCCCTCTGATCTGAGGATGCATGACATATGGTAGAAACTGGCTGAGGGAGGACTTGATGAACTGTATTTGGAGTGACTCCTCATCCAGAATGACATTAGGATCCCATAGGGTCACTGAAATTACAGCTGGTGTTGGTCACTTTATTTTTCAAAATAGATTTGTTCCTGTAATTTTTCTTACAGTGCAACCAACACCAAAAAATAACCTGTTTTCGTGAAGTCAGCGATGACACTAAAATCTTTGTTTGCAGAATTTTCACTAAAGTCATGGGACAGAAGTGGCAAATTTACAACTGCATTTAGCCCATGAAGGTGACATTACGTTACCAAACACATTCGATATTAATTATGTTTTTTAATTATGTTTTTGTGATTGAAAAGTTGCTCTTCTACTTTAATATAATGGATTCATGTCAATCTTCACATTTTCTATATATTGCTTAGTGGAAACTGAGCTGCTCTGTCGGTCTCTCTGCATTGCTTCTTTGGGCTTTGTGACAGCCTTTGGTCAGTGCATCACACATCACATGCAGTCTCAGTGACCAGATATACATATATCAAGCCTGCATCAGTATTATTTGATCAGATGGGAGACGATTCTATTGTTCATGTGTTTATTTTGAGTGTTTGACCGGTCGCTTGTGTACATACACACGTGGACAAAATTGTTGGTACCCCTCAGTTAAAGAAGGAAAAACCCACAATTCTCACTGAAATCACTTGAAACTCACAAAAGTAACAATAAATAAAAATTTATTGAAAATTAAATAATCAAAAACAGCCATTACTTTTGAATTGTTGATTAACATAATTATTTAAAAAAACAAACTAATGAAACAGGCCTGGACAAAAATGATGGTACCTCTATAAAAGATTGAAAACTATTTGACCAGAGTGACATGATTAACTCAGGTGTGTCATTTAATTGACATCACAGGTGTTTCCAAACTCATAATCAGTCAGTCTGCCTATTTAAAGGGAGACAAGTAGTCACCCTGCTGTTTGGTGAAAAGGTGTGTACCACACTGAACATGGACAACAGAAAGCGAAGGAGAGAATTGTCCCAGGACATCCGAAAAAAAATGATAGACAAACATCTTAAAGGTAAAGGCTATAAGACCATCTCTAAACAGCTTGAAGTTCCTGTGACAACAGTGGCTCATATTATTCAGAAGTTCAAGACCCACGGGACAGTAGCCAACCTCCCTGGACGTGGCCGCAAGAGGAAAATTGATGACAAATTGAAGAGACGGATCGTTGGAATTGTATCCAAAGAGCCCAGAGCAACCTCCAAAGAAATTAAAGGTGAACTCCAAGGCCAAGGTACATCAGTGTCAGATCGCACCATTCGTTGGTGTTTGAGCCAAAGTGGACTTCATGGGAGACGACCAAGGAGGACACCACTGCTGAAAAAAACTCATAAAAAAGCGAGACTGGAATTTGCAAAAATGCATGTTGACAAGCCACAAAGCTTCTGGGAGAATGTCCTTTGGACAGATGAGACCAAACTGGAGCTTTTTGGTAAGGCACATCAACTCTATGTTCATAGACTCAAAAACCAAGCATACGAAGAAAAGAACACTGTCCCTACGGTGAAACATGGAGGAGGCTCAGTAATGTTTTGGGGCTGCTTTGCTGCATCTGGCACAGGGTGTCTTGAAAGTGTGCAAGGTACGATGAAATCTGAAGACTATCAAGGCATTCTGGAGAGAAATGTGCTGCCTAGTGTCAGAAAGCTTGGTCTCAGTCGCAGGTCATGGGTCTTCCAACAGGACAACGATCCAAAACACACAGCCAAAAACACCCAAGAATGGCTGAGAGAAAAGCGCTGGACTATTCTAAAGTGGCCTTCTATGAGCCCAGATCTGAATCCCATTGAACATATGTGGAAGGAGCTGAAACATGCCATTTGGAGAAGACACCCATCAAACCTGAGACAACTGGAGCTGTTTGCTCATGAGGAGTGGGCCAAAATACCTGTTGACAGCTGCAGAACGCTCATTGACAAATACAGAAATCGTTTAATTGCAGTGATTGCCTCAAAAAGTTGTGCAACAAAATATTAAGTTATGGGTACCATCATTTTTGTCCAGCCCTATTTCATTAGTTTGTTTTTTTTAAATAATTATGTTAATCAACAATTCAAAAGTGATGGCTGATTTTGATTATTTAATTTTCAATAAATTTTTATTTATTGTTACTTTTGTGAGTTTCAAGTGATTTCAGTGAGAATTGTGGGTTTTTCCTTCTTTAACTGAGGGGTACCAACAATTTTGTCCACGTGTGTATGTATACGTGCAGTCCTGAGCTTGTATTTGCACTATACATATGTGTGTGCTCAGAAAATGGCAGAGTCGGATCCTCTATTTTTTTTCCCACCATGAAACATGCTGAATTTCCACCAGGCCAATCTGAATTATTTAGGCCATGTGCTCCGAATCCCCATGCAAATTTGTGCTCTCCAGCCTGGTTGGCAAAGCAGTTCTGCCTGCTGACGCTGTCTCTGTTGTCATGAATTTGATATTGCCTTCGTCTCTTAACTACTGGTTTTGCCACTCAAATCCCACTTACCTTGTAGCTGCTGAGGAGTTAGACACAGTGGTGAAATTACAGTGCATGCAGCATGGCCGATTCGTACCAATTGTGAGCACGGCTTGATGTGATGGTAGCACCACACAGAAGAAAACGGATCCTAAAGCAGATGTAGTTTTGTTTTTGTTTTTTTCCTAATGGCTTTATAGCCTGAATTGAAGCCTCAGAACAAAGGACAACAGACTTCACCAACAAAATGCCCTGTATGTTTTGCAATATTTAAGCCAGGAAGTCACAAGGTCACCATGGAGAAATCCTGACTGTACACTGAACACTGCACTGGGATATTTTGCCATTTATGTGAATATATTTTTCTCTTTTCAGGACAACGACGTGAGAATCATCATTGGCCAGTTTGACGAGAACCTGGCCTCTAAAGTTTTCTGCTGTGTAAGTCGCCGATCCACACTCAGCTAAACACGACAGCTTGGATATCAACTTTGCTGATGCTGCATATTTGCGTCTTGCCAATTTATATCAAAGAATGGCTTTTGTTTGAAATACGGTTGGATGCTGTGCTGCTTTGAATACAAAATTGGAGCATGAAATGATCTGGCTTATGGGATTTATTTGAATATTTAATAGTAAAATATATTGTATCCAAAGCAGACAGAAACTCATTTTGTGCATCTAGAAATTGGCCTAGATTAATCTATGACCAAATTGTTTAGCTTCAGATAATTTGATCTCATTTTACGTTTGACAATTTGGGGTCGGTTCTAGATTCAACGTAAATTCTCCAAGGTCAGTTGACACGACTAACAAGCAATCAGGAAAGATGGCAAATCTTATTAAATCAGAGAACTTAGCCTCTAACTGCTGTGATGTTGCCTCATCTTCTGTTTTACACTCCTCTCCCCCTAGGCGTATAACCTGAACATGTATGGCAGTAAATACCAGTGGATTATCCCCGGCTGGTACCAGGGCAACTGGTGGGAACAAGCCAACTCCACCAACTGCACCACCAAGAAGCTACTCACGGCCATGGAGGGGTACATCAGCGTGGACTTCGAGCCGCTCAGCGCTCGGCAAATCAAGGGCATCTCTGGCAGGGTGAGTGGCATCAACTACAACTTTGTTTCCTCTAATTTTGTGTCTCATTTGGGTAGAAAATAATAATCATTCAATAACATTACAAAAACACATATTTAAAATGAAAGTGATGGGCATTTTCTCAGTTGAGTAAACTCTTACTTCTGTTTCAGACCCCTAAGGAGTACGAGAGGGAGTACAGCCGAGAGCTTCAGCAGAAAGGTGTGGAGGCCAGCAAGTTTCATGGCTTTGCCTACGACGGGATCTGGGTCATTGCTAAAACTTTCTTTCGAGTGATGGAGCTGCTTCGGATAAAACAACGGCAGAACGTCTACCACAACTTCACCGTGGATGACCGCGAAGTGGGGAAAATGGTGCTAGATGTCATGAATGAGACCAACTTCTACGGCGTTACGGTAAGTTATGGTGCAGCACAGTGCATAAAGTATGGCACAATATAATAATGATCGGATATTTATGGAGTTGAAATGCTGCTGTCGACACTTACCTGACGTATGCAAATACAAGGATACTAGCCAGACGCGCTAAATCTATACACTACATGTGCTCAAAGATTTCTTTTAATCATTGATGAGACACACAGTGCAGCGTAGACCAGGCGTAAAGTAACCGTGACGTCACCCGTTGGTTTCAACGCCGAGAAAATGAAGCCCGGATTTTGCTACTTCCTGGTCGCCATTTTGGATTTTTGGACCCAGTGACGTAAAAAGCGTCATCAAACAGGCCGGACCGGAGAGCAACTAGGGGCAGGATTGGCTGAGGACTCTCTTATCCCGCCCACATTTTACCGCAGAGGCTTCTGTTGCTGTCTATCAAGTATAGCCACGCCCCTGGCTCCGCCAACTTTAACGATTTATTTAAAATTCAGTATTGATTTATTTTAAGATCGGCCACCTGATCTCTCATTTTGACCATGAAAACTAATGGGAAAAAAAACTAATGGGAAAAAAATCCTGAGCTGTAGAAAATCAGTCTTATCAAATTTTATTTTTTCCAAAAATGAATTGGGGTCTATGGAGCAAAAGCTTTTTGGAGCCAACCCTAGCGGACGGCGTGATATTGCAAGTTTTTGACACTTCCGGGTTGGCTTCAATTCTGGAGCCAGATGCTACGTCCACTATATATACAGTCTATGGTGCAGACAGACACCCATGTGTATATATAGTGCACATACAGACATATTTAAAGCCAAACAGTCAAACTATCCAACTGCTGATGAATAAGTGCAGTAGTTCAATCAACCAGTTCTGAAAGTTAATGCTTGCAAACACTCTATTAAGTAACATGTGTTTGTGTGGAGTGCAAAGATGTCAGAACTGCACATGAACGGCATTAATCACTGCTCTGTGAAACTGGAAGCATGTTTGCAAAGAAGCTTATTTAGCCATCCTTGTCTCGGAATGAAGCCTGAGGTGATGTCATTTGGTGCTACTGACTCACTTCACTGCGTTCGAGATTGATCCTCGTGGCTATGCAAGCTGCAAACAATGCGTGTCCATGTCTTTATCTGTGTGTGTGTGTGTGTGTGTGTGTGTGTGTGTGTGTGTGTGTGTGTGTGTGTGTGTGTGTGTGTGTGTGTGTGTGTGTGTGTGTGTGTGTGTGTGTGTGTGTGTGTGTGTGTGTGTGTGTGTGTGTGTGTGTGTGTGTGTGTGTGTGTGTGCCCCTCTCACTTCCTATAAAGCTGTTAGGATAGGATATCTGCTGTTCCTCCGTAAAAGCCACTCTGTTATTAGAGGATGCCACGCTGCTCCCAGCCTGGACAGCCTGTAGGCATGCAGGGCCTGACAGTACACCAGGACATTGTTATAATATCATATGCATAATTGGATTTACAAAAAGATGGCCTGAACTCCAGCGAAGGACAAAAAAGAAAGAGCTACACCGGAAATTGTACGAGTTGACTAAGATAGCGGTAGAGATTCAAATACAGTAGAGATGCTAACAGAACAAGGAAGAAAAAAGGAAAAAAAATAGCTTTTTGAGAAAATCGGCTACTGACTTGTATTATTGTGAGGCCCTTTGTGACTCATGTTCCAGGGGGTTTGTATGCGGTGCAGCACTAACGAAATCCTACGTCATCATTTGTCGTCCCTCTGCTCTCACCTGTCTCAGCACAGACCCACTCAGGGCTGCTGATTAGGAGCAGCCTGACATTGAGGCTTTCCTCGGAGACTCAGGGAAGCAAAGCATTGCAGGAATATCGATGGGCCTGCAATGTTTCATTTTTATTCCAGGCATACAGAGGATGAAGTCTCGTTATGCTGGTTGAGAGGGCTAGCAGTCTTACACTCCCTTTTCATGCATTTACTGACTCATTGATCTTGCATATGTAGCCATCACATTCACTCACACGTTTAGGTAAATGTGCTTCAATGAATCAATCAAGACTCCCCAGTGAAATTATTAGTATGTGGTGCAATTATGTGGCCATTTTGAAGAACGGCCCTTTTAGTGTCCTCTTTTAAAAGTAAGATTAATAAAAAGTTTAATGAAATTGAATTTGATTTCTGGACTCATTGAGCACAGAAAACCTCATGTTAACCTTTCAGCACAAATAATTCAAGTGTTCTGAAAAGGAACTAACTAGACTTCTCTTTCAGGATTTAGAAAATGTAGCTCATGTCAGGAGACTTTAGCCAATCACTGGTCTTTATTACCAGAGCTGGTGAACACCTGTTTCGGATGTTATCAGCCCATTAAATGGCCATTATCGTCATGGAATATTCCACATATATACAGGCCAGCAGGGACCTTCTCCATCTTCTAGTAGACTCAGCAGGCATGTTTTCACACCATTTAAATAGAACTCCATCATCACCTCATTAAATGGCAGTAGAGCCATGATATTCTTTTATTTACATAGAGGAAAAAAGTCAACATTAGACATAAGGCAGGTTGTAAATTTTGGAACCAACAATCAGTTTTTTTAGGCACCAAAATTACTTGCTTAAATCAGAATCCTGGTTTGGGTTAAATATGCTTGAAACGTGTTACAAAGCCATTTTGTGCATTTCCAGAGTGACAAGATTTTACTTGTACTTTCTGGAATGACTTTCTATTTATCAATGATCAGAATGGATGGTAATGAGCCTTCTGGCCTGCTAGAAGGTGGAGGAGGTGCCTACTTGCCAATATGTATTGGAATTGTGTGCAATGCAATGATAACGGCTATTTAATAGGCCGATAACGCCCAAATCGGATGGGGTGAGATGGTATAAACAGCAAGAAAGTCCGCAGTGTAATTAAGATATGGTGCAATGGGCTAGATAAAGGAATTTCACTAGGGAGAGCGAGATTTGCATTTGGAGATTGTGTCCATCTTCTAGGAGATATTAAGAACCGGCAGGATAGAGGGGGAAAAGCTACAGGAGGATGAAAATTTCATTGTCAAATTCTGTCTTTTTTTTTTGTTTCTACTTCACTGCCTACAGCACCTTTAAGTGACTGTGGCTTCCGTAAGTGTAATACTTCAATATTCAGTATTACGTTTGACTTCAGGGAGTCATCAGTGATTTCCCCTTTTTGTCAGTGGATCTCATGAATGTAGCTGCTTTTTATCCCTGAGAGTCCGACCTTGCGGTAGTGATGAAGCGATGTAAATGATGTAGGAATAAGGAAGTGATCCACTTAATGTTGAGATTTTCAAGAGTGCACAGCTTTTACATGAACAGTCTTTAGATATTGTATTAATAGCAAATGGTTACAGTTTAAATAGCTGCACTAAATCTGCATAGTCTTGTTTTGCAGATGTCCTGAAAAAAAATCTATTACATACAGAATATTCTATACCCAGCTAAATTCCTTTCATAATGATTTAACTGCGGCAATCCTCTGAAGAATAACAAGATTCTGAGCCAGAATATTGTGCACATGGTAAACAGTGGCATTGCAAAATAATTAGATGCATCTTTGTACCAAAAGATTTAAGATCTGTTAACTATTATGGCTGTTCTTATAAAGGGATTACATGAAATGAGATCAAAAGCCTTCCCTGTGTGTGGCACACACTTAGCACATAGAAACTTCCACCCACACATGGCCAAGACATAGGGAGGCAATTTCCCTTCCACACTGCACACATCTTTAATGCTATTTTCAAAAACGGCTATTACACAACTCACATGATTTGCTTGTGAATTGTTCTGGGTTGACAAAGTTATTCCACGTGCAAGCGCCGGTGAAATGACAAATTCTGGCTGCTTACACTTGGTTTAAACGTGATGCGTGCTTTTTCACAGCGGATCATACCCTCACTTGAGCCTCGCGTCTTCCTGATGTCATGACTTTTGTGCTGCGTGTTTGCTGTGTACACACGTCTCACAGGACCAAACCGTGTCTATTGTGTGCTGATCTCAGTCCTGCTGCTGAATCAGTAGCCGTGGCAGCTGCAGCAGCAGCAGGAGAGTGATCACTGAGGGCTCCATGGTATCGATCCGGCGGCTGTCAGGGCCACAGAGAAGAAAGCTGGGAGAGACTTCCAGGGCATAGAGAGTTGCTCGAACCACAGAATGACGTACGCTGGAATTTAGTTGATGGGGATGCACGGGAAAGACACAGCAGATTGTGACTGGAGGATGACAAGTGTGTGGGTTTGTTTTTTTATATGTGGCCACTGTGTTGGTATCAGTGTCTTTCCTGGGAATGGTGAGTAGCGCAGCCTTAGGCTTGACTATCGCCTCAAACAGATACACTGAGGTGAGAGAGAGGGGAAGAGGATTATATGCATCTGTTTTTCTCCCTTTACTTCGTTTATGTATGTGAGTAACAGTTGCATTCACATGAACTGTGTTCTCACCGTGAAACCCTGAAAACCCCAGAGGACGTCACACCTGCAGCCCACAGACTGGCATCTCATTTGACCCCAGCACTCCTGCCACTGACAGTATTCTCACCTCCACAGACAAAGTGGTACACGGACGCCTCCACCATCTCACCTCCGACAGACACTTTCACACACACATGCATGCCTAGACACAGTGATTGCTCCATCGGCCACCACTGTGACACAGGACCGAGCGTCCTTTGAAGATTAGACAGGGGACACCTGTCCAGGGCAATACTCTCCAGTGAGGTTGCCTCAGCTGCACGATAGCTTGTTGCGGAAAGAGGCTTTACAATAGGTTCTTAATTCAATCTTTGTAGAGTAGGCATTTGTTTCCAATTAAGATTGCCAGAGTCAGCGCCTCGGCATACGCTTTGCATATTCTACAAACTGTGTATGCACTTGAGAGAGCAAATTGGGGGCTGTTAAAACAACTGCGTGCAATTTCACGAAGGTTTGTGATAGTTCCACTTTTGCTGATGTGAAGGGCAATTATGGTGGTAATGTTAATGCAGAGTGAGGGCATCTGTAGCATGCAGCTACTTTAGAAATGCGGATACGTACACCCGGAGTCATTAAAGGTTCGAGTCAAGTTCCACTATTATCAACCCACGTTGCCTGACGCTATTTCCGCACCACACCTATCTGAATGAAATGCCTACTGAGCTGAACTGAGGTACATTGTACTGTTCTACCTACATGCCAGCCACAGCTGACGAGTCAGACTGACACAGTAGCGTGAAATTGTTAACAGAGGATGTGTTTGTGCATCAGTGAGGTAAAAGCAGCAGCACAGGAGACTGAGTGTCCCGGTAGCAGCTCACACATGTATACATTACCAGGGACGCATGCATGTACATCGGCACAACGTGACACCGTGTTAAGGGCATAGACACGTATGCGTACGCACACTCAGACAAACATCAAAGATGCCACACAAAGACTGGGATTCAAACAGAGGGGTGGGATGCTGCTCTGCTACTTCAAAGCTTGCCATCTTTTTGAGGCGAAATTGGTTCTCCAGCTTCCTCCCCTCCACACATTTTGCCTCAGCTGTCTTTTAATCTATCTATCTGTCTATTTATCTGTCTATCTAGTCGTCTATTCTTACCTGTTTTGTTAGCCAACCACTTATACGTAAACCCTGTTAAATGCGTAATTAAGGAGCTCTGTAAGCAGATGGTGGGCTGAATTAATTGAACAGTCTTGGTAGAAGAAGAGGGAGAGGGAGATAAAGAGAGGATGAAGTGGGAAGGAGAAAATAGAACAGGGAAGGAAAAAAGAGAGAAAAACCACATGGGAAAAATTAGAAATGGGGGGAAAAAGAGAAAAGATAAAGTGGCAGAGGCACAATTTGATTTGAATGTCTCACGATATTGCCAAAAGTTGAATTGCTTTTGTCTACCTCGTGTGCATTTGCCAGACGCTTTCTGGCTTGAAATTGCTTATCATGCTCCTGTGGAGTCTAAATCGGAGACTTTCCATTGTTATTTTTTGTCATTTTAAGGCGGTTGTTTGACCGCTAAACACATCTTTGTATCCATATTGAAAACTAAAGTGCAGAATTGACTTTGACCGAGTGCAACACACGTTTCTGTCTCCAAATGTGGGATGCACATAAAGAATTACTTCTCTTTTTTCGTTGTTTTTAAATGCTGTCTGAACCCAGATTCGTACCAACGCTAAATGAGCAAGCACAGTTAAATCAGGCAGCCTTGCTGACCTGATGTTATTAGCAAATGAATTGACTGAAGGATAATTTTGTTTACCTCTCTAAACAGATCAGTTTTGGCCAGTTCCAATCAAAGATGCAGTGTGCAGGAGCCGAGAACGTGGCCTTTATTTCTGCTAACGTTCCAGTTTGAGAAAAGCACTGTGCATGCATTTAGTTGAACTGAGTGTTTTTAGTTTTCTGCTGAATTCACTTATTTGCTACGGCTGCTTCTTCTTCAGCAGAACAGATGGTTTTAATAACTGGAACTGTGCATGCATTGTATGTGTGATTCTTGACTTGCATTTGCTTTCTTTTAGGGCCAAGTAATGTTTCGTAATGGAGAGAGGATGGGCACAATAAAATTCAACCAGTTTCAAGGTACGTATGACACTGTCTCTACTCAGATTAACTTGTTCCTGATTTTGCTTACAGACATTACAGCTCCTTTACGGTCATCGATAAAACTCCTAAAAACTCATCTCCACCAATCAAATCACACATCTTAAAGTTCTTCCCATGAACATAATCCCTTGCTACCTTAAAATGGCTTAGATGTAACTCTGTTGCTGTCTTCAGAATGTGCAGATTTCTGGAGTCTCCACTTCTTTCTCTCTTCAGCAGTATATTAGCCCCACTACAGCCATGCTGAAACACTGTAAAACTACACAATGACAAGTTGGGATATTGGAATAATTCAGCCATACGTTTGAATTTGAAACTGATTGTAAATATTAATAATAATACAGAATTCCCACACATCTGTAAGATGACAGGATTGGTTCCTTGGGTTTATTTTCTCTCATATAAAACCATGGTTGTCTGTATCTCTGTTTTGAGACTGTCATGGACACTAAACATGTTCTGTAGCATTAGAACAACAAATGGATACCTGTGAACAGGTGAAAAGCCGCTATGATGCTACTTTTGAGTGGAAAACAGCGACTCAAAGCATCCAAAACTGCATTTTGCCATATTGATATATGTTTTGTGCTCCACTGAGCTGCACCTAGAATTATTGCCATAAAATATTGACTCCCCACAGTTGTTTTCAGAAATTTCGCAGGATTACCACAGCCGTCTCGCCATTGTTAATACACAAGCACCTTTGATGGATCCTGACCAAGAGGGCTTAAGACAAGCTGCAGCCGAGTCATATTTCTAAGAAAGAGAAGCTGAAATATGTTTTGCTTTTGAAGTCAGCCGCTTTGTACACACATTTATCATGTTGGTTTTCTGGAGAGGATTATTCACATGACTTTAAGGGCTGTTTGTCAGAAAAATAAACACAAGCTCTTTTTTTTTTTTTTTTCTCCTGGTGAAGAAAGTCTCTGCAAGCCTTTCTGTGCGGAGTTGCATACAATATATGGCTGCAGGTTAGGCTGACTTTACATTGCTCTTTACTGTGCTTGCTCTCCTCGGTGGTAGCAGGATGTATGTATGGACAATGAATCTTTGTACGGGAAAACATGCCTCAGTTTTCCTTTATACAGTAGCATCATCCTGAGGTTGTTTTTGAGTCAGCAGGGCCTGCTGAGTGAGAGAATAACCCCGAGATTGCATCTCAATGCAGGGGATTCCCAGCTCCTAGGCTTCCCAGCCTATATGTAGCACACTGCATGGTGCTGTTCAGTCCGCTCTGCCTCACCATCTTATCTTCCTGACTGCAGAGGGGCTTGATCCCTCTGGCTGCTTACTTCACACGCCACAAGAGTGTGTGCGTGCATGCGTTTTCTCTCTGAGAGCAGGAGAACTATAGGGGGCAGTATGAGTGTGCTGATTTCATGCAGCACATCAGGTTTGCATGCTTTTGAATGGGTGAAAGAGATTCCGTTTGGTGGGTTGAATTTCTTTTTACCTCGGAGATGATGGGGCAGCTGGTCCAAATGAGGAATTTGCAGCTTTGGATGATTATGACAGTAATAATAATAGCAATTGTTTTTCATTATTGCAAAGTGCTTTACAGACAGGGCAAAAAAGAAAAGAAGGATACTGAGGAAGATCATTGAACAGAAGACTGGTCAGTCCAAACATGGTAAAAGATGCTCAGAATGAATTTGTACAACACCAGATAAAATAGTGAAGTGCCACATCCAAGTAAGGAAAAGAGATAGTGGGGTACAAGAAAAATACTGTAAACATGAAGCTAGAAATGATACTAATGATTGTAGTTATAGTAAATAAGTAAAATAGATACATAAATGAGTAAATAAAGGGTAATAGAGAGAGAAATTTCAAAAAATAGACATCACATAAAATGTGGTCAGATACGAAGCAAACAGAACTTTAAGTAAATGTTGCCATGACTAGCTCACACATTTCTGTTCATTTGTGACGTACTGTATGTCGGCCCACTTTCTTGTCTCTCCTTCCCTTCTCTCCCACCTTGTTGTCCACTGTGTTCTCCAGCATGCCCTTCACCTCCATCATATCCTCCCCCTGTTCTTGATATCTCTCCCTATCTTCTCACAGCCTCGTGATATCTCCTCCATCCCTGCTTAACCTCCGCTCCATCAGTTCTTCCTCACTTGTCAGGGATGGTGAATTTGTCACCCCTTTTGACACACCAAAAGCCTGAGCAGGGCGGAAGGGGAGAGAAGAGGGAGAGCCCCGGCTTTAATATTTCAAAAGGGAGTGATCCTCAACATGACCCTATCATCTGTCCTCATCCTCTGATCCTCCATTTTACCTTGTCAGAATTTCTTAGTCAGGGGCCTCGATGGCTCTTTTTCCCAGTGTCTCTCATGGGGATAAAAGATAGCTCCTGACTAGAGATCGCAGTCCCTCTGAGGACAGACCTTATATCAACGCGCTACCCAGCATGCTTGATAAAGAAGCATTGCCTTATTCTGTGTATCAGTAAGATGAAGATGTAACGTGTGTGTGGCTAAAAGGTGAAGATGTTTTCAATCTTTATCTGATAAGGCTTACCGTCGACAACATACAACCCCCAGGTAGGAATTAATTTCCTGCTTCCATCATCTGCTGCAGGAATTTGAAATGGTAACACCCCTGCTGGTGTCGGTATACCTCCAGGCAATAGGCTTCTCTCAGTCCTTTCAACTTAAATAGCTCACTAGAATACTATTGAACTGTACCAGCAGTGATTTTTTTTTTTTTTTTAAAGGAAGCAACTTTCTTTTTTTTTTTTTTGAATGTTGGAATCTCACAGATCCAACATCACACAAAATGAAATGAACTCGATCAAAGACAAACTAATGTGAGTCTCACAGAAAAAATAAAAACTCCAAATTACCTTAATCACATTTCCAAACACCGCTACAAAGATGGGTCAGACTGTGCAGATAAAGTGGAGGCTTGGTAATCAGCAAAGAGATTTACTGTGAATGAGGACCGGCAATTGACTCTTTGTTATTTAAGCTGTTAAATCAGCATGTGGGTCTACTCCAGCTAGGTTAAATTATCTGCGTCTGAGTCGCAGGTGCACCAAAGAATTATGTATGCTTTAAAATGGGAAATGGAACAATTTCATGAAGTTGTTTAAAAGATGTCATTGATTGTGCATGCTGCAGATTGTCAGGCAAGAAGATGCAGAGTTAAAGGACCCTGACTAAAAAAGTCTTTAAAGGTCAACTTTAGTCTTGAACTGGTTCTTAGGAACAGGCCTTCCTGTGGAAGTGAGCATATCCTCTGGCTCATACTTCTATACAGAGTGAAGACCTGAAATGTTGTCAGTCTGATCCATTTAACCTACAAATCAGTTCCAAAATTAACTTGTAACTATTGAAGAGAGATTAAAACAGAACTAACATGCTTTAACATTTACTCCTGTATTGTGTACATTTGTTTGGTGTGGGCATTGCACTTAATTTACCAACTGAAGAACTTACCTGCTACATACGAGCATGATATATTGCACTTCAATTTATACTCTGCTTTTGTTTTAGAGCAGTAGTTATTAGCTACATTGCAGGATACAGTTTCAAAAACCTATAAGCAGCATACGATTACACTATAAAATAAATATCTAACATTTGTTTGTGTTCCTTTTATTTCACAGATTTTTCCGTACTTTTTGAAATACACAAAATATAAGTAGAAAAATAGACTGTTAATTTACATGTCTGATGCAAACCAACATTAAAAACCTACAGCAGTGAATAACCAGAACATTTCAACTTTTTGAAAGTAATTTAAAATGTTTTGACATTGAGGGGAAATTAATCATAATTTCACTCATATTTCCTTTTTATTTAATACATGGGCATAATAAATTGAAGTTCAGCATTGCAAATGTAATTCAAAAAGTATATGCAATTAGTTACTATTAACAGAAAGAAAAGTGTGCTGTAATTTTACATAGATTTGTTCGTTAAATGATCAATACATCTATATTCTAGATCATTTTATATATTCGAAAATTTATTTTATTTTTATACAAGATTGTTATTGTCTGTTATTTTACTTTTTTGGCATTCCAGCTGTTGCAACATTGTTGTATCTTTTTTTTAAACAGTGTAACAATCCATTTTGGTACAGTAATTCATCTTTATAGCAGCATTTAAGATGCTTACAATTGCCTCCAGTGTCCATTTTTTTTCAAATGTTTTTCTGAAAATTAGGAGCAATGGTTATGAATAAATGATACTCAAACAAGAATAGATAGAAATTGATTATTTTGATTTAGTCTTCTGGTGATAATTTCCAGCACCACACTCCATAAAATGAACAAGATAAACTATAATGTCCATGTACTCTATAATAAAGGAACATTTGCATGCAGTGTGGATCACTGATGTCTTTTTAATGGGTTTTGTAAAATTATTTGATGGCATATAGGAACCAGTAATATCACCACTGAAATTAAAGGTTGTCTCATATTCAGAAACCAATTCATCACTGCGTTTACAGTTGTTATATGGTGACTAATCAAAGAAAAAGGCATGAAATATCATTGCGCAGACTGAGCGACAGATTGAATTGAACAGCCTGCTGCAGCCATCCATCTTCCCCGTTGGGATAGAGTGCTGTGATAGCATTTTAGCATCTCAGAGGAGGCATGCTGATACACAGTCCCTTCTGCTGTTTACACTCTAACAAAGGA
Organism: Acanthochromis polyacanthus; assembly: GCF_021347895.1. Lineage (NCBI taxonomy): Eukaryota > Metazoa > Chordata > Actinopteri > Pomacentridae > Acanthochromis > Acanthochromis polyacanthus. The sequence continues at coordinate 29,573,867 of NC_067123.1, read as the reverse complement.
CGTGGTCAGTGATCCTCATTCAGCCCGGATAAGGCTGAGAAATGCAAATCCCGACTGTGTACGCACATTTAATTTGCTGTGCTAAAATTGCCACATAAAGTCTGACATTCTCAACATTTGCTGATGCTTTGATGTCAGAGCTGGAGATCAAATGAGGCGGTTCACAGAGAGCAAAGTAGAGGGGAACGAGATGCCCTGTGATGCCGCATTAGCTGATGTTGTCTGTCATTTTCCTAGTCAAGGACATTGCTGCCAAAGAGTTCAATGGACCTGTAAGAGTGATAACAGAGAGGAGCAGACAGATTTGTGCATGCACACCAGAAGAAATTGCAGGCTGTGTGTGGTGCTCACAAGAAAAAAAAAGAATCAGGATAATCTGTTCCTTCTTCCTATCCCCTTCTTCCTCTTTCCTCCCTAGTGTACACTCTAAGTGAGTAATCTTTATGAGTGAAAGCCCAGGTTTGTCTGACAAGGTCATGCTTCCTCCAATATTACACCTGAGAGACTCATCGTTGTTTCTAAAAGAGAAACGCTAAATCCTGAAATAGCTGTGAGACAGAGAGCCTGTGATGTTTACTGGATGGGGTTAAGAGCAGTTTAGGATTCTTTAGCTGAATCTAGAAAATAGTAAACCAATGTAGATGTCAGTACAGAAGTATGATTGCATGTGTTTATTATTTTTTATTATCCTCGAATATCAGTTGAAGATTCCCATAAAAGTGATATTTTTGCTGCTTTTGAGCTTTTTAATGTCTTTGCTGGTTTGTGTGACATCCGTGTTTCATTGACCTTGAGGTTTAATTTAGGTAAAATAAACGAGAACGTGAAACTGTGTATAACAAGAGGATCACTTCTGAGCCATATGAGCTGCAAATGAAAGACAGTAATACTGGGTGAATTTTAAATTCTATGTTATGGATAACTTGTTCAATCACTAATTGGCTTTGGAGGACTTTATGATTTAAAGCTAGGTTAAAGAACTGTGTGATAGATGAAGCCTAAAACTGAGCCATTCACTGCATCAAATTACTGTTTGAATTTGACTTGTTCACCCAACGTAACCTCTGTCATATACTCTGCAAATAAGGATCACTGGTGCAACATTTCATAAACCTAGCAAGCTGCTTTGTATTCATGATCCAGTATATATAACCCCTCCATTGCATGATTAAAGATCCCCTCCAGACATGTTCAAAGATACATTAAATGCACTGCTTGGAATGATAGTCTGTCAGATGTTTTTTACGTAAACGAGTCCAATTATCTGGTCAGAAATTCTTAAAGTGACAGCTGCACCTCCTCCCTCATAGATAAATCCAGTGTCCATGAATCTGCAAAAATGCAGCGATATTTGACTGCTGTCTCCAACATCACAGAAAATTCATTCTTCATATATGTACGATGCAAGCTTCAAGTTTCAAGTTGTCGACTGAACCTGTATTTTTAGTAGTGTTGTCAAAAATCCTGCTCTTACTACAAGTCAAATTTTAGTTGAGTTTAAAAAAAATGCTTCATTTTCAGTGGATGAATTTCAGTCTGTTTTCTACTGTCAAACTCTGAGCATAAATAAATCTGCACAGTGAATGTCAAATATCCAACACAAGTAACATTAACATAACACAATTTTGACTGGAAGGGGACTTTAACTTAGTTACCTGAATGATGGTCCAACCATTAATCCAGCTGTTGGTCTGTTGGCCACAATGTCATTTTAAGTCTTGCTAGCAATGTGGCTATAGCAAGGATAATGTCAGTCTGACTGTTGGTCACTTCATGGGTAGATTGCCATGATATTTTCTGTAGATGTTCATGGTCCCCAAATGAATAGTCTCTCTGACTTTGGTAAGTTTCATCTTGCTGCACCAGCAGAACAACTTTTACACTTATCCAATGAAAGAGCATCTTAACATCTAATGGATAAGTTGGTATAACACTTCCCACAATCATTCATGGCTCCCAGAGGATGTCCAAAATGACTTTGTAAATTATCAGACTGTTCCCTCAAGAGCACCACTCTGAGATTACAGTTTCACTCTTTTGAAATTGTGCAACGCTTATTGCCGTTGGATTGTCAGAATAATTGGTAAAAACATTCATGATCTGTTATTGTTCTATTGATTCAAGCAATCTCTTTTTTCCTCTAGCACCATCATCAGGTTACTCAATATTTTTCCTGCACAACTAAAGACTTTCTCATCTGCCTCAGTTGTACATAATAGCATGTCATCATGATAAACAAAGACTGTTACATAGTTGAAATTACCATACCAACTAAACTTTAGTTCAACACATTGTCATTGTCACTGTTTTGTAAGCAGATTTTAAAGTGAAGTCAACCTTTTCCGTACAGATATTTATCTCTATATATTTGTGTGTGCTTTTTTTAACAGAGGGCCGAGAGGTGAAGGTGGGTGAATACAATGCAATCGCCAATGTACTGGACCTCATCAACAACTCCATCAAGTTCCAAGGTATGAAGAAAGCTCGACACTTGTATTTGAGTCTGCCTCTGTGTGAATGTGTGAGAGCTTACTTAGGGATGTAAAACTCAGTGAAGAAGAAAAAGCTGTGGAGATGCATCTCTGTGTGGTTTATATATGCATTAAGGCCCGCAACTTGCCACCTTAGCACTCTCCTCTTTAGTTGCTCACTTGAACCCAAACTCCTGGCAGCACACACAAATACTCAGACATACTCAGACAACACCACCTCTCTGTGTAGAGACCCACCGCTCTAAACTGTCCTCTCTCGTGTAAATTATTTACCAGTCCATTTTTCACCCCTCCCGTGTTTGCCTGTGTTGCCATACTTTGTAATTGGTTTGATCCTCCTGGCTATTCTCCCCTTGGCCACTCTTTCTCCATCTTCTCAGCCCCTGCCCCACATACAGAAACTCTACAACTATACCATCTAAAAGCTTGTTTCCACATCCCTGACCACAGTAAGTGGAGATGTGTAAGATGATTCCATTGCGATCGATTGGCACACTGGTGGGAGAAAAATAGAGCAAAGGATGAGAAAGTGCAGGGTCTAACCGCAATAACTTGGCTGTGGCGCATAGAGAAACATACACTCAACTCAGGGGAAACTGAGGGTCAGGAAATGGATCTTAAATAACTGGATGTCTGCTACAGTGTCACTATTTTGTGGATGACGAGAAAACGATTTGAAGGAGGAAGGTCTGAAGATGTGGAGAGGGACATCATTGGGGAAAGTAAAAATGTCCAGAACTACCAAAATTGTGCTGTGATGTTAGATAGAATAATATACCATTAAAAGAACGTTTGAGTAAGCAATTTCAATGGCATGTTACCCTTGAGACTCACTTGTGTTTTTTGTGTCGCACCTCTTCCCTCTCGTAGGTGTGGGGCCTCCCAAAGATCGTACGATTGTGCATCTGCAGCGGCGCAACATAAACAGGCCCCTCTACAGCATCTTGTCCACCATCACCATACTGGGCATGCTCATGGCTGGAGCCTTCCTTTTCTTCAACATCAAGAACCGGAACCACAGGTCAGCATCCGGTACTGGTGAAGCTTTGAGTGTAAATTCCAGCTAGTGAAGGTGAAAGACATGAATGCATAGTACAAGAAGGCTGATGTCAAGGGAGATGTAGCAGGCGTAAAACAAAAAAAAAAAGAAGGAAGTAAGAGTCTGGGGAGACCGGAAGGAATTGAAAGGAAAGAATGATGAAGCATGAGAATGATGATTAACCTTTATAGTTCTGCCAATATACTATTATCTCACATTTTATTCTTTATATAAGGCTTTATTCTATTATGAGTTTCAATCTATTCTAACATAATCTTTCATTTTTCTCTTTCAGACTCATCAAGATGTCGAGCCCCTACATGAACAACTTGATCATCTTGGGAGGCATGCTCTCCTATGCCTCTATTTTCCTCTTTGGTTTGGATGGAGGATTTGTTTCTGATAAAGAGTTCGAGACCCTCTGCACTGTGAGTTCTTGTTAAAATATCTCCATTAAATAAATAATGACTGAATTTTGCTTGCCAGTTTGGGGAAGAGGAGGGGTAGACATTTTCTCATTATGTATATACATAATATGTAATTCCGTTTAGGTCATCTTTTCATTTTTCTTACTTCATACAGTGCCTACAAAAAGTATTCACCCTCTTGGAAGTTTTGTCTCTTTAGCGCCTTTCAACAGTAAATCATGATCATTTTAGTTAGGCTTTTTTAACAAGAATTGTCAAAGCGCTACAAGCCTCAGCAGATGAGAAAGAAGAAGCAACCCGAACAAGGTTCTTTGCTCTGATGAGATTCTTTTCAACATTGGTTTTCTCTCGACATTTCCCATAAAGCTTTGACTGGTAAAGAATACAGGGAATAGTTGTTGTCTGCACAGTCTACCCTGTCTGACTGTCTGAAGCTTTACTCATTAAAAGGGGTCATAGGTGTCTTACTGGACTTGGAGGCAGATTTACACGTGTGCCACATTCCTTCCATGTATTCATGATAAATTTGCCTTGTGGGATATTCAGTGACTTGGACAGCTTCTTTTCTTATTCTCTGCTTGTTCTTTTCAATAACCTTTTCACAGAGTTGTTCAAAGTGTTCATTTGTCTTCATGGTGTAATTATAGCCGGGGATATTGTCTCACCATTGTCCAACTTGTTTCACCAATTGTGTTGAATTAGGTCAGTTGGATTAAAGGAGGTGAATATTGATGCAATCACTTATTTTAAATTTTTATATATTTAGGTGATTTGCATTACTTTGTAGAAATCTGTTCTCACTTTGACATGAAAGTGTCTTTTTTTTAATTATTGTTTTTGTCTTTAAAAGTTTGATGAAGTTTCAAGAGGGGTGGATGATTTTTATTGACACTGTATATGCAGGATTTGATAAAAAAAATAAAAAAATAAATAAAATGGAGAAAATTACCTTTCTCAAATCACATGCACTGATGTGACCAAGTGAGAACTGACTGAATCTCTCTGAATGTCTCCAGCTAGCACAGAGCACATTAAGTTTCTCCCCCCAGGTAGCATTACTGTGTGACTATGCAGATACTGGATTAATTAAAGAGTTTTGATTACGGTGATAACTGGTTTCCACTGAGATACCACCCTTCCAGATACAGAGACACAAGCACACACATGCATACCAAAACAGTGTTAGGCAGGCCTTGAGCTGCTGTCACCTGGTTGAAACTCTGCAGTGTCAAAACAGACCTTGTCGCTTCAGACGAGGTTCCACAGCAAAGGAGTACAGAGGTTGAGCCATGCACACCCAGTCAGTATGTGCTGGTCTCCTTGAGAGCAGATGATGTAATTGTCTTTCACTGTCTGGTTCACCCGGCGCTTTGCCTGGTTTTGTTGCTTTCTATATGTAGACAGCATATGTGGTGCAGAACAGACAGATAAAACATTAAACGAACAGGCATCATATGTAGCACTCAGAGCTACCAGAAGCACTCAGCTGCACACACATGCAGACTCTGTAGCTATATCAGGATTTTCTTGGTTATATTTGAATTTTAAGCTGTTCAAACACATCAGCTGTGTCCTTTGTACCAAAGAAGTACAAGGTCGACATTTTGTTTTTCATTAAGATGAAATGCTCTCAGGAGTGTGACAGCTTCATGGTCCAGGATGTTCTCCAAAAGCTCTCAGAGATGGAAAATAAATCTGACAGCTTCTTATTTTTAGAATGCTTCACAATGCTATTTTGAATGAACTTCTTGAGAAGAAATGCAAATACCTGTCAGATCAGATGCTGTTTCGAGCCTTGATCAGTGCTTTCCGACATGACACAATTATGCGCGTCCCTGTTCTTCTGATAGGTTCGGACATGGATCCTCATTGTTGGCTATACGACGGCGTTTGGCGCCATGTTTGCCAAGACCTGGAGGGTGCACGCCATCTTCAAAAATGTGAAGATGAAGAAGAAGGTATTGAAAAATCTTCTGTATTTTGTAATGAATGCATGAAAGGCTATTTGTGTATCTCAAATATCTTTAGTCCATCTCTGTCTGTTTTGCTCAAGCACTGTATGGGCATCAGAGTGTCCTTGAAAAATGTGCTTTGATTTGCTGAATTGCATTTATTTATGTGTATATATATATATATATATATACATATATATATACATATCCCGTATTTTTAAAAAATCCAAGGCAGCTATCCGCTCACTATTCCTAGATAAATCAGGTTCTGATCCTTTAATATATTTTCACACCATATATGTCTGTTGGATGGAATAAGTTCACGTAACCACAAGCAACCCCACTGGCACATGTAGACCTGACAGTCTCATCCAGAAGGCTTCACTTGCCTTTTGAAACCCCAAGACTGGTGTGTGGGTGATTGTATTCAGACTCGTGCTTTTTAACAAACACTGAAAGACTGACAGCCCCTGGCACCTGCTTTTAGAATCTTCACTGTAAGGGAAAAAAAGATCTAGCAATACAAATGGCTTTTTAAACATCTGACACAATCTGTTTCACTGGCCTAGTTATATAAAGTGGTGCCGAGCTCACTGAGTGTTGTAACTGTGCTTAGCCTTTTTGTATTTATAGACCTTGCTCTCCCCCTCTATCTATCTCTCTCTCTCTCTCTCTCTCTCTCTCTCTCTCTCTCTCTCTCTCTCTTTCTCTCACCCTCTTGCATATTGGAGAAAGTGTGGGTGGCCTGCCAGAGAGAGAGAAAGCAGGAAGGAAAGGAGGGAAGAGGGATGGATCAAAGAGTGGAAGAGGTCGGAGGGATGTAGGGGTGCAGTGGCAGAAGGGGAGGGTGAAGAGACAGAAGGAGGAAGGCAGAGCAGGCCAGAGAAAGGCACAAGACAAACAATGTGGCCCAAATGGCAAAAAAAGTAGGTTGGACACTATGAAAAGATAAGGGAAAAGGAGGGCAAATGACAGATTTAAATGGAATAAACCCCAGATTACAGGATAAAAGACAAGAAGCCATGACTTAGCTCTACTTTAGGTGAAGTTTCCGCTGCACTTCTGGTTGAAACGAGATTGGACACATTTATCAGCAAGTGTCTGCTACTGGACATGGCCTTATATCTCCTCCCCTAATTCAATGTCTTTTTCAAAGTGATCATTTAAGAAAACCAAAACAGTTTTGCCTCTGAGCTCAGTGTTGCCCTGACCTCTCACAGCCAATTATTTCTGCTCGGCTCTCCTCCTCTCACCCTTCTTCCCTCGCTCACAGAGACAAAACAAATGTTTCTTCAGAAACAGCTTTCACCCCGGCTGCATACTTCAGCCCTTAACCCTCAAGATGTTTTCTCTGTTGGTTCAGGGCCTGGGTCTGTGTGCAGGACACACACACTTCTTCTTCTTCCTCGCAGATTGAGTGCAGGTGCTTTGGCTTCAGTAGAGTGATAGTTGGTGCCCCAAAATGTCTGCCAACTGCTGTCAGGGGAGGGACAAACACAAGTGTTTGCCATCTTTTCTTCAAACTGTGGGAGTGGAACTGCATCCCTCACTCTTTACCTTCTTTTTCTTTTTTTTCCCCACTGTACACTGGGAGAGCAAAGATTGTAAATCAAGAGTGAGGTCGATAAGGGTTCCACTCGGTGGGCTGCAGCCATTGCTCCTTCACTTCTTGAAAAGCTCAATGTCAGAGACAGCGCTAGGGGAGGGGGTCTGTCAATGTCCTCTTTCTACCAAAAAACACAGCTACAGATAAACATACAAACTTAGAAAAACCTGCCAATACACAATCTCACCCCCAGACTCTTGGAGCATCTACTTGTCGGTCTTCCTGTATTGTTATTTGCTCCATCACGTCATTTGTACACACTTGTAATGGTTGTCTCTACACAAAAGCTGTCTGGAAAAAACTACATGTAGAGACACACTGTTATTTCAACATCGTCCGGTTTGTCTTCCCCACTCACACACTCTTATTCTCACAGCAGAGTTATCGTAGCTAACCTCTAGCTTTGTTGGCCGACTCTTCACAGTCAGCATATATCGATATTTTTTGTTATTATTATTTTACAACCAATTCAGCTGAACAAAACAATATATACACGTATATAACTGAGTGTGAAAGTACACTTTTGACCTTGAAAACAAGGTCTGTTTAAGAGCTTTTCCAGGCATCGAACCACGTGTGATGATTAATGGAAGATGTTTGTTCAGTTATAGAGTGAAAAAAGAGACACATTTATTCCTCTATTTCTATTCTCATCCGTGCCAAAGCCATGTGTGCATTCAGTGCAATTATTTAGACTTTTTCTCAATCAAATCCATCACTAGAGGTAAAGACACTGGAGCCCAACTGATATGTGCCAACATTGATTGGGAAAAGAAAACAGATAGCACTTAAGGTAATTTACAGTCATTACATTGTTTGTATAGCAGACTCAGTTGGCAGAGTAACATATCGCAGTTAAGCAGATGGTAGTGTAGAGTTTTTTTTGGATTAAATTGCTCAAACATATCGCAGATCTTTTTTGCAGCTACTTACTAGTTGGAATCATAGAATATTTATTGGCCAAAGTCTTAGCAGAAGTATACCACATAATGTGCAGCCATTTTTATTCTTTACCATCTTGATATCTGTTTTTTTTTAGTTGGCTTAGTAGCAGCCTTTTCACCTGTTCCACTTCTGCTTTCATCTAAATTGTCATGAAGCAATGTAACATTTCTACAACAGTCATCCATCACCTTGCCTTTTTTGTATTTTCTCAACGCCAGCACCTTCAAAAGACAACGGATCATAAAACAGTTCCCTTGTGTACCTCATCCTGAGGCCAGTGGTAGATGGAGACCAGTGCAAGACCACTAAGTTGCTTCTGGGATCTGTGATACTTTTCCAAACAGAGCCCAGCCTGTGTTCTCTGACCTTTTCTTTGATCTGCGGTTCCAGACAGTCAAACGCTTTTATAAATAAAGATCACAAACAGGTCACCTGGCTTTCATCCCTCCAAAGTTCAGGGTACAAAAGAGAAGCTTTTGTGGCTGACAGAGTTGGCTCTTGTTTGGTGGATCTTTTCCACATTCTCTCACCACAAAGTAACAAAATCGCTGCTTGTTGGGGGCACAGTATTGACAGAGCGGAGTGACCACCAGTGGTTGGCAGCTCTGGGTCACTGAGGTACAATTTCTAAAATGTACTACATGAGCTGAAAGCAACAAACCTATCAGTATCAAATCCTGAACCAGTTCTTTGTCTTTCAAATTCGCAATTTGGCTGGCTTCCTATCCTAGTAGGTGGTTAATTGCAGTTAAATGCATTGTTATCAACCCCTGATTAGCTGGTTTGAATGAAAGCAGTAGGGGTCTGCGTCCTGAGATGAGATGAAAATCACTTGGTTCAGATAATTACAGTGGTCAAAAAGAAATGTTGTTCGAAATGACTCCACAGACACACATATTATTACATAATATTAGCAGGTGTTGGCTCTTTGGCTAACACAAGCATCTCATCCTCTCTTCCCTCTCCAGATCATAAAGGACCAGAAGCTGTTGATTATCGTTGGCGGGATGCTGCTAATCGACTTATGCATCCTCATCTGCTGGCAGATTGTGGACCCGCTTAAGAGGACTGTAGAAGAATACAGCTTGGAGGTCAGTTTGCATTTGATGTTTCTCCCCATCTTGTCTAAACTTGCGCTCATTTGTGGTATTATTTATGTTGCTACAACAAAGACTTGGCTCAGCTGGGAGGATTCTGGTGACACATATTCTTGCTAAAAATGCCTGTGTAGTTGGAGTTTAGGCAAACAAAATCTCTGCCATAGGCTGCAGCGTGAGCATCTTTGTTGTGCTTGTTATTTTTGGGTCAGGATGTGAGCCATTGCTGCCTCCTGTGCTCATCCCATGGCCGGACGATTGCCAGCTTGGATGGGAGTCATTGGCAAGGCCCACTGGAAAAGAGGCACTTGGCATCACTTTCTTTTGCCTGAGAGGTGGCGTGGTGTAGAGTAGAAATTCACTCTGCTATACTGTGGCTGGTAAAAGTATAGTGAGATTCTCTGAGATTGGTGCAGGATTAGTCTAGCTTTGTGCCCAGTTGGCTCGAATGAACATACTGTAGCTTTGGCATTAGAGGTTAATGGGGTGTGAAGTGTGTTTTCAGTTAGGCATGACATATTAGCACATAACTCAGTGGTATTAAGGGAATCCAGGCTGTAAATTAGCAGGGCATAGCTCCATATTTGTTTACTCAGAAGTATTAGTCGCTTTGGTTAAAGTGACAGACTGAATTTATATTGTTTCCTTATTTCTGTGGAATAAAGAATTACAGAGTATGGCTTCTTTGTTTGGTACATCTGTCTTTCTGTCTCTACAGCTTAGCCACTTAAAATTCACCCTCCTTTTTTACAAAAAAGACTCCAAGCCTGAAAGCATTTTGCTCTCTTAAATCTTAGAGTAAAAGCAATGTGGGGCACATAGTGATACATTAAACATATGCTGCTATGGATGACAGAAAAGGTAAGAAACCACTGTTTTTCTGTGTGCACACTCTTGTTACAAGGTAAGGAAGTACTGCTGTTGCTTCAGATGGTTTACACAATTCAAATGGGGAGAGTTTGTGCTTTTGCATAATTCGGAAACAGCTGATGACATTTGATGTACAGAGGGAGAATTGTTGATCATCCTGTATGCATTTCATTTGCTTAAAGACTTTGGGTTGCATACTTGAATCAGGACAATTTAAAACGACATTTATTAGAAGAACATTGAACTTGCTTTTTTTTGTTTGCTCTTGAGAACATCAGTTCATTCTGTTTTATATGTAGTAAAGAGTTCCACTGCTTTAACATAAGAGATTGCAGGACTCCTCAGTCTATTAAGTTGCTGTTAAAAAAAAATGGACTTGTAGGACTAGGCCTAAGGAAACTTATTCAGTGTACTGGTAAAATGGATTATAAAGCTGGTGCAGTGAGAGGCGACTGAGATGAGTATTTGTACATAATAGTGCATTGTTAATGAAGTCCACAACAGCTGTGGTTTGTTAAATCCAAAAGTACCTTTGTCCACTATGTCTGATACTAACAAAATGCTATTCGGCTATAAAAATACAAGAGAAGACAGTTGAATCTACTGAATCCTCTTATGAGATCTGTTTTTACCTCCACCGAGGTGCAGCCAAGGCCAATTTCACGAAACTTGGTAGAGATTTGGAGCATTGGCAAACGGAAGAACCCATTAAATTTTTGTACAGGTTTTGATAACTGTCTTTACAATTACCAGACAGGGGATTGGCCTTGGAGGATTTTCAGATTGCTCCTCTGGTTTACCGACTGATTGCATGCTGCTTGTGCATTACTGGAAAAAAAAAAAACTCTATTTTACACCCCTTTATGTTTTTCCCATTATGTGCTCAGTGAAACAGGGGAGAATATGTTTACTTTACAGTTGCTGCTAACAACTGACGAGGAGGAACAATTATTCTTCTGCTGTTCTGATTAAATCATCTGTTTCCAAAGACCACAGACTATGGATACTACTAAGCGGAGATTTTCCCTACTGAGTTGTCTTTCAAGTCCCCTAGACTTCTGTATGTGGGCCATAAGACGGCGAACTGCCTCCCAGGAGCCCAGAGTCCTCAGATATTTACGGTGTTAGTTGGGTTCTCATTGACCCTCCTGTTACACATAGGTTATCAGTAGGTCAGTACAGTGAAGAATCAGGTCTATTGCTGGATTGTTATGGAGCCTTCTTTTGATCATACTGAATGGATTTGCTTATTGTTTGCTTGCTTGTTGCCAAAATCCTGTTGGGGATAGAAGAATGCCTGATGCTGTTTTATATCAATTTCTGACATTTTTGTGTTTTCAATTCAACAAAAATCTTGTGAGCAGCGAAAAAAAAATCCCTACATAAGACTAGCAGGTCAGTTTTCATGAGTTTTGTTCTCTCTTGGTCCTTGATGAAAACATTGCTGCAGGAGATCTCTGAGGAAGAACTGTATGGAATTTTGCCAGACCTATTTACATTGCTGTGATCGTTTTGCTGTACACAGAAGGTATGCTTAGCACATTCGTACAACTCTAGACAAAGCTGAATTTCCTTTGTGATGATAGCCACTTATACATTTAAGCCTGCCTAAAGGGTGCAGCAAAGCCTTGCTTAACATATTCATTTGTGAATGTTGTCAGTGTGTGCAGTCGGTTCCTTGTGGAGTATTCTCAGACTCTAAGCCCCCGGCCAGGGGAGTGCTGTGAATATATAAACCGCTCAGTGTAGGAGTCTGCGTTCCCCCTGGGGTTGTGGGTCCGCATGCCTGGGCTGAGGCATAGGCTCCACATGCCTGCCCAGCCCGCCAGATTTCCAGCACCAGCAGCAGTGGCCCCTTGGGGCTCAGCTAGGGGAGAGATTGCCTGGAGCTCCTCTGCGCCCAGGGCCTCCATGCCTGTCAGGTGGGACCAGAAAAACAGAAGGCTACCCGTATAACCAGAAACGGGGGTAAGGAGGAGGGAGAGGCAAGGGAAAAATGCAGTACAGTCAGACATTATAGGGATATAGGGGGCATTAAAGATAAATGAGTAAAGACAGTATTTTGCGCTGTAACTAGCGATGGATAAAATAAGGCCACATTTGGACCGACATATGCACCGCACCAGTTCACTGAGGCATCATGGTAGCCACAATGAATGTAGTGATGCTAAAGGATCCAGCAAAACAAGTCAATGCAGCAAATTAGTTAAACTGACCTTGCTGGAACGTATGTAACCCCGATACCCCATTGTGCTTTTAACAGTGTTGTTTTTGATCTAAAACCTGCTTAGTGTATGTGGGATGGGACCATGGTGGATGGTCTCCACGGGGCTCAGGAGCCAGTGAGACTAGCTCTGACTGACTTACAGTAATTGGCACAAGGAGAAGGACCATTAGCTCCCCAGTTTCCTGTGAGCGATCGCATCATACTAGGCCAACATTCCCCAGCGATTTTGCTCTGTCTGTTTTTCCCCCTTATTGTCTCCCTCTCTCTATATTTGTCAGAATCTTCCCCCACTCCACCCTCACATAGCCCCACAGTGGAGAATAGGGAGTTGACCTTGGGTTCACAAAGCTGAATCTACCTCCTGCACCCAAGGGTATGCAATATGACAATGCAGTGTAACTGAACTGCCGCAGTGATAGCTGGCCCACAACATTTATTATATGAACAATCTCACAGGAGGGTTTCTTTATTGACTCAGCCGCTTACACAATGTTTACAGGGAGGGTGGTTCCTTTTTGGCCATTCATCAGTGGCATCAGTGAAAGTGTGTTTGCGTGGACACAGACATGTCCAGATAGTTTTAGTGGAGAAGTGGCTATAGTTGAGATTTTGGCTAAAATGATCTTGCTCATGAATAGAAACATGGACAAAGTCAATCCTGCATAGGAAATCCCACTGCTTGGAGTCCTGCAAACTAAGCTTAATGAGCTACCGTTAGCAAAACTAGGGCATTCCCCTTTGCATCCTTTATTAGTATTAACAATAAGATGAAACTGAAGAGGCTGACAATAGATCCTTGTGGAATGCTTCATAAAACAGGACTGATTTAATACCCTCCCAAATAAAAGTAAAGAAGGGCCAGAGATCATGCGGGGAGCTAAGTCTTTGAGTTTCTCAAATGAGAAGAGAATGACCCTGAGTATTATTTCATGGCTTCACTTCAAGCCTGCAGTTTTAATTACAGTATGCAGATGATGTGCCTTCAAAAGAAATGACTTGTGACCTTGACATTGTCCCGGGCATCTTTAAACCAAGCCTGGCCTCTGATCTGTTTTTCAATCTATACTGTACATGAAACACAACCTTACATGCTGAATTGAATAAAAATGTCAATCAGATTTAATGTGATTTGGCCAAGATGATAATTACAGCTCTCCCTCCGAACCGACTGACCTCAAACTCGTAATATCACAGAGAGAATATTCTGCATGTCATTGTCTTTCTTTAACAGAGAGCCGAATAAAAGCAGGGATCATTCTGGCTGCTTCCTGGGAATACTGATGGAACCGTTTGGCTGCATTGAGCTATTAGATCAATTTTGTGACTTGTTAATAATTGAGCAATTGTTAGTAGCGTAGACATTTCAGCATCAGACTAAACCCTGCAGCACAGACACATGTCGCAGTGTCAATGTACACACATGTGGAATGTGCCCACTCATGCATGGAAATGGTTTTGTACGTATGCCTGTGTGTTTACATGCACATTAATGTCCCTCTCTTCTGGTCGTGGGCATTGTCTCCTGTATAATGAAAGACAAACTGTCGAGAAAGGATGATTAGCATTCTGGTGAATCCTGCCGCAGACCCCCGCTACTCTAGTCTCTCCTCTTGTCTCCTCTTTCGTCCTCCCTCCCTCCCTCCCTCCCTCCCTCCTCTGTCGTTTTTCCTAGCTTGGAAGCTGCTGCAAGCATCGGCGGGCAGGCGAGCTGCAAAAGAATATTGCAGTGTGGCATCACCATGGCAACGGCCATGGTTCCTGACATCCATAACGCAGAGAGCGGCACTGTTGATTCATGAGACAAAAATAACGGGTTGAGGCACCCACTTTAGCATGGCAACACATGCTGAGAAGATTTTCTGAATCCGTGTAGTAATGAATGCCCTGGGCTGAAAGATCATCGATGACTGATCTGAGCAGAAAATGTGGAAATACACACAAACACGCTCACACACGCACACACTCATGTATGCATATTTTTATCCAGAAGTTTAGGGGCTCTCAAAAGATTTGCCTCTGCTTGCCTGCCTCTGCTGCCCCCACCTGTATGCAGCGAGGCACGGAGAGAGAGGAAAAGCGAGGCGGGAGTTTTATCCCTTTGCTTTGACAATGTACTCATCTGTTCCCAGTATCATGTAATTGGAGTAGCCAGCCAAAGTATGACTCACTACTAGCATTCAATGTGGAAATATTCCTCTTTATGCAATGATGAGATGATGGTGATTAGCTTGAATGTGAGCCCTTATTATCACCAGTGGAAATGGAGACGGAGACCTCATAGCCAGGCTCAGGCAAAGAGGTGAGCACTGAGATGCAACTCTAATCTGACCAGAGACTAAAGCGCCATGTTGTGGTTGGATTTGAGGAGCTCTTTTTTTACTACATTGAAGTCGTTAGATGACTTAGATCATGCAGCTATTTCTCTCAATGATTTATATTTAAATCCCATATGTTTATAAGATTGAAAAAGAATGGCACATTTTCTGAAAAGACAAAAAAGTCATTCTTGTCACCAGATCCACTCTAGGCAACAGACGAGAAGGCCAGGTTTTGCATCTGATGTAATTTCTATTAAAAATTACATCAGACCAATTTGACAGCCGACACCTGTTAACAATGCGACTCCAGTACTCCTGGCGGTTTGTACTGACTGTTTACCTGCCACTTGTCCTCTTAAATCTTTTCGCTTCTCACTTTTGACAACATTTGTCTCCATTATTTAGCTCCACTGCATGTAACTGCAACTCCATGACCCTCTGTGATTTCAAGCCCAACTGCAGGCTCAAAATTGGTATTAATATACAGGAATCACATTAAATAAATAATTGCTCTGAATTTTAATTGTAGCCGGTTACTTAACGTAGGCTTATTAATATTCAGATTCATTATTTTTGAGCCAAGATGTAAAACAAACCTTTCTTTCACCTGCCTGTTCTGTCCGCCTCTGTTTTCTCACTTGTGTTGGCAACATTAGCTGAGTCTTCTAAAAGGCTTGCTAACTCGCTCACTCCTGCACCCACAGGTATGAAGTTTTCTCACATACTCCAATTTCTCATTTTATTACATCATCCCTCTGTAAGACATATTCTCCATCAGTATCGTGTTTCCGGATTCTTCACTAATTACACATCTCTTCTTTTGCCATTACTACTTCTCTATTCTCTGTCTCTCCCTCTCTTCCTTTTCTTCATTGGGGCTGCTTGAACCCCTTGTGAGTGTGCTGAAAAAGCAGAAAAACTCCAAAAAAAACAAGCTTGTCACAGCAGTACCAATGCACGAGAGTCAGGTTGGCCTGAAATATTCGCCTTTCTTTTTCATTAATTTGTTTCTGTCTCCTCTGTCCATCTCCCCCCTTATCTATGTCTCGCTCTATACCAGTGTTTTGTTGCCTGATGCCATTTTTTCCTCTTAATACACATCTGTCCCCAATTCCATCCAGGATTTGGTGTTGATAGGGCAAGTTGGGGAGAGTAGAGTGGCCAGAGGGAGTGTGACATGTGCCAGCAAAGTTCCAGATGACAAGGGCGGCTGACAATGTGTCCGGTCCCTCTGGGATTCTGTGTGGGTTAAGGTTAGCCAGACTACATGCGTATACAGACGTGTGAGGTTTTAAACAATCATCATAAAGGTGTTTTTGGACGTTATTGCACCTTATATATAACTCACATTACTGCTTTTACACTGTGCAGACAATACCTTTCAGATTGACAACAGTATTTTTTTTCTACGGTCTTGTTCTGCTGTCTCAGCAGCCCTCAGCTTCAGTTTATGTCAGTTCATTAATAAAATCAGCTTTCAAACACTTAAAATTGCTTGAAATTGGTAATCCATCACAGTCAACTTTCTGTTCCTGCTGCAGTCAAAAGATTGTTTTGGTGGATGTGGGTGTTCATTCATCTGGGAAACTCTGCCAGGATGAAACGGCAACATTTTTAATATAGGAAGACTGAGACCATGCTTGTGTTTTGCTTGTGTGCAAATCTGTTGAACAGCCAATTCTTCAGTCTCAGATGCTAATATATCACACTGGCACCTGAATGCGCCTGAATGCACTAATATAGAAAAAGACAGGAAGCAATGTGTAATCACAATTAGATAACGAGCTCTCATCTGCATTTTTGCACTTATATGTGCAGCTTGAACATTCAGTAGATCAATTACAACATATGTAACAATCATAAATTGGAGTTCTAGCAATAAGGTACACACATTGTTCACTATGTTGAACTACCTGCCTAAATCAAGTTAAAATAATCTGCAAGTTGATTTTAATGAAACTGATAAAAGTGACTGCTAAAACTGGGAGAAAAGACATATAAAAATCAAGTCTTTGGTTTGCTTTGGAAATTCTCAACAGTATGATTTGCTTGTAATTTATGACTAAGAATCAGAAACCCCCATATGATCCTGCACTTATACACCCACACACACACACACACACACACACACACACTCACCGCCCACGGTGTTGTTCTTCGCCTTCCTCCTGCATGCACACACAGGTCCTCTACTGCAGTCAACTGTTGATTGTGTGAATGCCATCTGAAGGACACTATGCTCTTGTTACACTATCAGCACGCTCTGAGAAAGCAGGTGGAAACGGAGAGTCCTGTTTACATTTCATTTAATCCAGTAGTTTTTTGATTCTCAAAATAGTATAGGGAAAAATGGATGCTGTTTTTTTGGGGGGGAAAAATACACCAAAATTAAGTTCACTAAAGTCCGTTACATTTGAAATAATACTAATTTATCCAAGAGTAATTGTTTTCCTAGGAATAGATAAAGATATAATATGACAAGCACTGAGAATCATTTATTAGAATGAAGAACAAAGTCATCTGCAGCATCATGTGTGCAGTACTAACAGTACTAAGATGCTGCTAAGATGGGCTTTGTGGGTGCTTTGTTAGCGTTAAGTAAAGCACCGGCTCAGATCAATGCCTTTTCAAAGTAAACTGGGTCATTAAGGGATAACCACCACCCACCTCGGCTCTTCTCATCGACTATCTCTGGAGGGAAGAAGGGAGGGAGGGAGAGAACAAAAGGGAAGGGTACACAGACCTCACACGTTCTTGCCAATTTCGATGGCTGCGCATGCGTCTAAGACTTTGCCTATCTCAGAAGGATGGTTTGGCATTGTTACATTTATAGTAAGGTGTTGTTACCGTGTCTGCCTCATTATTAGACTGCATCAATTTCTGGTAATCGATCACTCAATTTTATTTGAAGTGCAGAACCAACATCCAGCATTGTCCCAAGACGAATGAAGACTAAACATATAGGAAGCAAATCCAATAAACATCAGTATTAATGGGATGTTTAAAACATTGACTGACCTAAATTTCAAATTCTGTAGTCTGTTCATCTTCTTTGAAATGCATTTAAAGACCATTCAAGATATAAGTAACGCAATTGTTAGCTCAGATAATTAAAATGATGCAACTTCTAATGCAGAGTTGTAGAAGTTAAAAGAAGAACCTTAAAATCAGCTTTAGCTTGCACCGGAATGCAGTAAAAAGAGGCCATGATGGGTGTTATATGATAAAGTCTTAGCTGCAGCCTTCTGAACAAGCTGAACATTTGTAGCACAACTAGGAATAATCGACAATAATTGATTCCAGAAGATATAAATGCATGAATTCCTGCTGCAGCACCACACAGTGATAGAAAAGATCAGATTTTTGCAATATCACTAAGATGAAACACTACTGTCTTGGCAATAGCCTTGATATGAGACCGGAATGTCAGATCAGAATCAAAAATCATTCCAAGGATTTTGAGAGTTGAGTTTTAGAAATATAACAGTCATCAGTGTTAACACTCAATTTTGCACAAAAATGCATACACTTGGCTTTCTGCATTCAATAGCAAAACGTCCACACACATCCATTAAAGCAAGCAAAAGAAATCTGACAAATTTAGAAGTTAGGAGAGGTCATTTGGCTTTATAGATACATACTATATTATCAGTGCAGCAATATAGATAGAAAAAAGACAAAGGATCAAAGATTGATCCCTGTGGCACACCAAACTTTACTTTACAAAATTCAGACACAATATTATTATGCATTCAATGCAGCACATATTGTTCTGCTATAGGTAGCAGCATTGTCAGCTATGATGATTATCTTGCCAGTATGAAACCACATAATCTCGGCATTGCAGTTTCATATCCGAGACATACAGGTCGGCCCCTCGACAATCACATTTCTCATTCCTATTTGTACTGTGCCGAATGTCTGTGTGTGTCCCACAGCAGCATAGTGCCTTTGACATTAGCCTGTTATTCTAGAGCCATCCAAGGTATCCGGAATAAGTGTGTCATAGGTTCTGCCTTGGGGATACCCGCTTCTGTTTATAGTTTTGCCCATTTTTACATGTCCCTGCCAGCAATAGCAGTAACCTCAACTTACCTTCACCTTGACAGAACAAAACTCCAACCTAGATAGAGAATGCTGCATTATGGCCTGATTGAAACTGAATCTTGAATTTGTTTGTATTTATATATATTGTACATATACACTACCACTCAAAAGTTTAGACACAACTTCTCATTTAATGGTATTTCTTTATTTTCATGACTATTTACATTGTAGAGTCTCACTGAATGCATCAGAACTATGAATGAACACATATGGAATTATGGAGTAAATAGCGTGAAATGAATCAAAACATGTTTTATATTTTAGACTCTTCAAAATAGCCACCCTTTGCTTTGATTACTGCTTTGCACACTCTTGGCATTCTCTTGATGAGGTAGAAACCTGAAATGGTTTTCCAGCAGTCTTGAAGGAGTTCCCAGAGAAGCTGAGCACCCTTTTGCCTTCACTCCATGGTCCATCTCATTCCAAACCATCTATATTGGGTTTAGGTCAGGTGACTGTGGAGGCCAGGTCATCTGACGCAGCATTCCATCACTCTCCTTCTTGATCAAATCGCCCTTACACAGCCTGGAGGTGTGTTTGGGATTATTGTCCTATTGAAAAATAAATGATGGTGCAACTAAACGCAAACCGGATGGAATAGCATGTTGCTGCAGGATGCTGTGGTAGCCATGCATCAGATGAATTCATCCTCAGCAACAGAGGTGACCTTTGGTCTTCCTTTCCTGAGGCGGTCCTCATGTGAGCCGATTTCATCGTAGTGCTTATGGTTTTTGCAACTGCACTTGGGGATACATTCAAAGATTTTGCAATTTTCCGGACTGACTGACCTTCAGTTCCTAAAGTAATGATGGACTGTCGTTTCTCTTTACTTAGCTGATTTTTTTCTTGCCATAATATTGATTCTAACGGTTGTGAAATAGGGCTGTATACCAACCTGATTACTGTAGAACCCAACTGATTGTCCCAACCTCACAAAGAAAGCAAGAAATCCCACAAATGAACCTTGACAAGGCACACCAGTAAAGTGAAAATCATTTCAGGTGACAACTAGGGATGGGAATTTCGACTAATTTCCGAACCGACTAGTCGCCAATAAAATTAACGACTAGTCGGTTCGGAAATTAGTATTGAACTTGCAATTTAACCCTTTAAGCGCCAAAGTCGCAATATTGCGACAAGCAACATTGCTGAACATAACAAGCCATAGCTTCAAATATACTGCCTCGTGTGCCTCATGTACTGTACACCAGGAGATGGCGGACATCTGGAACTTCAATCTGAGCATCAGTTGTGGGCGTGTTTTCATGCAAAGTTTTGGAGTTTACAGAGTTTGAAAACCGAGGAGATGAGACTCGCCGTCGGAGCGTATCAGAGCGCAAGACGGCACATTTTAGAGTGAGAAAACTCACCGTACCGAGAGGTCTGGTCAACACTGACAAAGTACTTTGTCAAGTAATGGCTTACTCATATTCTGAAGAGGAATATTCACCCTCTGATGAAGATGTTCAGTCGTCCACTGAGACAGAAAGTGCCGCTGCGTCTGTGCGTAACGGCAGCGGGTCGGTGCGCCATGACAGTCCACAAGCAGCACATAGTGGAGCCGATGCTTTGCTTCGGGGTGGCAGGAAGGGACGTGGTGGGTGTAGCTGGAGTGGTCAAAACACCGCTAATGATGAGGGGGATAGCAGGGGTTGAAAAAAGAGACAAGCATATGCTACTGGCAGGATCAACCAGGTAGCCCAGACGGGACGAGTGTGCGGCGCACGGCTGAGCGTACAGCGGCATGGTGGCGCACGGTCGGGACCGGGGGCCGCGAAGCGTGGCTGTGCGGGGGGGAGGGGGGGCACACTAGCGTTTAACCGACTAGTAAAATACTAACCGTTTAATAAATGAGTCGACAATTAACCGATTAACCGACGAGTCCGCACATCCCTAGTGACAACCTCATGAAGCTCATCAAAAGAATGCCAAGAGTGTGCAAAACAGTGATCAAAGCAAATGGTGTCTGTTTTGAAGAATCTAAAATATATAACATGTTTTTACTTATTTCACATATCTTTGTTTACTACATACAGCCATGGCCATAAGTTTGGACACAAGTACCATGACGCTTGTGAATCTTAGAAAATACCACAAAATTGTCACTTACAATACAGTACACAACTCCTGAGAACTATATTAAGTTTCATATTTAAAAAAAAAAACATCAAAAGAGTTTGGTGTCATTTTGTTATTCTTACCAAATTCGGTTGTGAAAGTACTGCATTTTTTTTGTTATTTTCTTCTAATATTATGTTTTGGGAACAAAGTTGTTCCAGTTGTTGGAATTTATTGATAATATTATATCCCTTGTTGATTTGTTGACTAATTAAACTGGTGCTGTCAAAAATATTAGTTATGTTCTGTAATAGACATCAAAACAGACATAGTAAGTCATGCTGTGTTCAAACTTATGGCCATGGCTGTATTCCATATGTGTTCATTCGCGGTTCTGATGTCTTCAGTGAGAATCTGTAAACAGTCCTGAAAATAACGAAAAACCTTTAAATGAAAAGGTGTGTCCAAACGTTTGACCGGTAGAGTATTTTGTAGAGGTCAACTCTTTATCCAACTCTATAAATAGTGGCACAAAAGAATCAACCCAGAGTATAAAATTAGCTAGTGGAGAATATTTTGTTGGACAGCAAATGTATTTAGACAAATGAGACTGCATTTTGTAATGGACATTATTAAAAGAGATTGGACTCTTGAAACTATGCGCCAAATCTTAATTTTTATCTCATTCATTTGTGCTGTAGAAAACAGCAGATATATATAGCATCCACAAAGAAAGAAAGAAGAATTCATTGACAGATGGGACAAAATTAAATGAGATGAAATTATTTTCTTAGTAACCGTTAAACTAGCTACCATAATCTCTTTTTGTTGTTTTTAAATGTCTAACATCAACAATCATCTGAAGAGAAAGACAAACATGGTTGCGAGCACTGTCAGAGACAACAGCTGAGATGATTTAAGAGAAATCTGTCAACAGAGTTCTTATTGTGCTGTCGTATGAAAGTTCATTACAGATGGAAAAAATTAAAATATTGTTGGTCAGGATTATAAGAGGATTTTTAATGCTGGAGCAAATATCTACCCAGTCAAAGTTGGAATAAACACCAGTGCAGTCCTGCTTCCAATGATTCTATATTTAAAGTTGGGTCTAGTTACATTTATCTCCCGATCATATTTTTTTTTTTTTACTTCAGCAGTGGTTCCACAAATTATATTACATCAGCAAAGTTTTCAGAAGTTTGAAAGCATTTTTACACACCATGTGTTGTGGGGTTGCTTTGTGTACCTTTCTACCTCGGTCTATTTTATGAGGTGAACACAATAGTAACCTGCACATCTAGCCAAGTCAACACGGGTTGTAATGTTCACAGAATTTCATCATTTTTGTGGATAATATTTGCCCAGAATGTTTTTTTTTCATGCTTTGGCAATGCGCTGGTGTTTGTCTTGTGAGGGACAACGGTGTACGGTATGTGTAAGCTGACAGCGTTATCAGTGAATCATGCAGGAAAGCACTCTCAGGACTGCCTTAGAGGTGCAGTATTTGTTGACACTCTAGCTGGTAAATTGGACATGTGGTTGTGCATGACTGAGCCTGTTCAAGTGAATCTGTCGAAAATGGAATTGGGTGGCAGCATTTGCCTCCTCGTGCTTTCTCTCCATCTCTGTGCGCCGGCCGACTTCTCTCTCATCTCTCACCTCCATGTATATCTGTCTTTTTATTTCTCTCACAAAAGAAGCACAAACACTCTAAATTACCCCCAACCTCCACCGTCACCCGTACCTCTCTTGTGCTCTCCTCTCACTTTTTGCCCAGCCCTTTTATTTAACCCCCCCTTTGCTTCTCTCTTCCTGCTCCCCTGGACTACAGTTGCTAGGCAACAGCTGATTGAGCATGAGGGGTATGCAATTGACCAATTAGAAGTCTTTCAAATGAAAAGCGGTGTCAAGAGTTTCCACACTTACAGCTGAGGTTTTTAGCCACCGTGCTGTGGACAGTGGATCCTGTGCTGGGTATACATATGTATGTATATATATATATATATATATATATATATATATATATATATATATATATATATATAGACAGGTATATGTGAATTTGTATACGTATATACACAGAATGAGTATTTACAGTACTCTGTAATGTATGTGTACACACAAAAGATATAAACAGAGCGAAGTCATTATCTGTAACAATATCTGACACACATATATGCACTTATAGCTATATCCAGCTTCCTTCCTTCTATTTGTATCAATAAGATGCTGTCTCTCTTTCCTCTGTCTCCCTGCTCTTCTCACATTTCTTCCATCCATTCATTTGCTCTCTTCCTCTCTTTCCATCTTAAATTCTGCCTCTCTCTATCTCTCTTTCATAGCAGAGACACTCTCTATCAGTGACCAGACACATCCATCAATGTTCCTCCTCTGCTCATCCACAGCCCTGAGGATTCCATTATGGCTCAGCAGCCAACACACACACAAACACACACACACACTCACACTCACACTCACACTCACAGTATAGGAGAAAGGCAGCTCTATCTCATCTGGCCACAGGCGCAGGCAGACATGATTAGTTATAAACTCAAGATAGTGATGCAGCTCTTGATGATGGCAGCCTGTGATGATGATGATGATGATGATGATAAAGGCGATGATGATGATGATGGTGGTCCCAGAAGCAGCGAGGTGATGATGAGGTGTACTTAGACACAAATGGTTCTCACAGCTGTTCGGGCCCTCCATCCATGTGACAAATCTTGTTACTCACAAGGCTGTTTGTCTGGTATAAGAGAATGCCCACGTGACTATAGCCAGCAACCTTTGATCCTGAGCTGCAGCCCAGCCAATTACCCAATCAGCTTATTCTGTGCAAATGGTTTTCTCTGAGCAACATTGTTCATTGGGGATTTGTTTGTGTTCTTATTTTCATTTTTATCTGCTTTTAAGCATGCAGACCAATCAATCCACATCTCTTTTTTTAATCTACAATAAACAGTTGGATAGTGAAGCAGAAAGGGAATAAGGAATAACACAGTACATCAACAACACAGTTAGTACAGATTCAAGGAAAGGTGCATTGGTCTGCCTTAGTCAATTAGTTTAGCCATCTTTAGAAAACGATTGGTACTGAGGCACTTCAGTAAAATCTTAATCTCTCATTGCTAATTGCTCTTGGTGTGAAACCGCAACCTGTTAAATGCATCCACGCTGCAGCAACATTGCACAGCCTCTGCAGAGCTGCCTCAAGGGCAAGGAAGGTACTGAGAGACTACGGTGCCTCAGTGACACAGTGTGAGGGGAGGGGTCAATTAGGGAAAGGTTAATCACTGATCCCACACAGTGTCTCCCCACACACACACTTTGACACATAGATGTAAAGCACACATACACCGATGCTCCCCGGAGTCAGGTATAGGAGACAACCAAGGTCAGCCAGTGATGGGGAGATGAGAGCACTTCGCCACTGCTTGAACAAAGTACCGACGCTGCCTCAGCACTGTGAGCCGAGGAATACAAATACATTCAGCTAAGTGGAAGAGTTCTTTTACACAAGACCTTGAGCCTTGGGCACACTGCAGACTTTACGCTAACAGTATAGAGGGCCGAAGATAGTGGGACAGAGAGCGAGTGACAGGAGACTGAAGACTGAAGGAGAGTCAAGGGAGACAGAGGAGGAAGACAGGGCAGGGGAAAGAGGCAAGATGGAGACTAAAAAGAGCTGAAGAGCTACAGGGAGAGTGAAGAAGCTAAAATAGGAGTGGGTTGCCAGCACGCCAGCTATGAGAAAGAGACATTAGAGAAAGTGAAGTTGAATATATTTGATGAGAGGACAGAGGGAGAGAAGGGGAGAATAAGGGGTGTCATGGCTACTTATCATCACACTGCCGAGGGTGACATTGATTAGCACTTGCCATCGGCAGGGTGCCTATGAGCCAGTCGACGAGAAGGTCAGATAATTAAACCCAATGCCGCTGCAGCAACCTGGCACTGCGCCCATCCTGCTCCAACTTATCGGAGTTAGATGACACAAAGTGTTGTTGTGCATGAGTTTACTAGTATTTGGAGGCAAAGTATGTAGTGACGTCCGAGGTGGGTGTATTTGAAGTGTACAGAACATACTCTAGAAACTATTGCAACTGATCAGTAGTTGATTTTCTCATAGTCCAAGCAATGGAAATTTTATATGACACAAATGTCAGGAGCAAGAGCCAAAAAATACCTACTCGTCGTTTTAATTTAAGCCGTCACTACCGTTTGTGATGCCCTCGCCTTTTGGTTTGTCAGTTGGTTTTTCACGCCTGACTCATGTGACCCGGTCCTCCACAGAGATATGTTTGCTGTGCAGGTTTACAGTTTCATGCACTCAGCTGTCATTGGATCTACAGTATGTAGTAAATAATCTGCCATTCTCCTATCAGTGTGTGATGCGATGTTGTGACAGATGTGCTCTGGCTCATGTGAATTTTACCTCTGTTTAAAGCTGCAGTCCCTCCTCTTCCAACCTGTGATTTTGTTCTGTCATTTCCAAAGTTGACTCTTCAAAGAGGCTAGAGAGGAGTTTTTTTTTTTGTTCTATTGGCATTGTGAGTGGAGCTGGTTGAGATTGGATTTGACCCCTGTGAATTTTCTGCTTACTTTGATCTTGATCCTGCATCTTCTTTTTACCCAGCCAAGCCTGCACGCTTATGTTTTTCTGTCATCTTGGCAGTTAAAGCATTAATATTGCTGTAGGCATTATTAATAATGCTCTTTTAATAAAAAGAAGGGCTCGTGTAGGTGATGCGAACAAAACGCTCAGGGGGGAAATGGCTCCAATTAAGTGGTAATCTGATCTGAAGTATTCTAAGTGGATAAAAGCCACACAGGTTACTGTGTTAAGCTGTCTGTGTCTTCATTTTAACAAAACTCAAATTTATAGTTGCAGCCTGATGAAGCGTATTAGATATTTCACAGCTGTTGATTGCCTCCTGCTTTCTTTTAATATGCCGTTTCTGCCAACAGCTCGGCTTCCAGCATCATTGTATTGCAGCTGCTAGTTATTCGTTTCTAATGTACCAGTAAGTGTCATATATTTGTGGTTCTCTTTACACTCCAGTGAGTGTAACAAGCTGTCCTTGGGCCTAGTTTCAGCTGCCTCATTTCCCCCTCCCTCCATTGCTCCGTCCCTCTGGTGCCGACAGCCCCCTCTGCCATCCACAAAACCTCCGGAAACACAAAGAGCACCGAGAGAGGGAGATTATGAATGTCCTGGATCAATACGCTCGGAAAGCGCATCATAGGAGGGGAGGATGTAAACCATATGGCGCTACTTGAACTATACCCCATCCACTTAGCTTTGCTGTTGCCACTTACAGCGCTGCATGTTGCCCAACATTGCTCTTTTTTCAGTTTTTTTCTTTTTTTGTTAAGAAATCTTCCCATGGTTGATATAGTAGTGGCATCAGGGCAGAGTTGGTGTCCTCACTGAGGTCACAAGCATTTAGCATCTTGCTGCAATTAGCGTGAAAACTTGCAATGCTACGCATCATGGAATAAGTGATCTTGGTTAGCATAATTTCCAGTTGGAAAAAGAAGCGCGCCATCCCAGCCATCACTGCTTCATTTAGCATTGCATAAGTTGAGCCTGCACGCTTTTGACTCTTTTTAGTATTGTAACAATGTTACCGATCAGCAGCAGCATGCCGACATGTTAACTATAGAGGTCCACAACGAGAAACGACTGCTCAGAGTTGCAGTCATTAATGATGAATTACCTGTCATGTGCGAACTGCTTGTTTATTTCTGTGTTAAATCGTCTGATTGCCTCTCTGTGGTGCATTGCACATTATCAGCTGCAGCGAGGCAGGCGTTCTCTGCGTGAGATCTGAATGGTGAGATGTGTCACTGTGGATTAGTGAGAGAGCAGCGACGCAGAAGAGGTGTTAGGAGTGCATAAAAGAGAGAGAACGAGCAAGAAGAGGTGATGGAGAATGGGAGAGAGCGAGAAAATAGTTGGGAGATGATTAGATAGCAGGATTGAGATCTTTCCACGCTGTAAACAGAATCCACTGATTGTTTGTAGGTTTGTGTGTGTGTCTGTGTGAGTGTGGATTTAGTTCTTCCTTCCTTTGTAAATGTATTAGTTACGATGGTCAAAAGTTTGGACACACCTTCTCATTTAATGTTTTTTCTTTATTTTCATGACTATTTACATTGTAGATTCTCACTGAAGGCATCAAAACTATGAATAAACACATATGGAGTTACGAAGTAAACAAAAACTGTGAAGTAAGTCGCAACATGTTTTAGATTTTAGATTCGTTAAAATAGCCACCCTTTGCTTTGATTGCTGTTTTGCACACTCTTGGCATTCTCTCAATGAGCTTCATGAGGTAGTCACCTGAAATGGTTTTCACTTCTCAGGTGTGCCTTGTCAAGGTTATTTTTTGGAATTTCATGCCTTCTTAATGAGGTTGGGACCATCAGCTGTGCTGTGCAGAGGTCAGGTTGGTACACAGTTGACAGCCCTATTTGACAACTGTTAGAATCCAAATTATGGCAAGAACCAATCAGCTAAGTAAAGAGAAACAACAGTCCATCATTACTTCAAAAACTGAAGGTCAGTCAGTCTGACCAATTGCAAAAACTTGGAGTGTATCCCCAAGTGCAGTTGCAAAAACCATCAAGCACTACGATGAAACTGGCTCACATGTGGACCGATACAAGAAAAGAGGACCAAGAGTTTTCTCCGGGATAAGTTTATCTGAGTCACAAGCCTCAGAATTTCCAAGGTAACAGCATCAGTTCTAGTAGCAGACACATCTCTACATCAACTGTTCAGAGGAGACTGATCAATCAGGCCTTCACAGTCAGATAGTTGCTAAGAATCCACTACTAAGGAAAAGCAATAAGCCGAACAGATTTGTTTGGGCCAAGAAACACAAGGAATGGACATTAGACCAGTGGAAATCTGTGCTTTGGTCTCATGAGTCCAAATTTCAGATCTTTGGTTTCACCCTCCGTGTTTTTTGCAACACAGAAACGGTGAATGGATGGTCTCTACATGCATGGTTCCCACCGTGAAGCATGGAGGAGGGGGTGTGATGGTGTGGAGGTGCTTTGCTGGTGACACTGTTGGGGATTCACTCAAAATTAAAGGCACACTGAACCAGTATGGCTACCACAGCATCTATAATGTAAACACTCACGAAAATGAAAAAAAAAAAAAAACATTAAATGAGAAGGTTTGTCCAAGCATTTAGACACATTTGTTTACAAAAGAGGTGTTATTATCCTACAGGCTAGTCTGCACATCCACACCCACCCAGCTTCACTGACAGCCATCTGTCCGGTAATTAACCTGACTGACACACTGTGCAACATGGACTGCTTTACCCAATCACTGCATGCGTGTGTGTTTGATTACATGAGTGTGTATCGTCACAGATGTCCACCTGTTTTTCATTTTTGCCTGCACATACTTGTGTAGACTCCAAACATAACGGGGCCTGTGCTCCATGTGTGACATCGTGTGTGTCCATGTTCACTGATTAGATGTAATGTGATGCAGAGTGGATAAAACAATGCAGTTGGCGCACAGCATCGTACGTGCGCTGCAAAGATATTAACTGAGAGAAGGTAAGGGTGAATTTTCTCTCTTCAGGTAGAATTGCAAACTCATTTCGCCCCGCCACAGTAGGAGGGGCATGGGGTGTATCTATGCGTGTGTGTCGGTATGTATATGCATGAATGAGTGATAAAAGAGTCACCCTGCAGTTTCAAAATAGCCTTGACAGCAGTGCAGAATTTCTCATATACAGTAGAGAATACCATATCTGCAGTGAGGTGTCAGGTTGCAAGGACCCATGGAAAAGCTGCATTCCCTCTCTTACTTATGTTATCTGTATGATTTTATCTATACAGTATGGTGCATCAGCTTTAAATAATCTCCAGGGATATGATTCCATAATTACACACAATTACATGTTACCTAAATGTAATCAGAATGTTTTGATCTTGCTTCCTGCTTAATTATAGCATTTTTAGTGCATGCCAGACTGGCTAAAAATATATGGAAATAATATGCAGGTATGATGATACGGCTCTGACGTGGTGTTTGCGGTCACAAACTTACTATTTCTACTCCCACCTGATTTCTACTACGTCTGCATTTATCTGGTTCAGAGTTTGATTTACAGATATTTTTTTTGCAGAAATGCATACACAAACACATTTTCAATGTCTAAATACATATACAGTTTGCATTCCTTCACAAGACATACTGCCATTGATCCGTGCTCAGATTAAATGTGCTGCCATGTCCTCAAAATGAGATTCACGTAGCCGCAAGAGCCTGATTGGACTGGAGGATCAATAGGGTGGGAGAGAAATGGAGAGACGAGAGATGGGGAGAGAGCAAGAAAGAGTGAGAGGGAGAGAGATGTGTTCGCTGTTCTTCATTACACCTATAAAGGGAAAGAAATGAGAAGTGGCAGCAAGGGAGTAGTAGCATTTTGTTGCAGCACAGTCCCAACTCAGCCCTGAAGTACTTTGCATTATGCCTCTTACGGCATGTGTAATGTGGTACAGAGATAAAATAAAAATGTGTAAAACCTCACATATTGCTAATGCACACCATGTCAGGGAGAAATTATCAATGAGAATGGCACTGAGGTGCAGGAAATCCTATAATAATGTTGATTTTATCTGCAACGTGAACTTATATCCCAAATGTATAACTGTACAGAGGAGCTGGAACTAAAGTGGGACAACGCCAGAGGAGCTGAGGTGAGCGCTACAGCGCGGGACAGACAACGCATCAGAGGGCTCATCTGTCTGAGATAGCTGGGTGTAATTAACAAGGCTTTGGTTTTTAATTAATCTGCCTCAATCAGGGTAGAATTTCTATTCTTACATTTTGGATTAAATGAACTCAAGGACACACTCAAACATCACATACCTTTCTAGTCTTTTGTTATCCTCACTTTGTTCTTGCTTTGCATGCTTGTCCAAGTGTTGTTTTTTCTTTATTTTTTTCCACTTCTGCCTTCCTACTTTTACCTCCTTCCATTCCTCGTCATTCAGATAAACCGATATGATCTGAATCTGGCACTGTCCTCTAAGTGAAAAGAGGGAAAAAATATTGCATCCTGTGTTTCCAACATTATTCTAGTCACAGCCTTGCCTGCTAGGGAATGGGCCAACCCTGCAGTGCCCTCCAATGGTGGTTCTGTGCCCAGGGAGGACGTTGCAGCACCTGGTAATGATCCCGATGGCCAAACTCAACCAGCTGAGCCCCGAAAACAAGCACCATCTGACCATCTGACGATAATAATAATCTCTCTGTCACACTGCCAGCTCCATGTGGCCGGAACATCAGACAGAAGCTATTGCTCTGCCTCGCTGGGGTTTACGCTTTCTCTTATCGCCTATCTCCTGTTCGCTTGGGTGACGCTATACTTTGTGGACAGTGATCACTCTGTGGATATGTAGGTGAAGCCTCCAAAAGCACAATGCAGAATTCTCAATAAGGTTAAAAAAAAAAGAAACCTTGAGTCACAGCTAAAGGCTTAAAGGAATCACTGGAGCTGATTAACATCTCCGCTCACCAAACACACACACACATAAAAAAAAAAAAAAACTTCACTATTTGCCTGAAGTTTGCCAAAAATGCAACTTCACCCTCTATGATGCTACTGGGAAAATGTTTTGTGGAATGATTAAACTACAGTTGAATTATTGGGAAGAGCATGTACCGACATGAAAACAGCCCAGAGGTGAAAGCAGCATGATTTGGGGCCGGTTTGCTGCCTTTGGGCCGGGAGAACTTATTACTCTCATCGAGTGGAAAATGAATTCAAGAAGAGCTGTTCACACCAGACAGAATATGGCTGAGCGGATGCATTTTTGTAAGGTGGTGGTCCAAAATCCCTCCTGGTCTGCTCTGCTGCTACCAGAAACACATGTTTGAACTACTGCTGCCAAAGGAAATTTGACCAGCTAGTAAATCCAAGAGTTGATGCTTTAAATTAGATTCTTATTTTTTCAGTCTGTCTCATAATGTCTGTTGATGCAGCTATGTAGTTATAATGAACCATACTGCACAGTTACTCTTCATAGTCCACCCCCGTGGAAAACGTGTCCCTGTTAAAACGAGAACACTGCACACTGTTTGTCTATAAAAGCATTTGCCTCGTGCTTTGATCTTTTTTTCTAAATAAGAGCTTTCTCTGCTCGAGTTTCCCCAACCTAACTAGAAGGGAGGGACATTGGTGAAAGAGAGCCAGTGGGCTTGCTTTCTGAGTTATAGCACAGATATATTGGCTGTTGGGGAAATGGGCTAAAATTGGATGAAAAGTAAGTGTGTGCTTGAGTGTGTGTGTGTGCATATACTGTACATTAATGCCTCATAGACTGCTGCTGAGGTGTGTGTGTGTGTGTGAAGAGAGCTTTCTACATTGATCTCTATACCTTGCAAGCAGCCTATTCAAGGTTCTTTAGCAATTTCATTTCAAATAGAGGTTATGCATGTGAACTCATCGACCTTGAATCTGTTTTTATGTCATGCATCTGTGTTTTCCTTCGTATATTATAATCGTAGTTTCAGTCCATGCAGGGCACAGGCTCTCATTCGTCCTCAGGTAACTGATAGTTTTGATTTTATAGTATTTAGCAGTCAGTTATTTATTATTTACAAGCATACACACAAACCACATGAACTCATCCCAGAATTGTAGTGATCAATACCTGGCTTTCCTTTCCTCCCCTGAGGCCATACGTCACCTCCATGACTCAGGTGGGATCCTCCTTTGGTGTGATTGGTGCTGCTGCATCATTCTTGGGAGTGACTGGTTGCTGTCCTTGGGGAGGCAGCCAGTGGCAGGCCAATGACAGTTGAAGTAATTTAAGATTTGGGTTCCTATGGATTTCCTGCCTGCTGCTGATGTAGCAGAGAGCTGATCAACCTGTACTACACAAACATTGCTGTTTATGCATGCTCGCCTCCCTCTCTCACACACATTTAGTGTTGTGATGAACACAAACAGTGCAAGGTGAGAACCCTCTGCTGGCTTACATTAGAGCCTACCTAATTGCAGGTATGCTGCACTGCAGACAAAGTGCATTGAGATTGTTGCACGGAGCATTGTTGGGCTTTGTGTGCTGCTGGAGAAATTACGGGCACGGAATTATAGTGTGTGTGTTGCTGTTTCTCCTTGGGCACCAGTGGCCAACCATAAGGTGTTGTGTTTGTCAGAGCCAGGCTTTATCTAGGTGGAGAGATGCCCCTGGGAGTGTCTGACTCACCCAAACCTTGTGTGAATATCTGCATGTGTGTGTACGTGTGTGTCCTCCATGCAGAGGCTGCAAGGTACTGGCAGGGCTGTCATATAAAGCCAGTGGCGCTGAACTCATTGTGTCAGCTCCTGCAGGCTGTTATTGATGCTCCTATCATATAACTCTGTCCTCCTTGCCCTCAGCATGGCACGCTGTGGCCACGTTCTTGTCGTAACTTGCCCCTGAAACGCGTGTGCGTGTGCGTGTGCGTGTGCGCGCGCGTGTGTGTGTGTGTGTGTGTGTGTGTGTGTGTGTGTGTGTGTGTGTGTGTGTGTGTGTGTGTGTGTGTGTGTGTGTGTGTGTGTGTGTGTGTGTGTGTGTGGGCATCTGGGGTGCATTTGCAATTGTGCCTCTGCAGCTGCGCCTGAGTGTGCATATTTGAGCGTGCGCCTACGTTTGTGTTTTTTGTTACGAGTGTGTGCGCTTCCTTCCTGCTCTCACAGCGTGAGGCTCCTGCAGAGCACTTCTGCATTTCTGCATCATTAGGTCTCTCCCTAAGGTTCAGCACAAGGCCGGACTCCGCGGGCAATAGATTGAGACCAGTGAATAGAAAGAATGGAGAGGGAATAAGAATAGAGGATGAAGTGAAACAAGGTTGTGCGATGAGCGAAAGATGAAAAGCAAAGGGAACGACCAAACGTGGCTAACTGAGAGGAACAACGAGAGAATGTGAGAGGAAGATGAAAAAAAAAAAAGTCAATCAAGGAGCACAAGGTGGAAAAGAATAAGGAGAACATGGAGAAACTGTTCAGAGGCACACTGAAAAAGATGGAAAATATGTGATTAGGGAGACAGTTGTGACGAACAAAGTGAGGGAGATGAGTGCCAGGCCTGGACGAGATTTGACACTACTGTACAGCTGCATCGCCAATAATCTTGTAAATGTGTAATTTAATCTGATTTGCAGCCTTTCTATTGCTTCTCTTAATACAACTACCACTGAAGTGGAATAATTGCATTAGGTCTAATGTCCTTCCACCTGCTGAGGGACCTTTATCGAAGCAAGTGACCTCATAAGGTCGTCATAATGCTGCCCATTTCACTTGTGTCAAAACAATATTTCTTAATTCCAGCAAATACGCGTGCAGAGATTGGACATTTTTGCACTATGAATGTAGCTCCAGAAACACCTGAGTTCTCTTGCTGCGGCCAGCAGATGAAGGGGTGCAGAGGAGAGAATGTACTGTATGTATTATACTGTCTGCTGCTATTAGCCTCCATACACCACCCACACTTCAGCCTGTGAAGCTAGCATGACAGAAAACATCCTTCCTGGTAAGCCATTCAAAAGTGTGTTGTCACAACTTGGCTCAAAGAGAGGCAAACATAGTTTAATTGATTAATCTGAGATTAATCAATTAAATCAATTAAATCTACCAGAGATTAATCTGAGATTAAATCTGAGATTGAAGCAGAGTACATCAAGAGTGTTTTCTTTTAATCTCATTCATGAAATTAACCACAAAAAACACACCTGTCAGTCAAAAGAATGATTACACAATTTTTTAAGCTAAAAATTTTGCTTGAAAACATAATGTTACCTTTCTTTATGTCAATGCAAAGTAGACACAATAATCCAGGAACTGGTTGGTCAATATATAGAGGTTTTCTCAACCAACTGGCAGAAAAGTGATTCGATTAAGACTGAATTCCAGTTCAAAAATACTGTATACTGTATTTATGTAGCTCCAAGAGCAACTTCCTGTCCTGAAATATGAAGCCAACATGGAAGTACCAAAAACTGCAGTTCTTTAAATGGCCACTAGAAGGGAGTAGTAAAACACATCTATCCCCATACACCTCCATGTTAAAATGCACAACTTTACAGCAGGAATAAACATGTTTGCAGCCTGGTACAAAAAACAGTTTTACTCTCTATTGCTAGTTTACTGTGCATGACAGCTGTACAGGAGGGGATTTTTTTTTTTTTTACGTAACTCACCCATTTGAATTGTATTACAGCTTAAAGTTAGACATAGTTAAGGGCATGGCCGTTTTGAATGACAGTTGGGCACAGTCACAGGGCAGTTAGAAGCCTTGAGACGTTTACATTACTGCCTCAGCTTCATTCCAGGTCCACTTTTTTGCTCATACTTGGATCAGCCGGGAGTTACAAGGAGTCACTGCAAACATGGTGACAGTCAGAGTCGCCTCACTGAGCTTTAAACCTGGGTGATGTTAAAAGAGATCATGTAAAGAAACAATTAAAGGAGGGCTGTGTAAATGGTGAAGAAATGAATGTTGAGATTTTTAAGATCGCATGGTTTGGAGAAAGAACATTAAAAAGAGGTGGAATAATGGAGTTATGTAACAACAGATGAGAACACTTTTGAGGTCCTAGATACACAAGTTAGCAACATAAAAAAACGAGTAAAATAGTCAGCATAAATATTGCTGTGGACTCCCTTGAAAAAGCAGAGAAACACTACTCGGATGCATCTACCGCTGCATCTTAGTACAGAACATTGTGGTTCACTGGTAAATAATACAGCCAATTAAGCAACCACAACACAGGGCTCATGGCAACTAGGAGCCTCAAAGGACTCAATTATTGTCCGTGGTTTGCAGGGACAGAAGGGGAGGTAGAGAGGAAAAGACATATAGAGACAGATTCCTCAAAAGAATATAATGCAGTTTCCCTCTCCTGGAAGTACACAGGTTTTTCTTTTTGTCCATGTGCAACAAAGATGATCAAACATGGTGACAGTGTGTTTCCAGACAATAACGGCGTCAGCCTCTTTGCTTATTGTAATGAGGAAATACCTTATGGGGATTTTCGCACCCAATTTCCGCTCGCATAATGGATAAGATAAATTAATATTTGCAAAAGGGTTAAATAGGTCATTAATAGTCTGCATTCTTATTGTGTTGAATCACTGTTGCATTTAATGCTATTAGCTAGTGGAGCTGAATGTATCTGCAAGCAAATTAATTCATTCTGTGAACATATTGCACTTGCTCGTGGCGGCCTCAGATACAGTAGGTCTGCCTGTTCAATTAATGTTTAACATGGCAGGTCATGTCCGGTAATTTCCT
Organism: Acanthochromis polyacanthus; assembly: GCF_021347895.1. Lineage (NCBI taxonomy): Eukaryota > Metazoa > Chordata > Actinopteri > Pomacentridae > Acanthochromis > Acanthochromis polyacanthus. Next base: position 29,538,409 of record NC_067123.1, on the reverse strand, counting down.
GTAGAAGATATTATATGATACCAGGATGGTCCTCTATCAGGCAGTGTAAACAGGCAGGGCGGGAAAATGAGCGGACAGTAAAGTCGGTTTTCTTGGCGCACATTTGTTTGACAAAAGATGATGGGAAATGTAGTGAAGCAGGTAAAATAGGAAAGGGTTATTTCTGACATAATGATGTTGGGCTTTTATTTCGGTATATTGAACTCCGTAATTACTGCGATGTTCACAATGAAGGACAGCGGCATCGAAGGCCATTCTGGTATTAAACCAAATCAAAAATTATCGCCTTGAGGAAGAAAAGGGGGAAACAGAATAAGAATGAGCCGAAGAGGAGTGTAGCGAATGGAATGATAAAATAAGAAGACACAAAAGGTCATCAATGAATGCCATCCTCAGCACTTCAATCAGGAGCTAGAGCAAAATTATATACAGGAAATTTGCCATTAAAATGAGATTTCTGTGATGTATCATTTTTCGTGGCAGAAAGTAGAGAAATGTGAGAAAAAGGTATGTACTGCTGATGTGTTTATCCTTGCTTTAGTCTAACACCTTCACTAATCTCTGGGATTGATGATTTAAAGGGACATTGAGTGCCCATCTGTCCTGGATAGGATTGCACCTGCAGACGAGGTTTTGGAGTCATCCACCACTGACCTGCCTGTGAGATGGCAAACAAGGCAGAAAAAAAGGCCTTTTTAAGCACTAGAAAAAGCATGCTGCAGAAAGAGCAATAGCTCTACAGGATATCAGAGTAGGAACGAGAGAAAAAAGGAGAAATACCCGAGGTTAAGGTGATGTGTGAGAGTAACTTGTCATATCAGATGGCTTATCCTCGGTTCTTGGTGCTTTCCGTTTGTCACTAAAGCAACCAGGATTTATGAGCTTCTTCAGAGCAACAAATCCTGATTATGGTCTTTCAGATAAAGAATGACACGTGGTGCGAAAGGGGTGTGTCTGTGTGAACTGGGTGGTTTAATTTTCCACCCACAATGGGAAGGGGCATGTGAGTGGAAAATGTTGACTGTGTGTTCATTTCCACAAATCCTGGATGTCCTTTACATCTCACTAGCAAAAGAAACGTGTTAGCAGAGCAGCAGCTTCGGTCCTCCATCTGTGTCCACACAGAATGTGTTCGGCCACAGTAGTCAGTGTTCACCACCTGTATTTTGGCAATGCTAAGAGCCTAATACATAATTACTGCATTTATGCAATACTCCTCAGACTGCCGTTACATACATACAGCAGGAGCCATTATACAGCCTGTGCATACAGCTGACAAATTAAAATAGAAACATGTCTGTTCTGCGAGTCACGTGAGATGGATCACTGAAAAATGATGTAACAACAAACTGGAATACCTCTAGATCTTTGTCCATTCTAATGATGGGAACTTCCTATTTTGGGTGAAGTATTGAAGCTCAACCCAGATACAAGTGGCCAAAATGACTTTCCTCTGAAGGTTGGCAGGGCTCAGCCTCAGCGGTAGGGTGAGAAGCTCTCACAGCCACAGGAATATCATAGTAGAGTCGCTGCTCCTTCATGTCGAAATGAACCAGCTGATTAGGATGGCTCCTTTGTGCCTAATTTTGGAGGTTTTCTAGGTGCATCAAACTGGCAGGGGGCTCTGAGGTAGACCCAGAATTCACTTTAGGGAGTACATATCTCATCTGACCTGTGAACACCTTGGGATTCCCCAGGAGGAGGGAAACACTGCTAAAGAAAGTGATATGAGAGTGACTCCATGGATGGATGGATGGATGGATGGATGGATGGATGGGAACAGGAACAGTGAAATCTTTTTTTGTACTTTAACCATAATTACCATGGGCTTTTTGTATGATTAAACCTAGTTCGCATGTGTCATACATCGTAAACAAACTTGACCACTAGCAGTTGTTGGTGTGTGGCAATGTCAGCAGCTGATTATGATACTGAACGTTTTTTAGGGAAATAGAACTTTATGAAGATAAAGGTATCAACTTTCCTCCTCATTGACAAGTGAGCAAATATCAACTGAGTAAAAGCTGCATTTTTGGAGTTTCTGGTTGGCGCACATAAGCCGTTGTTTTTCTTTAAGGTTAATAACCTGTCTGTCACTTACAGTACCTTCAAAGACTCTTAGTTTAGCCTAGCCGCGCTAGACCCATGTTCTGAATTCTGAAGGCACAAGGGTCCAGGGCCGCTCGACAGGGAGGGAGGTGGGCTAAAAGGTTGTCTTTCAAATCACTCTGCAGAAATTGGGTAGGTATACAACCAATCAGCGCAACGAATAGGCTGACGGAGTTCCTAGAGCGCTGGCGGATTGTGGCTAAGTCTCATTAGCTTCCCAACCAGTTTAGCCAACTGGTATATTAAGGATTTGCCATATCCCGTCGGCATAAGTCCAAATACGTTTTTCTTCTCAGTGAAACACTTCAGTGCCGTCCTTTGTTTATCTTTCAAGTTGAATTTTAGCTTCAAATCTTTAAGGGCTGTGGCCAAAGCTGAGTCGAAAGATAACTGTTTATTGTGCGCCGGTTGTTTCTGTCAGAATCGTCGCGCCTCTGTCGTCACTTAGTTACGCCCGCCTTCTGACTCTACACTTCATGGTGATTGGTCCGGCCAGTTTTAGGAGAATCCAGCCTCGAGCCTTATGGAGGGTAACTAGACCCACCCTGGCAGAGAATTAAATTCGTTGCCGTGGGTTGACTAGCGCGGCTAGGCTACTCTTAGTTAGCAACTCCATAGAAATCTGCAGCTCTGTGAGCAAACCCAGAGGGGAAAGTTATCCCTTCTCTGCAGCAGTGCACTACAATACGTCCAAAAGAAACCTGCTCTCCTCCCAGGAGTATGCAGATCTCATTAAGGCTATTCCCACTTGTCTGGCATTATACCACATCCCAAGAAATACATGGAATTCCCCCGCACTGTTCAAACTTCCATAATGATGTACTCGCTTCCTCCGCAACACTGGGAACAATGACACAAGGCAGTTCCAGTTACACCCAGCACACAGCCCTAAGCTGCGCAGTGTGCAGATGGGCGCTTTGATGGAAGCTTGCGTTGTGACAGAGAGTTACGTTAAAGAATATCAGCCATAAAAGCAGTCGGAGCCTATGATAACAAAAGCCTATGCTTGCAATCTAGCAGACTGCCAGGCTATACCACATCATTTGCATATTCTAATGAGCCCAGTGTTCAGGGTTAGCCGCTTACACTAATGACGCGTTTAGCTCTTAATAAATCAGTTAAGGCAGCTCGCTGCTGGAGCCCAGGGAGCTGAACTTGTGTGTGTGTGTGTGTGTGTGTGTGTGTGTGTGTGTGTGTGTGTGTGTGTGTGTGTGTGTGTGTGTGTGTGTGTGTGTGTGTGTGTGTGTGTGTGTGTGTGTGTGTGTGTGTGTGTGTGTGTGTGTGTGTGTGCATATTTCATTAAAATGCAACTTTGTGTATTTGTGTGTCATTATGCTGTAATTTTATGAGAGCGCATAAGTGAGTAAATAAGTCTATTTGTGAGCACTTATCTCCTTGTTTCTTTCTTGTGCCATCATATCTCTTTTTATTTAGTCTTCACTCTTCATTAGCTATGCGTGCGCTTGTGTGTCTTTTGTGTGTTTAATATGTGGACGTGAAAGGGGTGGTATCTTCTGTTAAACTACAGTGATTTCTCTTCTTTTGAAGTTGCGGTGCGAGCTGCAAGCCACAGAAGAGAGTTTGTATTCCTCCACCTTTTGCCACTCAGTTTAAGCCCTCGATCGGGCGTCATCAGCGTCTTCCGCTATTCTACTTTCTTCAGATTTCATCAGAACTTTTTTTTGATTGCACTTTGCATTGCATTAATTGCTCAATTTTGACTGACTAAAGCCATGTAGAAACTGCTTGTGTGTTGTTTATTCCCTGCTGTGCAACAAAACCTTTTTATGTTCTCTTGCAGAACACGTGCAGTAGCGCCCAAAACATTTCATACTATGAAAATTAATTTGGTTGCCACCTCTGCTGACAGTGCTGACAAGAGCACAGCACTCTGCAGTAGACATTTTATTACAGCACTGGGATAACAACACACTTGTGTTCTCTGTGATGATTCGCAAGGTTTTCACTTCACAGCCTTGTAAAGGAACAGCAATGTGACTCTAAGGTAAAATGTGAAATTTGATGCATATACTGATGCAAAGCACGCTGAGCAACCTCTGCTGGAAACAGGAGGAGAAACAACTTGATCCACTCTTCTACATATCATTAATGAAGAAAATGAGAAAATGGACAGTCAGTCAGCTGCTAATTTCCCTGCATGAAGCTCCAGCTTGTTTTCCATTTTTTGGGAACAACATGCGATCAGTCCTTTGACAAAACATTACTTTGCCTTTTTCTTGCTGAGAGGGGAACAACAGGAGAAAAAAATCCTTTCACAATTTCATCATGTCACTGCCAATTTGGCCCAGTGGTGGTTAGAAGGTCGTTGGGCCATGCTTGTATCAGAGGGATTAGTCCTTAAATGGGATTACAGGCTTGTATGGAAAAAGGAAGAAAAGGGGACGGATGCTCAAGCAAGCAAGAGAGCAGAAATATTTAAATGCATTTAAGTAAAGAGATCGTTTTATCTTCGTTTGTGGGGAAGTGGAGAGGAAGGAGAGGAGAATGTCTTAAGAGAGATGGAAACTGAATGGTGAGATTTGAATTGTGTGATTTAATGAAGATAAAATACAGCACGACTTGGAAGAGTATGTATATGCGGAAGTGGCACAGGAGAGCGTTGTTTTTTTTCCTGTGCCCTCGCCTTCTTTCTGCTGCTACCATGTTCTCTCTCTCCCTCTTAAGTGAGCCAGAATAATATCTGTGAAGACGCACTGAGGTGGAATATCCTAGTCACCCATCTGGTGTGACTGGGACACTACAGTGAAGCACATACAAGCTCTCTCGCCCAGGCACACACACAGACACACACGTACAGTTATACGATGTCCGCACACACTGTGAAGTGGGATGGCTGAGACCCACATGGCTCGGCGTGCCAGCGGCGTCTTGCTGCCCTGCCACCATGGCCCCTCTGCATGTAGGTCAGCCTCAGCTGGGGGCATGCCACCCCTACCCTCCCTTCCTCTGCTCGATCTCTCACACCCACCCTCCATCGCTTCTTCCAACTCTTTGTCATTGGCTCCTTTTTCCTATTCTTCTGCTCATTTCTCTTTCTACAGCTTTAGGCTTGTTAGATATTGAGATAAACTGACTTTTAGACTTGTTTAAATGTCATTATGTTATTGACAAGTGCTAAGCCTTACATTGTCCTTGGTGAATGCTATATGTTCAAACACCTATCAGCAAAGGAGGCTATCCCAGCTGACACTGGGTGATAGGCGGGGTCCACCCTGAAAATGCTGCTGTCACAGGGCCAACACAAAGGCTGTGTTCCAACATCTATGCTACCGTGATATACAGTATGCCAGAAAAAGATTTCTTATGCCTCAATACATAGTGCATCAAATGTAGCGTGCCAAAAAATACCCTGATATATAATTCTGCAGCATGCAAGCCAACATGCTTTTCTGGCCTACAGTCCTCTGCACGGTTGCGTCGGCGCAATTACATCATGCACAAACATGAACAGGCTTGAGCACACAAATAGAATACAGTTCGTTGCACAATAGAGACCGCAATGGTCAAAGTTTAAGGCACATTATGATCATATGTCCCAACTGTATGCATACTGCATGAGACAGCAGCTGCAGCGCATACTTCAAAGCAAAAGAAAAACTACACAATTCAGAATGCTGCCAAAGCGACAGACAACCATACATGCTTGTACGCACACCTATGGCCAATTTAGACTCCTCAATTAAGCTGTCATGTACATTTAGACTGTGGAAAAAAGCACCAGGAAAATCCCTCTTAAAGGATAGGGGAAAAACTGCAAACTCCACACACAAAGCCGACCTTGAGATTCATTCACAAGACCTTCCAACAATGAGGCCACAATGCCAACCACCGCACCACCTTATTATAAGAAACCTAAGCAACTTATGAATTTAAATGAATGAATTCCAAACCGTTCTTTCGTAGAACAAAGGGACGTCATATAATTCTGGCTGTAAAACGTGTGTCAGAAAAATAAAATGCAGATGTTAAGTGCAGGTTGAACCTCACATTATCGGGTAAGCAGTGTAAGTGTCCTTGAGAACTTCTCTTTGCTGATTTCCTTTATACCTTTTAGACCCCGTTTGTTTGTCATTTGATGTTGAAGTTATGAGCCTCATCAAGTTTACAATGAGGTGCTTTGCCATTATTGCGCACATGCCAGCATCAGAGAAAAAAACAAAAAGATCCTTTATGAGTCTCATCACGTTCGTGGAAACACTGAGGTGTGATTCAGAAGTTTTCAGCATCACCGTCAAAGGAATCATCACAGTCATTGTGGTTCGTTATGCAGTTGTTTATGGTTATAAAAAAGCATTCATCACCAAATTCCTGCTTTCATAGACTGTATAAGCTGATTTTAGTTTTAGATGAAAGTCTCAATGCTAACAAACCACGTTAAAGTCAACTTACTCATAATGGGAGAGACATTGTCCTTAAAGTATCCTCCTAAAAAGTTTTCTCCCAAGTTGTCCCACAACTCTGAAGCTCTATTTCAGTCTATTTTTTAGTGAATGTTGCTTCTTTTGGTAGTTTGAGCTTCACTGCACAGAATGATGTATGCTCAGAGTTTGACACTAGAAGGCTGTTTTCCAATTTTGCAGGTTTGTGCTCACCTTAAACCTGAATTTAAATTATATACCTGAGGATTTGTGACGCTGCAGCTAGTTTTGATGTGAGTCCTGCTCTGATGGTCAGCTTACACGAATGTATTGTGCAAGCTTGAAGTGTACATTGCCCTACATATAGAGAATAAAAGTCTTCCTGTGATGTAGGAGACATCCTGTATGCTGTACTTAATTCAGAATTAAAATGTTTCCATATTAGTAAGTGGCTTAGATTTTGTGCTGCTGCTTTAAGAATCCCTTCCATTTATTTTCTTCCGCATATCCGGTGGTGGCATCAGGCTAAGCCAGTCATTCCGGATGCAACAAGCTTTCCGGTTTCTCTGGGGGAATCCTACGGCATTTCCAAGCCAGATGAGACATGTAGTTCCCCCAGTGAGATCGAGGTTTACCCTGGGGTCTCCTCCCAGTTGGGCATGCCTGGTTAAGCTCCAAAGGAAGGCGCCTAAAGCAGACATCCTAATCAGATGCACAAACCGCCTCAGCTGGTTCTTTTCAACGCTAAGGACCAGCGACTCTACTCCCTCTGGATGTCCGAGTTCTTCACCCTGTCTCAAAGAGTGAACCCAGCCACTTTACAGAGAAAACTCTGTTGCTTCATGATCTTATCCTTTCTGTTGCTAGTTACTTACTCAGACCTCATGGCCGTAGGTTTGAAATGTAGATGCACTGGCAAATAGTTTTGCCTTGTGGCTAAGCTCCCTCTTCACCATGACAGAACAAAGCAGTCCTCTGTCCATCTCACGCCTCATTTCTGCATCACTTATGAGCAAGATTTTAAGAAACTTAAACTTGTTCTCGTGGGGCAGCAGCTCATCTGTTAACCAGAGGGAACAGTCCAATTTCATTTGGCAGAGACAAGAGATGTACACAGTTTTTTGGTCAAAGCAGAATATTTCTGTACATATGGCTTCAAACATGTCTGGAGAGGATATTTTAAGTGTTAAATTTCAATTATTAAAATGACAAACTTAGAAAAAGTGGCTGTTCAGCAGTCTCTTTTTGGCATTAACTTCTCTGTGTTTTTAAAAAGTGGCATTTTGGCTACTGTGTTGTTGCTTGCCGTAAGCATGAAATTAAGGAGAAAAATGGGTGCGCATGTGTGATAACTGCAGCATTTTCAGTCACAAGAATTCAGTGCAGTCATATGAGTAATTTTGGGTGAGAACTAAGAGTAGCATCAACGGTTCCTGTGGGTAGAATGAGGGCATCAGAGTTTGTTTTTAATGACCCTCACTCAGTAACTGTTTGTGCTTCACTACACAAACCGATGTATGTTCAAATGTTCAACATTAGAAGCTTGTTGAATTATTCTGCTGTGTGCAGAAAATCTGAGATTATATTGCGTGCCTGAGAGCAGAATGTGTAACATCACAACTAAATTGGAAGTAAACCCTGGTCTGATGCTTTGGAGACTTAAAGCCGATACTGCACATACAGGATTGAGGTGACATCTTATAGAAAATAAAAAATACGTCCATTTTCTTATATTATGGAGGCATTTGAACTTTTTTTAAGAAAAAATGAAATTGCACAAAATTTGTATCCAAAGCTTAGTTTTTTATGCATCTTCAAATCATTTAATATTTAGTAACTGTCAATACCCGATAGCATTTTTTTTCTGAGACAATACACACTTTATATGTTGTAGATTAGCTGTAGGACCTGGTTGTGCCACCATATGATGTTTCCTAATACTTTTAGTGACCAGAGGAGGTGGGCATTTCTGTGTTGGTAAGCAGGCAGTGTTGTGACAGTTAAGCTTGTAAAAGGGCACAATTACAGAGACTTCTGTGAGGCTTAATGAGCTCAGTCTAGTGCATGTGTATTAAATCAGGTTGGGATCATGTATATTACTGTTCCTATATCCCCGTGTTTTAGTCAGTGGCTACTTTGCTATCTTATTACATGTCTGCAGCTTTTCCAACAACAACAGGGCATGACTGATAAAAAGAGTGCTGAATGTGTACTTTCAATAAGTCAGTTTTTGATTGGCATTGCTGCACATGTAAAGTATTCAAATTTACCACACATGTTTGACAGCAGATGCAACAAAAGGGTGTACATCGGGTTTAGGTACTTGCCAATACCGGTCGGGCTCAGGACATCCTTAATCCTCACCTATGTCAGGAGATCATCTTTAACTTGGAAAGTGAACAAAGGCTGACACCTGAGTAATAGATGGACATTTAGTTGTCATCTTTACTATTGTCATGGTGAACCTTCAGGAGACAATTTCCCAAATGGGTACAAGTCTTTTGGCATTGCTATCTGCTTGTCTAAAGGCCATTACTGCCGTTCAGAATTTTTTAGGGGGCTCCTGAAAACTGCGCTGGTCGCTTTTCAGATGATTTCCTACAAATTACAGTGGCACCAGGATGCCTTTTATCTTCTCATCTTTTTGCCCCCTGAGGTCTTGATGTGTTTTTCTTCCTCCACCTGCCACTCTCCAAGTCTCTCATTCTGGGATTTTCATTCATTCAAGTGCTTCCATCCTTTTCGTCTGTTCTCGGTATGCTAAATCATTGCTGTCACTTTTCCTGCTTTCCCTTTCGTTTAAGATTATAAACCAAAAATTACATTTGAAGCAGAGTAGATATGGTACTTCTTGGACCTCTTCTAAAGCCAATTTCAACAAGCTGAATAATGCCTAAAATGTCTGTGTTTTCCTGTAGAAACTGTGGGTGCTGTACAGGATAGTGTGTTTCTCTGACATCTCTATCAGACAGCAGTGTATCGGTGTGCTTTTCTCATGCTCTGTGCCCAGGCAAACAGTTGGCAAGGCTGGGTCTCTGGGCATCTGCAAAACATGACGACGTTCAACACATTACCAATCACAAACCAGAAAACTCTAATTGTTATATTATTATTTAATACAACATTGCTTACTATTCTGAGAGAGATTAAAAATAGCCTCGACGTACATAAATGTAAAATATTTGATCCCTGAAGTAATCACAACACAGTAATTGTATGCAGTGTTTTATGATATAACTTTTACGCTCTCCCTTGAGGACAAAATAATCTATCACACACTGCTTTTTTCTCAGTGATTCCCATTTTCACTTGCTCTGCACTATTCTCAGTGGTTTTCCCTGCGTCATTTTTCATCATAGTCATTTTCTTCCCTTTTCCAGAATACTACAGTGACATAAATTGCTGCTACAGTCCAAAGCTCCAGCCACAATACCCATCTCTCCTTCATTCTTTCACCATGGCGGAATCTCCTCTGTTGTAATTGCCAGTATGAGTGATGGAGTGTTTCTGTCAGTGGCTGCCCGATAGCGCATCTGTACCCACATACACTTGTGCACACAAACAACCAGTAACACACAAGCCCGGTCACATTACGCATGTGCGCTCACAGAATGCGGCACCCACAATGACATATGCTCACACACAAACACACACTCACTCACATACACGCACCTCAGTGTGAAGTAGCTGCAGGTGACAATGAGTGAGCTCTCCATTCCTTCCCTCACTTGTTGGTCTGTCTCTCCTTACCTTCCAATAGGCCAGAGGCCATCATACAGTGAGAACAGGATCCACATCTAGAAGTGAGCCACAGTAGCTGTGAGTGTGGAGTCATGGGGAAAAACAGGATTCTCTATGTGGGTGTCATTTATGTTTTTTTTTTCAGCTTTTGAATGACTTGAAAGGCATGTGGCAGCATTTAATTAGGGTTTTAGTGAGTTTACTACAAATCAAGTTGCAAAATCCGCACAACACATTTTAGCTGTTTTCTTTTTCTTTCAGGCATCCCTTGGTTTCTAATTAATTCTGTTCAGTTTGAATATGTACTTGAAAAGATTTCAGACTTCCTTGAGCTAGATAATTCATCACAATGAATAGGTTCCTGCCTACTTTTATTTTAGTACAAAGGTCCGCCATTGTTGCATGGTAACGGAAAATATGACAGTCAGTTGCTAAACAGCATCCCATTCAATAGATATTTTCTGTGGTTATAGAACACAGAAGACAAAATAGTAAATAATAGACACTGCCAATAAGGCAAATTTTAATTAGACTTTTTCTATTTGTTTTGTTTATTTAAACATTACTTATCTGAGTTTTAATACACACTTAAAACATTATACATTAGCTGCACAACGTGGCTGCTCCACCATGTGGAGCCTTATAATACAGTGTTGACCAGAGGAGGTGGACACTACTGTGTTGGAAAGCGGACAGTATTGTCAGTGTTTAGCTGGCAAAAGTGCACCATGACAAAGTCTTCTGTAAAGTTTAAGGAGCTCTTTCGTGGTTATAGAACACAGATGAAAAAATAGGCAATAATGGACATTGCTAATAGGGCTTTTTTTTGTTGAATCTTTAAATGTCTGATTTTTCCACTGTTGTTTTCCCACCAGCACCCAGCTACAGATTTTTACAATCAGGTGTTGTAGATTGACTCAAACAAGTGCAGTCAAGAATAAAAAATTATTAACCTTCGCCTGTTTCCATCATTGCAAACAGTGAAGCGTGTCTGTCTGAACGCCCATTTTACAAAATACATCTGATAGACAGTAGGAATCGGCTTATCCTTCATCTTTACCTGCACCGTGTCTCTTCCTGATGTATTCACTTGCCATCCCTACTCTTTAACATTTATGTCTTCCTGATAGTCTCTTCTTCCCTTGGAGGAAATATGATCAATAGTGTCCATTTCTCAGTCTGTTCTACTATCCCTACATTATTCCATTCGTTTCACCTTCCATCTTTCCACCCATACTTCTTGCACCTGTCTTCTCTTCGTCCGACCCTTCATTTCTTGCTCCCTCGTCTCTCTATCACTCCCTTCATCGCCTCGTCTAGATCCATCTCTCCATAGACAATCTGCCAGCTCTGTGCCCGCTGCAGCCCTCCCAGAGTGATCCCGTTAGAGGGCTAATGCTGTGAAAAATGACAGTGAACCGGCACTTTTACCGCCATCACCACCACTTTGGGGCCGCCTGCCGCCTACAGCTCTGTTGCCTGGCAACTCCCCAGACAGCTTTTCTCCAAAAGGCAAGAGCTCCTGTCTGCTCTGCTGCGATAGAGACCCAAGCCTAATAAGCATTATATCTCATTTTGTCTTATCATTTAGTTGTTAGTGACACAAGTTTGCTTGGAGCTGTGACTATGCAAAGAGCGCTGGTGCAGAATGTGTCTCTCGTATTGAATGAATAAAATGATTCGCAAAGAAGTGTGACTTCCTGGAGCATTGTTGTTGGAATAAGAGGTTGCTCAGCCGAAAACATAAATACACATGAATGACGAAGATGCAGATGATGCAGTGAAGCTGTTCAGCAGAAAAGAGCTGGAGACCTGTTATTAATGTGTGATACTGTTTTGTCTGTAGCTCAGAACAGAAATAAATGAAGGTGTGTATTTTTTTTTGGCGTGTCTACTTCAAAACTAGCTGATATCTGATGGCTTGATGTTCCCTCAGAGCTTTGCACCGAGTCACGGTACGACCAAGAAGTGTGTCAAATCTGAAAAACTGTGGGCAGAGACAAAAACAAATGTAAATTCAGAACCTTTGCCAAGGAGCATTGTTCAATAAATGAGCCCTTTAATCCTGGACATTTCACCAGTCTATCACAGGACTTGTTGGGATATATGTCATATGAAAATGAAAAGGAGCAGTGACAAGTTATGATATCAATGAAGATAGTTGGTACATAGATGGTTCTCTCATAGTGATAGACTTTAGAACTTACATTGTGCTTGAAACTTTAATTACCAGGGCGCACACAGGATGCTTGTACTCCTTTCCCACTCGTCAATCCCCTTTAGTAACTGCATTTTCTCAATTCTGTAAAGTCTGTCAGTGCATAATCACATAATATCTCATCAGACCTGAAAATGATCTCCTTAATTTATGTGAAGGCATTCTATTCAGATGTCTTAGAAGTATAACAGAAATATTACAAGGTCTGACCTAATATTAGTCATTACTGTCTTTAGCAAGCAGATAAAGCCAGCAATCTTATGCATTCCGAATAAAAAAAGTCTTTTTTTTTCCTTGATGAATGGAAGGCAGAAGGTGTAGTCTTGAACTTCATCCTCCATGGTCCACCATAATTAGTACAGTCCAAACGGACGAGCAGCTTGCAGAAGAATTGTTGTATTATTTACACAAAATGTAAAACTATATCGCTTCCCATGGCCAGAGTTGAAACCCGCAGCCTGCTGTTGCTCACAGACTCAGCCAAACCAGGACATCTCATGCATAACAGATGGGTAGATTTTCTAATGTTCAGTCCCAACACATTACTTTGGTTGAAAATAGGTTGGAGAATATTTTTTTCATGAAGAAGTTACCTGTAGCTACATGCTGAAAATGCCATACTTGAGTCTTAGGATCCCTTTTCTGTACTGTGTCAACTAATTGTGGTTCCTTGTGAAAAAAAATAGCTTGTCTGTGCGTCATCTCCTGCCCCACTTTCCTGTGTTGCCATCGCCTTGATGGCTTTTAAAGCGGAAACCCGGTTCTATCTGTGCTCCACCTAAAGCTAAAAAGATTCCAAAACTCAAGTCCCAGAATATTCACACAGGTATGAGTGACATGAGCCACGCGGTTGCCACGGGAACTCTCAAAATAGGTTGGAAGAGTCCTTTGACAAAGTGTGTGAACTCAGTGCCACCGAAGCAGTCTTCAGTCTCGAATATGTTTCTGTTTTGAGACATCACAGGTTTTGAAGATGGTGAAAAAGTTCACATCTAAGTTGTGGGGTTGCCGTCTTCTTTTGCTATTGTGGTGCTTTTTGGGTTTCTTTTGCAAACAGCATGTGATGTGAAACTGCGTACGTAATCCTATAGTTGAACGTTGAAAGCAGATGGAAGCTGGATAGGGAACACTGCGGAAGTTGTATTTTCAAGGTGCAGGCATGGGAATTAAAGCTAGAAAACTGTACTATAATGGAACCCATCAAGGATATCCAGAAATTATAATGGTTTGGATCCATTTTTGTTCATCTCTTTTGGGTGAATCGTTGCGGCTCTTTAAGAACCAATTTCCCATTTTAAGTGAACATCCTATACAAGAACTGCTAATGTAAATCCATCAAGGTCATAGAGAAAAGCCTGAATAGCTGTAATCTCCCTTAATGTGAGCTGAATGGAGAATATGCAGGTCAGAATGGCTCGTGCAAAGGGTATTTTACAGCACCTGCAGGGATGTGTGAGTGTAGGTGTGTGTTTATCAATGGTGGAGCATTCACAGAAGCATTAAGCAGCACACAGTCGGTGTTCTATATCTGAGGACAGAAACAAAGCAATCTTTTCTGTATATTCTCTCTCTTCGTGTTTTATCATATCCTTTCTTTCTTAGAGGAATTTGATTATAAGCTGAATTTTAACAGCAGAAGCATTACACCGTGTTTGCCTGCACATATACATACATCTCACACCATCTGCTGGGACATTATACATGTTTTATTGGCCTCAGATGAATCCACGATGGCCAAGCTAGTGCTCTTTATTCAAGGCTTTTTAAGGCTCTTCCTAGCATAGAGACTGTGAAACAAGTGGGGGAAAAAAAGAGGTGACGTGTTTCAGAGTATTAATATCCACCACAGGTGCTAATTTGCTCTGCAAGTCACCTGTGTCAGTAACTGTGATGGAATGAAAGGAAAGCTGAAAAGACAGAGGGGCTGGAACACGATGGAGAGAGAGTGAGAAACAGAAAAAGGAAGGAGGAGGTGTAAATCACATTAATGAATAAGCTTCATTAGTCGTGCCCATTAGCATCTTAAGCACAGATTAATTTAACTTCAGCGGACTTTGGTGACGATGGGAAACGGTTTCATTACACATCTAGATGTCTGATCACTGACACTCTTCCTTTTGAGTAACAGTGGACAGTCTGTTTGACCTTTGTCCCTGAATGAGAGAAAACCAATGTAGAAACAGATACTGAGGATTTACTCCTTGTCGAGCTCGCTTACTCATTTCCTCTGTTGGCTTTATCTTTCCTGCCTATCTCACGACAACTGTAAATTTGGCACTTTGCTCGATATTATTTGTTCATCTGTCTAATTTGTTCCTTTTCCTCGGAAAACAATTAAAGCACTTTTGTGTGTTTGTACTTAAATCTCTTCCTGTCTGTGTGTTTGTGTTGTCAACAGGCAGATCCCCAAGGCCGAGACATCGCCATCCTTCCCTTCTTGGAGCACTGTGAGAACACCCACATGACCATTTGGCTGGGCATTGTCTATGCCTACAAGGGACTGCTAATGGTGAGAGGAGAAAACACAAAATCTCATCATGTAGTCACAGTCTGGAAACACACATAAATTTACTCTTACATTCTGTTCTACATGAATGTACTGTGCAAATCGATCTGCTGTTGCCACTTGTAGTAGCCTCATAAATGTGCCTTTTGTTGTTATTCATATTTCTAAAAGGTGTGATCATTACGCAGCTACAAGTTTTCTATCTTAAAGGTTCCATATTGTGCCCATTTTCAGCAAATCAATCAAAGCCTCACAGGTCTCCACAGTGTGTCTTTCAGTTTTTCAGCTCAGAATACATGGTTCATTTAACCATGACTGTATAAACCCTTGTGTTAAGGCTGTTCTAAATGAACTGTTTTGCTCTAAAAAGCAATGAACTGCTGCAGTTCCCGCCCCCCTCAGGAAGAACACGCTGTCTGCATCTGTGATTGACAGCTCGGGCTTTAAATCACAGATGCAGACAGCATCAGCGGCCTTCCTTCCCCTGGTACTACCATTAAGTTGTCAAACTTGGAAATTTTTAACTGGTACATTGAAGGACTTCAGTTTATCACAGTCAGTACTGACATGGTCACTAGAGCGGGAATAGATCCTTTGGTTATTTGAGGTGATGTGTCAAAAAATATGTATAGTTAACAGGAGAAGAGATAAATCCGCATAAACATTTATTCACTCTCTTGCAAAGAGATAATTAGAAGATGGGAATCACTGTCACATGAAGTCAATATTTACATTGCTCAAATATTATAAATTACAAATTTTCCTTTAACAGCCCTATAAACTGTCTGTACTGTATGCCCTCTATATTTAGAGTTAATTAAAAACTCCATAAAATATGGATTCAACTGGGAAAAAATAAAGAAAGCAACAGAGGGTCACTCACCCAGGTTGGACTGACATGCAACACGTGTCTTGTACAGAGTAGACGACAAAACAAAATCTTTAAACAACAGATAACAATGGTAAAACTATACAAAGAATGAGGGTCTGGGAGGATCTTAAACACTTCCCAGATGCTGCCAGAACTTGCTCATTTCTGGAAAACAGAAATGCATTGGTGAGCATGTTTCCCAAGATATCAGATTGTTTAAGTTGTGGTGATATCAGTTTAGTCCTATGGCTTGAACGTCTCTTGCACTGACTCCTATTAATTTAATGTATTTAGATATTAAAAAGACAATCATGCTTTTTAAAACAATCCATCCTATCTTGCACCTATCTGGGGTGGCAGTAGTGGAACATTACAACGTAATCCCTCCGTTGAGTTCTGGCTCTACCCCAGGGGTCTCCTCTTGGTTGGGCACACCTGGAAAAAGGAAGACCCCTGCAGGAGGCATTCCAATCAGATGCCTGAACTACCTCAGCTGGCACCTTTTGACGTGAAGAAGCATCGACTCCACTCCTACCTTCTTCTGGATGTCAAAGCTCCTCACTCTGTGTCTAAGGCTGAGCTCAGACACTCTACCGAGGAAGCTTGTATCATTCTTTCAGTCACTAACCAGAGCTCATTTACATAGATGAAGGTTGGAAAGTAGACTGAATGGTAGAACTTTGCCTTTCTGCTTCTAGTACTGTCCATCTCATGCTTCATTTCCTAAGAATGTGAGATACTCATACCCCGTTCCTTGGGGCACTCACCTACAACCTAGAGGGAGCAATCCATTGGTTCCATGGCCTCAGACTTGTAGATACTAACTCTTATTTTGGCCACTTTATAATCAGCTGCTGATGGTCACAGCCTGATGGAAGTAAATGAACCACATCATCTGCAAAAAGCACAGATGTGACTCTGACGTTCCCAAATCACTTCGCCTTGAGATCCTGACCATGAATCTCACAAACAGGATCGGAAACTAAGGGCAACCTTGGTTCAGTCCAACACCCACCGGAAATGTCACAGCTGTCACTTTGATTGTACAAGGACCAGATGGCTCTAAACAGCGGCCCTGATAATACCACGTACTTCTGCAGTACAACAAAACACATGTGGAATGGATGGTCAAACTCCCAGGGACCCCTCAGCAAATCTGCAAGGGTAAAAAGCTCGTTATTATATATATATATTTTTTTGGTGGGCTTTGTAGCCTTTGTTCATTAGTGTAGAGAAAAAAGAAAACTGGGAGGGAGAGGAAGGGCATGCAACAGATGGTCCCCCCCGCTGGGAATGGAACCAGGGATTAGCATCTCATGGCATATAGGCCCACATGGTATGAGAAGCTAACCACTGAGCTAACGGGTCACCCTAACTATGATGACTTTATCAGACTTCTAGGCATCTTTACTGAGAATATTTACATTTCTGTCTTTATAGATCAGTCATACTGAGCTTCTGTTGTCTAAATGGTTGTGCTCACTGATTTCATTTGAATAATGTTTACTATTCCGAGCTCATCAGCAGAGAGCAGTTGATACTGCAGGCAAACACTGAATATTTACTTATTTGTACATTATCATTGTTAATCTTGTGTATTTTTAAACCAGGAGCAACTGTACACTATGTAAACCTCAATATATGTTTAAGGTGAAGCAGTCAGACAGAGCAGAAAATCATCTTAACGCAGCTTTCATGCACAGCGGTCACTACAGGATACAGCTATTCAAAAGCTGTTGCATGTATGTGCATGGGTTTTGATGGCATAGTTGCACATCAGCCGCTACAGTGGATGCTATTCCACCATCTCATGCACTGCCACTGATTGGCTA
This sequence comes from Acanthochromis polyacanthus, assembly GCF_021347895.1. Classification (NCBI taxonomy): domain Eukaryota; kingdom Metazoa; phylum Chordata; class Actinopteri; family Pomacentridae; genus Acanthochromis; species Acanthochromis polyacanthus. The sequence continues at coordinate 29,520,753 of NC_067123.1, read as the reverse complement.
GCCATTGCAAATGAATTAAACAAGAGCGAAACCAAGATGGCCGACAGGCAGCCAGAAACACCAAGTTGCTCATTTTCTTGCAGTTAGAAAAATGTGGTGACATCAAGTAACATAAATGGAGTCTAGCAATTGCAAAATTTTCCAAGTATTGATTTTATATTGGGAGGAAATTATGATTAATCACATGTCCACTACACTGTACATCATGCATCACTAGCTATATTTCATTGGCAATAATTAGGCTATCACTGCTGCTGTTCTTGAAAATACTGCAGGGACTTTGTTGGGCTGTAAATAAACTTGTTAATGTTTTTAGAATGTAACTTGAAATTTTTGTATATCTTTAGATTTTGTACAGCTCAGGAGTAGGGCATAATAGAGAGGATAGTAGAGGAATTACCACAGTCAAGTGAGGAGGAATGGCTGCCAGAGCAGGAAAGATTAGCAAATACTGGTAGTAGTGACAGTGGAGCTGAGGACACTGAGTCTGGAAAGGATGCTGAGGGAGGTGAGGATGCAAATGATGGTGAAGGGGCTGAGGATGCATCACCTAACAGAGCTCAAGGGGAAAGAGCAAAGAAAAAAAAACAGCAGAAATGTCTGGAAAACTAAAGACAATGAGTTTGAGGGAGATTTGCCTCTTTTTTTTAGGAGAGTACAAAGTGAATGTTGAGGGAACAGAGCCAATAGATTTCTTCACGCATCTATTTCTCGAAGATTTGATAGACGATATAGTACATTTAAGAGTAAATATGGTCATGTCACACATCAGATATCCAAGAAATTATTATTCGTGTCATGCTATCCTCATTTCCGAGACGGGTCCAATTTTATGCCAGTGGTGTTTATACTCTTTCTGTTATGAACTGACTAATAAAACAGATTTTAGTTTGATTTTGAGGTTTTGATAAAGTTTTGACATCTTTGTAGTAAACCTAGCAATAAAAACATTCAGTGTATAGATGGTGCTGAAGCAGTGCATCCTACTCTGGTTGACAGTTGATGAATAGTAAGCGAGAGACTTGAGAATCTGTACAGATTCTATCTATACACCTTAACGGTGTTTTGGTTATTCATGCATAAATTATGTTATTTAAGTTCACATCACACCATTTTTTGGTTAAATCCATATTTCTAAAACAAAGCGCCGCTTAGTGGACATGTAAATGTACTTTCATTAAAATGGGTTTAAAAAAATAAAGTTCAAATCTTGTTTTTCATGCCAAAAGATGAATAAAAACAATTGGTAAAAAAGAAAATCCTTACTGAGGTTATCATAATTCATGCGTGAAAGGGTTAAATCAACTGACAGAACATGGATGATGCAGAGTAATAAAAAAGAGAAAGCTACCAAGAAAAAATAAAATAACAGAGAGGTGGAAGAAGTGGGAAGTTGGTTGAGGAAAAAGTCAAAGCTTTGATGTGAAATGATAAGACGGGAACAAAGAAGAGCAGCGGTAGATAAAGTTTGAATGAAGTGATTGACAGGAGCCCACATCTCTGTGAGGCAGAGAGGGACAACACAGCAGAAAAACAGATTTAAGACCTGAGTCATCTCTGCTTTTATGCATACACACGCACAGAAGCTTGCATATGAATATAAACACACACATTTCACCACGCCTCACGTCCACATGCTCACACACCTGAGGTGCACTAAGCCTTGATGACTGCTCTTCTAATTCTTCTGCTTGTCATTCCACAAACTCTCATTTAGACTTTGACTAAGTAGGCGTGCCACCTTACACAGCAAACACTTAATGATTCAGGAGGCTGCTGCTACTCTAATGTTGCGCCAAACAAACAATTCACTCTCACTGAGGATTTTACCAGCATGAAACTGGTTGCTTCAAATGAGTCCTCTGTACATTTTCTTTTGCCCTCTTTTTAATGAAATTTACTTTTATTTACGTCTTAAGTTTCTTAAAGTGAAGTGAAATTAAACGTCTTCACAACCTCCATTAGCATTTAGCATCAAACTGCAAAAAAAGACAATTCTGAGCAAATTCAATCTTTAGGATAGCAGCAGCTCAATGAAAGCTGTTTAAACTTAATTCCCACACAGAAGCAAGTTCAGATTTTCCATAACCAATGTCAAATATTGATTTCTTCTAACCCCCCCCTTTTTTTTTTTTGCTTTTCCTGTTGTTATATTTGACAGCTGTTTGGCTGTTTCCTGGCGTGGGAGACCAGGAACGTGAGCATCCCTGCTCTCAATGACAGCAAATACATCGGAATGAGCGTGTACAACGTTGGTATCATGTGCATCATCGGTGCCGCAGTGTCTTTCCTGACCAGGGACCAGCCCAATGTCCAGTTCTGCATCGTAGCCCTGGTGATCATCTTCTGTAGCACCATCACACTCTGTCTGGTCTTCGTTCCCAAGGTCAGTTTTAGTATGAACGAGGGGATGGCGTGTACGTGTGTGGGTGGTTGGCTCCGCATTGATATAAAGTCGAGTGTTTAATCATCAACCCCATTCACTCACCCACTTCACTAAGTCCTGTGAGCCAAAAATGCAGCGCAAACAGTTTTGTGTGGCTTTTTCAGCTCATGAAATTTTATCCCAGAGTGCAGCTGTGGCTAATACCCATAACCCCTCTTCCAGTTTATCACCATGAGAACAAACCCAGACGCTGCCACCCAGAACCGAAGGTTAAAGTTTACCCAGAACCAGAAGAAGGAAGACTCCAAGACCTCCACCTCAGTCACCAGCGTCAACCAGGCCAACACTTCTCGACTGGACGGCCTTCAAACTGATAACCACCGCCTCCGCATGAGGATAACAGAGGTCTGACTTTTTCTTCCGTGCATCTTTTAACCTTTGATCATCACATTAGGGCAGCTTTAAACCTAACTAATGGTACAGTAACCCACAAACCGGTTCAGTAAAAGAAGTAAGAAGAAAAACAAAGTATTTCACTTCAGGAGATTGTGTTTTCACCAAGAGGGGCTTTGTGTCGTGCTGTACATTCTCTCTGATGCCTTTCATAAAAATGCTCACTTACACTGACATTGAGTGACATTTGAAAAAAAATCCCTTAGCAATCACCTCAGCTTTCCATCAGATGTCTCTTAGATGAATTGCTGCTGTCGTCCTTGCTTGTGTTCATGATTGTGGAAAATAAGGAGCCTTTTCAGACACATTTTGAAGGATAGCTTCTTCTGTCTTTGGCAGACAGGAGTCCTTTCTATTCTTTACCGTGTTCGGAAATATAAAGAAGCATTTGCAGCAGTTTGTTTTACAGATATCAAACTTTAACGCTGATGTCTGATAACCCTGTAGGCTTAAGTTTGTGAGTCATGTTGTACTAATTCTGTCTGTACTTTTGTCTAAAAAGTTGGACAAGGAGCTGGAGGAAGTGACCATGCAGCTGCAGGACACGCCAGAGAAAACTCCGTATATCAAACAGAACCATTATCCGGACGCCAATAACATCCTCAGCATACGCAACTTTACAGATGGCAAAGGTGAGAAATTGGACGTTTGTTTTCGTTATACCACCTATCACAGTCCTGTCAGGCTGTGGGAGGGAGCCCACCCATTTGAGACATTTATAAATGTGTTACCAAGGAAATTCCACACACTGAGGTCCATCTATCAGTGGATAATGCTGGCCTCTTTATCTATTAATGTATCTATGAGAATCTGACACTATCTCCTAAAACGTCTGGAGGAGCCAGTAGCAAAAACTGCTTGAGCAGGCATCCCATCAATCAGGGCTAAAAGTCTCCAATTTGCTGTGTATTGTTCCTCTTCTCATTTCCCCGTCTTTCCTATCTCTTCGACGCAGATATAAAAGTCTCAAATGCCCACCAGTAAATAAATACATATATATAAATAAGCTTAGACTGTTTCTCAATTGTTTTGGATGTCAGAAAATGAACCTCACTGATTGCGACTTATTAGATGTTTGGTGATTTGAAGTAACATAAGTGAATCAAATGAAACCTTTCTTTTTCTTTCTTTCTTTTTGCCACTGTCGCCTTTGGGCTTGCTCTGGGGGTCAGGCATATGGGTTCTGTAAAGCGTCTTGAGACGATTTGACTGTAATTGACGCTATATAAATAAAATTGAATTGAATTGAATTGAATTTTTTCCTTGAGTGCTGCACTTCCGAAAATCTATTGCATCAGTTCACAATTAGACCTCATGATGAATATATTTAATTAATCCAACTAATGGCCATTAAAATACCTGAAGAGAACAGCATTGATGATTTAATGCACCTCCGTTGTAATATAATGTAGCCATTAGTGCATATGCAGTTGTGTTTGACGCTACAATCTGGTTCCTTTGAGTGCTTATTTGTGTGTATTGATCTGTTTTACTTTAAAAAAGTCCATTGCAGTGTTTTACATCACGTTTTCATAGCATCCAGAGCAGGCGATGGTACAAGAAATCACAGGTAATCCTCTAATAATGTTATCTAAGAGTAATTCTTTACTACCTGTGCACTGTCTTTGCATATTCAGAGGTTTTAGTAAAGGATTTTAATGCTGCTTTCAGAGCAGCTGCATGAAGGAATATCTTTTGCCGTGCTGGAGCGCCTGTCAGCTGCAGGTGAAGAAGGGACATGGGAGCGCTTGTGACGTCTGGAATGAGTCATGAGATTAGCTCCAGTACCTGAATACTTCACTGCTGCTTGGCGACTTGTACGCATCTTGCAGTGATGCTTGTCAGCTCACGCTTTACCACCTTTATTATCAAGCACAGAGGGATCTCCACTTGATTTTATGCCTGATTATTTGGTGTGTTGCTGGCTGTCTCTTGAGGAACATGCTTGAGAATTAGCAGAGATAAGAATAACAGAAGGTTAGGGAGGAGTTAAGGTGGATAAGACGAGCGTATAGAAACAGTAGGAGTTAATTATCAAGTGCTATAATGTAAAGACGCCTGAGCGAGCCTGTGTCTGCTCATCCTCCCAGCTTGCATGCTGTTTAAATTGACGCAGCTGTATCTTAGACATTATGAAGTCGGGTGCCTCAATTAGAATCAGCGAGTCGTTGCAGCCCAGCAGCATCTCTTTGCATTAAGCCTCATTTTAACAGACGCAGAGTGACGCTGATGTACAGCAGCCAGATCCGCCATGTCTCATGCACACGCTGGCACAGAGCCGCTCTCAGGGGTGTCTAATGGATCTGTCTGAGTTTGGGAAGGTAAAAAGAGCAAAACAGCTGCGCTTGCTCTGCGAATTGGGAGCGGGGCGCGTTGGAATTGTTTGAGAAGTTCCTCATCTGTGAAAGTTCATGGTTACGCAATGAACTGACGGCAATTAATGAGTACATTCGCGGAGGAACGTGTCTAATGCCTCTTTGTGCTTTAGCTCTTTTCCCTGCGTCTCTGCCTCTCATCATTTTTTTTGCATATGTGCACACATAAGCAGACACACAACCCTCCTGTTTGAGCTCAAATATTGTCTGGCTTTAATATGATATTAGAGGATCCGTTGATATTGTGTGATTGGCGCCAATGCAAGCATAGATTTGATATAAAAATATGTGGTGATGAAGCGGCTCAACGTTGTGTTTTTTTAGGGAACACAGAGAGTGAGAAGTCAGTGCCAGGATGATTTTAATTAGTAGATAATTAGCGAATGAGCCGCCATCTGTGAGGTTTCTGACCTTCCTTTTATATTTATCCTTTAAGGAATCCCAAACAGAATACTCCATCAAATTGTGTGAGTCATTAGATTTTACAAGGTGTGCTGTGGATCAGTTTGCTGTTTTTTTTGAATGATGTATTAGATTTCCAGTGTAGAGCTCACACTGTATTTTTATTCCAAAAAACAAACTAAAACAGAGGCATATTACATGAAAGCAGTCGGTGCGATTTAAATAAACAGATTCTCGCATTTTCCATTTGTTGAGAAAAATCTCTTAAAGCGCTGGCAGCAGCTGGCAGCTGACATCGGGCTCTAGAATTCAAATTGTGTGGGCTCATAGAAATAAATCTATTTTCGACTGAGTCTTTGCATGTGTTCTCTTGGTTACGTTGTCAAGGGAGAACAGAGACCAATATAGTAAATATGCTTAAGACTTCTCTGCATGAATATTCATTTATTGAGAGAATTTTTTTTCTACAAAATGAGAGCAAGAATCAGTCAGATTATCAAACACAGTCATGCCAGCATAACAGAAATGCCTCTGCTTGCCAATAGCATGAGTTGTGGATGGGGAATTGGTTGTTTAAGTTTTATAAAAATTCAATAATGGTACCCTTTTTTTCCATATATCCTCCCCAATGGGAAGAAATATGAGATAAGGGCTCTTTTTGAGAAATTAAATGAATAAATATTGCTACTTATGTGCTCCAAACTGTGCTCTTTATGATGCCTGATCTGCATATTAAGCTTATTTTTAGCCATACTGATTTAAATATTCTTTTTTTTAAAAGTCATACAGAGAAAAATGAACCAGTCTGCTTGTTTAACTGTTCATGGTAATGATCTCTAAAAGAGAAAGAAGGCTCAGACAAAGGGAGACTGCATATTAGGTGCACACATCCCGGCAATAAAATCACAGGTCATTAAGCCTCCTTTAAAGATCACCGGGATATAAACTTTTCCCGGCCTCGGTCTGCTTATGCGTGACAGTCATCATCATCATCACCGGCTCCTAACTGGAGTCATCAGTATTCGTAAGAGAGCTGGTCTAAATGTATTGGGGGCTGTGAATGAGTGGCTGTTATAAGAGAAGAACGCTGTGTCAACAGCGATTATGCTCACTCACAAAGGGTGAGAAGCAACACTCCACCTCTCTCTGCCTCCCGCTCTCTCTATCTGTCTTCATGAATATGTACAAACACATGGCGTTGCACCGGCAGATGACAGTTAAGGTGTGGTTTTCTGACGGATTGGCAGCTATGGCCTGATTTTATCCTGATCAGTTATAATGCTGTAGTGTGACTGTAAGCATTTCACATCATGGTTTTAGCTCTGTTTAATTACCCACAGTGATAAAGCTTCTGGAAATTTTGTTATTTTTAGGGCCGGGTATGCTAATTGTTTTTTTAATCCTGATTTAGCTTTTTTTCCTTGATTATTTGATTTATTGTTTTGTCGAGAAAACGGCTGTCATTAAAAATTATCTTATTTTCCCGGAGTGCAAGATGATGTCTGAATTTTTTTTTTTTTTTTGCCTAAATAGCACTCTGAAAACCAAAGATATTCAACAGACAGAAATAAACAGAAATATTTTAGGTAAATACTCTCAGTACTGTTTTTCTGTCTGCACCTTCTGTCACTATGAAACTGTAATCAGCAGAGTTCAAGAGTAACCAGATCGGTGACTCTTGTTCTGCACAATTCCACATTGGATATTTAATATTAAACCTTTATGTCTTATCTTTTAGTCAAATTTTCTGTCTAAAAGGCAGTTTTAAGTTTATTTAATCCTGATGCGTTTCTCACTTACAGGCTGTTTTTCTTTGGGTCATGCTAATTTTGCACCTCTGTTGTGGAGATCTGGGGAAACGTGGAGTCTCACAAAACAGCATGTGAATTTATTTGAATTTATTTGTGCTGGGTAACGAGCACAAGCTCCCTGCAGCTTTCCAAAAAACATGATTTTTTGCATGGATCATTTTGTGTGTTTGTTTAAATCTGACCAAAAGTAAACACTGAAATTAGCGGCCTGAAATAACCATTTTCCTAAGTGCATTAGGGATTCCCATCAGGGACAAATTGCTGGTTGACCTAATAACCCAGCAGAAGGTCACCTGTATTACAGCATATTCATTAGCACTCCCCTGTTTCCTGACACACGTGTGACTGTGAATAGCTTTAGTGAATGCTCATCCCAACACAGAAAATTACTTCTTACTTGTAATAGCTTTGACTTTCCAAATGGAAAGCTGAGCTCTCAGTACTTCAAGTCTTGGTGTTTTAGTTCAGCTGATATGGGGAAATGAAGCACCATCTCCAGGTCTCTCATCAGGGCTGAACTCATCCAGAGATTTGGCTGAACAGATCCTACTCTTTGCATTTTGGAAAGCTCCATCGAGTTCATGCTGGTCATCTTGATTTACACGATTGGCTGTTCTGTGAGACTCCTCATTTCCCCGAATCTCTACAACATGGGACCAAAATGCGAAGTTACCACAACCCCCAGAACCACAACAGCCATATTACAGGGCAATATGCTACACTGGAACAAAAAAGAATTTAAAAGTCTCAAAGTCTTTGACATGCCATAGGGGGTGTGTAGTGTCATCTGAAAAAACACCCAATACTTCATTTGTTGCACAAAGAAATGTTCTGCATCTGAATCCTTAATGAAAAGCATAAATAACTGTGTCTGTGATTTTAACACAGCTCAGATATCTACAAGGTTAAGCTTTGTTCATACTGCAAACAGAACTAGTCTGTTATAAAATAGTCCAGCAAACTCAGATGTCCAATCAGGGAATCGGGTCAGCGTGTTCTGAAAAAAATCTGGGACTACTGGGGAGAAAACTCTGCAGGGAATAAAGGGGCATTGCACTACTCTCCAGATGCAGCTTAGGAAAACTGATGCAGGGATTTTTGTATTTCATCCTCATTGTCTGCATCCTGATGCGGCACCAGAAGAATACTGCGGAGGAATCCTTCCTGGATGAGAACTTAGACTTTTCTTCTTTCACTCTTTCTTTAGTTTTAGTCTGTCCCTGCACTTTAAATGTCAACCTGGATATGTGATTAAATGATGTAATCTGGGTCCCTTTCGGAGAAATAAAGCTGACGACTATATAGTGAGCTGACAGACATGGTTGAGATTTGATAAAATATATTTTTTTGACCAGGACTTGCCCTTATGGTTTCACCTTGGTGTGGTTTGGTAAAGAATGAAAGCTGCAGGGGAAGTCTGTCTGATGTTGGGGGTTTCGGTACTGGAAGCTTTGGTGCAATTCTTCTGGATCCACATGCTCAACGTCCCTCAATAAAATGAGCAATTTGAAAACATAAAATATAGCAAATTCAGCACATCATAATGAAAACAAACTTGCTGTGAATGCTATGTATGCAGTGAAATTGCTCTGCACCTTAAATTACACCTCATGTAAATGTCAATGTAATATTTATTTTTTCTTATCTCAGCAAATTACATTCAAATTTTTTATTTTATTTATTCTTTTTTTCTACAACATGACTGCTACTACTATTGTGCAGTTGTTGCTACCATTCTGGGTCCAACCCCTCCAAGTGTCTTGAATTTCCCCCATGAGACAAATAGTTATTTTTTTAATTTGAATTAAATTGAAATTGCACACCTGTACCGACATCAATCTTCTCAAACCAAAATGCATCGCTTAGCTGGGTGCATACTCACCAGACTGATTTCTTTCCTGGTTTTTGTATGTTACCAAAACCAATGTGCTGCCAAACAACTTCAGTAACAGACCAAACTGGGGTATTAGGACCAAAGGCCATGTCTGGAATCCTGGGTGTGTGTAACAGCTGATAAGCAAAATATGACATGCCACTTTTAAGATGTCTACATGTGTTTCCATGCAGATGGAGAGAAGTCGATACTGAAGAACCACCTGGAGCAGAAACCACAGGCACACTGGGGCTCCATGGATCCTTCCAGAATAAACAGAGGTCCCCTGGAGGATATCAACTCGCCTGAACAGTGAGCTCTCCCATTTCCTTAGCACCTCTCCCCCTGTGTCCCTCACCCCCTCGCCCTCCCCCTCCCTTCTGTCTTGTCAGCTTTCTCATCAGACGGCACGTCACATGTAGTGCAACCACCAGCAGCTCTCAGGCGGTTGCTCTGGCAACAGAGCCCCTGTGAAAGCATGGACCGGCCCTGTACTTTTCTCTCCCACGCCCAACATACATAGAACCACGTAAGGTGCTGGTGTGTTTCCCCTCCATGCACGGCTTACTGCAGCTTCCTTCCGGCCAAACGCACAAACTCTCGCATGTACAGGACACGCCCGCCGACATGCAGCTGACTGATTTGTTGTCCCAACTTGTAAAAGAAGAGGATCCTGGACACTCAAAACACTCATGCGACAAATGGAGATCTACGTTTGCTTATTATTCATAAGGCAGCCGAGCTGAGGGATGTTGACTTCATCAATGGGGAGGGGGACACTTCATGCATCATTGAGAACTCTACCTCCCACACTTGTGTAACCAGAACCAGCAGAGGCATGCCGACTGTAGAGACTGATGGATGGAGACGGCAGGGGGAGAGAGAGCAGACAAAAGGGGGCACGATATTGAGGAGAGGGCAGTTACAGAAGAGAAGATGGATTAAGAGAGAAACATGTTTAGATAGAAAAGGCAGACAAAGATGAGAAGGAGAGAAAGAAGGAGGTAGAGACTCGCAGAGGCTTATGTAACCAGTGATTTACAGCTCGCATTGGAAGCAGCTCTGAAAATAGACAGGGAGGAGAACAGAAGTAAAGGAACACTCGGAGCTATTCCCATGCCACATGAATGTTTGATCACATGGAGGGAAGAGAGATGAAGAGGCAGCGAGAGAGGCAGAGAAGAGAAAGACAAGACAAATACACAGAAGTTAGAGGAGAGTTGCGAGTAGTGAAAAGGTGGAGGAGGACGAATACTTTGTGACATGATAAAGTCACGCACCAGGTGCATGTAATTGTTAGACGCTGCATTTGTGTCATATGTGATCCTGCAAAAAAAACAACCCTGAAAGCTGCAAGGAATTCCATCATGAGCAAGCAAGATCGTGTTTCCATCACAAATAGAACAAGCCGGGAAAACCGAGTAGGCCTGAGGACCATTAATATTTCAAAGTTCACCTAATTAAGACATTGTTCTAGGTCTATTGCTGAACAAGCTTGAATTTCATTACCCCCCTCTTAATTTTTTTTTTACATAACTGGCATTTGGTTATGTAATTTTCTTGCAAACGGCTGGCTGTGGCGCTGGCTCTGGCGAGGTAGGGTGCGAAGTGTCACACCAGGCGGAAGCATGAAATGTTCTTTTTGTCAGATGATCCCAGAAGCTGGGAGAAACGGTGGATTAGGGGCTTAGTAAGGAGAAGTGAAGCCGGGAAGGAGGGTGCTAAAGAAAACACGGAAAACAATTAGAGAAATTGCTGAGGGCTCCTGTGAACTGTGCTTTCTCCTCCCGTGCTATGTCGGTGTGTTCTGATCTTTTCTATTGTAAGCTTTCAGTTTTCTGTAGTGCTACATACTGAATATTTTAATGGTGAACTAGGCAGGTCCAGGCTGGGGTTAGAATATACAGCTCATTCAACCACACAGCTAAAATGGGTCATTTTCTTCGAGCTTTTCCACAATCGAGAATGTCTGAGAGCAACCGAGAAAGACTTTATTAAGCTCTTTCCGCCTCCTGTTGCTAGTTTCATAACTCGTTTGTTTCATAATTAATTTGTCATTGCTTTAAAAAATTGCCTTGGGAGGCTGGTGATGGGTTGACGGAGGCAACTGAACTGAGGTGGTGCATTCCAGTCGGTCATTGAAAATGACTGATCTGGCGTCAAATTTACATCCAATAATTATGCATAGGCACAAAGCAACACATGAAAGCAGCCCATGATAGCCTAGCCACGCTAGACAACCCACGGCAACGAATTTAATTCTCTGCCAGGGTGGGTCTAGTTACCCTCCATAAGGCTCGAGGCTGGATTCTCCTAAAACTGGCCGGACCAATCACCATGAAGTGTAGAGTCAGAAGGCGGGCATAACTAAGTGACGACAGAGGCGCGACGATTCTGACAGAAACAACCGGCGCACAATAAACAGTTATCTTTCGACTCGGCTTTGGCCACAGCCCTTAAATATTTGAAGCTAAAATTCAACTTGAAAGATAAACAAAGGACGGCACTGAAGTGTTTCATTGAGAAGAAAAACGTATTTGGACTTATGCCGACGGGATATGGCAAATCCTTAATATACCAGTTGGCTCCGCTGGTTGGGAAGCTAATGGGACTTAGCCACAATCCGCCGGCACTCTAGGAACTCCGTCAGCCTATTCGTTGCGCTGATTGGTTGTATACCTACTCAATTGCTGCAGAGTGATTTGAAAGACAACCTTTTAGCCCGCCTCCCTCCCTGTCAAACGGCCCTAGACCCTTGTGCCTTCAGAACATGGGTCTAGCGCGGCTAGGCTAAGCCCATGAAGCATGATAAATAAAAAACGCCCCGCAGATCTCACATGATGTCCCAATCCATCATGCCACAGGAATTATTGACAACAGATGGAGTCAGATGCTTCGTGCACATGGATAACATAAGATTAGGCTTTACTGTATTGTTCTGAATTTCTTTTATTATTTATTGTAGCATTAAAAACATCCATTGTTATTGACTTTTCTAAAGTTTCTTGCAAGCAAGCCTCACCTGTATTAGACACACTGTAAATTACTGTAGCAGATTGTAATTTATAGTGTAATATAAACTTTAAATTTTATCATCATGTGTTGTATATAAAGTCTAGAGCAGCATTTTACATAGGCTTAAAACCCAAACTTTGGTTTAGAAAGAAGGATTTAAAAAATGATTTATAAAGAGAGCAAGTGTTGCGAATCAATAGACAGTAACTGTTAGAAGTCGAACAAATAATAAATGAAATAAAAGTAGCAGAAATATTTACAGTGTGCAAGAATGCGCAAATTGTTCGCATGAGAATGTGTAGCTTGACGTAGTATGTTGTAAACCTGAGATGTACAATATTTTATATTTCTAATTCTATGTATAAACACATCACAGTCAGCTAATAGCACGACACTGCTCCATCTCAAATTAATTTATTACCAGCCTTATCAGTCAGAAGATCTACCTGCTGGTTCCCAGTGGAAATCATGTACCAGGTTGCAAGACATGACACGCGTCGACGCAGACAACCACTGGAGACTCAGCAAGAGTAAGATAGAGATAAGAAGGGCATAGATTAATTAGTTATATTTGACAATAATATGTCAGGCCCAAACTTGAAGATTTGTGGAAGAAACACAAACACTGACAAACACATTGTCAGAATCTTTAAGGCTTAGGTTGGGTTTCTAAACTCACAATTAGTGCACAGTTTATGTTCAGAAGCAAAAATTAAGGATGTGGAGGTCAGTGTGGTGACTGGGAAAGTAGTACATTGGACTTTTACACCAAGAACCAGCCTCAGACCAACAGCTACTGTGACCTGTTCCTATGTAACTAAAATACGTAAATAATTGAGTCTTTGGTGGTTGCTTTTTTTTTTTTTTTTTATTCATTGTGTACTCTCCAAAAAAAATATGCTCTTGCTTTGCTAAATTGAGGACTAAATTGAGCAAACTGGGTGGCAACACTCCAAAAACCAAACAAATAAAATCCCTAAAAATCCACACCATCTCAAATCATCCAAAGTTCTTATCACCGGGTCCATATGGTTATGTGTGGCTAGAAACTGCAGCTTTCTGGCCACACAATAAAGAATTCAAATATACAGTAATGTACTGTACATTAGTAAGCATACTGTAACCTCTCCATTCTCCCTTTCCTTTTCTTTCTGCAGCATACAGCGTCGGCTGTCTTTGCAGCTGCCCATCCTGCACCACGCCTACTTACCTTCCATAGGAGGGGTTGATGCCAGCTGCACCAGCCCCAATGGCAGCCCTGGTTCCAGCCCCAGGCACAGACACATGCCCCCCTCCTACCGGGTAATGGTCTCTGGCCTGTGATCTTCATTCACTCCCCCACCTGGCTCTTTGCAGAGGAGACATATATGGTTCTTTTTTTCTACAACAAAGAGACTGATATCATCAGCGTATGTGCGTATTTTGTCTCGGATCGAGGAGGACGGGGAGAGAAGAGAGGGAGGGGTGGTAGTGGGGGTGGGGGGCCAAGTTTCACTCTTCATACCTCTTCACCCTGGTCTCTCTTGAGAACTGATATCCTCCGTCAGGAAGGGGTGGGAGGAGACAGAGTGGATACTGGATGACCCTTACAAACTCCCGTGATTAGCATCCCCTTGTCCAAATGCCCCCCACCTTGCCTAGGCATTAACACATATGCACAGTCAAACACAGAAATCTACAAATACACACACATGCACAAACACAGTGACACCCCAAGAGCAGAGCAGCAGTGGACCAGCCCTAACCTGACGTGTAGCCTTATCTGCTTCAGAGGGGGTTGTCTGTTTCTGTTCCTTATCTGTTGTATGTATGTGCTCGCGGCTACATGTGAGCCTGTCATCTAACTCGAGTATTTCACTGCTTCAGTGACTGGATGCCGGTTTGGAGACGTGGAGTTTGCAAAACCCAACAAAGGAAATCATCCAATTTACTGCCCGTCCCCTTTCCAACCTTGTGCAGACATGTAAATATCATCATTTCTGACGTTGATGTACTGTAAGCTTTGTATATGCTGTGAATGGACAATTCAATGGGTTCTAAGCGTGGAGCTTCTAACAGAGGCAGGTAGGCATGAAAAAGTAAAACAGAAGCTTATAAAATATGGCATCCTACAAATTAGACATGTACGAAAGGGATTTCAATTTGTTTGTGTACCTGTGGATAAACTAGCTTATGGGCAGCAAATGATCAAAGTCTGTGAGTCACAGAACAGGAAAATGCACCAGGGCCCATTCGTCTAACTTGGAGTAAGATGCACATGGCTCTCTTTTCCACTTTGCTAAATTTGTACCACTGGTTTTCGTCAGAGATTTCACATCAGACTTTGCATAGGCTCTCATATTTTACAACTTGCATAATATGTCCTCAGAAAGCATGTTCTACAGAATATTGATGCTATGCCTTTTAACAGGTCTCCAAGGCTGCATAATTTAGAAAATAGAGCTAAAAGACGCCACAAGAGTGTTCCACAGTTGTCTTTTGTGTGTGTGTTATATTGCCAAGAAATGCACACATACAGATGTACGCTTACAACTCAAGAGAGCACCTTATGAATTCAGGTGCTTTTCTGACACGGCATTAGGGATGGGCCTGGTTGTAGTGATCCCCACAGATTGATCTGCACAGACTGTTATGATGTCCGTCTGATCGTGCCCTCACAGGTAACCAGCACAGTAAAGGGCAATGGGGGTGTCAATGGCAAAAAGGGCACAATGACACAAGAATTGATGGTGGAAAGGATGTAGGTCTTCCAATTCCACAGTTAGTTTGGATGCAGTGGTTGACCTGAATTTCCATGTGAAGTGGTAAAGACAATAAACACATGAGTCTCGTGTAATAAGCCCCGACCGACTGTAGCTTTCAGTTCCAATACGGTGGTGCCACCACTGCTGGTCACAGTGATACAGCACAGACACAGGGCTTTCTGTCACAGATAATATTGAGTGTCATGAAAAATCACTTCACACTTAGCAACAGTGAACATACCTCAGTTGCTATGGAAATGTAATCCAGTGCCGTTGAACTTGGCCCAAGAAGGCTGCATAGAGCACAACGGTCATCGGCAGTGTCGTCGTCTTTTTTTTTGTAAAACTTTCCTCATGCAGGAGAAAAGCAAACGGGGACTCCGGGACAAAAAAAAGAGGACTTTTTTATCGAGTGTGAGAAGGTGTGTTCTCAGCATATTGTTTCACCATTGGTGTCTTGGTTTTTAGTTTTTAAGGCGTTTGTTGAGCGCTGTGCCTGTTGTCTTATATTGTAGCCTGCAGGACCCACAGAACATACATAGGGTGATAACTGCGCTGACCCAGCAAACCACAACATTGGCCACACATCTGTAAATTGTACAACGTGTCATAGATTATTTTAAATTCCATGCCTCAGTGAATGGGACAGTTTGGGAGTACGTGGCGAGGGCTCCGCTTCAGGTGGAGTGGATTTCTCCTGCAAGCTGGTGTCTGATCAAAAAACACTGTCACCCAGTCTTCAGCTGAAAGGCCGGTGGAGGATACAGAGATGGAGTGGGAGGCAAGCTGGCAG
Source organism: Acanthochromis polyacanthus (assembly GCF_021347895.1). Lineage (NCBI taxonomy): Eukaryota > Metazoa > Chordata > Actinopteri > Pomacentridae > Acanthochromis > Acanthochromis polyacanthus. The sequence continues at coordinate 29,504,901 of NC_067123.1, read as the reverse complement.
AAACCCACCTGCTATCGGACATATCAGGGTGACTCCCCTGTGAGAGCTCCTCCCCTTCCAGCCCCTGCCGAGCACAGGAGCAGGGAAACCCCGAGCACAGACCTCCAAGGAGTCACAGCTTCTCCTGCACCTTTGCCAACCAGAGAATCACGGTCACTTGACAAGTGAGTGAGAGACATTATCAGAAGGTTGGTTCTTCCTTCAGGAGAAAAAAAAACCAACCGCACATTTTATATATTACATTATATGTGATTGTGTACAATTTGCTGATACCCTGATGATGGTGTCCATGTATGGAATATTTGGTATTTGGCTTTCTCAAGACGGCATGAAATAAAATGTATAATTCACAGAGTTACCTCTGTTTTTGCAACTGTCGTGACAAATCCACTCTGTAGTTTCATCCTCTCACCTGCGATTTGGTTTTACATGTATATCTGTTCAAACCATGGATTTTGGTTCCTTTAACCTCTTGATCAGTTCACACGTGTCAATGCCAAGATTCTCAGTGGACAAACGCGACATCATCATATCGACTATGCTACCAGGTTTAGCAGCTATTCACTGAGGGCAATAAAGTGAAAGGTAGTAGCAAACGATCAATCTTAATAAAACCACTTCTGGCATTTACCAAATTACCAAATTACTTTTTTCTAGTCCATCCAGAATACCAAATGCAGATCATCAGGTATTGTTCTAGTTTTTTAAAAAAATGTGCCCTGATTTTCATTCTTTTATGATTCATTTCAGTCTTTTTTCAACATGAATGAAAAAAATTTGTTCCGATGCAATTGTGGTAGGTCAAGGGCTCATTATTTCCTGTTTATAACTGACGTCATGCTGATGGTTTGTATTTGCCACAGGTCTTTTTACCTTTTCAGTTTGAAGATCAAAATGACATCTACGTATATAATTATATCTTTGTATGTGTCATCATCAGGGTTTCTGGAGAACACGAAACATACATGTCCAAAAATATAACAATATGACAACTATATTAAGTGGAAGAACACAGGTCCATACTGTTACTGTTTTGTCAGTTTGATGTGTGGTACCACATGGCATTAAGTTCAATGAAGACTTTAAAACAGTAAACAAAACCTATGTTAAATGCAACATGTTCAAGAGGGGCAATAACTTGTTTTCTTATTACAGAAAGAATAGAGAACTATATATATATATATAAATATATGTATATGTAAAGATCTTTACGTTCATTCTCATTTTTACATAGGAAATATTTCACAAATATGCCACAAGGATACTTGGAAGTCATTTTTTTAATTTACAGTATCTGTAACTATGTTATGTACAGGTGAGGTCTAGATATGAAAAAGTTGTATAAAATAAGTATCACATTTGGAACACCTGAACATTTTTGGAGCCATTAGTTGTTATGGGGAGGGAAGGGATTTGAAAAACATTCTTTTGTTGTCTGAATGTTATGGACAGCCTTTACTTTTCACATCATCGTTAAATAAAGTGAGACTGAAAATGATGCAATGTTTGTGTTATCTTCACTTTAGTCTGACGCACCAGATGTAGATGGTGGATATAAGTCTGCCATTTTTCCCCAATTCTGGTATCTACATGGAACCATTTTACGACAGGAAACCACAACAACACTGTCAGAGCATAAGTGGAAATTTTAGGTATTGCCAAAGGGTTGGATCGTGCACTTAAAGTAGTGTTTAGTGACAGTCATCGGGCTCATTCGAGATGAACTGAACCGCACCTCACCTGGAAAACGGACAAGACAGGTGACGGCAGAAGCAGTGGAGTTAAAAGTCGACAGTCAAGACGGACAGTTTCCAGCAGCCTTCATTCTGTGTGGGAACTTAGGCAGGTTATTAAAATGCTTTACAGGCAATCTGCGATCTCTGTTCATGGTCCCAATGAAAACATTCATAAATAGTCAAATGCAGTAGAAAGTAATACAGGACAATAGCTATTACTACTCATCAGTCAGATATTCAGACTGTCAAGGCTGGAACATTTGTACAGATTTTATTTTGACAGTCCTCACATTCTTTACACAAGTTGCAGTGTTTCTAAATAGTTAAATAAAAATAAAATTAAATTACACACCCTTCTATACTCGACCACACTTAGTACAGACCGGTTCCCCCTTCTATAACTCTGCTTGGAATCTTCCACTTCCTGTTTGTCAAAGTGGCCTTCTACCTGGACAGGTTTTGTTGGAGCTCATGCAACAAACATTTTGAATAACTGCACTTTAATATGGATGGATGACACTGAATTAGAGTCTGTTTTAATGAGACTGTTTATTATTGTTCTCAGGTTTACTATTAAATGTATAGAGTGCTACTTATTGTATTTTAAAATTTGCATTACTGCACAGAACATTTCAGATTATTTTACCACAGATCAAAGGTACAGATTGTTGTTGTTCACTGTGTATTGGGTAGTACTCATTTTGATTTAGACTGATTAGCATACAGAACCCTATGATGTTTATGGTTTACAGCTGAGAACCAGTTGCTAAAAGTACAGAATATTATTTCTTATTTTAGGTGTGATAATTGTCAGTAAACATTTTAAGAAGTGGAAATTAACAGGATTGTATATAGTGCTGTTCTAGCACAATATTTGTCACTGAATTGCCCTCAGGGTACTGTCGTTGAGCTTACCAGTTCTACATAACAGGCAGATGCTGCAACTAATGATGTTGTAATTCACATAAACAAGAAAACAAGTCCATCATAATTTGAATGTTAACAGTCCAAGATTAAAAGATCATATACAGCTTTCCTATTGGGTTAAAGAGCCAAAAAAAAAAAAAAAAACACACATGAAAAATACTTTGTCAAAGCAAGAGGTCGGTAGGAGCTTTCATTTTTTCTTACAACTTTTCGGTGGCGCCCCCAATCTATCTGTTGTACCCCCCCTAAAATTAATCTGGATCCGCCTCTGGGTGGTGAGTGAACAAACAAATCTCAGTCAACAAATTTTCAAAATGCACTAAGTAGGCTATACTGAATCACCACTGTCACTGGCCAAGTCGGTAGCTTTTAGCCATTTGTGATGGAGATTCTTGTGAGCAGGTGGACGCAGGAAGATGAAATTGACTTGTGCCAAGGAAAGTATCAAGAAGCGGAGGTGTTTTACTGATTAACATTCTGATCAAGGAGAATCTGAGATGTCGTGCTTCAAGTGAGGAGCATCCTTCTGGATCCATCTGTGAGTTTCCTCCTGTCAGCAGGGTGTATATTACTCCTCAACGGAAGTTATCACATGGCCAACCCAGGTTTCTCTTTAGGTGTGACACTGGAGCCCAGAGGTGCCACATATATCCATAACTGTAGCTGCAGACAATGGTTTACTCCTCTGGAAACACTATTCTGACAACTTATATCGTATAAGGCCATCGATGGAGTCAGAGTGACCCTTTGCATGACTGTTCAAGGCGGTTTCAGCAGATATTTCTTTACATGATGGGGATTAATAGTAATCAAGGGTGTTCAACTGTATGTACTTCCTAGTTATCATTTCTAAGATGTAAATAATAGGATGCTGCTATTGTGGTTAACAGGTATTAACCATATAAGCAGATCTTGTACAGTTCAGTACAAAACTTGGGTTACTTTAGCATTGACCTGAATGTAGGCAGCTTGGACTAGAAGCTGACTAAACTAAAAACAGAATCACTTCTGAAGATCAGGTCATTCAACAGCTTTACCTTCACCGACTGTTTGTACTGACTGAGGTCAGTTTGAATGGTGATTCTTTCGTTTAGTGTTGCAGCAAAGCTTTAGTAATATTCATGTTGCTCACAAAAATTGTACTCGTGTTCATTATCTATCATCATATTGGAACATATGCGAGCTCCAGCTATACAACAAACTGTGCAAAAGGCCAGCAACCTATTCAAATTTCCTTTAAATTCAAATATTTGCAATATGGAGACAGTGTATAGTAAGCAGCGACCGTGAAACATGCACATCACCTGGACAAAAAAAAATAAATTATTGTTGCTTAGAATTTGTGTTAGTTTGTCAGTACAACAGGCAGTCTTCCTGCAGTGAAGACATCCACAGAAGCATCATCTCTGACCGGATACAGCAAAAATTCAATTTCTGTGTAGTGTGGCTTCCCAGGTCCTTGAGACCAGAAGAACAGAACAAACACACACACCAAGTTACAAACCTTGTTGATCTCTCAGTTCAAAGAAAGCGAGAGATGCAGGGAAGTGTACTCATGTGATACACTGGCCAGTCAACATAAAGGCACATAATTTGTGCACCAAAAGGCACACGCAGCTGCTTGCTGCTCTCACAGAGAACAGCAAGTGCAAAGGAAGAATAAATTTGTAATGAAAAGTCTTGTATGCTGAGGTTGATAAATAATTGAACTGTAAGTGGGAACCCAGTGGCACACGGGAAGAAGGAGATGAGTGTATTCCTGGCAGTGTCACTGTGTGTTTGCATTCATGTGTCATTCATGGGGACACTTGGAAAATATTGTACATGCTGATTCCAGGTTTTGGCATTTTTTGTAAAGTAAATAATACAAGAAATTCTGTTTCGGGGAATTTTCCTGGGCTTTTCATAGCATTTTCCTGGGTGTTTCATGGAATTTTCTTGAAAATGTTCTGGGCCATTTCCTGAAATTTTATGAGATTTTTTTTAGGAATTTCCCAGAAATTCTCCTGAAATTTTCCCTAAAATTTTATGGGAATTTTCCAGAAAATTTTCAGAAAATTTTCTGGCAATTCCAGAAATGCTTAGAAATTTACAGGAATCTTCCAGCAATTTTATGGGAATTTTCAGGCAAATTTACAGAATTTTTTCAGGAATTTTCCTGCAATTTCATGGGAATTCTTCTAGAATCAAATGGGAATGTTACATGAATATTCCCAAAACTTTCAAGGAAGAAAAGATTATTTCCGGGAAAGTTTCCACAAAAAAGAGAACGCTTTCAGGAAAGTTTTTCTGTTCCTTTTTGGCTATTAAATTTAAAATGTGTGGCTTAGATTGAATGCAAAGAAACCCAGAGTTTTGCTTGTGTAAATATGACTACATTTTGTAATAACATATACATTTAGGCAGTTACTGGCATGTTTACTGCTGCATAGAATAATGTAAAAATACCACAAATTGACGCTTTACATCAAATCCCGACCCCTATATGAGTTGCCCAATATCATAGCTGCCTGTTATGGCTACATCAATATCGCTGTGTACATTGTCCAATATATGATGAAAGCTTTCTTTTACAGAATACAGAAAAAGATGCTTGGGATATTATAGAAACTGTGTCATCACATGGTTTGTCACACAGAACACGTCAGACTCTATTATTTCTAACACTCTGCGTTGTGTGTGTGTGTGTGTGTGTGTGTGTGTGTGTGTGTGTGTGTGTGTGTGTGTGTGTGTGTGTGTGTGTGTGTGTGTGTGTGTGTGTGTGTGTGTGTGTGTGTCTAGTTGACAGAACTTTTTCATTATCCTGACTTTCAGATATTTAACATGTGGATCCTAGACACAGCTACAAACTATGTTCCTCACAGAGAAGCAAATGAGCAGCTGGTTGGGACTGTGGCCAACCGGATCCTCTTTTGCTATCTGGCTGTGAGTAAATGCACTGTTGCTGATGAGTCTGGTCTAAAAATCAGAATGCAGACTTAGAACTGGACATCCAACCAGACACTAAATGCTTGCACTTTAGCACATGTAGCTAAATACGTGGACGTGAAAAAAAATCCAACTAAACATGTGGAAAGATGATCACGTTTTACACCAAGTTCATTCTTTTACTTATAGAAAGAAACAAAATACAGGTAGCCGTTAAAGGATGAATTGACACAAATTGCAGGAAAAGTAGTAAGAGAGTAGTTTTGGCTTAATTTGCTCAAGTGAGCAGTGATCTTTGTCAGACCATTCCTTAAAGCTTCAGGTATTCCAAAGGACTTTACAGGACAACTGATAAACTCGTGATGACTGTAATTACTGTTCATAAAACTCAGGAGCACATCAACTTAAACTTTTTTTTTTAAAATCCAGGGTGATGCCTCTGCTGCCTCCCACTGATCCCAAGATATCCACAGATTTTTTACAGAGCGCCTTCCGCAGAAAGAAAACACTCCAGTGTGTGCAAATGCTGCCTGACCTTCTCTCTCATCTCAGCGGGGATCATGCTGTGCAAATGGAAGGCGGGTTGATTAAGTTGACCTGGGTGTCAGCGGAAGGGAAGCATCTATGTATCCTCCTTCTCGTGCGGTGGCTGCATTGGTGAAATGAAGGCTTGGTTGGAGAGTAGAATGCCAAATACACTGGCCAGTACTAAAACCAAATTATCCAACTCACAGAAGACTGAGAAGGACACAAAGAGATTTTGCAGAAACGTTAATGGTTCTTATTCCAATTACTCCGGTGAACCTCTGTGTGTCAACAGCTTCTCTGTCTGTGCACATTCCCACTTTGTCCAGCACTTTCTGTAGTTTTCGTGTAATTAACACGTTTGTATGCTAAGATAGTGACGATAGTAAACTATTTTACTTAACATATGAACATTAACAACCCTCAGAGATGCACTTGCATGGCTGTAGACTCTGTATATACCTGTTAAAATGAGATTCATCTGCCTTTTATATACAATTGAATGTCCTGATTGATACATTTAACTGCAATATGTGAGCTACCATTAAGAAGTCAAAAAGGGAGTTGCTTTTGTTTTTCTTAACTCCCTAAACCGACTCCAAGCGCACAGAACCGAAGAAAGACTAAAAAGCAGCTGCATATCGGTTTCTATTTTTTGAGCCAGTGTTAATGGGATTTTGTGATTAATGTTGTTTTGTGATAAATCGCCTGAAGTACAAGTTGGCGTTTGTTAAATGAGATTATCTTTGATCCAGCTCTGCATTCCACACCTCTGTCTCGGCACAAGCAATTTCAAGTTTGCTTACTATATGGAATGCCTAATACTGTATTTTATACGGGTGAAAAATGCATACCCCCACCCTCTCCCCTGCTTCCCCCCCAAATAGGAACAAAAAAATAAGTTTAACAGAGGCATGACTCAGTGCGTATTCTGCACAATAACACAGGGAACTAACAATAAACCCAAACTGCTTTCTCTTAAAAACATCTTTCTTTGTCTGTCTTACAGGGGCTGAAATGTCATCATTTTAATGGCGTAAAAGGAGGCTGTTATTTTTCATTAAAATCTGTGACTATTCACCCGGGAGAACCAAGACTGACACTGAAGCATAATGACATAATCATACCGAGTATTCCCTCGTTCAATGCATTTCTAAAGCAGTGTTCCCGAGGTCTCAGCAACCTTTGTTCGTGCTTTATTACCTGTGCAACTGGTCACCATTTTTTCCATTAATCTGCAGCATTCAAGGATTTCTAGATGCGACTGCTAATCCCTCCTCAGCACCACATTATGGCAATCTAACCTCATCAAGATGAGTGGTCAAGGCCACACTGGAGAGGACATCTGAGGAAGGAGCATATGCCTTCTGTATTAGTATGCTAGTCAGAGCCAAGGGCTGAGAGAGCCCCTCGCACAGATATGTTGATGAAAATCCCCACCAAGATGATCACTCGTGTTCACATTGAAACATCACTTGATAATGATTCGATAATTACACTATGCTACGTATGATGTGGAGAATCCCTTGATTTACGGCCAGATTGTCCCAAAACCTCATTTGGCTGCTTGAAAAACAGCCGTTTGGTGGAAGAGCACGTGTGGCCGAGGTTGACTGATGCCTCCACACATTCCAAGATATGTGATTAGAGAGAGAGTTATGGCCAGTCGTTACAGCCTCCTACAGATAAATTTATGGCTGACATATAAAGACGGCACACCCGGCTGAGCCCACAGTAAATCCCAGCCATGGACCTATTCTGTCCTTGAGAATTCGGTTAAGAACACTCAGGCTTAAAAATCGGATACGCCTTAAATCCAAATGTTCGATGAATACACAGCCCCAGCAATGATTCCCCCTAAACAACCGTAACATTTTAGATCCCCAGTTTAAAGCTGCTCAAATCAATGCATCTTTTATTAACAATGGATTAAATGTCTTTGTGTAATATGAAAGATGTCACTCTGTGACGAATCTACAGAGAATTATAATCCAGTTACAACTATTTTAGCAGATTGTTGTGATTTATGGACTCGAGCTTTGCTGCTTTGATTCGCATGTCTGTTGGGCGACAGCAGGCTGGTGTGTGAAAAAGCTCTGCTGAGTCTACAGTACTCTATCTGCTCAGAATACAAATGCCACAAAGTTAGCAACTTATGGGTGAACATAGTTGAGAATTTAACAACTTTAGAGGAGTATGTTACTATTAGGAGGCAATGGAGAATAAAACAGGCTACAAACATGACTGCAAATAAATGAAATGTTGTTTGATTTCTTTACTATTGACATGTTTACAATATTATTTGTATTGTAAATATGTCAGTGTTAAATTTATAGTTATTTTGCTGCCCCATAGTGGGAAAAGTTACAGCAGGCTTTATTTCCCAACCGTAACTCTGATGAACTTAGCATTGCATCTAACAGTTTTTGAACACAGGCTGTTGAGCAAAGGTATTTCAGTTTTTTTCCTGTGACATAAATAAAACAAAACTAAAATGGTTGAATAATAGTTGAGTTTTTTTTTTTTTGGAAGAGTCTCAAGAAAAAACTGATTAAGAACCACTGCTGCATGGTTTTGGATTTTGTACATATGTTACTTGTTCAGTTTTCCATTCTGTTCCATTTACAACTTGCACCTACTTGGAACCTTGTAAAGATGTAGAAGGTTACATATTTCAAGTTATATTTCAGACTTCCATCGTATGGTAGAGCACCTTAATTTAATTTTCCAAAAAAAAACAAATGCAGGGTTGATGCTCAGTGCGACTCATGATGGTCTGGAAGCAAGGAAAACTAGATTAAAAAGCCAAAACAGCAACATTATTTGCAAAATAGTTATCTGTAATGTACTCAGGTTTGTGGTAAATGGGTTCAAAATGTGCAGTAACACAGGTAGTGCCCTGGAATTCCCTCTATTCTATAGAATAGAGGGAATTCCTGTCCTACTTCAACACTACCTCCACACTTCAGTGTATCTTGCATTTCTATTGTTCTATTGTTTATTTAAAGATCATCAGCCCATCAGATGGTGTATATACAAAACATTTAATCAGTTGGTCACAAAGCAACAACAACCCACAGAAGCTTTGGTGTTCATGACGATCCAAACATCCAAAGACAAAGCAGTGGATATCATCGCTTCTTTGGGAATACAGCAGAGTCGTCTTCTCTGAATATAAAACACTCTGAAGTGTCTAAGTAAAATACCACCCTAAGGCCATGGTGTTTTTACCATCCTGCTTCCACCCATCAAATCTGTTCAGCTGAGTGCAGACAGACTGCAGGGCATGAGTACTGTGGGTTTGTCCTGTGACTGACCCATGACTTAACTGGCTGTCACAGGGACTGAATGACTTGCCAGCGAGCAGCTGTGGCCTCGATGCCCCAGTCAGGCTTGTGGCCCTCAGTCCAAGTGTCTCTCTGTGTGAGAGAGACATAATAGTGTCAGTGTTGGTGGTGCTAAAGAGCCTGTTTGTTGATGTTGAAGATTTTGACAGAGTGGTCGACACTGGCGCTGGCAAGCTGGACCCAGGAGCTCTCCTCCTCGATTTCACTCTCTCTGTCAGTCTGTCCATCCTTCTTGCCGTTCTGCTGACCTGCTCGGCCGGCCCTGGGCCTCCAGCGGAGTCTCTTGACTGCCAAAGCGTGGCTTTGTCTGTGAAGGGACATGTGATGAAAGGAAACAACAGAAGACTGGTCTGGATGACAAAACAAGCATTCGTGGTAAAAAAACTAAACAAATACCTCCCACACACACTTAACAACTGTACCATCGCTCCTTCTCAAACACAAAACATGTGCAAAGAGACACTTGTCTCACCCATTCAGCTGACTTTTAGAGAAAAATATCAGAGAAATATTTTTGGAAAGAAGTGTCTGATTAGGCAGCACAAGTAATTTAAGAACAGCTAATGTCATTTATTTCAAAGGTGTCACTTTGACAAAAAATGTGACTTTTGAAGCCTGTTTAACTTCAGATACAAAGACCTCATAAAAGTTACTGAACATTGTGAGCTCTATGGACATCGACTTACCCGCACACGTGGGATGCAACACACACAGAAACACATAAAAGTGCTGGTCGATGCCTTCTGCCCTTTCTTATTGCCCTGTTCAAAGGTAGCAGCCATTCGTAGCACATAACAGAAAGCTTTGTTCTCTCAAACTGACGCCGCATTACTGTTACTGAACTTTGAAGTTGCGTCTGATAAACTTCAGACGGACTGCGCATGTGTTGTAAGGATACGAGGTGTTTGTTTCTCCACAGCTGCTCCAGTCGTGTCCTCCAGCAGGCTCCTGGCCAGGACTCCATCGGTACAGCAGGATCCTGCCACACTCCAGGCCAACAGAGAGCAGGTAGCTGTGGGAGGCACCAGAGGAAACACACAGATGTACAACAGTAGAGCCGACCTTATTCCCTTTGCTCTAACCTTAACATAGCAAAATTGAACTAATGATGACCCAGTTGTCTTGAAACATTGTCAAACTACACTACAAATCTGGGGCATGTTACACATCCATTTCACCCACAGGGTTTAAAGGTTCCCCCTCAGCCTTTTATAGAGGAATCCAACAGTCTGGTTTCAGTGTCAAACAGGAACAGCTGGGTTATTGGTTCTTTATAGTAGATGAATGATTATCAGTTAGAGGGGGACTAAAATAGTTTATATTGCACCTCCAAAATACTGCAGCAATGACAGTTTCGGATGTTTTCAAGACAGACAGCCATAACGCTGATCCTGACCACACAGCAAGTTCTATATAAAGTTGAACTAAAGCAAAAACATACAAATATGAATGAGTGTCTGTGTGTGTGTACCTGTTATCAGAGCAAAGTACAGGGCAGAAAGCTACAGCAGTAGCAGAATCACCCACATCCAAGATAGAGGAACATGGTTTAATCTCAGGAGGAGGTACAGAGTCCCCAGAGTTCTCCCATATGCAGGGGCCCCATACTATCACCTGGACACATGCACAAAAAACAGAAATACAGTACTTTCTACACAATGTGCAACTGTGTGTTTATCACTTTACTATCTTCAAAGTAAAAAAAATAAATAAGTAAATATATCACTTCTGTAGCTTTTGACTGACGCCAACACTCAGAATGTACCTTCTTGTCCCGACTAGATGTCACAAAGTATTTGCTGTCAGGACTCCAGTCACATGACCAGATGATTCGGCTGTGTATGGCCGTGTCCTTCCCTGTGCGTGCGTACAGCGAGAACAAGGGCTCTGCATGGAAACAACAAACAGGAACAGAGATTACGCAAACAATGAAATCAAACAATAATATCATCATCCTATGCACAACACACATTTTTTTTCCAACAACATATTTCTTCCTCCACAGCAGATGACCTGGTAGCAAAACTTTGTGTTCTGATTATTGCAGCATGACATCAGCATGTCTGAATCCCTGCTCTACTGCTCTGCAGCAACAAAGCCTCTCCCGAGCGACAAATAAACAACCCAACAAGACAGAGAACCTCATTCTAGCCCTCCATTTCAGTTGGTTTTGGTTTATGACCTGCTGCTGTTTATTTCCCCAGCCGAAGTCATTTCAGACCCCAGATTGGTTTTCCCCAGAGAGCTTGTTTGTATGCTGCTGGCAGCCGCCTGTCTGCACGTCTGCAGTAGCCCTGCTCTCCACTGGTACTCTGACACACACACTGTAGCCGGTATGTATACACAGCTGTAAAACCACAGTGCCGACACATAAGTCAGAGTTAACCACTGTGTTGTGTTCGTGTGTTTACACCCTCCCTCGAAAAAACACACACACATATTTGAAGGTGTATATTTTGGGACATGCATGTGTGTTGTGAAGAAGTTACTTCTTCCATTAACATTTTTCATCTAAGGGACGTGACGGGGTGTTTAGTCCGATCACACAGAGATGGAGACAAAGTAAAGACAGAACAGAGCAGCAGTCAGCTGAAAGACAAGTCGCAAAATACATCAAAAAGATGAAAGAGCAGCACATATAAAAGGCTACACAGATTAGATTTTGAGGAAAAAAGTACAAAAAAAGAAGAAAAAAGAGAAGAGAAAGGTAACTGTGTGTCCTTAATGAATATATCTGGGTGCTTCACCGACAAAGGAAGGGAAGGTGGAAAGGGAAGGGAGGAGGACACGCTGAGACGAAACAGGTGGGAAGCAGAAGATGTGCGAATAGGAGGAGTCAGTTTGTTTGATCAGCTCTGACTTCGTTTAACCTTCCCTGGTCTAGCTGGTGAGACTGTGTTGTGTGTTCTTCACAATCACCTTGAGTGATTCAGCAGCCAACCAGAACAGACGGGATCCCCCCGCCCCAAAACCCTCTGACGCTCCCTCCCCTTCCCTCCTCTCTGACGAACACACACACTCACAGACACACACACACACACCGCCCTGCCTCTGCACAGCCCACCATACAGGTGGATAGGAGAGTGCAGGACTGGTTAGCCTCTGTCAATGCCCATTAAGACAGTCCAGCAGCAAACAGAAACATGAGATACAAGTGGGAGGCGATCCTTGGGGCTTACATGTTGCATTCTGCTCACCTTGAAAGCAGGATTGAGTTATCTGTCTGAGTCAGGGTGCTGAGATTCTCGCATATAAACAAACTCTTCAGGAACCCAGTCTGGCTTACAACAGGGAACCTGCAGAATTGATCCAATATCACTGCTGATTTTTTTCATATTCTGAGTATTTTGTTTGAGAAGTTGCTCTTATATAATGACAGTGACTAAGAGAGGGTATTGGATGAGGAGTCTGTCAGTTACTTCTGTCTCTTTATGTGATCCCAGACTGACTCACTGATGTTGAGTTTAGGGCTCTGTTGGGGCCATATAAGAATTCCTCCTCCTCTTTGTTACTGAATATAGTTCTTTATGACTCTGGCTGTATGTTTGGGGTTATTGCCATGCTGCAGAATAAGTTTAGGATCAATCAGATGACTTCCTGTAGGCACCTGCTGATGGATAAGAATCTAAACAAGTGATGTTCCTGAAACTTTTAGTTTTTACCCCTTTAAAACCCACTGTTGCAAAAAGACAGTTTTATTTTTTAATTACATATATAGCTAATTTTTTTAAGAATATTTGGGTTAAAAGGGTTATGCCAATTATACATAAATAAACAGGTTGTTTCTACTACCATTTTTACATAATGTAACAAGAAATGTGTAAATGTGACATAACTCAGGCCTGAACACTTGATCTGAACGATTTGAGACTAAGAACACTGAAAAATAAAAACAAAAAGAACTTTTTAAGTTGAATATACATTAAAAAAGTAGTTGTTTCTACTATTATTGCAATGTAATTTTTAAACAATGGGCAAATGTGACGTATCTCAGACCTGAAAACATTGAAAAATTAAATCCTTAAAGGAAAATTAAAGAACAAAAGTTGTTAAGTTCATTATACATAAAAGACTGATTGCTTCTACTAATATTTCTAAGTATTTTTTTTTTTAAATGTGCAACACTGATGTATCTCAGGCCCAAAAATACTGAAAAAATAACTTAATACATCACATCCGGACAATTCTTTTTAAATTACGTCAAAATATTAGTCGAAGCAACTTATTTATTTATGTATAATTGACGTAATCCTGTAAAACCCAAATATAGAAACAAATAGCAAAATATATAAAATAAAAAGAAACAAAACTGAGTTTGTAAAATTGCAACAGTGAGTTTTAGGGGGTTCAAAAGTGCAGTTTTATCATAGATAAATTTTTAACATTAAATATAGAATGCATGTATTATATACTAAAAGGAATAGATATGAAATAGATCAGAATTTACTGGGTGAAATGGAAATAAAAAAAGCTGGAGGAAAGAAATTCTGTTGCTGCAAGAAAGGGTAAGGGAGGGACGGTAATCATATAAAGCGGCAATGTCAACATACATATACTCAGCCTCCCATCGCTTTGAAAGACTCTGTTTTCAGAATCAACTTTTCTTTTCGCCATTGTTAAGGGCTAACTTTGACGTTACAGTAGGGTTGCAGACAATAACAGACGCTTGACTTAAATGACGCGGGAATGTTCCCAGGTAACCTATTATTCGGCAAGGCAGCTGTTGCGCTGCATTATGGGATCTGTAGTTTGTGTGTTATCAGCGCTTCATATCGTCGGACCATTAATAACAATAATAATAAATCAATTTAAAATGATCTCGCGGGCCGGATAGGAGTTTGACACACGTGCTCTAACCAATCATGTCACCACCACTGAGTTTAAGTTTCAAAGAGGGCAAAGATCACAGATAAAATGACTGACTAAGAGAGTAATATATCAAAATAATCTGCCTGTGCAGTTTTGGTTTGTCTGGCCATGGAAGTCTGAAATCAAACCAAAGAAAGGCCACTACACCAGGGTTTTATGTCTGCATTTATTCAAACAAATCTTGCAGAACTCTAAAAATAGTTTTTCTTCTTCATCTCAATCCTGACAAGACATGCATGCCAGCATAAATTAGCTATTGAAATCCAACTGAGGTTGCATTAAATATACAGGAAGGCATTTACTGTATCCTGCATATTTACTGCCCATTTGATAACACCATGTTAAATCATTGCTGCAATTACTGTCCTCCAATATTAACTACAGTAAAAGAGGGCAGTTAGTAGTAAAATTTTAATTGCTGTCAATTGATGGAAATATACAGAGAAGACATGTTTAAATTTAAAATCAAATAAGTAAACAATCTTTCCTTTATTAGCTGCTTTTTGGACGAGTTTCAGGAAATGCATCACTTGTTTGGCTCTTCACTGAAATAATTAGGGGAGTCCTTCCAATAAGGCCAGCTTGACTTGGAATTCATTTCGGAACAAATCTGCTCAGTGGGTTTACCTTATTTTAATTAATTTGAATTAGGGGAGCTGATGTTGTCTGCCGGAAGGGTTCCAGTACCGTCTTTTTGTCTTAAAATTCACTCAAACAGATTTTTTAATTAAAACGTAATTCATTTGCACAGCACTGTGAAGAGCTATTATCTCATCCCGAGCCACGCTGCATTTGAAAACAAATCCCAAAAACTCAGTAACAACCATCCTTTAAAGGTAGACACCTTTTAAGTGTCTGCTTTTCCTCCTTTCTCACCTGGATTTTCAGACGTGGTCGGGTTCCGTCGCCACAAAGACCAGGTGCGATCTCTGGAAACAGCCAGCAGCAGTTGTGCGTCAGGTGAGAAGGCCATCTGGGTAACTGTGAGGGTGTGGCATGGCAGCGACTGCAGCTGACGCCATGTGGTTGTACTCCACAGCAACACTGCTGCATGCTCGGCTTTAGACGCCTGGAAAGACAGAGTAGATCAGCTTGTTTTTAGAGAAAAAATACACAAATCAACACTTTCAATAATCATTCCTTTCTGTCTGCTGGCTTACTTTCCCTCCATTTCTTGTTTTCTCCTGTACAAGTACTTTGTAACCTGTATTTTTTAAATGATTTTTACTTACTGGACACTAAAGGATGTAAAGGTGGGTGAAAGATGAATATAGCAAAGAGGGGAAGGCAAGAGAAAAGAAGGAAGGACAGCTGGAATGAGAGTCAAAGTGAAGCAGAGTGATTGGGTGGCGCAGGATGTCCGAAAACACGCACATCTGTGATGGCCAGCTGTACGTGTGTCTCTGTGTGTTTCTGCACACTGCGAAGGTCAGGACAAGGTAGGTACTATCAATACCTGACTGACAGCCCAGCCTAGCCCAGCTCGGTGTGTGTTATGGTGTGAAAATGTGCATGCACGTCATGATACTCTGTCATCTCTGATCTAGTGCCCTTTGGACAGGAGCATCGCGTAGTCCTGAACGTGACATGATCTCTGGTCCGGGTTTCCTCACACTGACCTTGCATGCGGATGCCACCACCGTCCTGGTGCTGTCAGATGCGAGACAGAACATCTCAAAGCCGTGGCCGTACCTTGAGACAGAGAAGGACAATCACTGATTAATCGTGAACAGCCACGGCCAATACACGGAAGGACAGACAGGATCTTAAAGAGGGAGGAGGGCTGAACAACAACAGAGCAAGAGCTCCCCGTCTGAAAGTAAATTAAGTACTCTGATATTCCAGAGCATCACTCAGACAAGCTTCCAGGCCTGAGCCATCATCACTTGCTGTCAGGTAAATAATTAGACAGAGTGTAAAATTAAAAGACTGATCTGTGGTGACTGGTCCTTCTCCTGCTGACAGAGATGAACAATGATGACTCTCCGGCTAATCACTCACAGCATAATTGCTTTTAGCTTGCTATCACCTGGTTGCTTTAAAATGTCAACAAACTGAAATTGTCGTCCGCAACTCAGTGGAAAGAAATTCCTCCCCAACTGGGAAGCTTTCAAATGCTGCAGCAATTTGGCCACGACTGTGAGAGTATTATTTATGCCGTGAAAATAATTCAGCCACTTACTCATTTTAATGTTTCTATTATGCACTAAATGATCAAGGGACATAGCCAAATGGAAGTAGGAAAATGCTTTTCAACACACACAATGTCCACACCTCAAATAAACGGCCATGCCATACGTCATGTTTATGGCGGATTGACTGGTAAATGGATTTAGCATTGGCCACAAATGAAGGCAATATATTCAGCTTGGAGAAAAGGCTCATGGGATGGCAGAAAGGGCTGATTCTGATTGGCTGATGAATGAGAGGTGGGGCAACAACAAGAAGCCTTGAAAGATCCATCATTTTCAGATACAAATAACCCTTTGAGCAAAACTAAACTAACATAAGTCTACCAGGAAATGTTGCTTCATGGAGCCTCTAATGTCTTTAGAGGTAAAAGGCATTAGATGGAAAGAGAAACTCTGGTTATTGTTTCTAACAGCAGGAAACGGAAACAAGCACTCACAGTTTCTGGACTTCAGGCCAAAGTGTGTTCTGGAGAAGATGATCTTCTGGGGGCGGCTCTGAACACACAAACACACAGAAGATACAGAGTTAACCACAAACTTTAATATCCTTGAATAACTGTCATTGGCAGGGCCCTGAAAACTGAGCTGTTTAATAATTCAGATACAATCAGTTTCCAATTTACTAAATGAGTATTACACCCAAATGATTATTAAGATTTTCCTCTTTTAAATTCCTGTACTGTTAAGACATCGAGTGACAGATAGAACACTAAATGTGTGTGCTTATGTGAGCGGAATGCAACTAAAAGAGAAAAGAAAGATCGTAAGCATGATAAAGAGAGAAAGGCTGAGCTGAAAGCCACATGCCACACTTAGAACACGATGATCGCCTCGAGACAATGTTCTCTCACTTTCACGTCGTTTCTTTTTGCATTTAGCTCGCATGAAATCCTCAGCTCTACAACTTGCCGCTTCCCCCTCCCAAAAAAGCTATTTTGAAACACATGCAGCTTTATCTCAGATTTTTAACGGCTGCTGGCTTTGAGGGGGATCAAATCTAGTGGAGCGCCAATCCTCTTCCTCACACTGCAGGATCTGCAAAGGCCCGTGCTGCCTTCGTGTTGCATGTAATTGAAAGCTACACTCCTTGTGTCTTTGCTATTGGTCATCGGCTTCCCATTAAGCCTAATTATTCGTTTTTCTCTCCCTTCACGCAGAATCCAATCAAACAAGTGAAAATGCGTTGTTAACAACAGTTTCCACACTTGGTTGCTCCCTGCACAGCCCGGGGTCATTGATACTTAAACTTTGCAATCACATAAGCCTGCTTTCTAATTAGCATTGCAGATTAAGGAGTGGCTTCAATCATGCTGATGACAGCCTTTGACACCCTGTAGCCCAGGGGTTTTAAAACGCAGCACTATATTGCCTTCATTTGAATTTAGTTCATTTCCCATCTGCCCATTTCCTACAATTAGTTTCTCTTTAGTTCCCTTGTTTCTTGTTTTCTGTTTCCTCTTTGTCCTTTCTCAGCCTTCGCTTCCCAACCCTGTTTATATTATCTCATATTTCTGATGTTTTCAAGTATTGTTTTACTTTTGTAATGAGAACAAAGTGACTATTGTTGTCACTTTGTAATGAGAACCTGCAACTTTCTTGTTTTGTTCCAACATACATATATTTTTTTTAAATTTTGCTTGCATGCTGCATCCTGTCACCTCTTCTTCCCCGTCCACCCCCAACCACCCTTCTCTTGCTGTAATACCATCAGTCTCCTCAGACACTGCACACTCCAGACGTAGAGCAATAACTAACTGTCTGTCTGGCTGCATATCATTGTCTCTTACAAGAACATCAAGCGACAGGCCGACAAGCGCTCTTAAATGTGTGCTGAGGCTGCTCAGTGGATCGCAATGAGGAATAAGAATCAGGCTATCAGACTGGAGAGCGAGACAGGGACGCCCTTTGGCTTCAAAATTATTTAAATGTAGTAGAAATACTTGACAGTGTAGTTTATGTGGCTTTACAGTACCGGTCAGGTTTAAAGGGTGGAAGTAGGACTCCTGGTATTGGTCAGACACACTGCTGAACTGTTCCTCTTCTTCGTTGGTTTTCGGGACAAGGTCACCTGTAATTTAAAAAGATTTGATGATTATGTTAAAAAAAAAAAGGAATGAAAGCTCTGAACTCAACTGAATAAAGCGCACCTGTGTCAAACTACTGCGCTGAGTGAAATTGATTTTTGAATGAAAATTGATTCTTGGCCCCAACATGAACAATGAAACATTCAATTGCACAGCTGAGCAAGTATTTTACCCTGAAATACAGCCTTGTTGGACAGACCCAAGGCAGGTGTGCTGGCTCCTTCAGGAAGGTTGGCAGAGTCCTGGCAAGAACCAATGAAATAAAGAGTGATGTGTTAAAACCTACGTAGGATGTAGTAGCTCTTCTTACAAGAGAGAAAGTTTTGTCAAAATGTGATCCTGGGACAGAGGGCAAACATGTATGTGTCTTTAAAGGGTGGCTATTTCTACAAATGGGATAAATATGACTTTGAAATATGATCATTCAATATTTTCCTGTATACAAGTTTCGGTGTATACTTACACTGGATGTCAAAAGCTTTTGTTTTGGGATTCCAGAGATATTTGCAAAGTTCTCCACAAAATTCCGAGGTGCTTGAAACACTCTCAGGACTTTTTCATCAGCCCCAGATACAAACTGAAACCTTCCAACCATAGCCAAACACTGCATGTCGTATCCGTGGATCTGTGGCCGTGAGATTTCATGCCAGGTTGCCTGCGGTGGTAAAAGACACACAAAAAGACGCTCTAAAGTTGCAGATCTGTTCATGTGGTTGCCAGGGGAAGTGGCAGACTTTTCAACAGATCTCTGATGCTCTGGGACTTAGTTTCTTGGCACTAAATCCAGGAATTTGAAACCAAGCCAAACACAACATTGATTCTCCTGTTCAAGTGAAACATTTCCAGCTTAAGATGCAGACTGTTCTCACGGTGGAAGATGGAGGGTTCCACAGCAATGACCAGATTTCATTTGGCATTGGTGTGAGGTGGCACTGTGGCAATAATCCAAACTGGCACCTTGAATAACGTAACGAAAGCTGGAATCTTGATTATGTTTCTACACCAACTGAATGCTAAACTGCTATGTTCTACCCTGCTTCTAATAATTTTATGTGGATAAACTTAAGAAGTCTGTGTTTTGTAGCATTAATTCTAATGTTACTATCCTGCAGGATTTGCTCTCAGTGACCCCTGACAAATATATATAATTATATGCTTACTTCTGTGAAACTCCATTATCTAGTGACAGAGTCCAGTGACTACCAAAATCCAATCCGAGACAGAGCCTAAACATATTTTAGCAAACCACAACAAGCAGAATATATATTAGCTACTGACTATACCCCATAAAGGTTAATACAATTTTGCCTGTGTTGAAAGAAGAGCAGCATACTAAGTAACCATTGCTACCAGGAGGAAGGCGGAACTAGAGCAGCAAATGATTTTAATGCCAGAACACTCCTCAAATGCTAATGTCAACATGCCAATTGTGTGAAATGTGTCCTCTGATACATATATTGCAAGATGGACAAAAAATGTAGTGTGGTGACACTTGATGTACTGTGCATTTCATTAATAGGAAAACCACAAATGGCTTTGCTTTTTTTCCCACTGAAACTTCTAAAATGCATCCCTTTCTTTCAGGTAAACTAAATCTGATGGGTAATCTATGTATATACTGTGTATACCATGATAATAGTGAATGATATGATAAAACAAACTGTGAGATAATGCTATCCTGTTAATACCATGGTATTTATCTCTTTAATCTCCCTACTAGTGTTAGGCCACTGTAGCAATTATAGATAGCAGAATTGCTTTATGGTCATATGGGATTTATAGAATTATGAAAGTATGAAGAATAAAACTCGAAGTGAATACCAAAAAATAAATAAATAAATAAAAGAAGTTTTTCAGGTGATTTCATTGGGCAATTCCATATGGTCATTTTCTATTCATAACAATACATATAAAAGAGTGTGTCACTAATTATGAGCTTCTGTCCACTTTCAGTATTTTTGTACAATGCACATGTACATGCCAGGCATTATGTTAAATAATTCTGATGCCCAGATGTACAAACCTAACACCTTGTACAGCTGTATGATGAACATCACCTCCTGCTTTGTGATAACTTTTGTCTGCTGCAGTCGTCTTTCTTGTGGGTGACCGCAGTTACATTGCACACTCTATTTGTGAGCCGTTTATTTTTAAGGCTGAAGTTTCATTGTGACTTTAGTCCCATCTAAATTTCACATTTTAGAGGGGATTTTGTGTGTTTTACCTGCTCGCTGTGTAGCTTCCTCCATGGAGTGAACAGTCTGGAGGTCTGGTCTGAGCCCACACTGAGGATGAACTCACCCTCAGGATCCCAGCTCAGGTCCTGGACTGCATTAAAGTGACCCGATATCACCACTCCGGGTCTCCACTCTCCCTGGATAGAGAGCATTGTAATAGTGAGGTTACAAGCCTCTTAACTGCCCTCATTCGTCACCATCCCTGCTGTCTAATGGTAAGTTCCAGAAGTGGTCTATATGACTGGCAACTACTGACTGCAATGTAGGTGTAGCTGTCTCAGAAAAGGATCCCCTTTTAACACCTAAATTACTTATCAGCACCTTCAGGTTTGTGTTAAACTTTAAATTTATCTTCTAACGTCAGTGTAGTTGAAACCCTGTTATCTCTGAACTATCCACTGACACTTCAGACTGCCACTCTTTCTCTGGGATATCCAACAAAGACGCATGCTAAACCAGTCAAACTGCGTGGCAGATGAGACACTTGATGTGATTAATTACACCAATAACAGAAACATGTAGCAGTCACTAAATAGACTACAGAAATGCTGGCCTCACATTGATTTAAAAAGTTTAGGTGTAACTCAGGCTTTGACTCCCACCTCTTCGTCTTGGTCCTTGCACCAGAGATGGAGCGCTCCGTGAAAAGCGTGAGCCACGATCATGGAGCCATCAGGACTCATCTGGCAGCCATAGAAGCCCAGAGTGTTGCCACCAACCTCCCCTACGCGCACCTGGTGTGAAAGAAAAAATAACATGTTGTGGGGGCGATCACTCACTAATCAGAAATATCAACTTATCTGCCTTTCCAACACATTCGTATCAGACATCAGGCAGGTGAAGAACATTTAGTTTCTGGGTCTGAGTCACTGACTTGCTAAAGAGAAAAATTAAAGTAAACTTAGACAACATAAGAAGAAAAAGCAGACTGAAGTAGGTTTCTCTTTGAATGCATCCTATACGGCATGTAAAAAGGTGCTTTATTCTTTTAAACATCTGAGTTTTGTGTAAACCTACACGTTTATAGAACACAAATGAGGGGAAAAGTTAGTGTTGATGAATCTGTTTTCAGTCTCCCTCTAAGACTTTTTAACTAACAGACTTCATTTTGCTGGACAGAAGAAAAAAAACAGCAAATTAGCCTGACAAGTCAGATGAGAAATTATGCAAAATGGGACTTATTAACGTTGAATAAACGCTGTTGTGTTTTTTTTTCTAACAAAATACATTTGTCTAATACATAATGAAAGCAATTGCAGCACAGCATATCACATTAAACAAATAATCATGAAAAATGGCAAAGCTTGAGAACACAGAGGGATTTGCATAAATTGGATTTGGGTGAACGCCTGTGACCCCTGCGTCACGTTCATATAGACATTGTAAACCCTCCATGCGGTCTGAGCTTTCACTGAAAAACCAATCCAATTTTAAAACACTAGTAATCACCGCCTCTCAGGTCAGAACAATGCTAGAAAATAACAATCACTCATTTTGGGATTCTCACCACCTGTCCTTGCTTTTGTGCATAAAGAGCTCTGTATTGAATTCCGCGGATTCAAATCACTACCTGTGGCAGCCTATTTTGATTTAAGTGCAGTTACCAATTTCAGTGACAAATGAAAATTTGGTTGTTAAAACTCCATCTGACGCCATTCAAACTCACTTTATGTGTCTATAAGGCCTTTTGTAATGGCAAGAAGAAAAAAGAACAGAAAGAAGCAGGTGCATTTCAAGTAAAACCGAAGTGTAGGCGTTACAACAGAGTGTTACAGCTAAAATGAACAATATTTAGCAATTAAAAGGACTAAAAAGCTTCTCCTGATGTCTAAAAATATAAACTCCATTACAATCTGTATTCATTTATCCGTTCATTGAAATTAATACCCAAAGAGAGCAGAAATTACAAACTAAAATAGAGGAAATGAGACAATATTAATACCTCATCCTGTTGCTTATGTAACCAGCAGGATTCGACGCAGGATTATGGGACTAGACAGAAATAACTTGAAACTCAGTGAAAATTAATCAGAATATTTAAAATCTGAATTGTAGGAATTCTTGTTTAGACAACAGCGAGCTATTCTAACCATGAGCTGTCTGTGGTTTAAGCTGCCACTGGTTTGTGCAGGAAAATCTGAATCTCATCCTTATAATAGGATGCACAGTGCAAGACAGAATCTACACTCTCCCATGACTTTGAGAGCGTTTTGTACACCAGGTTAACTTCTCACTGCCTTGAGGAATTCAAACAATTAAAAGCTTTACCGGGCCCTGAGGCCTTGGATGTAGACTAGACCCAAAGGGGAGATCTATTCAAATCGATAGCGGGCGATCCGACCCTCGGGAGTGATACGCTGCTCCCTCTGCAGCACTGTGTTCTGAACGCAGACACGGCTATACACAATATCTCTTTCATCTTTAATTAGCGTGCGCCTTAAATGATATGTACGTTGGCTGTGAGAAAATATGAGAAGTGCTAATTTCATACTCAAACGATTAAAATTGGAAGAGTTTCACAGCTGAGCCGGCTATCGTTTTTTTTGAAAACAAAAAGCGAGAGCATGTTCAGCTGTGGCGGTGACCTGAGGCAGACTGCAGAAAAACACACAAATGTGTATCCACGTTAAGCAAACAACTTGAAAGCCTACACACAAACACACCAGGAGAAAGACACACAAATCTTTGCTCTGTCTGTCTGCTGTATGTAGCAGTAAAGTGAGGCCCTCCATCATCCAGCCTTCCTGGTCACTTGCATTGGTCATCAATGACCTTCAAAATAATGCCTGTATGCAGACTGAAACACAGCGGAACTAATGACGGCGATAAAGGCGTGCCGTCACTTTGAATGGCACGATCCTCCAGCTATCCAGAGAGAGAGAGAGAGAGAGAGAGAGAGAGAGAGAGAGAGAGAGAAAAGAGAGATGGGCAGGAAGAAACATAGATGGTGAGATTGAGAGAGATCGAGATGCAACATTAAGCAGATTGATTTTAAAATTCTGCACACGAGAGCCAGTCGTAAATCATGCAAAAACTCACAGAGGCAAAAAGTCGTCATCTGTCTTGTTTACGAGAGGGGGAACAATATGGATGCATGGAGGGCCTTATCGCTGGGCAGTGGGGGCATTGAGGGGGGAATACAGCAAGGACAGCAGAGGAGGGAAGGCATATATCTTTCTTGGAGAAAGGGTGACGAGCGCCGAATGAGCTTAGCCGAGCTGAGAAAACCCGTGCAGCGTGGAGCACAGGTTTTCAAATCAACTTTTCAGCATGCAATCTTGACCGACAAAGTGAGATGGAATCTTGCCTTCATTTTTCTCGAACATTACAACTCAAATTAGAAGGGACACAGTGAATGGTTATTGTCATTTTCTATAAATCTGCTGATTTCTCTTGATCAATTAGCAAAATATAGTTTAGTGTAGCATTAAATGTGAGAACACTTGTGTGCCCAAAAGACTGATTGCGGTGTTTTGAATAAAAGTCTAGCTGAACAAATATTAAACAATGAGCCGGGCAGCAATTAGAGTTTTAATTAAGAAAGAATGTTAGTTACACATTAAAAAGCTCCTTGGTTAAAACTTTGTGTGACCTCTGGAAACAGTCATTTTGTGGATAGTGGCTTATTATTTAGTAAACATAATTAATGTTATTTTATTAGGCGTTATTAGGAATAACATTAAAAACAGTTCTATGTTTAAAAAGAAATATTTTCATGGTGTTCTGGCTGAAAGAGTTATTTCATTGGTAAAGCTTAGCATCTTCTTTGATTTTCTGTTTGTGCATAAGGCTATGAATAATAAAAAATACTTTGAAAAAAGGGAGAAAATAGTGAAAATGTTGCAGAGCCCCGGTGTAATTTCTTCAAATTCCTTTCATTGCCTGACCGAAAGTCCAAATTTCAGAGATATTCACGTTTCGATAATATGCAACAAAGAAAATCCTCCCATATGGGAATCCTGAACCTGCATGCTTTAGTTATTTTTGCTTGATCTGACTTAAAGATTTCTCAGCTTTCTGGCAACTGATCAATATTTTTTCTCAGCAAAGGAAAGTATTACCAGAAAAATCAAGTTTTTAAGGCATCGATACAGTGATTTATATTCATCCACACACAAAAAATATTTTAAATTATGAACTCATCTTGGACTCATTGTGGCTTTCCTTGTTGTGCCATGTGGCCAAGTGAAACTTGAGTAGAGTACATACACCGAGGTCTGAAAATAGGTTATCTCTCAAACCCACACACAAACTGAAGGCATTGTGGTGGCCCGCTGTGGTCAGTCGGAGATGTTAATTACCAGTGTGTCTCGTTAGCAAGATGTGCTTTACGCAGTGGTGGTCCCCGACCACCCCACTGCTAACCCCGCTCTCCATTAAATCTCACCAATTACTCTAATCAGCGTGAAGAAGCGAAGCACTTCTTTGTAAAAATCGGCTAATTAAGACACACATGGCTGGTCATTTAGCGCTGTGGAATCTGCTCTGCCAAAAACTTCAATCTCCTGAAGAAAAGCCTTTTCTGAAGCTTATTCAGGTTGCAGAAAACACTCAGAAAGTACCGAATGCATTTAATTTGCACTTGTACAGATTGGGACAAAAAAATAAATACAGTTCAATTCTCTGAGGTTTCATTGTTGTACGTGTGAGTGTGTGTGTGTAGGTGTGTGTGTGTGTGTGTGTGTGTGTGTGTGTGTGTGTGTGTGTGTCTCACAGCTTCAGAGGTTAAGCTTCCTTTGTAGGTAGGAAACATGTCAGTTCAAAGGGTTTGGCTCTCAAACAGAAATAGAGGAGGAGACTCATATTCTATGCACTTTTACATTCAACAAAAAGGTTATTTCAGGTGGGGGTGGGGGTGGGGTGGGGGGGGTTTAGTTTTTTTATTTTTGGCATCAAGAGGAAAAAGCTGGAAATGTGCGGGGAAATTGGCCACACCAGACTTGACGCCCACCGCTAATTTTTCTTTTCCACTGACTGCCTTTGGCTAATCATACTGAGAAGAATATGTGACATCAGCGCTGGCTTCAGGCCCTAATCATTGTCCCTTTGTCAAAGTGGAGAGTCAAGACTTTCATGGTTTCCTCCTTTCTGTAGTCTTTGTTGCGTGCTGCTGTGGATGTGAATAATGAGATCAAAGGTGCAAAAATGTAAGTGATCAAAGTGTGGAATCTTGTTCATTGCCCAAGAGTGTGATCACACTCAAGGTGCCTGCTGCGGTGAGGTGAGCCACTTTCTGCTCAACGGGATGTGTGTGTGCATTTGTGGGACACATTCAGTCAGTCAGGAGCGTGTGTCTGATATTTTTTGCATTTTTGATACGAATAAGTGTTCCTGTGTTTCTCTCAGGTAATCTAAGGTAGCCCTAAACCACCTGAGAATATGCCAGTTGTGTTTATTAAAAAAAAAAGCTGTGGGGCAGATGGCAGAGAACAGCTTTTTCTTTGCCATCCACACTTGTGATAAATTTAGCCCCATTCTGGCACAACAGCAGTTGCAAAAGAGAAGAGGTGGAGGGGAGAGAGAAAGGAAAGAAGGACAGAGATAATGAGGGAGAGGGAGGGAAAGAGAAAGGGAGGCAAGTGGATGGAGGACAAAAAATAATGGAAAGCGGTTGTGGGGAAAGAAATGAGAAAGGTAGCGCAGAGGCTATGGCACGTCTTCCACTGGCCTCTCCATCTCCTGTCGGATGAGCTGGGGAATGGGCTGTAAAAGAGGGGGTTCAGTGTGTGTGAGTGATAGAAGGGAGATGGGGGAGGACAACATCAGCTTGTCTAAGCTCACAGTGGTGTGCCGGGTTCGGCGCCTCTTCATCACTGTCTATCACTTCTATTCCTGACACCTCAATGTCAGCGAGAGTGGAAACCGACGCAGGAGCACTGACAGCGGGAGAGGGGATACTGAGGGGGACAGCTCAGGCTCCAGATCACGTCACGAGTAACTGGAAGGAAAGCTGGCAGACGTAGAGTGGGGAATTGGCTCTGTGGGCGTGAGTGGATGTGTGCACAAACCTGATATTGGCCACAGAAACTGATTTATTCCGCATGTATGTGTAGGGTCTGCCTACATCCTCACTGCATTCAGGTCAGCACCTACCTGCTCTATCCAGACGCCAGATCCCTCCTCGGGAGCCCAGAGGATCATGGTTTTGTCCATAGACGCAGAAAGCAAACTGAGAGGCTGTTGCAGCTCGCCACCTGCAGAGGGAGACAGAGAGATACTGAAATATCTATGCAGGATTGGCTTTCATGGCTGGTGGTCTTGTCTGCTTGTGACAGGTTGCATATGTCTGAGAATTATAAGCAGACTGACGTAATTTTTAAAAAAGTTTATGTACTGTAAATTTAGTTTTTATTGCTAATCATGCCAATAATCTAAATGGTGCTTCTATGATTCACATTTAGGGACGCACAGTAACTAGAGCAGCAATGATGAGCGCGTCTCTCTCTTTTAAAAGTTTTCCATATTAAATTTGATTTAGTACATCATTTTGTAAAAGCTGAATGTTTCTTTTTTTTATAAAAAACACATCAAGCTGATGGTGTTGTAGTTAATAGCCTCCCAAAACACAGAGATAGCTTCAGGCAAGAGCTTTTTCCAAGCAGCAACTACCTGCAGAGTGTATTTTTAAGAAGGTTTTCTTTTCTGATGGTTTTGCCTCTCATTTGGACGCATGCTGTTGTGTCATAATTATCATATGCAATGGGGAATTTTAATAAGAAATGTAAATATTATTTGTAGAAATGGGAAAATAATCGAAACACGCAAAAAATGCATTTAAATATTAAGCAAAATACGTGACTGCTTTAATTATGCGGCTTTACTTGCTTGAAGTATCTAAACATGTAATGTACACAAAAACTGAGATCTGTGTCAAGTGATGTAATACGCTTTCAAGGCAACCAGAGTGTAAGCAGAAGATTTATCACATCCATCAGCCTTTCCCTCGAGAACTAATTAAGCCTGTAACTTTTGACGCCTGTGTTTTTCTGTTTCCCTTTAAATTGTCACAGTTTCTTCCTGGTTTTTGTAACCAATAGCACTGAAAGACAAAAGGGGGAGAAACAATGCCTCTCAGCTTTGTATGAGTCAATCTATTCACTTCCACTCACTGAGGAAACTGAGCAAGTGATGGTAATGTTTTGATTGTGTTTATATAACAGATACTAGCAAGGACCTACTGGCAATTTTCTAAAAATGTTGTTCAACGTTAGGCTGTTCTTAAAATGGGCATGACAGTGACTGATCGAGGTACCTTTGTAGAAGGGAGGCTGCCAGTGAACT
The DNA here is from genome assembly GCF_021347895.1 of Acanthochromis polyacanthus. Classification (NCBI taxonomy): domain Eukaryota; kingdom Metazoa; phylum Chordata; class Actinopteri; family Pomacentridae; genus Acanthochromis; species Acanthochromis polyacanthus. The sequence continues at coordinate 29,476,775 of NC_067123.1, read as the reverse complement.
CCATACACCCAGTTCTCATGACCTGCCAGAACCGTTTCAAGGGACACAGCAAACACAGAAGACGCGTCTGCAGCAAGAACACAGAGAGATTCAATGAAGATGTAGTAGCGATATCCGTTGTGTGATGCGAACAAGATACAGTAGCTGATGCGGTACAGATTTTCTGCACCTCTTTTTTGTGTCCAACTAAGAAGAAAAAATGATGTAACGCTCCATGAATAAACAATTTAGTGTGTAATAAAGGTAAACATTAAACCATCAAACGGCATATCTCCTCGTTTGGTTAATTAGCACCCTTTTTATAATCAAGCCAGGGTGGCACACTTACCTCTCTCCTTCACTTCAAAAATGTCCTCTTTCATTTTGATGACGGTGTGATCGTCCTCTGCGTTGGTGTCTGTGCCAGACTTGGCACGCAGCCTCCACAATCTGATGAGAGAGTCCTGTGAACAGCTGGCTAATAACAGCTCCCCACCTGAGTGAGTCAGAGAGAAAAACCTGAAAACCTTCCGCACTGCAAGACACTTTCTGTCAGCTCTTAAAAGTAGCCTACTGCAGAATGTATCCATCTTCCCATTATACTATTTACTGTGTTGTGGCACTTTGATGAAAACTATGTTATCATGAAATACAGCGGCATTGGTGTGGTGTAAAAAGTGCAATACTTTAGGATCAGACATTTGAAGCTTAGTAGTTTATCTTCTTCAGGTTTAAAAAACTGTAAGCCTACAATAAGAGATTTTATAATCTTTTGGGGACAGCACGGCCAGCTGTAACACAAAACAATGACAAATTATTGCCTTATAAATTTAATAAGGCCAAAATACTCTCCAACATTTGACTCTTTATCGACACTTCCATCTATATGTTCACTTGCAAACTGCTAACTTTGTCATTTGGTGCTGGTTTCATTGCGAGAACAGAACCAGAAGTTAAAACTAAGAGAATGAGCTAAATGGTGCAATAAAGTCCATAGACATAGATAATTTTATGCACTGTTAAAATAAAATGTCTTATTAGAACAGCTTTAAATAAGACTTCCTGTTATGCTGACGGATGAGACTATTTTTTTAGCATTTAGCTTGACGCACGGCTAATTATTTTTAGACCGGTAAAAGTTGAGCCAAGCAGCTCAGCTCTGAGCTGAACCTTCGTTTTCTGGGTTGTAGTGCGCATTAAAGCTATTATCCCCGGAGACTTTTCATTTCTGTTTCATCAGCTATCTGTTAGAACTGTAATCAAGGCATATGAGAAGATTGCTGATGGCTTTGATGCAGCCAGTTAGACAGCAGGAGCGCAGGCCAAATATACACGGACAGGTGGTAAACAAAGAGCGCGCCACTATTCCCGTGTGTCCCTGTCTCTCACATTATGCGATTCAGTTTTTAGTCCAGTGGGCACTGCTCTGGTTTTATCTCTGCCAAGATAAACAGGCATAATAAATATTCCTCTGTTGTGACCACCTAAGGCCTGCTGACAGTTTGGAGAGGGAGGCCATTATAGTCTGTCAATCATGGCATAATGATGCCAGTGATAATGACAACAGTGATTTGTACGGCGGCTAATCTGAAACCCAAAACTCCACGCGCTGTTGAGAGATGAATATTTTAATGCAACACTGTTTTTGAAAAGCTGTGTTCAGAATCAGACTCAGAACTAGAAAAGCCTTTATTGCCAAGTGAGTACACACAAGGAATTTGACTTGATGTATAGAGAGTAGTGCCTAGCAACAACAACAGACAGGAAAAGAATAAATAAACAAATCTAAATAAGAAATGCTACAAGTGTAAGAAGTATAAGAAGCAGAGTGTAAAAGTAAGTGTAAAAAAAACACTGTGTAAAAAAAAAAAAAAACGACATAAATGTGCTTAGACAAGGGTAATAAATCAGAATATTATTTAAACTACAATATTGCACATGAGCTCCACACTGAGGCTGCCATCTCCGGCGCCATCTTGGATTTCATTTAAAAAGTCATCAAATTAGACTAATTTTTCATCATTTTTTCTTTAATTTTTAACATCTCAACATTGTGGTTTGCTTTTGAAAGTGTTTTAAGAAGAATGAAAACCCTACAATTCTGATCATTTAATTTTGAGAAAAAATAAAACTACAGTGTAAAGGAAGATACTAGACTGGGCATGTGAGTGTCCCGTCCCCCACACACAATTCCCATACTACTTTAGCTGATTAAATTTTTATCAATATTGAGTGACTACTAGGCAAAGAAGAAATGTGATTCTGAAAAGAGATTAAAGCTAAAAATCAGGAAACGTCCTCATGTTCTGAGCCCCAACATTTAACAGCTATGACAAACTGCACCTCTAGTGCAACAATTTGCCATCTGCTAAGCCATAAAAGAACAGCATGATTTATTTAACTACTATCACAGCAGAGAGAGGGTTTTGACATTCCTATGGGAATACTTTACATAAACAAACTTCACTCTGTCCCTTTGCTGCTGGCTCGCGGTTCGGCAGCATCGAGTATGTCATAGAGTGTGAGTAGGAAGGAGACACTGGTGAAGAGGGCTGGTTAAGGAGATGAAGTAGCTTTTTCACAGTCAGAACAGTGGAGTAATGAAGTGTCCTTGAAGAGGGTTATACAATTAGTAGAGCCTGGATTGGATCCATGCATTGCCATGTGCTATCAAAATACTGTGAATAACACACTGGTTGGTGAAGCTGATCTTTAGCCAAAAAAACGTTGAAACACTGAACATTTTAGACATTTTCTTGATCTAAGAAGAGAACGTTGCCTTTTTTGCTCATTTGGTTTTTGCTTTAACAGGGTCAGAAAAGTACTTCTCAGCTTTTCTCATCAAACTTGTCGAAGGCTGTGACTGGAAATGCATCTCTCAGCATTTAGTCACCAACATGTTAAAAAAAACTTTTGAAAGCCCAGTAAGTGAATCATCCAGTTTTGCAGGCAGTTTGTAGATAAACCAAACAGCAGAATTACTGCCTTGTTGTATCACTGCACCAACCAGGTGCAACACAATTCACATCCATCTCTGTTCAGACTTGACCTTTTGGATATAAAATGTCATCACTTCATCATTTTGTCCAAGCACACATATGAGTGAAGGTTATGTCATGATTATTAGCAAACAAATTCTTAAGTTATGTCCAAAAACTTGCTCTGTGAGGTGATCTTGGCCTTTGACAACCAAATTATTACCACTTCTTCCTTGAGAAAGTAAACATTTGTACCAAATTTGAAGAAATTCCCCTAGCTGTTCAAGAGATATCCCTTCCATGGACAGATGGACAACCACACAACATAACGCCTCGCCAAAGTGGAGTCATAACAGAGAAAGCAAGTACAAGCTTTTCAGATTTCAGAAGACAGAAGGTACAACAAAAGCAACAAACAGGTAATTTTACAAATGCATTTAAAAGAACCCATAACCTACATCAACCAAGCCCCTTATTCCATCTCATGACATCTTAAATTTGCCATCTACCTAGATCATCCAAGAATTAGGACGGCGCTAAAAGAAGCTAACATTTTAGTGACATTAAGCTCTTTATTAATCATCAGCAACCATTACAACAGTGAGCCTAGAATATAATTATGTTTTTGTCAACGCAACGTGGATGTCTTCTGTTGTGACATTTTTATACTGAGTGTCCTGAATGAATTCTTTAGCTGTGTTTTTAATCATGCACTGGTTTTGCATGCTATGATGTCAAAGAACTAAATTTTGATTCTGATTTTTAATTTTTACAGAAACATGCCCTCAAATATATTATATCTGGAAAAGAGCAAAGAGAGATAAAACAAAAACACTAACTCTACTATAAACAGCAGCACTAACCTGTAGATGCCCACGCCACTCCACGAACCCAGTCTTCATGTCCTTGCAGTGTCATGGCTTTCTGGAACTATTGTAGAGAAATTTAAAAAGGTCAACTGCTTCTCTGAAACTTTAGAAATTCAAACAAAAAAGTTGGCCTGTAATACATGAACGAGCTGCTCCCGAGCGAACATGGATCGGACCTCACCTGTTTGTCGGCCTGCACATACAGATGCACCCGAGAGTCATCACCCCCGCAGGCCAGGATGGGAACTGTAGGAAACAAGGTTTTCACACAGGCATGTAACCTCGCAAACACACATAGCGGGTGGCATGCATTTGTATCAGCATCTAGATTTTATAGACGGAAGCAAGGTGGAAAGGAAAGATGAAGCACGGAACCCAACAGACGAAAGGCACGTAAAAACAGCAAGGCAAAATGATGTGAGACACTTCAAACGAAGACTGCAATTTGAATATGACATTCGGTTACGGGCACTAAAGCAGTGGTGTAAATTGAGATGGATGGCAAGAGAGGAAAAATGTGTGCGTCTGTGAGAGTGTGTGTGAGACACAACTTAAAGGATGTCTGTGTAGGAACAGCTTAGGCTTACCTCTGCTGCCTGGCAACAGTACCAGAGAGACATCCATCATGAAACCACTGCCAAACGATAAGTTACGGAGGCACTCAGCTGAGGAACACACATACACATGGAATTAAGCTTACACATACACTACAGTAATACTGTTGCACAACTGAAAATTACGTATATGATGCGAAATATACGGTCTTGTGTGAACATATATAAAAAATTTAAAAGATTCTTTTTTCCTCTGTCTCTTATGTAGGGGAGCAAAGTGTACTTCAAACAGCATAACGTAGATCATATTTATATCTGGGGATATAACCCAAGGTCATGCCTACTTCACAAAAACACTGGCATAACATGACTGTCAAGCTGCGTTAATGTTCTTATACGCTGACAAGTGGGCAGAAACTTCCAGCAAAGTGAAGCTGTTAGAGATGACAACTTGAAAAAATAAAACTAGGTATAGCCAACAGCAGCTTCGAACAACATTGTTACTCAACATCACAAAAAAACAATATTGAAATAAACAGATGTGCTTATTCTGCCAATTTCTGTCATTTGGGAAATTAAAAAAGGAGTGGTTATACAGCAGGTTTTTATAGCACGTTTTTCTGTCCACAGAAAATGAAGCCTTTCAAAAAAACAATATTGATAGTTTTGTTTCCTGTTTTACCTACATGTTAAGTGACCTTCAAATTAAGATTATCTATTGCAAAAGGATGGAAAAAATATAGATACAATGTTGTAGATATGATGCAATATAAACAGCTCTGCAGCAGAGCAGAGGTGACGCAAAGGATGATGTTGGTGGTAAACACTGTCATTCACTCCAGCAGCCACTAGGGGGCAAGACAGACAGTAACTCAAAAAAAAGTGACTTCCAAAAGACTGAATTGATTATAGAATAGGTGAGTCTGTTACTGCATACACTAAGAGTCCAGCCCAAACCAGTAGCACAAAATTAAGTTGATCTTTAAGATTGTTCTTCTTTTTTTTTTTTTTACCTCTTCAAGCCACTCTCAGGTAAAACGAGTAAAACTGAAATATCAATGTGTGATAAACTTGCTCACGCGTCATACATGTGCGTCCTGTGATGACATAATCACAAACAGACATCATTTTTTTAGGAACTACGAAAAAGCTTGACATCTGCTGTATCAACTTCCAACTACTCAAATTACAAATTGAAAACAATGTCTCTTTACATTTCCCACATTTAATGGCAAAAACAAACCAGTAATGACACAGCCTAAATAATGGATGAATCTGTCAGTTTTTCTGCCTTTTACCTTCTTTGGTGTCTCTGCAGAGCCACAGTCTAACTGTGGAGTCTGATGCTGAGGAGGCCACCAGGATCTTTGAGTCCTCCGTGTAGATTGCATCCACAGCACACACTGGCCCAGTGTGGCCCTTACACTCCACTGACCGGGTGAACTGGAAACAACAGTTTTGATTGTTTTATTTGGTCAATTTTCTTCATATAGCATTAATTTTCTTCATATAGCATCAAATTATAACATATGTGCATAGTAAGGTCAGTATTCCAAGGAGAAATCTGATAACTACCCTATGAGCAAACAAGCTACACGTAGGTGAAAAAATAAAGAAAGTACTTGAATGTCTGGCCCCTACAATAAGTGGGTTTAGAGGCTCTGATAAGCTCCCGGACATATTTTTTTAAAATATAGTTTATTTTCTATGATCACACATTTGTATCCGATTGGGAATGGTCTGCTTCCATCCATAGGGCACAAGGAGTCACTGAATGGTTAATTTGTCACCAGTCTGCATTTATAAAAAGAGGTGGGAAAGCTTGAGTCAGAAACAGCATCTCACGCATCAGGTGGCTTACCTTCCCATCTCGAGCCTCCCAGAGGAAGAGTCTGTTGTCTGACCCCCCTGAGACAAGATGGCACTCTGGAGCTGTGACAACAACACAGTTTTAATGGTTTGGGGTATGCAGTTTAGGTGAACTCTGCATCACACAATGATATTTTTGAACAAACGTTTATCTTACAATGTGGCAGCACTGTAATATAAGATAGGTAGAAGAGAGTGCAATAGAGCTGAATGGATGAATATTGCTGGAATAAAAATATTAATGTTAAAGTATGTAATACACAGCACATGCAGTGTATATTTGGAGAATTTACGTTTTGCAGTAGTTGTTCAGTTATAACTTGATTTTAGTTCTGTTCGGTACTAGTCTGAATAATTTCACGAGCTTGTTGTGGAAGAAGTTGACTGGTGTGCAAAAAGCAGTAATATTCTAGTGTCTCAATGGAGCAGATCACCACAGCCAATAACCCTGAGAAGCCTGTTCAGGATTGTAGCAGCAGCACAAAGCTCAGTGCTTTAAAATAAGGCTAGAGTTGATAGCAATATTTGGGTTGTCATACGAAAGCAAAGAAACAAAACCACAACGTAGAAAACCAGCTGCAGTTACCTAAACTGGTGACTACAGATTAAAATTAAGGTTCTCTGATCAAGATAACTTAAGTCTTGATAAAACATGCCATGTGTTGCTGTACTTATGCTGTAAAAGCAGATGAAACAATTATGACACAACGCCAATAAAACATCTCACAACAACTACAGCAGTAGTTTGACAGGTTGACACTCACCACCGTCCTCTTTGTGAACCCACTGGACTGCATTCACTCTGCCTGTGTGTCCATTCAGCACAGCGACAACCTTCCTCTCCTAAAGTATAGAATGTGTTTACAAACTTATGAACAAAGCGTATCTTTGTTTAAAACTACAGTAGCTCTATCAAAGTTAGCTGCTAACTGCTAACTTCGCAGTAAAAAATGCCTTTTTTTTACTACCTGTGGGTCATACAGAGCCACTGAGTTGCAAGTCCCAAAAGCAATGGTTCCTCCACGACCCCAAGAAACAACATTTGGGGTCCTGTTTGCACAACAAGCTACATGGCATGTTTCTATTACGGGCGCCGCCATCGTGAAAGCTGAAGTTGTGTTGTTACAGCAATTGTGACCGCCGGAAACGGAACTTTGGTGACAAGGGTTCCGCTACAGCTTGACGACGGGTAGAAAATATTAACGCTATTGTGAGATATTTTTATCGACAGTTTGACATTCATCCTATGCTCTAACCCTTCACTATTCAGTTCGATATAATTTATTATAGCATATGTTTTTCGCATTTTGTGATGAACTGTAACACTGACTCTAATCTGCACTACTGAGTAAATTCCAATAGATGGAGTAAGACAATCACAAAATCCACTAAGAAAGCTCCATTCACTGCAAATTGATAGTTCACGAATATTTTAGGCATCATATTTTTTTAATTTGTCCAACTACGCCACTAGAATTGACTTTGTAAAATTAGGAAAACAGTGAAAATATTTTTTAAAAATGTTATTTAATGCCACTGAAGCTTTTAGTGAACTAATATAAGTGGGGTGACATTGACTCGATTATTTATGAGTCTGTATAGATTTTTCTCTCTCAACCCAACAAGGAGTCAAAAGACGGACCAAAACAGAGCTGTTAGGGATTTAAAGCCTTGTTTGGAGAAATTTCACCTCAATCGATGGCTAGAGAAGGTTGACTCCCACATTTATTAGGCCACCACACCACACTGCACTAGAGATAACCCATGCATTTACTGAAAAGTATAAAAATTGAAAAAGGCAATGCTCTCTATAAATGCCATTCTGTGCATTTTTGTTAGCATATCTAACTGTCTGACAACCTCATTTAGCAACATGAAATGTTTTAAATATATTTTTTGCCTGGTTCTAGGCAAATAAACAAACAGAAAATATTCTGCACTGCACAAATGAAAGGTGACATTTTGCATTCTACTTGAAAATGCTCCATCAACAATCAAGATGCCACACTGCTATGTAAGACTGCGTTATCCCCTTGGCAGGTCCTGATTGAAGGTGACTGGTCACAGCTGAGGTAGCTGCCAGCCTGACAGCCCTGCTTATTTTAAAATAATAATAATAATAATAAAGCCCCTAAGCCCTTTGGATTTTAAAGGTTGAGGCAACACTTTGGTAACAAGAAGTTTCCAGGCACCCACTTGACATGATCAGAAGGGGAAAAAAAATGTGATGCTGTCTGTGAAGCCCTGAGATGATATCACAAATGACAGCGCAGCAAAGACAAACAGGGATACAGCCAAATAATATGAGGAAGTGAGAATGGGCTGGAGGAGGGGTGCGCTGGGCCTTTTTTTGGCTTGACTCTGACAATGCTGACTTGTGGTATATATGCGCGACAAAGACAAAACAGACACACTGTCACCAACACTTGGGTAGAAAATAGATTATATTCGTCTTGCTATTGTCGTCCTTCCTCACTCAGTCTCAGTGTAACAGGATTTAGACAGATTTGGCAGGGTGAGAGAACTTCTCTGGAGGATACCCATGCATCCATGGCTCTCATCTCCGGAGTGGCAGCTCGGCAATAGCTGGGATGCAGCCACACAGCTGCGTCCGTGAACAAGTATCTGTCATCTTTGTGCTGCTTTAACTATGCATTTGTCATCCGTTGTTGGGGGAAATGCCTGTACCTGCTTACATAATGCGGGATTAATTTGATCAAACGTAACAGGTCGGTGCAGCAGAGGAGGGGTGCATTTAGGAAAGATCCTGTCCTATTTTTCAGTGCCTGCACAAAAGGGACTAAAGATATGCAATTGTGCAGGATGCTTTGTGAGCATGTCTTTACACCGTGGTGACAGCAGCGCCTGCAATTTACATTCTCCAGCACAACTATTTCTTTTACCTGGCAATGATGAGGTCGCCCTGGGAGAGCGCCGAGATTTATCGAGAAGAGACACTCTCCATCCGTTCTGATGCCCTGATTATATGGCGCTTGAAAGATTAAAAAATAAATCACAGGAAGATCAAATTAAAACCATATATACAGTGGAGAAGTTCACAGATTTAAGATTAGTAATCAGGCTATAGCATATGCTTCAGCCAGCAACAATAAATCAAGGTTTCCCGTCCTTTTCTGGACCTGTTTTTGCATTAAAGCAATGGTAATTTAGTTATAAAGCATGTCATTATTTCTATAAGAGCACAAAAGGAGGCTTCATTTGTTCTCTAAGAAATCCTAAAATACTTCAAATATATTTTCATTTGTCTTTAACAGAAAGTAGGATCCTGACTCCAAAATTGCTCTAAAATGAAATTCCTACTAGAGGATTCAAATCTCACTGCTCTATGCATTAAGAATTTATGAAAGCAAAAAAATAATGTTTTACAGTGCAGCTAATGTCTTTAAATGGCAATTGCTTTGCCACCAAGTGCTTATAATTCTGTGCTCTGAAGCCGTTTAGGGAGACTGGATAGCAATTTAGGGAATTACTATAATGAACTTTGTACTTGGGGGGCTGATGGATGATGTATGGAGCTTCTGTTTTCTTTTATAATAACATATTCTTACAGTGTCTTTCTCATTAGATGTCATTTTCTTACTCACTCATCCACAAACAAGCATATTTTACCACTGACAGGTTAAAACAGTGCATGCGGTGTGCCCATAATTAAACTATTACAATGATAAGATCTGACATAACACTAGTGTTTTGCAACAATTCACCGTGTATACTTGCTGTGAGCTCTTTGCTCACTGTGGATTTTAGAAAACACTGCGATTTCTTTTTTTTGTAAGGATAGTGCGCGCTCTGTATGCAATGCAATTTAACAAATGACCATTTACTGTATCCGTGTCATCTCCACATATCCTTGTGTGTTTACATATGCTGCTGTTTCAAACTGCGGAGAGCATCTCTGACAAATGAGGCAGCCTTCAGATATGCCGGATGAAAACTGAATGATAATGAGTATATGCGAGGTGTCCATGATTATGTAACAAAAAATGGAGATGCAGAAAAAGCCCGAGATTACTGAGCTGCATGGCACTTTGCTGCTGCCTGGTTTTGTTTACGTGCAATTAAATTAGCCTTTTCCCTGAGGGTGCCTCTTTGGCAGGAGGGGAGCGGCAAATGACAGACAGATGACCTGCTCCCTAATAGCACTGCTGCTTTAGTTAACTTTTTATTAGAACACGTTCTGTCTGATTTCTCCCCAGTCTCCTAATTGTGCTGTGCATGTTATTTGCATTGACAGTAGCGTAATTTTTCCTTTTTCCAGAGGCTGTATTAACATAAACATTTTTAACTTGGCTTACGTTATAAACAGCGTTAAACTGTAAAACTATTCAGTCAGTCAGTAAAAACAATGCAAAGCTCGCTAAACATCCTACCAGGGCACCTCACCTCAGTTTGAACTCCTTTCCTTCACAGATGAGGCCTCTCTGGTGACTGTATCGTGCTAAGAGGGTGGGTTCAGCTGCAGGTCTCTGTCAAGGCCACAACAGCGTTACATGCAAGTATTCTGAGTGGTATTTCTTTTAAGCAAGTAAATGTGACCAGCAGGCAGAACCTGGCAGCGAATGTGTTGATCGTGGTGCGATATACAACAGATTAATCTACCGAATACAAATGAAATTCTTGTACAAAGAAGGTCACAGTCATGTAAGGACATGCACATTCAAGGCATACTTTCATATAGGCATGAATTGTTTTCTCTGGCTGGAATTTTTCCGCTGAAAAAAATCCGTCAGCATTCAACCACAATCCCCCCCTTTGAATCCTAAATTTCAATCTACTTATCCAACAGGGGAATATGACTGAGTGCACTCATTTTACATCTTGCAGTGTGCAAAATCACTATCTCTTTAGGCTCAGCAGTTCCTGTCCCAGGAGCTGTGCAACCAGAAGGAATGATCCAAAGAGAAAGAGAGCGAGAGAGAGAGAGAGAGAGGGAGAGAAGTCAGCACTTCGAAAGCACAGACAGAGACAGAAGCAGCTGTTAGCAACACAATCACACTATGCATAAGCATCTTTTATTTAATGAGTAATACCCTTGGACTGTGCTGATGAGAATACACAAAAGCGACTTCCTGCGTTTATGAGGTTTCAGGCAAATTGTCAAAATGCAATGTGCCTAAAAGAGATTAGAGACAGTGAAGTAAATATTGAATATTCCAGAACAAATGAGATACTGTTTAGAAAAACGCACCCGTTTCGCAGCTTAGTGTATGGCAAATGCAGTGAGAACCGATACTCTGGTCGTTTGAGAGGAAGTTATTTGTCTTGACGATAACTAAACTACTCCAATTGAAAAGTTAAAGGATGTATCATATTTCTTATCTCATTCTTCCCCTTGAACTTATCGAGTGTGACCAGAATAATTTAGGGCGACGCAAGTTAATAAAGCCGCACGACGCAAGTAGCCCAAGTGGAGTTTGTTATCGTTCTATCAGCTGGAGGAGTGCCTCAGTGCAGATTAGCAAAAAACATACAGATATTATCTATTTGGTAGTAAAGCCATTCATCAAAGTCAAGCACAGCCTTGTCCACTCAGAGCAGCAGAACGGATTGCATGCCTTCATAATGATGCACTGTAAACGAGTGTGTGTGTGTGTGTGTGTGTGTGTGTGTGTGTGTGTGTGTGTGTGTGTGTGTGTGTGTGTGTGTGTGTGTGTGTGTGTGTGTGTGTGTGTGGAGGGAAACCAATGTAAACAGGGAGGGTTAAAGCATAGCTCTGGGGTTTTAAATAAATACTGGCTGGGCCCAAGAGAGGCAGACAGCTTTAACACACACAAAAACGCACACACATGCACTCGCACACTGAGCGATTGTCTCCACTGCTGACACAGAGTGTTAGCCAGCCACCATAGTTGATGATAAAGCAGGCAGCAAAAAGCCGTCACTAACAGTGCCACAGTGCTTATAAGCCGTATCTGCTCTCTGCCATCTGCTGTGTTTGTACTATGAAGTGTTACTCACCACTTGTCATCCAGTGACTGCACTTGTAAAGTTAGAAATAGCTTCTGGAGCCACTTGAGGATACAGAGAATTTGGCAATCATTTGGTCGGGCTCAGATACTGGCAGCAATAAAATGTGTTGAGTCCTATTATGGATACAAGTCACTGGGTCACAAAATAGGAAGAGGACCAAGGCATTAGTTGGATAAAACTTTTGTTCCTCAATTTGCAGCGCAGCAGCAGGGTTCAAAGAACTCCTGATGTGTGCAGTTTAAACATATATCTTACAAAGACTAGATCTGAGGCACTTTTTAGCTTTTTTTCTCCTCTTGAGATTCATATTGGAGGAATTTGGGAGAGATTTGAGGCTGAGTTGACGTTTGTAGATAATGAGAATTGGGACATTTATACTCCTACATGTATCAAACTTACTGCCAAAGAATGAAAAACTGAAAAAAAAGTTGCGAAAAAAAAGTCTATAACCACCTTCAACTCTAACGCACACCTCTCACTGAAATGATTGTTTTTATTGACAGGTTTACAATAAGCCTTTGTAACCATATTCTCAGTCATCCATTCAAAATCCGTCAGTGGGGGATAATTTTCTTTAAGTCCGAGCACAAAGAATTCACACAGATCTGTGCATCCCAGATTGTTTTCAAAAACAGTAGCTGCTTTATCATGCTTTGTCATTGCTTGTTTGCGGTTTAACTGGCTGCAAGCAAAAAAGAAAAGCAGTAAGAAAACAGAAATATACTTGTGTAGTTTAAGAGCCCATCGTTCTCAGTTTTGACACTAAGATCATGGAAATGAATGCCTTCTGTAGACAGACAAAAAAAAGTGAAGTTTGCAGGGGTTTTTTTTCTGAAGACAGGCACACAGTTCCAGTCAGCGTGCAGCTGTCCCGCGTGGCTCAGTGCAGCCGGGGTTTGTGTGTTTGGAGGGGATGATAACGGATTCTCACACTCCAGGGGATAATGTGGGATTCTTTGTCTCAGGGATCAAAACCAGAGCTGGTGCTGTGTGAGAGGGAAACCATCCCTTCACTCTGTGGATGCAAAGTCCTCTGAAATCTGCATGGATGGATGGATGGATGATGAATGTTTTAAATGTAAAAATCCTATAGAGCGTGTGAAATTTGCATGAGCGGATGATGAATGTTTTAGAAGTCCTTCAGGCCTGTACGGCATCAAGTCTTGTTATGCAGATCTGGACAGCACTGACATATCATCATTTGAATTACTTCTATATTAAATCAATGCTGTTTTAACTTCAGCTGGATGAATGTAATTGCCATCTGAGGGAATGAGTATAGTAAAATCTATCAAGTGTCATTGTGCACAGTGATGAACTGCAGTATGTGTAACCCTGAGCTTCACTTAAGCAGGCAGCAGTGAAAGCTGTGTGTGTGTGTGTGTGTGTGTGTGTGTGTGTGTGTGTGTGTGTGTGTGTGTGTGTGTGTGTGTGTGTGTGTGTGTGTGTGTGTGTGTGTGTGTGTGGTTGCCCACAGTGGTGTGCTGCAGTCCGCTGCCGTAGTTGAGTAAACTACATGGACATTAGCGGGCGCAGCGGCGCAACCACGGAGCCGGAGTGGATTAAAACAGTGTGCGTGTTGTGGAGAGCCACTCGACTACCGACTGTGTAACCGAGCGAGAAGCCTCCGTGTGTGATTCGCAAGTCCGTTACAAGCAGTTTGCGGCTGGGAAACAGCAAAAAGCAAGAGGCTCTTGGTAAACTCAGCGCTGCCGTGCATTGTGTGTCAGCCTCGGCGGGAATGGCTTCATCTCCGTGCGGCAACAGTAACTTTGATTCCGGGCTGGAAATCAAAACTCGCTCGGTGGAGCAGACGCTTATTCCTTTAGTTTCGCAGGTGAGTACCCGGAAATGTAAAATTAGTCCTGTCTGAACCTCTTTTGGCTACTTTTAAAGCGCATTTCCCCGTTTTACAGCTGTTTTTAGTGCTCGTGAGGCGAACTCTGGATTCTCGTGTTTACCTGTTTGCATGGTTCCTTCTCGTGCTGCGTTTAAAGTCTGTCCCACGTGTGGAGAATTTAATGACCCGTAACGTCGTATTTCCTCTCATGTAGTTGTTATCACTAACAATAAAACATTACAGCTCACTATTTTGGCGACTGTTGTTAAGTTGCACGCAGAGATCAGAGGTCATCCAAACTTTAAACATGTAAATCATACAGAGAGAGTTAGCAAATTGAGTTGGAGACACAGATTTAGTTGTTGTTGGGGAGAAGTTGTCACACTGCAGAATTACATAACACATTCTGCTGTAAATGGGGAAGTAAAACTATTCCCCATGATCAGGCATCCAAATAATAATAAAACTGATTGTGATGTTAATTCCTTATTTTCAGCATGCATTTTCCTGGTAGTCTTCAAACTTCCCTTTTGAGACCAGTGTTGCAAAAGTCTCCAAAGTTTCTCCAGAAGTTGAGATCTCCCCTCTGAATGTCCTGAGCTGGACTGTGACTCCCACTTGTGTAATTGGGCCACTTTGAGGCACGTGCTTTGTTTTTCAATAAACACAGAAAGATGAAAGAGCCACTTTAAGGCCACTGCACTCTTTCAACAACTCCTCTCTTGCACACTCAAAAACAGGAGTCCCAGCTCTAAAAGCACTGAGCTCAGGTCAATGAGTTAATTAATCATTTAATTGTGTAGTGCAACACAGTGTGGCTGCAAACTCTCAGCTGTTTTGTGATGCTTTAAAACAAAACAAAAAAAAACGACTCTAACCCTTGTTACTGCAACCATTATCTCACTTTAGGTTGCTAATTTCCATTCTAAGAACAATAGCAGATGATTAATTTTGCGAAACTTCTGTTTTTAGCTTCATTTTCCACTGTTGTTGTAGAGAATGGGAGGTGGGCTGGGCCACCTGAGTAGTGAAACAATCACCCGTCTTATAAATGTCCCCTTGTTGTGCAGAGACTTGTCCTTTATTCTTCATTTCATCTTTTTTGTTACACATTTCCAGTACATTCATTTGCAAATGCCCTGCTTTAGCCTCCTCTCTCTATCTGTATTCACCCTGTGGTCTTGAGCAACGGCCCACCCACAGCACATCCTATCAACAACGAAGGATGAATGCTGAAAAGTTTCTTCTCATGTAGAACAATGCATTTCAATGATTTCTAGTGTTGGAGTTGGTGCCAAATTTTGTCACCAAGATTTCCATTTTGCTGCAAATACTTCAGCTCCAAATATCCACTTCCTTGATTATTAATCAATAGTATTGGCTGCTAAAACACCGACTTTTGGGTTGCCCATGACACACTCCCCCACCTGTTTGAGTGCTGACAGCCTCCCTCTCTATTCACCGGCTCATTTAAAAGATATGAGGTCATCCTGTGCTGAATGGATGTGGGTTACTTATCAGAAAAGGACATCTGTAATGGGGATGTGCTTTCCACACAGGCTGTTCATTCATTTTAGATCATTTTGATTTTTAGCCATTCATAAGTACGCCTAAAAGATAGTTCAGAAGTTCTCATTCTGTATGAGAAATCAAGGTTAAATCCAGCCAAGGTTGCGCAAGCAGTAGTTAATGTAGAAATATTTATTGTAAAGACTGCTGTAACAGTGCGCAAAAATGCACTCTGTGTTATCATAATAGCATTTACTCTTCAGCAAACTTACAGTGCACTCCTGCCCGCTGGCAAACACTTCAGTCTGTGCTATAGCATAGAGGAATGTGCTGTATATGGTAACGCATTCAGCATATTACAGTTCACCGTTGAATAGTGGGCCTCAAGGACAATGTTTCCTAATTTTCTTTTTTCTCAGTGTGAGGCATGTCCCCATAGCAACAGAGCTCTGCAATGCTGAAAGAAATCACGTTTCCAAGGGCCGTCAACTCCGAGTGTAATTTTTTTGTTGTTGTTGTAATGTCATCAGAAGGACAGTTGCTGCTGACCGGTACATTAGCTTCACCTGCTGTGAGTGTTTTTCACCCAGAAGGTTACATTAAAAAAAAAAAAATCTTTATTAGTGCATATATGCAGAAAGAGCATGTTTTTAGAGCTGAAATGATGAGCCGATTAACAGAAACACTAGCAGTCTAAATTGATGTTCTTCTGCATCATTTCATATCTGGTAATTCTGGACTGTTGTTCTGACAAAATTAGACATTTTTACATGATTTAATGTACTTTAGGAGCTCCTGATGGCTATTTATTTGCTATTTTATGATCACGATATACGATAAATCCGAATATTAATGAGAAATTAGGTGGTAAACTTGGTAACCTGGTTTCTCACGTAATTTACATGGATTTTACATGATAACAAGAAACAAGTTTATTACTTTGTGTAACAGTTTTGTAAATATCCAAAAAGTAGTAGGTGTGGTAGCTTCCTGTCTTATAGAAAACAGAAATAAAACAATGAAGAAACATTGCTGCTGTTTAATGTCCTTATTGCATTAACAGAACAACCTGAGCTCCATCACTTTTTTATATTAGTGTGTGTTTTGACGTGTGCGCAGAACCCAAACCCCAAAAGAAATCTGTGTAACTTCTGTATATGGCGATAGTGAATTAAAAGACTGAAGCCTAACCAAGCTGTTGTAACACAATTACCGCCTTAATGTGTGTAGGATAACTCAATTGCAATGTTTATGTGACATTTGCGAGAATCAGTATTGCCTTACGTAACTGAATTATTATACCTAATGGAAACACACCGGCTGTGAGGGATGTGTTGTGCAGCTTTTCTTCTTAAGGAGCTTTTGTATGTATTTGTGCGCATCCTCGTGTGTTGCCCGGGTCATTAGATAACCATCACGGAGGAAATGAAAAAAGCAGCGTCGGTGAGGAAAAAGTCGACGTTTGATAAGGTGTCACGATGTGTTCTATCTCCTTCGTTTATTATTCCTCTCCTTTCCTCTCCTCTCACCACTATGACGTTGGTATCCTCAGGCCTCGGTTATCAGCTTCACTCCCACCAGGGTGTAATTATAGGCCTGGGAGACTCCGGCCTCGCACTACGTACATAAACACAAACTAGACAGATACTTGCAAACGGTCCCACCCACGCCTTTTCTTTTCTTTTCATGCTTGCATGTTCACCTGTCATGCTGATTCTGTGTGCATGCATTTATGTTTCTGACAGTAGGTCTAAATGTCAATTCCATTCCCAGTGTTACAGCTGCTCGGAGTTTTTAGCATTTCAAATTTTGTTTTTATGTGTCCGAGTCCTGTTTTCATAATGGACCACCTGGATGCTTTTGCATCCTCCATCATTTTGACCATTCACTTCTTTTCCCCCTGTCTTTTCAAAACAGAAGATGCTGCTTCTTAATTTAGCAGAAATGGTCTCCCCAGCTGGAATTTGCTAATGTGTTTTGCCTCACCTTCATCAACAGACTGGCATTGAGGGCCACGGTGGGGCTAATGAATTGCTCTGGTGGTGGTCAAAAATGTAATGGGCATCACACAGAGAGAGGGGAAACTGAGCGAACATGTCTGCTATTGTGTGTGTCCTACCTGTGATGTGGTCTGTAGCCAGCTGGAAGGCAATTAGCAATAATCTGGCTGCTTTTTCCTGGCTATCTGATTCCTGTTTTGAAGTGGTGATTAGTGAAATAACCGTTCGGTTCCTGGGCCGTTATAATTGAGGTGTGTTTTCCTTTTAAAACGCAGCAGCCCAGTCCGGGTTGTGGACACGGTGGTCCTCGCTGATGAGGTGCAAAGGTGTTGTTTTGAGGCGAGGATGTGTGGGAAAGAATCGTAGTCAGGGAATAAAATCTCAGACTTTGATCAGATTGCTGCACGTTTAAACACTTGTGACACCCTGGCCTTGTGATTACATAGCTCAGCTGTCTCCATCATTTTACTTCAGGACTAAGCCAGGAGTTTTTTAAAAGATTTTCTGCTATAATTGGGCCTGGAAAATCCGTTCTCTGTCCAAGTTTGTTAGCATCGACTTTGTCATGCTTGCAGGGGTTCTGTGGCGCTTGCAGTTTTGCCTTCTGATGTTCTAAAGAGCTGTGGATAAAAAATAAAAATAAAACATTTTGTGAACATTTTGCTTTACAAACGGGATTGAAATGGCATATTTATTTCCCAAACAAAAGCTCAGTGGCAGTTTTGAGGATGTGATTTGCTCAAAGCGTTACCATTTTGTCATATAAATTCTGCATTAAACAAAATGCTGACAACAAAGGGGCTCTATAAACATACTCCTAACTTTAACAGCTCTGTAAGCACAACCATCAGTCACATTTTCAACCTTCCCTCTGGAAATATTGGAAATGGAGTTTTATTAAGCTGCTCTTTCCCTCTCACTGTTTCTGGTCCTGTGGTAGAGTGACATGACAAACGTCCAGGTTGGGAAGTTGTTTTTTTTTTTTATACCCAGACAGAGAAACATTACTGTTGCTACGAGCCCTAACAGATCTGCTTCCTCCTGCCGTATGATGATAATGAAGACAAATGAGCCTCCGGCATGAAAGTAAAAACCACATGAGGATTACAGCGTGAGCATGCATGTGCATATACAATCCAAAATGTTGTCGAATCTCACATTGAATGGGTCAAAATATCCCTTTATTGTGTGTGTTAGTACGTGAGGGAGAGGCTTGATTGATGCCATTGCGGTTATATCAGCTTATTTGGTATCCGCGTACTCTGACGTGTGATTGTTTCCTCACAAATGAAATCAATAACACAGATATGTGGTGACAGTATTGCGGTTCCATATTTTGTCACCCGCATTTTGTGTTTTGCCACTAGAACTTATCACATTTGACAAACTTTGAGGCTGTCACCACAACAATAGTGCACCTGATAACACTTTTCCAGCGCGGGTCAGACCGGCACCATGGGGCCACCATTTTTCCTGTTGTGCCGTTATCAGTGGAAGATTTGGCCAACATGTCCACCAGCAGACAGTCACACTCATTCCTTTGCCGTTGCAGTGTTTATGCTTCCTCTGGCAGAGCGTGCGGTTTGGTGTTTTGTTTCAGCGACCTCGGTTCAAACATGAAAATATATGATTCACGGTGAGCCTGACTCACATTATTGTTGAATAAATGACGGTCTGAGACAAGTCCTTGTTCAGTGGTAGGTAGTGTACACAGTGTAAAACCCTCTTTCATCAAATTGAAATGAGACGTAATTCTACTCAACTCCCCTTGTTTTAGAGTAAAGTGGCTGCATTAGTCAGCTAACTTTGTCAATTTAGGGAATTCAGATTCTCTCTTCGGATGATTACATTCACTCCACTAAAGCTCCCACCTTCACTCTCACATATTCTTTTTTTCATCTCTGCGACACACACACACATGTGCAAAGCTTCAATGACCAGTGGTTCCCCCCTTGTCCTCCCTGTTGAGCTCTTCTCACTACTGCTATCAGGGGAGTCATTACAGATCGCTGTTCTCTTTAAGTGCAGATAAAAGGGTCTGTCTCACACGTCGATTCATTGACCTTTCCTCGGCTAATATACTTCCAGATGAGAAAAGTGTGTACTTTTGTGTGCTTGTTCATTTAAATGAGTGTGATTGCACGCGTGGACCCGAAACCTCTAAATAACCCAGACTGTGAGTCACCGAGACAGAGCAACAGAGTTAACTTAATGCTGTCGCACCCTCTGCAATTTAAGTTGTTTGAAAGCTAAAGATAATGGTGAAAACCGCCTTTAATTGTCTCAAGGAAAGCTTCCACCTCCGACCAAGATGCATTGCTGTAGCTGGGAGGCTGATAAAGTATCGATTAAACACCCCTATCAGAGAGCCTCAAAGTGGCTTTACCTGTGCACTCATTGCTCTTCCAATCTGACAAACAAAAATGGAAAGCAATTTTAGGGGCCTGTTCTCAAAAAAGTAGGGCTCTATAGTAGTTTTTAGTCATGCAGGGTTTAATTTAAGGTTTTGTGATGTCAAACACAGAGATTTCTGCCAAAGGAAACTGCCGCTAATGTGTTCTTATCCACACGAACAAGGACATTATCTCTGTGTAAAGACGTTGCTATTGATTTTTTTTTTCTCAAATGCAATTTTTAATTCTGGTATCACCACAAAGAAAATTCAATTCACCACAGCGCTCTGTCAAAATGATTTCTTCATTGTGTTCCACCTAACATGCACCCTACGTAAGAGGTTCTCCAATGCCTGCAAAGGCTATTAGAGGCTTAGCATTCTTTTTTAGTATCAAGTGACTGCCTGGCCCATTACCAGCCTGTATTTACAGTATATTCTTGGTTTATGATGATGAGATAGTGATGAGACATCTCATAAGTGTGAGCACACACAGGAGGAGATCTGTATCAGTGGGGATATGGTGCTTAATGTAGCGTGGGGTTCTGTGCTGTCCAGCCTCACTGGAAGCATCATGTGGATTGAAACAGATGCATAAACACAAGGCAGAAGCACAGACAAGGACACACAGCTTCACATTAATTACTTTTCAGTCACATGGGAACTGTCTGTGAACCTAAGAGAAGCAGAGCAAGCTGTGGCTGGTAATATTTAATACAACAGCAAAATCACAGTTTGGTCTACAAGTAAAAAAATGTGTATTTGGCTTATTTTTCTTCAGCACCGATGGCAAGTACAGAGATATAAAGATGGACAGAAACATGAGGTGTCACTATACATGCTGTCAGGACAAAAGAGGCTCAAGAGTGGGACAGAACAGACCACTTACTGTAATCTTGTAGGCATGCAGTCTCCCATCCGCCTTGTCATGTATTGCCAGCGATATCACACAGCATGTCTATATTGTCTGCTGCCCGGACAACCACAGGTAAACACATCACTATTTGGCAGGCAGCTGTTTGTCTCCCACTGCTTTCCTGTTGGCTCTTTCTTGGCTCGGCGTAGTGATAATTCTAGTCTTGAGCACATGACATTGACTAGGACAGTTGTTCGCACTGTGGGGTTTTGAGGCTTGCTTGGGGAAGCTCTGCAAATTATGATCAAGGCTGGAAACTCTGCCAGTTATGCAGTTCTCTAAAAAATAAGTTTCATAAAATGCTGCATAAACATGCAGTGTGCCATCTTTATGGAACGCAAAATCAAAAGCTGCCTTGAAATATTTATTTTGGCATCTTGTCCTCACCGAAACTGCTACACCACTTAGTCGTTATTATGCTTTTCACTATATGATCGACCAGTGCAATACTTCATAAAAAAAGTTTTGTATTTTTCTCATATAAATAGCAAGTTCTAGTAAAGACAAACTGAAGTTTTGTAAGTTTTAATAGGGAAAATATTGGGAAACACTGGATTAGAAATTCTAATGACACTATAAAAATAAAGTCTGCTATACATAAATGCTGTTCTTTGTTTTGGGTATGAATATTCTATAAATTTCCAAAGTGTACTTGTCTAATGATTTTTATCTTTTAAGGTCATGCAAAACAGAAATATCTGACAGTCATCCCAGTGCTGTCCAAGTCATGGTGTTTGTTCTTCTTTCCCTTTCCAGCAGCAACATTGCTGACTGTACCACAGAGGAATCCTTTAGTCTGGCTTGTATGTGTTAATTGCTTTCTTCGAGCGTCTTTGAACTTCTCCCCCTTCGATAATGAGTTCTTTTAAAGAGATGAGGTTTGACATGACAGAACAAAGAGAGTGTGAAGGACACAGAGAACACAGAATACCAAACATTTTCTTATCTTCACTAATTTGGAACAGTTGGAAATTACTTATATTTAAAGTTTGCTTTGTCATGCCAACCTTCTCCCTATTGCAAACGTACATACTATGTATATAGTAAGTATTGCTGCTGTGCAGTTTTCATCGCAAATGTGGTTATCTGATCAATTCCACCGTATATTGGATTGATAAGTGTTCCACTTTTTGACTTTGTGAGATAATATCTCTTCAAGTGGGTACAACTCTCAAGTACTGAGCACACACCGGAATCCTTCACTTTATGAGGCAACTTCAGGGTGTTGGTGTGAGGAAGTATCAGTATGTAAGATGATGTAGCACCTTGTTTGTATGCCATCCGCCCTTCCTCTGTTGCTCTGGCCAATTTCCTGATTTTGTTTTCCTGTCACACACCTTACTCGCTTGCTCTCTCATTCTGTCTTCAGCCTCGTGCTTACTTTCTCCCCATCTCTCACTACTTAGACCCCTGTTTTCTCACTTTTAATCTCAACCTCTCCAGAGAGTCCGGTGTCCCTGTATCACCTCATTAATTATGCAGCCAACTGAAAACCTAGCCACAGGCTACAGGTATTGCACAGGGCTGAAAAGCTCAGCCTTACCACTTCTCTTTGGATCTTTCCTTTCTTCTTTTCCTGTGCTGTAAACTGAGACATAATCCTCGGCCCTGCACCTATTCTGAAGAACAGTAATGGGAATAGCATGCGACCAGCTGAGCCAGATTTGGCTGTCCCCCTTTCGGACACAGAATACCCGAAAGTGATCAAAAAATGGTGGTGTTCTTGCCGTCTTTTGTCTGACCGTCACATATCTTCAGGGGAAATGTGTTTTGAAGCCAATGCAGCGTTGAAAGCACAATTGTAACAAGATAGGATCTTAAACAAGACTGCATACCAAGAGTAGGACAATATCATTTTAACTCGATACTGATAAGATTACATAGAGGTGGTACTCTGAACAAATCCAGTTTTGTTCTCGAATACTATGGACGACTGAGCTGTAATTATCACTCCCAAATTTTCACAGGCTGTTTTAAAGTTGGGTATACAGTGTGCAGCAGGGAAACTGGAAGAAAAAGCCAGATTTTTTTTCCAATATCCCATTATAGAAAGCAGTCAACCAATCCTGCTTGTAGGGATTCTTTGCATCATGTGTTCTGCTTTGAAAGCGGATGAGATATAAATATAAAGACAGCTATTTTGGCAGTTTAATCAGCCAAGAAGGAGCTTATAAACCACAGATTCAGTCTACTGCAGATGCATTTGTCCTTCCCAATCAATAGCATGGGGAGGGTGCTCTCATGTTGTCACTGTTTCTGGATGACTGATACCACTGGGTGACGGTCGGTCGGAAAACACAGTGTACGTGTTCACTTAATGACACATACTTAAAGCGCCAACACCTATAAATAAGTTAAAGTCATTCCCCTATAAATAAAGTTGCGGTTGTTCTGAGTATTTCTTTGGGTCTCTTATTTGAACAGCTGAAAGAAGCTTTTGAGGAGCTGATGATATGAAGTCCTTGCCTGTGCATGAATGTAAGAGCCGCTGATAGAGATGAAATGAGAATTTATTATGGGTGGCACCTCATTTTCAGGGATCACTTCCTTTTGTGTATTTAGAGTCTCCCGGTACTGGTTCAAATAAATGGTTTTGCGGTTTGAAATAGTGCCCTGATGGAACTCCAGCCACTTGAAGTATTGGGTATGTAGTGAAAGCGTGTTCCCTAAGCCCCCGATGAATGTGTTAGAGAGTCTGTGTGTGTGACAACACAGGCCATTATGCAGTCTGAAATCAGGGGGGCTGCATTCCTTCAAGGGCTCATGTTTCGTGCTTCTGTTTCGGTGTGTTCAGCGTCTGAAATTGTGGCTACATATTCTTTATAGCTGCATCATGACTGGGGTCAAAAGTCAGAGTCTCAGAGGGTGTGACCTTTATGCACTCCATACTGGCTGGTATGCATGAGTTAGTGCTATTCTCCCCAAGGGCTTGAACTGCGTGAAGCTTTCTTTCACTTTCATCATTGAGTCATCCTGCTCAGCTACTATCTGTTTGCATCGAGGTTTCTGATGTTTGGTTTGACAGGCTTCATTGATTTATTAATGCAGCCGTTCACTTTTTAAAGTCTCCTTCTGTTCAAATGTCAAACCTTCAAGACCACATCCTTAGAAGTGTTTTTTTTTTTTTTTTGTCTTGCTCCGGGGTATGTAGGTATGTAGAAATTATTATTTCCACACCTGACGTCTTATCTCTCCATCTCCTTTCTTTCATCTGAGTCTTTAAAATTGTACTCCTGCAGGCAACTTGAGAGAACTGTGTTTCTCTTTTTTGTTCCTCAACAGGTGACTCAGAAACATTTTTGTGGTCAATTTGCTTCTTCATTCAACAAAAACAAGCCAGTGCCCTTATCAGGTGTATTAGGTCAGCATCCACTAAGCAGCCATTGCAGTCACTCTTTTTTGGTTTTTTGTTTTTCTTCTTGCAGCACATGCTATCACTGAGGGAGGCTGTCACAGAGCCTGGTTAAGCCACTTTCACACACTGTTCACCGCACACTATTATTTGTCCATTACTTGTAATTACCCATCATGATGACTGATGGAATGTTTTCGAGGCTGAGTTGGCAAGCAGTTAGGATTATCCTGTTGAGGACTTTATACAATTACCCAGTCATTAAACACGGCTCAGCGTGAGAACGACCTGAGGGGGGCGACTTGCCAATGGCTTCGTCGTATTGTTCGCACCGCCAGGTTGTTTGGGCTGGCTGTTGTCGTCTTGCTAGGTTGCATCCAAGAAAATGACTCGAGGATAAATGCCCGAGCGACGGCTGCTGCTCTGTGTCAGCGCGCTCGGCAGTCATCGAGACCCAACTGACTCAACACGGTCGAAAGCTCGCACACGGTATTTTACTTGCAGGAAATCGCTTTGTGAGAGCCTTTTTACGAGCTGATGATGATTAGAGGCTGCAATCTCTAATTCTCTCGACTCTTAAGTTGTGGTTTTGTCTAAATGATGCTGGCTGATGATGGATCTGGAGATAGGTCTCTGACAGGTTGTTTCGATTTACAGTGCCACCTCTTTGGGGTTTACACAGGTACTCATCAGTCTTTTACTGGCAGCCCAGGAGATCCTCACTGAGATAATTGAAGAGCAGAATGAGGAGTACAATAGAGCCTCATCAGGCGCTAGAGCATGCCCTTTTCATGTGCTTTCATATCAAGTTTCAACAACACAAAAGAAATTGTAGAGAGGAACAATCAGCCAGATAGCAAGAACAAAGTAGAAACAGTGCTCTGGGCCACGTTGTCCTTTTTGGTGGGTCCAGAGGCTTCAAAGAAGAAGATTTGTTACAGCCTATGTAAATTTTTTTACCATTTCCCCTTGTTTCTTTTGAAGGTGTTTCATCTCACAAGGGGAAACTGATCTAAATTATTCAACTTGTCGGAGAAAATTGTTTTCATGTCCGTCTTTGTGCAGCTCGCCTGCTCTTGTATCCAAAACAGAACACTATAAACTGTGAGATAGCAGGATTTAGTTATTCATTATTTTCTTTTTTTTTGGTCTGTTAATTTTTACCAACATCAGGCCACATCTACAATTCACTATTTTCTCTGCCTCTTCTCCTCCTAAAGTGTAACTACTTGTCCAATTATATGAAAATTCTTTTCAGAGCTGCATGTTGAAGTATGATTGTGAAGTATCTGTGCAGAGGCCTCTGATTTATGCTGTTTGGAAGTTCTAAACTTCCCCTTGAACGTCACCAGCAGCTGAATCTGATTGAGAGATTGAGGACCTCACATATAGATGTCATCTGTGATGTCTCAATGTTTTCCTGCTGTTTTTTGCGTCCTTTGTTACATTTGTTTGCCAGATTAAACAAAGACCATATCCTTGTCAAAGACTCACCCACGGAAAAGCATGAAGACAGGCGACCCTCTGAAAATAACCTGGTCCTCTATGGAACAAAGAGGCTAGTGTAGCCTGGAGAAATCGGTGACTGCATATGGTGTACATTTCCAAATGGGTGGGATCTCATCTGCATCGCCCCGCTGCTTGGCTGGGCCAGAGATGTCTTTGATATTGTGTCTTGGATGTTTTGCAGAAAACCTAGATCAAAGATGTCTTTGCTGTCAGGCTGGCTGCCTTGCTTTCACTATTATAACTGTTGGATCCATGTAAAATGTCTTACCTCCGAGTAAGAAATTCTGTCTCATCAGTATACAGCGTTGTTTCTGTCTTTTGTGAGTTTGACGTGAAGTTGAAGTTTTGAAGTTGACATGACTTACTTCACACTGTGGGAGAGACTATTCCTCCTAGCTATTTTCAGTGGATGAGGTTCAGTCTTTACATCTTTTTTGATGCAAAAATGTATATTTTGCTTATTCACTCCCACTGAAATATCCATTGAATCAGCTGTTATCAGTGTTATTCGGCTACAAGCAGTTTCCCACCATTACAGGTGCATTACTGTTATCGTCACTCACATACAGGAAGGAATACATTTAGACCATCTTCAGTATGTAAGCTGGATGTACATTAAGAAACACCAAAGGAGATATGTTTGATTTATTGATTCATTACTTGCCATAGCAGAGCCAGCAGGGAGGTATGCGACCAGACTGACTACTTTCATTAAAATTGCTTAAATTGTGTTTTGCTCAAAGAAACAAATGCTGTAAATATTATTTTCAGCTGCAAACTATCTGATGATCTAGGTAGAATGAGGTTTTGTACATTTATATTTGCTTAGAGCACCAAGTATATTCATTTTGGCTCATTAGAATCACTTTTCGTACTTCAGAGGCAGAGACCTGAATCTATTCTGCATCTTCTGCATCATGGATGACAACAAGTCCTCCTAGACATACCGTAGAGGTGGTATAAAATAATTTATCAAAGCCCTGTTTGACCAGCATTCACAATGAGATTGAATCTTAAAATTTCAGTGAGGAACTGCTGTGCTCATGTCTATACAGTGTGAAGCCAGCGGCTAACTCGTCTCAAACTAGAAACAAGGGAACACTGCTTGCCTGACTATGTCCAAAGGTGAACAAAAAAATAAACACAAAATCCACCAGCCAGTGGCTTTAACGCTCACTCATTAACACGCATATCTTTGTTTGCTTAATCCCAAGAATATCACTGCCCCTGGCCAAAAAAACGTCTGTTACATAACTTAAACAGCTAGATGTTTTTGCACTTTTTGTTTGGATTAAGTCAACAAGATAAATCATTATTTACTCAGCTGTAGAGTTGCTGGGAGATGTTTTTTTTTTTTTACTTGTACAGAGCATGGCTACCTGTGTTTTAACCCTCTAATCTCCCGTGCAATTGCTGGGTGTTTTTGGTTGTTGTTCTCGTCACATTTTTACTCACTGCAGGTTCATTTTTCTCAGCAAAATAAAGTCCTGTACCTCTGTGAATGTAGAGAGACCTTAAACGTGTGTTTTGTGCAATATAGCAGCATCATGATGTCACATATTATTTAAAGAAATACAAAAAATGTATATCTTTAATTAGTTATTTTGCAAAAATTGAGAGAAACCTGGGGGTTTTACCAATACTGAAATGAAATTGTAACTCTTCACACTATAGTTATTTTCATATTTTTATTTTAAATTTTTGGTTTTATTTTTGTTAAGGACCTGCGCGGTGGATGGTGGTTAGCACTTTTGCCTTGCAGCGAGAAGATCCCCGGTTCACATCCCCACTTTCCCGGAATCTTTCTGCGTGGAGCTTGCAGGTTGTCCCTGTGCATGCGTGGGTTTTCTCCGGGCACTCCGGCTTCCTCCCACAGTCCAAAAATATGCTGAGGTTGATTTGCAATTTTAAATTGTCTGTAGGTGTGAATACAAATGTGATTGTTTGTCTGTATGTGTACCCCTGTGATAGACTGGTGATGTGTCCAGGGTGTCTCCTGCCTTCACCCTGAGTCACTTGAGATAGACCTTAGCCTGCAACCCTAATGAGGATTAAGCGGTGTATAGATATCGGATGAATGCATTTTTGTTAGGTCCCTATCTGCAGTGTTTAAACACAGCCTCCAGTTCAGGTGAACAGTGCTTTGAATCTTTTACTGCAGCTGACTAACTAGTGGCTTGATGGTTGTGCTTTTTAACAGAATCAGGTTCATGAAAACTGTTGCTTTGTGGCTGATTTTTAAATGAATAAAAGAAGAAAATGATTTTGACTTAACATCAGGATTTAAGCTTGGATGTGGTTAAGAGGTGTATTTTAAAGTCAAATCTGTAAATTCTTTACACTTTTGCAGTTTTAGGCTGAAGCTAGGGTGAAATTTTGGTGATTTTTCTTTAAAAGATTACACGTATTTCAATCCCACCAGTGGGTCTTTGGATTCAAGAGAGTTGACATGCGCATAAATGAGAACAATATCAATGTTCTCATGTGACTCTACTGAATAAGTATATGTTACTAAATATTTAACTATTTCTTTAAATAGCTCACTAACTGTGAGTGATGTAATGCTTACTGTAACCCTAAAGGCAACATGTGCACAGCAGTGGAGAAAGTGCCACTGGATACCTTTTAGATCATTGTTATGAAAGGTTTCACCTTTGGATGGACGTGTTTAATTCATACCTGACAATAAATGCAGTGAAATTAAATTTTTGGAATTCAGTAGTCCCCCACCAGCGGCTGTAAACGGCTTTAAAGCAAAACAAGGTCATGAACCACAACAGCAGTTTGTACCATGGTCCAGTGCTCTGCAAACAGAGAAGATCGATTCCCTCTTCTCCCCTTCCCGTCTTAGTTAACCTTGGCTTGTGGTTAACAGAGCAAAAATTGATCCACGGCCATGTTGTGTTTGTCTACCCCCCAGCAAGGACTACTGAATCAGAGGTCAGCCTCACTCACACTACCTCATCTCATCAGTCCCCAGTGTTACTGTTAACTAAAAGGGAGCAATTTCTTGGGATGTTTTTAGGTAAAGTAGAGTTTAAGACTCCTGTTGCTTTGTTTCCTCTATGGCTCCTCTCAGCCAAGCCTTCTGTTTTTCTCAGTCTTAGCTGTCTACTCTCTTTCCTTATTTACTGTATGTCCTCTGCCATTTTCCTGCCTATCTCTCCATCACAGCTGTCCGTCTGTTTTTCTCCCAGGTTTATCATTCTCCCTTATCAGCCGCTGGTTCCTCTGGGCTTCCTGCACCTCATATCAGTCTAACTGATTACACTGTACCAGTGCTTTGCTTTCAAGCGAGATTATATGTTACTGTCAGTGCGTGCACTAACAAACCAGGTCAGCTGGGTCTCATTTCTCTCCTAAGTTTCTTTTTGTTATTTAATTTAGTCATGCATCCACATAAATATCAAATAATGCTCCCATACACATTGGCACCAGACAGTTTAATAACGGTGTAATATGGTGATTTCTAATAAAAGATGACTGTTTTAATAAAGATTGATTTGATTCGCCTCATCTGAATTTGTCATACCATAAACTGCCACAACCTCAGGTCAGAGTGACTCCAGTGAGCTCTCTGCTCAGCAGACTCAGTGGGCCCACTTAAGACTTGATAGATTTCCCATTATTTTTAGACAGCAGTGATGGAGTACCAGGTAGCACACAGCCATTTCTGCTTTCGTTTGAGCTCCTGCTTCCTGAGTGAAAACACTACCCAGCTATGGCACACAAGTGGTGAGCCAGTATGCTGCAAAGCCCCTGAGAAGAGATGAATACTTCTTCATGTGAAACAATCACAAAAATGTAATCTGGAAACCCTGGGCCATGTTTCCATCCCTCTATTTGGAAACGCGTCTCAAAGAGGTTTCAGAGAGGCTATGAACACTTGAACCGTGGCAGAGCACCGAGGATCGATGCCAAGCCGTTATACCAGGCAATAAGTAGGATTATATTTGTCATTTATTTGACAGTGAATGGTCCCTTGGAAAATATGAGCTGAGTTTATTGGTTTGTCTACTGTGTGCCAACCGTGCAATCTATTCTGTTGTTTTGCCTTGGCTCGTCTGCGTACACGTGAACAGACAGAGCTGATTGACTGTCAGACTGCTGTAGTAAACAGCCAACTGCTCTTTACAGTCACAGCAGCTGCAAAAGAAGCACCCAAGGGCCTCAAATCAGTTTGTGTATGTTTATTGCTAACATTTACCTTACTCTGGCTTTGAATGATTTATATGCCCTTCAAGGAAATCTACTTTTTACATTGATTTGAAGGCCGAGCCAAAAAAAGTTAGCGAGCAATCTGCGTGCGTAGTCAGCATATGAAAAATTTTGATTGATATTCTCATTGTTGAATTGCTTTAAGTGCTTTGTCCAGTAAAACATATCTGCATTTTTCATTATATTCAAGGGGCTCCTTGTTGAGTCAGCTTAATCTAGCCAAGCCTGAGTTCCTTTACACACCAAAAAATGATGATGCTACACTGCAGCAGCGCTTGCTGTTGTGCCGTGGTGCGACAAAAACTAGAAGAGGGGTGAACGAGTATCGTGTCTGACACCTTGCCACGCTGTGAGTCATACGAGGAAACGTTTCAGTTGACTACTCAAGGGACAGATACCACCTCAGCTCTAATGGAAAGATTTAACAGAAAATAGAAATGATAAGACAGTTAAGTCTAAAAACAGTACTTATCTGCACCAGAATAGTTATTAAAGGGTAATTCAGCTTGCCCTTCAGGCTATTGCTGCTGGTGCTGGAATTTTTGAGGCACTAAAATGTGTCCAGTTCTGAAAGTTTGCATTTATGAGCTTTTTTTCTCTCTCTCTCAGTCTAGTATTCTTTGATCAGATATTTTGTTGTGGTACAAATTGTCTTATGGTTGTTAAAGAAATAGTTTGAGATCTGTGAAAATATTCAAATTTTCTTTATTGTCAAAGGTTACATAAATGCCACTCTGTGTGGTAAATATGATGCATCAGCACCCAGATAGCTCAGCATTGCAAGAATGAAAACAGGAAAAGCCAGCGTTTCTAAAGCTCACTGTGTAACATCTTATTTGTATACAAACCCTTATATTGAGCCAAAAAGATGAAAAATATGCCTATTTTGCAAAATGTCAAACTGTTGTCTCTTAGGACAACTTTAAAAGTTAATGCATGGAGAAAAGTGTAAAGTTTTGTTGAAGGAAAATTACAGTTTGCAGAAATACGCACAAACTGAGGTGATTGCACGAACGGCCCATCTGTACTCATGACTGTCAAAGAAAATAAATAACATTCTTTTACATCTGGAAAGGTAGCGTATAAAGTTGCAAGTCATTCAAAATATATTGAATGCACCAGTCAGTCAGTCTCTGCACAGCTCTCTCTCTCTTTGGTTGGCACACAGAGGAGATGCTGTCAGAGCATGAAAAACTCAGTGTATATAGGTCTCAAGGCTGAGGTGAGCCACCGCCTCGGGGTGCTCGCTATCTGATGCTGACCCCCACAGTATATTCCTGGGCTGCATCCCCAGGTACAGCAGAGAAGGGAGCAGGTGAACAGTTGAGACAGCCGGAGTGAGTTTGGCCCAGCAGTTACGCTGTGTTCAGGGCACATCTCTCCTCTCCTTGGTTGACCCGCTCCCTGACTTTCTCTTTGTCTCCCTCTGTTTCTGTCTCCCTCCCACCTACTATCCAGAGAATTACGTGAGCAAGGAGGAATGAAAAGACGCATTGTGTTCTGGTGAATGCGAGCTGTGTGTGTGTGTGTGTGTGTGGGGAGGGGTGGTTTGTAGATGTGTGTGTGTGTGTGTGTGTGTGTTTCAGGGGTTGTCTGTTCGCTACTCAGCCACTTTGCAACTATGCAGACATCGTGGCCTTGGCATGCCACCGTGGTCAAAGGAACAAGGAACATGCTTTAACCAGCATTATATTTACCATCTTTTCCATGTGTCAGAGGCCAAAGTCACATGCAACACACAGGCAGCATACTTCTACAACATTAGTAGCATCATGTGCTGCTGAGAAATAGTTTTACTGAAAACACAGACTCTTTTTCCACAGTTGCCCTTGTACACAGATAGCTTTACACATTGAACTAGAAAGACACTCAGAGAGCGCAGTACTCCGCCAAGGCTGTTCATTCCCTTATATTTCATCGTATGGAATGCAGCTTTTTTTTTTCTTTTTCTTTTTTAGAAATGCAGCGTTTTGTCAGAAATCACGGCAACATTGAATGTGGCCATTTAATATAGATGTACCCACAAACAAAATGACCTTGCGCTGAGCACAGGTGTGTGTCATGCATGTGCACGTTATGTACGGATACCGAATCGCGTGGCCTAAATATGTAGCAGGCGGCGGGAATTGTTGGGACTCAGAAACACCCCCACAGTTTAATCAATTGTTCCTTCCATCATTTCCAATGGACAAATCTGCAGCGGTTGATTTGTAGTAGGATCGCAATCATGTGATCATCAGCAGGCGGCTAAAGTAGTGTTTACTTGTAGTCATAGTTACAGTGATGCTGTGCCGCTATCTCGCAATGATACAGAAATCTTTACCAAATCTGTGGATCCAGACTATAAGCTGCATCACTGCCAAAATCTAATCAGTTGATCCTTGTGTCATTTCTGACCTTTCCTGAAAATTTAATCCAAATCTGTTGGTCTGTTTTTGAGTAATGTTGCTGACAGACAGACAGACAAACAAACCAACGGCGATCGTCACACAACTCCGTCGCATTCCTTGGCAGAGTAAAAATGTAGACAGTACAATTTAGTCTAGTGAAACTGTACTGTACATCTAATTTGCGAAGTTTTTTTTCCAAAGCTTGTAATGTACAAACAGTATTTATTATTTTTTGGTCTGAAAATGTGAGTTGCATGCGCTGGCATTACAATCTTGTACTGAATTCTCAGTTCAGTGCTCATTTTGTACTGATAAAAATGTGCACACAGCACAAAGAGAAACTGCCAAGTAGCAGGAGCTGTTATTGGATGTCTGTGCAGATTTCTAGTCTCATATTCTTATTATTGTATCAAAAAAAGGGATTTAAATCCAAAAATGTTGTAGGTCCTTTTATGTAGGAAATGCTCTCATGTTCTGTTATTCACCTTCTAAGAAAACTGGCATTTTGGCTGAATTAAAGGAGCGAATATTCCTTTACAAATGTGTCACTGACAAAAAAAATCTCAGAGTCTAAACAAGTTAAGGAAAATAATTAGTTTTTTTATTGGACTTATATGCCAATATTGTCTGTCAGTTTTGGAATAAATGGCTATAAAGTGTGTCTTTTTTTACATCAGATTTACTGTGTGTCACTCGGAGTCACAGTGAGACATGACACTATTGTGGGCCGGTGTCCTTCTTGAGTAGTTGCTTATGTGCTCTGGGATTCAGCTGGTTACTATTCATCGGTGATAACCTTTCTCGCTGATGTTTGCTGTGGATTCAATCTGTCTGTCCACATATTCAAATGTCAGCTCTGATTGCTGAGCCAAAGATTGAAGGCCAAAGAGTGCCCTTTTCTCATGCAACTCCGATGCCGTACAGTCTGATAGAAATCCAAACTCATTCAACTTCCTGCCGTATTCCGTTCAGGTTGTCTTTACTGTCTGCGAGCCCTCCTTTCTGTTTGCCTGCCTCTGTCTCTGCAAGCCTCATTACACGCCCTCTTCTCTCTGTCTACCTCCATCAGTGTCCCCGCACGCTTGTCTGTCTGTCTCATCGGCTGCACGTCTGTTGGCATACATGAGCGAGTGGGCTAAGGTTCATGTCATGTGCTCGTCTTCTGATTTGTAGCCTTTGTCACATGTCACCCATTTCCTCATCCATCATGTTTACTATCTCTGTCCACCGCCACTGGCTCAGTGAGCTGAAGGCTCACCAGCGCCGAGTGACTCGAAAACATGACAGTCACACACAGAACCAGTGATTATGGCTCGCCTGAGCAATAATAGCTTTCTGTACTTGGGGACATCTAGTATTCCCCACAAAAAGTAATGCTCCGTTTACTCTTCTGAATTTCAAGCAGTTAATAGCAATATTTTGGCTCCTGTCACATTCTTACTCACTTTTAGCTCATTTTTCACTGCAATTAAAGTCCTGCATCCCTGTAGACTCTCGGTATTTTACTAGGCACCAGGTATTTTGTTGTTGTTGTTATTTACATACTTGTCTTCTTTGCTCTGTGTAAACATAGCCTGCAGTTCAGTCGGGTTTAGGAAAAAAGTTCATGAAATTTTGTCACGTTACTATCACAGTTGAGTCACGCATAGCTTCCCGGTTGCAAAATGGGAGCAGAAGTTTTAGTTTTTTTCCCGCAGTGGATAGCAAAAATAATATTTTTGGCAAATATTTGAATGAGGCATTTAATTAAAGTGATTTTGATGAAATATTACAATTTTAAGCCTAGAGTTGGTTATTTTTCCTGATTAAATCATGCATCACACATGATACATTCAGAATCCATTAAAAAGTTCAAAATCTGGTATTTTTTCAGTTTTTACAGTTATTGTATCTGATAAATGGTGACGTTTTAGCTTCTTCTTTTTCTTTTTAGGATAACTTGACTTTCAAACCTTTCTGCAGATTTCGAGGTTCGAGGGTCAAAGCGGTAGTTTTACAGTTGGTCCTCTGAGTGTAAATGCTGGGAGCAGGGGAGTCAACAGTTAGCTAAAACTAACAAAATCCAGCTGCAAGCACCTCCAAAGACAATTTGCCGTTTTAGAGAGATTTATGTGCCAGACTGTTTCTTGGCCAGAACCAGTGACTTCCTGGAGTCTTTGCTGGTTTCAAGCCAACTTCACAGTGACTCCAAGAGTTCAGGGAGTTACTGTTATTTCCCAAAATTAAGAACTGTTCCGTTAAAATGACCTCAGGCACCAAGAAACAAATCTTGACTAACAAAGAAAATGCTTCCTCTGACAATTTAAAGTATGAATAATTCAGTACTGTGAGCAATTAAATTCCTAAACTCTTCTTCTATAAATTAATACAATTTTTAGAAGATGTTGTGTGATTAGAACTTAAAAAACAGTCTCAGCTGACTCAGTGGGACAAGAGAGAGTTCAACTTGCCAAGTAACTTTCACTAGTTTTAAAGCTATTGCATTATAAAGTGCTGATTTCAAATTAGGAAAAGGTGTTTCACAAATTGGGTGTCAGGTCTGTAAGCTAGAGGCCCCAAATCAAACTAGTCTGAGATCAGTTTGTCTCAGGAAAAGATTTAAAGTACTGTGATGTGTGATGCTGGAGCGTCTCTGTGTTTGACCTCCACAGGTTCATTACCACAAGCACAGTCTGCCTGTCTGTGAAGACAAACTTTCTCTGTCCCTTCCTTTCCTTCTGCTGCTTATCTTCCCTCCTCACTGTGCACAGAGTGTGTTTAGTCTCTTTAAACAGCTGTTTATAAATGTGCACCCAGACACCCTTAATAATCGTGCGTGTACAGTTTCTATAAAATAACCACATTTTTCTTAAATAAGAGCAAAATTGCCTTTGGGATGTCTCAGGCTTGATTCTTGGGGTTATTTATTTCCTGAAGCAGCAGAATTCTTGAGGTTCTCCTTCTTTCTTTTACTTTACCTGAATGTACAAGTAGTCTTGGCATGGTGTCAATGCTTATAGGGTGTTAGAAACTGAACAAAGATTAAAATTTACACTACAAGTCCTTGGGGTGCTCGCTCAGGCAGACTCGTGGTATGTGTGAATGTTTCTGCAGGTATATGTGTCTGTGAGAGAGAGAGTGTGCACAAAGTGAAAATAGCTCTGCATACGCAATCTAATTCCTGAAGAATGCATGACCGGTCAAGACTACATATGGATGCGGTTGAGCTCAGCTTTAATGCTAAATTGAACTGCAGCCTTGTGGTTCTAATTTAACAAAGTAAACCAGCAAACTTTTCTGTTATACATGATGCATTCGGCTCCCATTAGCTGACTCTGTAACTCTTTCCATTGTGTCTGCAGGCAGCTAAAAGAGCATAAAATGAGTGTTCCGTATATTTGCTATACGAGGGCATGACTCATTGTTGCAGAATATTCCAGTTAATTGGTCACTGGCCCAGCTAGCGCACAACTATGTGTCCAGAAAACTGGCCATTCTTGTTTGGGCAAGTCTCTCAAATTGTTGTCCATGTGTGCATTGCGCACTTGAAATTCGGACCGAGAAATGTATTAATTTCACCAGGGAATGAGAGCGTATATGCAGTCTGATTAATAAGCAGTTGCAGTGTAAGAGTGGAATGGTGCAGTAGCTGTGCTCGTTCATATTTCTGCTGTTCTGTGCACAGGGTTTTACAGTGTACCCTAAAGGATGCAGCTTATACATTGCAAGCTGTTACTGTTACCACACTGTACTGTACTGTACTGCAGCAGAGCAGCTCTGGGGACGCACTTGAATCACGTACTGCTCACAGAAGACTGATAGAGAAGGGACAAATGAAGGTAGGAGATAGAGACTTCTGAAGTCACAAGGAGAAAGAGAGGAGGATGACACTAGATATTCAGTGAGGAAGAAGAAAGGTGCGGTAAAGTGGAATGTAGATGTGACGTGCTCCCCTTTACTCTCTTCCTCCCCTCACCTCTCCTCATCTATCTGCATCCGCTCTCCTCCTAACTCCCTTGTTTCTCCTTTCATCTCCTCATAGTCTAGAGTCTGGGTGTCGACCAGTGCGGGATCGAACTCCTGTCTGCTTGCGGCCAATTTGGAAGGAATTTGCTCGCCCATTAAAGTGCATGTTCAGTGCGACTTTCATCCCCTTCCTCTTATGTTTTCTTTTTTTCTCTCTCTCTCGCACGGTCCCCAGTGAACAGCCAGCCACGTCTCTCCTTGCATCAATAAACACCAAACAGAAACTTAGCTTTTTTCAAGGGTACCACAGATCAGATTCAGAGACAAAAAAAATAATGTCTGGAAACCTCCTGAAGAAATCCACATGGATAAAGCAAACACTCGTGGCGTCCTTTTTGGGTGCAGTTTTCGCTGCAACAATGATCCCTTTGTGCTGTAATTGGCTGAAATGAGACCTGGAAGTCCTCTTTTTCCTGTTTAACAAAGCGATCCATATGCTCTAGAGTTTATGTAATGAGAGACACAATCTGAGATGTACACAAACATAAACTTACCGCAGATGGAGATTTTATTTTTTGATATAAACAAGGACAAAATCGAAAAGTTATTCAAAGAACAATATGCTGTTGGTTTTATCTGATCAGCAAGTAAACATGACCGAGACGTTAAACCTCTTCTTTTTTTTTTTCTCCTTCACTTTGCACAAACTACTGCCCAATTATTTCCAGCAACACTGGCCTCTGGCAAAGTAAAATCATGTATCTGCAAACAAACCCTTGCTTTTGCAAACAAAAAATGAACAGTGCTGTCACCACAGATGGATGGGAAATGTTTTTTCCTTTGATTTACTCCCCCCATATTCCTACGCATGGAAATCTATGAGTTGGATTTTTATTGAGGGAATGTGAACTAAGTAAGAATAATGTTTCTAATCTAAACTCTACATTCGGTCTTTTTGCTTCAGAAAAACAAAGTTCACTGTGGGCTGATTCTTGTCAACAGGCCAACTAGGATTAAAGGCAATCAGAGATATAAATTACACAAATAAAGCAGGCCAACATAGCACTCGCCAAGCAAGCATTTAGTGTGATGAACGTTTACAATGTGTGTTTAATAAAAGCTCAATCAGGGCCCCAGGATCAGCTTGTTCACACTCATTTTCCTCTCGCTGGCTTTGTTTGAAAAGTTTGCAGTTGTTAAATGACATTTGCCGCTGGAGAAGAGGCTTTAAATTGATCTCCTTCGAGTAAACTAGATTTCTTTTCTACAGCCGCACCCATTTTTCCACCCATTTATATCTTCGCACAAATGAGGACAGAAGAAAAAAAACAGCAGGTAGGGGAGGAAGAATGATAACACCGAACTTTCTCCGAGCGTTGCCATTCAGTGAAACTCAGTCAGTAGCCATGGGAGGCAGCTACAAATGTTTCCAGCTTTTGTTACCCTCTGATTTATCGTCGGTCGCTGTGTCCTTGAGGTGTTAGTCTAGATTTCCTGCTAACCAGTGGGTGGACTCTGCTCGTGTATTGTGTGGCTCAGGGTAAGCTGTTGATGTCAGTGTTTTATGGCCTTGTAATTGTCATCCTAATTATGCACAAGAAAGAGATGAGAGGTGAATGGTGGGGAGTTGACTGTTTGTGTACCGAGCAGGGAAAATAATGAGCAGGGGGCTGCACCGGGCTCTGCTGTGTTAATATGACTCTATATATAGAACAGTGTGTATAAGAGCAGGGCTCCTATTGTTCACGGAAGTCCTGAGATGTGACATTTTTAGAGGTTTTGTCCCAATCAGGGAAGTCGCAGATTTTGATAAATGCTCCATGGCGATGTAACAGAGACACATACCACCCTGTACTTTCCAATCTGGCTTCACACAGTCGTCAAATTAGATGGAAGATTAAGGCGTTTTTTCTCCAAAGCAAAGCGCCGTGTGTTCAAAGCAGTATAGCACAGGGGACTCAACCCGACCAGAAGGGAATGTTTTTTTCTTTAGATCGTGGAGGTATTCAGATATCCCCGTCAATAAACCAATCTGTTGGAATACCGACTTTGCATCTAAAGCAACATTTGTGCTTATTTAACACATTTCTCGCAGTGTAAATCCTCGGTGGGTTTTTGGAGGCTTTGGGCCCGGCGCTGCTCGGTTGGTAGTGCACATTGGCATTCAAACACTGCTGTAATGCACCAGAATGCTGCAGCCTGGTACACTGAGCGTGCGTGTTAAACAGAGAACTGTGAACTGAGAAGAGATATTCGAAATGAATGGTGAAATCCACAGCAAAGTGAAGGGAGTTTCATTGATTGAGCAGCTGTCTATAAGGAATAGAGCTCAATACTTTATTGGTATTGACATTGAGGAAATTCTGGTTCTGGCATTAACTTTGTCTGTGTT
This sequence comes from Acanthochromis polyacanthus, assembly GCF_021347895.1. Taxonomy (NCBI): domain Eukaryota; kingdom Metazoa; phylum Chordata; class Actinopteri; family Pomacentridae; genus Acanthochromis; species Acanthochromis polyacanthus. The sequence continues at coordinate 29,438,072 of NC_067123.1, read as the reverse complement.
TTTTCTTGTAAGCAAACGTATCTTTACATGGCATCCAGTGTGTCCCTGAAGTCTGACAAGTGTGTCGAATGGATTTCCTTCCTCATAAAACATTTGCACAGCCAGTCTTCTGAATACTTTAAATCGTGGGTCGTTTACTTCCATCATGGTATCTTGCTTGCAGTCTTCCTCCTCTTTGCCGTTTATTTGCACAGTACTGCATTTGTTTGCATAGCGCTGCCACACCTGTTGCAGCAGGAATGTATATTGGCCCAGTCCCCATCTTTATACTCACGGACTCATGGACTTTGAGAAGCATCCTCGTAAATTTATGTAGGGCAATTCACTGTTGAGTCATCGAATGCATGCGGGCTCTTTTGGACACTATTATGCACCCTTCCTGTGAGGAACTTGTCCTTAATTTATTGTAAAATTTGTGACAGTCTTATTGCCTGAATGATGCAGGCAAGAAATCCACAAATTTATCTCAGTGGTTGCATCTGACTACTGGCTGTTGTGGTTATTTATTGCACATTTGTAATTGTTGTTTTTATTTTCAGCAGAAGGTTTACAGATGTTCACCGCGAGACTTTTGGTATTTTGCTAAATAAAAAAAAATAAAATTCATAAACAATTCACTATTTTTTAATGGTGATGCATTGTTTCCCAGCAACATGTGTTTGTTAAAATCCACAATTTCATTTTAAATGGAATGGTTTAGCAGGGTGTCAAAATGTATTGTTGTGCCAAATGTATTGTGACTGACACATGTGTAATAAATGTACACTTTTCTCTCTCTGCTCAGTGAAACTGACACATGCTCCTTTGATACATACAGAAACACAAAGGCCTCTCTTCTGCGATGGCACTGTATCAATATTATGTTTTCTCCACCCTGCTCTGTTCCTGTTTGCACAGCCCAGTAAATGTACCCACCTAGTAATCCCTAATGGAGGAAATCCCAGGCACTGGTTGTTCTCTGTTGTCTCTTTGTACTTCACATGGACTTTTTCCTCTCTATTTGTCTTTCACAGACCCACCGTGCTAAACTTGTTAAAATAACTTTGCCGACCTCAACCGCTGCAGTGCAGAAGAAGCTTTTTTTTCACACAGGAAGATCTGTAGTCATGTGTCTTTTGCTGTAACCTCTGACCTTCTTTTGTTCGTTTCACGCTATTCCTCTCTGTCACTTTCTCTTCCTCCCCTCTCTCTGTAATCTTCGCTGCTCTCATTTAGCGCTTAGTTTCCGCTGTCATGCCCTCACCTCCCTTAGATGCTTGTTTTTGGGTTAGTGCCAGCTTCAGCGTTCATTTCTTTGAGAGTCTTATGGGAAAACATGTATTCCTTTTCTGCATTCAAATGTGCATGCATGCACCCCGCAGAGCCAAAAGATTTAGTCATCAGAAACGTATATTTTCCATCACAAAAGCATTAATTAGGTCTGTTGTGTAACGTGAACTCCACCTAATGCTGAACAACAGGCTATTTATGACGTAGGTTTGAATCATGTGTCACAGTGCCCTAATTCCTTCTGTTAGGCTGCATAATGTCCAGCCAGCTTGCGTTGGTGTTTTCTAAGGAGTATCCTACTCTGTGTGGGTGAGTCAGTGATAAACAGGGGGCCTGCAGGAAGGGAAGCTTAAATACTGAGATAATAAAAGCAGAGGGATGCGTAAAGTGACGAGTGATGGGCCAGGAGGAGTGCTTTATGAGTGCTTCAGTGTCACTGTCTTGCTACAGAACAATAGTCTGGGAGAAAATACAGAGTGAGAATAAAGCGAGTTACGACTTCTGTCAACGCGTTGGAGAAATGTGGCGACGAGATCAGACGGATAGTGACAAAACGAACAGCAGAGCAGCAGGGTACAGCAGGTTTATTTTAACCATGTGTTTGTGTCATTGAAGAAACTTCTCTTCAAAGCCCACACTGCGGCTCATAATGCGATGCTGATACACACACACACACACACACACACACACACACACACACACACACACACACACACACACACACACACACACACGCAGTCAACTCCAGGCTCACATGATGCCTTTGAGCAGCTACTCGGCCTTCATTTCTTGGATTTGTAACTTGGTTTAAGGCACATAAAGTTGTGGGTGTTGTAGAAATAAACACTCTGCCTTTATTTGGTGAGCTTCTAAGCTTTTTTTTTTTTACTACTTTTATTTGCCCCCTTATATCTCAACTTTTTTCTATATCCCCTTAAGTTTATATAACAGAGCTGGATACTTAATTGCATCTTTTATAGATTTATGGAAATGAACAGTAGAGCTTTTATTAGAAGCACTCCAACACATCTCTTTTTTCCAACCATGTACAAGTGCTTAGATTTGGCTACTTGCAGATAAAACTGGGTGAGATCACTTGAAATTAAGGTTCATTGTCTCATTTACTTTAATAACAGCAAATTTATTGTTTATTTACAGTACATTCTCAAAAATAGACATTTTCTACAGGCTTACTCCAGTGAAAATCAAGCTTTTTTTAAACTTGGTAACTTGTCCATATGGTGTGTTTTTAGATGATAGAAGCCAGATCATGAGTAAAATAAACATTGTGAGCATTTTTACCTTAGAACTGCAGCGATGACAGGTCCAACCACATGGATCCGGATCTCCATGGTTTCATGCACAACAAATCTAATAATAATAATTTGTTTTATTGGTAAGCACCGTTATTTTCACTCAAGGTCGCTTTACAAGAAAACAAATACAACAGAACAGATAAAAATCGCTCAGCCAGAGTGGCTGATAGCCCTGCTCCCCATGGTGCTGAGGCAGGTGGAGGGTACTGTGAGGTGGATGGAGGAGGAAGATCTGAGAGAGTGGGTGGAGGAGCCGATGTGAAGGAGATCAGACAGATACCTGATGAACTAATCCTATCAACTTGTGGAGTGGGACTTTCCGTCTCATTTTTATCTGCTTCAGAATCGGTTTCTAGTTTGAACGTGTATGCCTGAATAACTCCAATATTCCAGCTTGTCATTGTGCAGTAGTTTTATAGTGTTAGTCAAAGGTGAGCTGGTGTGCTTAAGCTGCAAGCAAGCAGCAGAGAGGGTGGGTGGAGTAGAGTAGAGTCAGGGACCTAATATCTAAACACATTCTAAATGAAGCAACAGTGTAGTTACATTTAAGCCATTATAAGGCTTATCATGCCTGTATCTAATTGTGTGTTTTGTGTTCCTCGTTCCCCACCATCCCTTTCACTCCCCCTCTACCTCTTCGGTCCCTCTCAACCCACCAGCCAGCAGCAGATGGGTCCCCCCATATGAGCCGGGTTCAGCTAAAGGGTTCTTCCCGTAAAAAGAGTTTTTTCTTGCCACTGTCACCTTAGGGCTAGCTCTGGAGGTTCAGGCATATGGGTTCTGTAAAGCAGTGGTTCTCAACCCTGTTCCTCAGGACCCCATGTCCTGCATGTTTTAGAAGCTTCCCTGCTCCAACACACCTGATTCAAATGATCAGCTCGTCAGCAAGCCTCTGCAGAAACCTGATGACGAGCTGATCATTTGAGTCAGGTGTGTTGGAGCAGGGAAGCATCTAAAACATGCAGGACAGTGGATCCTGAGGAACAGGGTTGAGAACCACTGCTGTAAAGCATCTTGAGACAATTTGAATTGTAATTGACGCTATATAAAGAAAATTGATTTGAATTGAAGTCTGTCATTGTCAAGTATTAACCCTCCTGTCGTCTTGCAGGTCAAATTGACCCGTTTTAAAAATGTGGCAAGAAATATATATATATATATTTTCACAGTGAAAATTTTCACATTTTCAAATTTTTTTAGGAAATTTTTGAACATTTTTTGGTGGGAAAAAACCTAATTTAAAAAAGTGTTTAAGAACATTCAGAAAAAAAATCAACCAAAATCCAGTGAATTTCGCTCACAAATTTGGGGATTTTTTTTATTTAAAAAAATAAAATTTTTGAGGTAAACTTTTCAAGAATTTTCTTCCTGAAGATCTTGCAAAGTTTTATAAATTTGGGGAAATTTTTTCTGGACTTTTTTCAGACAACACAACAACATTTTTTGGTATGGACAACACGAGGGTTAAAAAAAAAACACGTCTAAATTTTAACTTTAATACAATCAAGCAGCAAATGTTGTAAGTCTTCAAAATTTTTACACTTTGCAATGAACAGAAAATCATAGAAAATTCTGTGCAATTTAGAGTTGGAACACCTGATCCAAAATTGATATTTAGACCTGCACATTTCACACCTATGCCTTGTTGCCACACTACACTGACATTTCTCAATAGATATTTGATAAGTAGTCAGTTTTTTAAGAAAGACCTTTCACAGTGTCAAACATGTCAGAATTGACATTTCAGTCATGCTTTAGGAAGCTGTCAGTGAGGGTGACGTGTGATGTATAGTTTAAATGTGGGTCATGTCTCAGAGTTAGACGCTCAGGAAGTTCGCTGCATCAGCCTAATTAAAGTTTGGTACCATGGCACAGAGGAAGGAGGCGTTGGTAAGAGGTTTATGGTGCAACTTCAGGGAAAAAAAACAGCATACTGGGAAAAATGTATTTCAGACCCAGATAACAAAAAGTCTTCGGTGTCTGACTTTGAGGCATGCTGAATGAGGACAGTTTGCCTGGTGACGGTCCAGTCTTTATTCCGTGCGTCAACTTTCCATGACATTCGAGGTTTAAATTGTGTTATCGTCTTTCAAATATATCTGAACGCATTTCAAAGGGGTTTCATTCAGATTCTTTTGTGGCGGAAAAAAGCGACAGCCTGGTGCGTTACATTCCTGTGTCAGGACGCTGCGTGTTCAAACAGCCATCTGAGCTCAGCAGAACCAGCGTGTGTTCTGAAGCCCACAAAGACTTTACTGTAAAAGATTCCCCACTTGGACCACCTGCAGCCGTGGACCAATTAAAATCACCACCCACCACTTCCTGACCCAAATGATTTGGCACACAGACACGCACACACACACACACACACACAGCATCACTCACAGCCACACACTCGCAGCCACAATGATAACAGCTGGAGAGAGTAGAAGCAATCAATAAATAATTGATGATAATTGGCTCTACCCATTCATAATTGATACCCTCAATTACCACTAAAAGGACCCACCTGAGTTTCATGTGTGTTTTTCTGTGCACCCGGCAGCAGGCTGTCTTGTATATGTTGCTGAAGACATGTGTGCCTGTCCCATCTGCTGTGTTTGGAGCTGATCTTCTTTCGCATTTCATGAAATACTGTGCGAGTGATGTCGGGATTTGGGTGCATGCGTGTCCTTCTGACACTCGTAGTGGGTAAATCCTGTGCCGTATCCTAAAATCTCCACTTGAGGCTATAAAGTGAAATAGTGCTCCACAGTCAGCATGCTCTGTTATTGAAGGTGCTCTTCTTATAAGATCACTTCACCATCATGAATCCAGTTGGACTACGCTCAGGTGTAAATGTTGAGTTGCTATAGACAGACCCCAGAAGAAAATGAATCATTAATCAATCAGTTAGATTGTTCCATTACAAAAAAATGACTTGTTTCTGTTTTTAATTGCTTATGTATAGTCCTGGGCATTTGGAGCTTTTTTTTTCTTTCAAAATATTTACAGATAATTATTATAAAACCTCCAACAAATTTGCAATGAATCCTTTAACGATGCATCTAATGATCAGTGATTAATCTGTTGATGATGTTCTTAATTAGTTTGTTTTATAAAATGCCATAAAATCTTTATTTTAAGTGTGGATCTCTATTTCCAAAACACTGAGATGACATCCTCGCGTCATGTTTTTTCCTCTACACAAAGATATCAATTTTGCTTTCATAGTAGCCAGAGCATACTTTAGCATTGACCCAGTGCTGTGTGGATTGATCTGACTGCACCTCATTAGCTGCTCGAAAGTGTTAAAAAAAACTTCTTATTTCTAAACAATTACAATGGTCTTGGTCATCGCTAAGAACAGGATGCAATAACACTGTTAACTCAAAATAATGATTGGAGAATTATTTCGAAGGAACATTTGCATGCAGGGAGCCAAACGCTGTCATTAAAATGGATAATTTACCGCAATAAGAAAGCAAGACTGTGTTATTGCACAATCAAAACTTTTCAGCATGTGGGCTGTTGTTATTTCCCATAGAGAATGGATTTTAAAAATAGTAAGTCATAGCTAGTGGAAGAGGAGGCGAAAACTGCATTAAATGTGTGACCAGTGGCAGACTTATGCCTGCCACCTGCATCTGGTGAGTCAGAGCACTGTCATAGAGGAGTGAAGATCCGAGAAAATCTAAAAACTTTAAGAAGCGAGAATCTAAGAATTGCAACTTTTTTCAAAACTGATAAATCAAAGTAGTTGGTGACAAACTTAATAATATTAATTACTTAACAAATCGAAGAATGCTCCTAGTAATTTAGTCATCAGTTGAATTGCCTTTTTTCTGAATTCAACTGAAATTGTTTTCTGACACAAATGTCTCGCTCTCTGTTTTATTTCTGTCTCTTCACACGCTCCCACAGATCACCACTCTGATCAACCATAAAGACAAGCCAAAGAAGTCCGAGCGCACCCTGGCAGCCATACACAGGGTGGGTCAGGCGGTGAGCGTCGCAGTTGGACGTTTTGTTGCCGTCGGAGAGGCCATCGCCACCGAGAACCAAGAGCTGAAGGATGAGATGGGTCAGGCGTGCTTCGAGGCTCGCAGGGCAGGTAGGCATCTTTGGCTGGATCTCATTAGTACTTGACATTTCGCTGAACTGCTGCACTTAAACTCGACACACTGTCAAGTATTTCTCCATGGTAGGAGTCAGGGGTTGCCCTTATTGTACTTTGCTGAAAAACTATGTGAGCAGTCTTTATCCTGCAGCCTTCTTTATATTGGATACTGTATCTTTCTGTGGTTATGGTTTTTTGATGTTCAGCAATTTCCACTGAGGGCGCACTGAGCTGGTCAGCCAATAAGCTGCTGCCTCCTCATCAGTGTTTTGTTAAGACAAACAGCGACAGCTTCATAAAGCATCAAGCATCACCTTTAGGCTTTAGAGTGTTATCAAATCTTAGCAAATTTCGATTAGTAGGGACAGCCTGGTTGTCAAGCAGTATTACACGAGAGGACCTCCAGAGTGCTCTAAAGTCATTGTTGTTATTAGGTTGGAAGAAGAAGCTGGTGAAAGTGCTGCTACACCCAGAGGTGCTGCATAGAGGGAGGTAATGAATGGGTCTATGTGGGCTTGGAAAGCACCGCATAATGGATTCTGATAGAAGCTTAGTGGAGACTTTATGCACCAGGCTGTTTGATTCTTTGTTACGTAGAGGAATATTTTGCACCCTGAGGTCAGGACCTCTAATTTATTTGCAGGGTTTGAAGTGACTGGTTGGCTGGGCTTGTCTGTGTGGAGTTTAAATTTGTTCTGTATCTACTGCTGTGTTTTTTTTCGACCAGTTCTAAAAGATGCACATTAAGTGGTGGACTTGACCTGTCCAGGTTATGGTCTCCCTCTCTGCGAGTGTGAAACTGAACAGATAATTTGTTTAGATTTACCTGATGTCAGACTGAAAAAACCTGAGATAGACATAGATGTGCAGAGAGTTTAAAAGAAGAAGTGAAATACAAGAGTGAAGGAAACAGTAAAATGTGGATCACTCCAATGGGACTGTCAGCTTTTATTGCGCCCATGAAAGAAGAGGTGATGGTTTTGTCAGAAATTAGCTTTGCCTCACTATTTCTCCACAGTCTTGCAGTGTTGTTCCGTTAGGATGCTGTCTAAAAATACAAACTCAGGAAACACATCAGCCCTGTTATCTTCCTGTCAGTCCTAACTTTCTTACAGCTCTTCGGTTAGATAGATGCTGCCACTTGCGAGGTGTAACTTTTCTTCATATCTGCCTACTCAGTTCTTATCAGACAAAACAAGGGCCTCATTTAGCCTTCTACAGAGCAGACCGGAAACAATATCACACTGGATAAGAATTTAGACACAACACCGTGATAATAGGTTTATGTTGGGGGAACCGGCTTGTGTAGCAAAGCGTTTAATCCTCACACAGCGCTGATTTGTAAAGACGGCTAAAACTCAGACAAAGAGAGTGCTGGTGGGAGGAGGAGAATAGACTGATGAGAAAATGTGTGTGTGAATCTCTGTGTGTGTGTGTGTGTGTAGGTGAGGCCAAGAAAAGTGTTTGTGTGTGTGTGCTTGTGTGTGCGTGCATGTGCAACTGCATGGATGTGAGTGGCTCATTATGAGTAATATATTCAAATTCTTACTTTCCTCTTTGGGAGATGTTTTCACAGTTTTCCCTGGCACTTTCCCTGACAGACACTGTACAATTGTTCTCTGATTAAAAAACTTCTTGTCTGGTCTGTGACCATTTAAAAAAAATGATGGAGACATCTTGAAAGATGATAAAGAAAGTCTTTTTAGATTTTTTTTTAAGCCTCCTGGAGAGAGAGAAGCTAGTTAGCGAAGGATTGACATTTCTCTAATACCTAGCCGCAGGGAGAGTTTAATCAGGCAGGCTTCAGCCTTGTGTGCTATAATGAATGAAATAAAAGCAGGCTGAAAGCACTAGTTTAATTAGATGCTACCCATCATCGGAGCAGTGGAGAGATCCAATGAGGCAGGTCAGTGAAGGCAATCTGTGCTGGATCTCTGTCTCTGTCTATTTCACTCAGCCTCTCAGTGTCATTCTCACATTCGCATGCTTTCGATCTCACTTTGTCTTTCTGCCTTCGAGTTAAAAGATGTCAAAGGTGGGAGGTGGGATCAAGATAAATTCATAGCAGATGCAGCTTGTGAGTGGTTAATGACAACTAAATGTGGACGCTTGGAGCAGGGCAATAGGTTTGTTGCTCAGTCAAAGATTTTTGGAGTTTTCACTTATGAATCATAGAGAAACATGTCTGCAGCATTGTTAGGAGCTCTGTGAGGCTGTACTGAGGCACACTGACACGGTGAGCTAAATGTTAACAGGCTTATGTGTAGCTGGAATAAAATGTTCACCATCTTAGTTTAGCACTGTTGACACGCTAAGTAGCACTAAGCACAAAATACAGCTCAGGCTGGAGGAGTAGTCATTGTTTCTGTATGTTGGCCAATTTAAAACTGATGATGGTAAATTTTATCACAGTATTATGACCAGCACACGTTGCCATCCATAGAACTAGGAAACATACACTGCCTGGTTGCAAGCACCATCCATGCACATCACAGATTAGTCTTCAAAGTGTTCAGTTGTGAATAATAAATCAATCATTCAGGGGGGGAAAAAGTCAGAATCACTGCACCTGCTACAGTTTTTTTTTTTTTTAATGTAGGACCAAGCTGTTCTTTATATTGAACAGAAGTTACAAAGCACAAACTAATTATGGGTCCATTGAGGTTTCTCTGTTTCACATGAAAGATGATGAAAATCCATACACTGTACGATTTATATTCTGTGAATAGAGAGTAGAGTTGGCACAGGCCTCTGCTTTCCACCCTGGTAGTGCCACGGGGCCTGTGCAGCATTCTTTGTGAGCCAGACCTCAATGTTTTAACTGGTTAGCAGAGCTGGCACTGAAAAGCAGCCTGTCGGATGCAATCAGTTTGTCAGCGCTGCTTCTTTTAAAGGACCAGCCAAACCAAATAGACAGCCAAGCTGCATGACCTGATAGCGACCTATCTCCCCTTCCCCCTCTTTTCTGAGCTCTGTCTTTTGCAGAGATTTCTTTACTCCTCTCTCTTGTTTTTAACTCTGGTTGCTTTTTCTCTTGATAGACGGGCATTTTGGATTTTTATGGGCAGCATGAGCAGGTTTGAAAGGGAAAAAATAAACAGGGAGGCTTTTGTAAGTAAATGATTTCCTAAGTCATTTACAAACATGTTGGAAGACATATTTAGTTTATATATGAATCTACTCTGGCATGTTTGCCAACTCTGCTTGAGTAAGTTTTTACCCTAAAACTGGCTCCCACAGAGCGTGCCAGTTGTGTTTAAGTAGGGCTGGCACAGCTGACGTACCACTGTGCTGAATATAGAGCTGTTGTGTTTCATCCTGTCCTGGACGATATGTACCCCAGAGGTGAAGAGTGATACATGGAAAAAAACATTCCATAATGTAGTCTCAACTAGCTAAGTGGGTATTTAAGAAATTGTTAGTAGGCTATCCATCCTTCCAATTTTGGCCTCGTTTCTGGGTCCAGATCTCAATGACAGCAGGCAAAGCAAAGTGGCCCTAGAGGTGTTTCTGCCCAGCAGCCATCCTGCAGAACTTTCTGCGGGGATCCCAAGATGCTTCCGGGCCAGATGGGATATGAAAACCCTCCAGCATGTTTTGGGTGTGCTTGAACAACTAGGAGAGGACTTTATTTGGATCCCCTGACAATTAGCCAGGAAGTCCAACAAAGTCTGTTTCTGTGGCACAGCGTTTATAGTGAACGCAAACTCTTTTGAAGACTACACAATCGGGACCGCTCAGCGGCTCAGGGGAAGGGTTGCCTCCACCCTGAGGTGAGAAGGAGAACAAGGAGCACGATCACGACCTATGCATGAGTGGACATAAGATGAGAGAAGAAGCCAATCAGAGGGAAAAGACACAGAAAAAGGCTTGCATGATGTTGTAGTAGTATATAAGTTTGGGTCAGGGTGAAACTAGGCATAGTTCAGTGTTCAGTTATATTCAATCTTCAGCTAAATAAACATTTGTAGTGAGACCTAAATACCTTCTCCTATTGCTTCATTCAACAAACGCACAGGAGCTATCTCACACAGTCTGTTTTGCTGGTAGATTTGGATTTAGCTCCAACAGTGTTGGCTCGTTGTAAATAAGTTGTAAGTTAAATGTTGTGATGTAGTTTTCCATTCCATGCAGAAATGCTGAGTCCATCTTTCCAAAGACAAAAGCATTTCAGGGGTATAAATATTCCTTCTCCAGTTGATCTCACACCTGAACTTTTTTGACCCCTTAGGTAACTCAACAACAAAGATACATGGACATAAAATGAACAAACAGATAATGAATGACAGCCTAAGAGCTCATGGTTCATTTTCTTTCACAACACAAACAATTTTGTGTATAGAAGACCAAAAAAGGGTAAACACCAGCAGCAATATGTCTGCAAACTCTTCCCACCTCTCTTTTCTTGCAGGTGATGCCATAGCCCAGCTGACAGATGTGGGATCAGCCGTGCCGTCCCAGTCAGACGGACGTGTCACAGTGTTCAGCGATCGGACAGGGATGGTGAAAGCCGCCCGCCTGCTCCTCTCTTCTGTCACCAAAGTCCTCGTCCTGGCTGATCGCATCGTCATCAAACAGATAATTACATCACGCAACAAGGTGGGATAGCACTATCTTGTATCATATGCATAAGCTCTCTTGCTTTTGCTGCTCTTGCATGAACACTGTTCCACACATAAATACACGCACACACACAAAGACACACACACACGCACACACACACACCCACGCCCTAGCAAGCTCCATCCCGAGTCCTTTATTTCCTAATAGATAAGCACTGGCTCTCTGAAGGAGTACTCTGGAGGTAATTGAAGGGAAGCAGCACATTTAGCGAACCACATAAAAACGCAGACACAGAGACTCTCTCTCCTGCTATCGTACCTGGCTATGCTCTTAGCCAGACAGTGCGATATGGATGTACCCGTAGACTGAGCCAAGAATGGAAACAAGGGGCCTAATCATGACTGGTTAGCCTCCTTTGGACAGACAGTCGAAATCCCCCTGTTCTCCATTACTGGCAAACACAATTACATCTCTTCCTCCTCTTTCTATGGCATGGATAAAAGCTGCAGCGTTAGTGGTGCCAGCGAACATAGCCTTAGCAGCTAAACTGGCAGCTATGTGCAAGGACTACACTTGATTTAATACAAGTTAGGTTTTATTTAGGATGTCACTGATATAATTTATCACTCTGTGCCACTGATGCTGCAGAAAAAAAAACAGAAACCAGAATCTCACATCTCATCAGTCCAGTCACTTTGATTCACTTTTGGAATATGTGATGTTTTCTGTTTGTTTTTTTTTCACTCTTTTTGCTCATGTGATGCAGCGTCAGAAATACATTATTACAGTTTGGAGAAGGATCGCAAAACATATGTGGTCATGCTACTTTGATCTTTTCGCTTTTGCCAGGTTCTGGTAACCCTCGACCATCTGGAAAGAGTCAGCACCTTCCAGGAATTTGTACAGATTTTCAGCCAGTTTGGTAACGAGATGGTGGAGTTTGCTCACCTCACAGGAGACAGACAGAACGTGAGTAGCATCTGAAGAAACACCTTCTAGTTTTCGATTTTGAGTACATTGAACTCATCAACCCACTTGAAAGACTGCAAATGTACTGTATGTCGTGTGGTTTATGGAAATACAGTAATTAGTCTCTCAATATCTGCACCACTAAAGAACGCTTTTGTTTATTTATGTAGATGTAATCTGCCAAACAGTGATTTTATAAACATGATATTCTGAATGTGAAAGCTGGTGGTGAAATTAAACTTTGAAACCCGCAGTACCTGCACTACATTTGTGCAAGTTAACTCAGAACAAATCAATAGTTGAAGCATTAAATATTCACACTTCCAAAAAAATCAAACAATTAGAAAGTAACGAGGCTTCCTTTGTTTCCTGATATCTTTCTGCATGTGTTATTTCTTCTAACTTGTGTCTTAGTCCAGTCAAGGAATGTCACTTATGACTCATATTCATCAAAGATTGAATACATCATGATTCAGCACTGATATAAACTGACCCATGCTTTCGGGCAATCCGTTCTCTCAGCAGTGCATCAGCTATAGTGTGGCAAATCTGCAAAACAAAACTTTTTCTCAAAGCTTCAGTCCAACTTCTAACTTTGTGCTGTCAAAGCCTGCTAATCCCACTTTGATGCATACATTCAGCCTCTGCAGCTAAAGCACTTCGCCTGCAGAAACTGACGTAAAGTGCAACGGCTGCGATATCTCGACAGGGAGGGAGGATCGACCATCATCCCTCTGTCTGAGTTTCATCGGGGCTCGTGTTTTGACACACACATCACGTCTCTCTCCAACGCTCCTCATTGCCGCTAATGCTCTCTCTCCTCATTTGCCACCCTGTTTTTTTTCATCTTTTTTTGTCACTCCCACTCATGCACACGCATGCACAAGTACACATCACTTTAGAAAATCTACCATCTTCATCTATTGAAGCCAGGCGAGCACAGAGGCAAAAATAATGACAGATAATCACATCGTCTTTGTAATCTATGGCGAAGTGCCCGGAGTGGAGTTGATTCAGCTGCCTTTTCCAAATCCTGTATTTTCATAATTCAAGCTGTCTATTTCGGTGTTGAATACGTGGAGGGGAATGCAGCAGGTCGTACACTGCGCTTCTTCTTTTCTATTCTGGTAGCATCACTTTCTGTTGGATGACAGTTAACCTATGAAGTTTCATGCGAGTAAACTTAGATAGGAATTTGTAATATATTTGGATCCCCCTTCATACCAGCATGAAAGAGATTTGCTGAATACTTTTGGAGCCTCATGTCCCTTGGACATCCTTAGAGCTCTGAGAAGTTGTAACTTAAGTAAAGCTACCCATTACCATCTGGTATGTGTGTGTGTGTGTGTGTTTGTGCTGTAGGACCTGAAGGATGAAAAGAAGAAAGCCCGGATGGCAGCAGCCAGAGCAGTTCTGGAGAAATGCACCATGATGCTCCTCACTGCCTCCAAGGTAAACTGCTGGTGCACCAACACTGGACCTCCGGGCAGGGCTTATGGATTATGTCCAGCTTAAAGATTTAAGGCCTTCTCAGGTTTCTTTAATTTCAAGGTTCCCGACACACTTTGATCAATGTTAATACTCGAGTTGAAGTCACATTATCATTATAACATAAAACATAATAAAAAAGCCGAACAGCTGTGTTTGAAAAACATTAAAAAGGATAGAAGTTGAAAGGGTACTAGCTTTGACATTTCACATCGAATTCCTTCCAAAGACTTGCCTCAGGCACCCAGATTGCGAGTCGGCGCGAATCAACAAAGACGCTGTGTTCCACCGAATGCGCTGTGCCCTGGAGCAGGTCATCGAGATAGTCACCGAGGCACGGAGCTGTGGGGAGAACAAGATCCTCACTGCCAGCATCTACAATGGCATCAAAGATTTCAAGGTAAATTTAAGTTGATAAATATCACTTTAAAGGGTTCGGATTAGTGATGCTCGTCTGGCACGTGTTGGCCCGCCGAGTTCAGTAATAATCCTCTCTTGTCTGAAGCATGTTGAACAAGGTTTTTAACTGTTAGGAAAGCCATTGTGGCACTTGCTTTTTTTTTAAACAGTAATACAGTCAAACCGTATTATTAAGAAAGATCACAGCTTTAATCAGAAATCCTCAGCTTGTGCTCCAGTTAATTTGTGGTTCCCAAATTAACATTTTTACATTGACTGTGTTTGTTTTAGCTTCAACACAGAGAAGCAGACCTACTCGTTTTATAATTCGGTTAATACGGTTGTGTGAATCACCATTAAACCTACGTCACACTTACTAATCCCCTCTCTCCTCCCTGTACGCTGGCAGATGAAAGAAATTAACACTTGTAGAAACATTTCGAGGGGGGCCTTTTCCTTTGAGAGAACATAAGAAGAAAGTATTTTAATGAAAGGACTGGAGGTGCTTGTTGCTTTTAATAAATAGTTCAGCAGCTTTTCGTTGCAGAGGTTACTAAAAGCTTGCGTAAACTGGTCATCTTACAACACATGAGCCATTACTTCTCTTGAAAACTGGAATAAAAAAACAAGGATAAAGCAGGAAAAAATGCATTAGCTTTTACGTTTGTGTACTTGAGACGCTGTTTGCAGAATTTATTGTGCACCTTTTGATGGCACAAAGTGGATCTTAGACTAAACCCTTATCCTGCAGTTCTTGCTGTTTAATGATGAGTTCAGGTGCATGAAGATAATGAGATAGTAAATTGATTGTTTCCTTCGAGATATTGGTGTGTAAAATTGGGCTTTTCTTGCTTATTGTCTATGTCTCTGTGTTGCTACCTTAATCTACCCTTCAAATGCTCCTTCGACGCACACCGTTAATTCCCAACCTATTTCCCTCCCTCCCCCTCTCTCCTGCAGTCCAGTGTGGAGTGCCTGCGGGAGAACCTGTACTCTCTATCACCGCAGAGTGTAGCCGGCCAGCTGGAGGCCCTGGTCGAGCGGACAGAGGACTTCACTGATTCGGCCTACACCAGTCACGAGCAGCGTCAGGCCATCCTCGGTCTGTGCCAGCTGGCGCGCCAGGACACTCAGCAGCTGGTGCACGCCTGGGCTGAGGCGGTAGGTTGGCACAAGCAGGCAGACCATCACAGATGCACATATACCTACAGGAATATTCATCAAAACGTATGCTACCAGAAGAAGAATATTCAGAGTTTCACATCTGTAAGATGATTGTATAATTGTTGGTGTAATTCAGACGATGCAAAACTCATTTATTCGAGCAAAGATGCGGGGATGGGTGAGTATTGTTAGTGGATGATGACAGATTGTTGGTACCGTTCAAAACTAAATGTAATATTTCAGGAAAAATCCCAAACATTGTGGTTCCATCTTCTCAGAGGGGATTGCAGGCTGATTGCCTTTGTCATATATGAAATTGAACATCACATTTTTTTTCAGTGTTCCTCAGACTTAACAAGCAAATTTCAGAAATGACTGTGACCTCCCATGAATTGTAACAGCTAAATTTTCACATTTCATTTCACATTTGATAGGCTAAATGATAAATCAAGAAAGCAATCTGCAGAGTAATTGATGAAGAAAATTAGTTGCGGCGCTTTTATGTGTTTTTCAAGTCCAAATGCTCTTGTGTGTGTGTGTGTGTGTGTGTTTCTGTGTGGCATGTTCAGCAGGCTGGCAGTCATACCCACACACGTTGAGGCTGAACCCCTTCCACTCACTTCCTCATTCTCGTTGCCTCCTCGCTCTCTTTTCACACATCTCTCCTGGAACAACAGAGCATATTGACTCACCTGAATAACTGTTTTTACCAAAGCTCGCTGAGCCAAAGAAGAAGAAACACCACGTAGTGTTGCTTGCCATTCAGCAGAGCCTCCTTGGCCTTCAAAATTGATGGACTTATGAAACACAAGTCATTATGCTGCAGCTTCTCATTGTAAACTTCTCAGCGCGTTCCGAGTACACGGAGAGGGCTGCTGCTGCATAACTGTACAATAGCGTCTCATCTAGGCCTCGCAATTGAAGGTCACACGGAGACTTGAAAAGACCAGAATGCTGCAGTGTTTTGAAATTGGAGGGAAAGCTTCTGAGTTTGCAAATATTTCTTGGGTGTTCTGCCTAGTTCACTGTGCTCCTGATTGTTATTGTGGTGAGTTGAGCAGAACACGTGTTTGTTTTGGCCGCATTTTTATCGCACCTAGTCTGAAATTTCGAAAATTGGTGTGCAATATTTAAATGATATAATTGCTTTAAGTCATTTTGTTCTGATTACACAAAATTGCGTGCTGAAATGCCTTGCTGTCTGCACATATTACCACCATAATGGATCGCAAATGTAATTATGAAGTTGAAAAACTTGCTATTAAGGCACCATTCCAGTCCAATTCCCATGCATTGTCATATTTTTCCAGATTACTACATTGGTTTGTGTGTGGTCCTGTAAAACCACATTGTGTCTCATGTTTTACTCTCTTGTTCTTGTCTCGTTGGAGCAGCAGTCTGTTCATGCCAAAGAGCCCACAGAGGACATGGAGGTGTCCATCCTGAAGACATGCCAGAGCGTCAGTGACCTCAGACGTGAGGTGAGCCGCAGTCTGTTTCCAACTCGGAATACATGCAGTCGAGTTACAAAAACAGACAGGCATGACTGGAATGTGCCTCATTAGCTGTTTGACTCTGTAGCAGTTTCCCATTTTGCTTTTTCACATCACTTCCGCTCACCTGCTTCTGCTGTCTTGCCGTCAGCTTATCGTGTCACCTCTGCTCTTCCTTCCTCTCTGCCGCTTTAAAATCCTCCTTTATTCGTGCCTGTCACTCATCTTTCCTTTCTCTTTCGAATGCATCATCCTCCCCTCTCTCTCCTTAATCTGCTATTCCATCTTTGATTCCTCCTCCAGCTCCATAAGGTGGCGGTGGGCCGGGCCTCAGACTTGCTGAAAGTTCACGGGGAGCAGTTGCCTCTGCGGGCTCTTAAAGCTGCAGGTGCTGAAGGAAACCTGGAGGCAGTTGCCGAGTATTCGCGCACGCTCACTGAGCAGAAGGAGCAGCTGGTGGAGGTAGGTGGGGTCAGGGGGCATCGGGAACAGAGACTGGAAGAAGGCTGAGACCTAGTTAAAGCTGTTACTTGGATAGAAGTTTGTAGTAAAGCCTATACTTACAGGTCTCATTTTTTTCTGATTTCAGAATAATCTGTTAGACATCCTGTTTAGGCAAAATATACTGGATTTAGGTTAAAAAATGTGCACAAAGTTGCTCTCATGAAAGTTGTCATTGATGCAAAATAGTAGCTTGAGATGAATGAAGATGTGGAAACTGCACAGCTAAATGAAAAGCCAGCATGTGATTTTGTTATGCAAACACTGAGCAGACATATATCATTCAATCTCTCGCATGTCTTTACTCGTGACCCTAACAAACAGCAGTTACATTGTAATTTGAAAAGGGACATCACAGGGTTGAATTGATAGCAAAGCCAAACATGCATTCAGTAATTTCCTGATGTATATAAACTTAACAACTCTACCAATTTAGAGAATTGTTTCTTCAATCTTAAAATGACATTTTAAAAAAGAAAAAGAAAACATTCAACGGCAAATTATTGTGTTTGGATATTTTGAGTGAGAGGGAAGAGTTCCCACCCGACTTAAGGAGTGGGGAGTTGTTAACGGTGAGAAGTACAAATCCAATCTGTTCCCCTCCAGCTTAAGATACACTTCATTCCTCCCTTTCAGCAAGAAAAAAAGGGGAAAAGGACACAAAAAAGAAGGCCATACAGGAAATGTTCATTCTTTAAGTTCTATGTTACATACAAGTGAAAAAATAGGGTAGGGTGGGGGGATTAACATGACACAAATTCCCAACACTCAATATTTCACCTCCTGATGGTGTATTTCTATAACCATTTAGCTCGGACCTTCTCTCATGTCTAAGCCCTAGGCTGAATGTTTGTTTTTTCTGAAAATATTTAGATTTCTTAACTGTTTCCGTGTGAACGCATCAATAAATTCAGTAATTTGGCAGATGGTTGTTTTTTTTGCCAGTGAGGGTCAAATTGATAGCAAGATCGTACATGCTTTCAGTAATTTCCTGATGCATGTTTCATTAATGTCAGAAGTCTGATCATTTTTTTAACCCATGTTTCACTCCAGACATGTCGGCTGTTGTGCCATGTGTCGGGGACGGAGCCACTAGAGATTACCTGCATACACGCTGAGGAAACCTTCCATGTCATTGGTCCACAGGTAACATAAACTGTCTAAGCATTATCTCTACCGATTGTTGTTTTTTTAAGGTGGTATTAATATCATGCCCCATTGACTTGATGTGTAAGTGGCAGCAAACCGGAGACAGGAGCCATCTGACTTTAATTAAACTTCAAACCCATTTAATTCCCCCTCAACACTTTTATTGTATGTCAATAAGGTCAACCTCTTCACACAGTGGTTCTGCAGTAAAATCAAACACGAGCAATATTCTCCTTCGACTCATTGGGGAGGTAAGATAGACAATTCACTTCCTGTCTCTCTGCTGTCTACCTCCCACACCTGCCATCCATTGAAAATGGCTGAGAACATGCTGTCCACCTAGTCGCCCCATCCCAGATCTAATTATGTTTGCTCTTGGAAACCATCCATGCCAGTAATTATCCAGCGATGTAGAATGTTCCCGTCCTGCGGCGCTAATGTCAGGCCCCGCATGACACTGCCGTAATGACTCCGCTCCTAAGTTCAAAGGTCAGCCAATCAATAACGGTGTTGTACGGGGTAGCGGTGGCGATATCTCTCTGCGTTTGCCCAAAGTAATACAAGGGTGGCCCAGAGGGTAATTGGCTATTAAATACTACACTGTAGGGAATGGACATGGGGTGTGTGTGCTCTTATGATCTGTTTTTTTTTTATTTCTATATTTGTCTGACTCAGTTTCCTAAAAATTGGTTGAGTCGAGAGATTACAGTTGATTGCAGATATTTGAATTTGCTAGATATGTCCAAAAAACATTGCTGAATTGCACACAAATGCTGAACTCCCTCAATCTGAGTGCCGTTGTTTTGTCAAGCGGGCTTTCAGGCAGATCATTTCCAGGTAAATTCGAAAATAAAGGCCCTTTAAAGTGAAAATCACCACAGCGAGAATTGCAAAACATTTTGTTTCTCTGTCCTGTAGTTGTGTAATGTCTCTCCATGGCAACAAAAATGAAATTATTCCTTTACTTTATGTCACAATTCTTCACTTTCTCGCTCAGATCATCTCAGCAGCCCAGACGCTGGCGCTCCACCCGTCCAGTAAGATCGCCAAGGAGAACCTGGAAGTGTTCTGCGAGGCTTGGGAGTCGCAGCTCTGCGACATGGCTCTGCTGCTGCGAGAGATCAACGACGTCTTTGAAGGCAGGCGAGGTAAGTTCACTTCATGGATGGATGTTTGCAAAAAAGAAAGCAACAAGGTTTCGGCTGAATCAGGTGCTTTTCAGCTCGAGAACAGCAAACACCGAGAAGACAAAAAGGATTTGAAGCACGCTGATTAATTCACAGCCTTCTACACTCAACTGTTTTCCTGATGAACACACAGCATTGTGTGTTTGCACATTTAAAGGGTGTGAATAAATCGAGGCACGTTTGCATTAGTGGTGATGTCGCAGGAGAGTCAGCATACACGCAAGAAACCTTTCAGAAAGAGCGAGGAGAAGTGAATGCAAGCAAATGTGCCGTCTATGGTTCTCTTCGCCTGAAAGAATCAAATTCTCTGATAAAACCTTGATGAATCATTTTGGCCCTGAACATTTCGGCAGCATTAATGAAAGTTAAAGTTGAATCTCTCCTTTGAAAATTAATCATCACAGACCGTGGGAAGTATTTTGTAAAAGGAACAACGTCAATGCCATTGAACACTCATGTATTCATTCCTCCTGTTCGGCTCCTCTCTATTCGTCATTGTGCCAGTAACCTGAAGTGTCCAAGCCATAGACAGCCCTCTTACAAACTCAGCTGACAGAGACAGGAAAAAAAACCATGTAGATACACTGGTCTGTTTATTTGAATGTACTGTGCGTTTGTCGGTGTGCTCTCAGAGTTGGATTCGAGTGCTGTCAACCTTGTGCTTTCACACGCTGCACGTCTGGCAAAGTTCCAAGATGTGGTTGCCCTCAAGAATGTCACTTTGACATGAAATTCAGTAAATATTTTTGAAGTGCTGCTCAGTGGGTGAAAGGATGACATCCATCACACTATTGTGCTCCCTTGAAGCCAAAACACTGCGTTAAAATGCCACATTGACACCGTGGAGAGGTGTTTTACTCCTTCCTTTTTATTATTCCTCCTAATTTTCCCCCCGTGAATGTGGCAAAGATTTTATCAACCCTCTGGTGGATTGAAATGGACCGCGCTGTTCATGTTTATGATGCAAAATAAAAATGTGTCAAAGGTGGGCAGTGATAAAAGCAAACAATTTCCTTACTATAATTACTGAATAACCATAATTGCCATCCACACAGTCACTCAAAGAGGCATAAAAACAAGGTGTTTCTCTCAATTGTTCAGTTATGGCATAAAACACATGCTTATTTTCATGTTTTTTTTTACTTGAGTCCATTTTCTGTTTATGACAGTAACTCTCTCCCCTTCTAGGAGACAAAAGACCTTACTTATCTCTTCCGAGACCTGGAGTGAGTATCACACCTCCCCATCCTCATGAATGTTTCAAAGATACAATGGTTTGTAATCCCCTGATTAATGCCGCTCTCTTTTCTCCAAAGAAACACTCAGCTAACCTGAAGACTGCCAAGGCTGTCAAGTTGGATGCAGAGGTAACACACACCACAAACTCCTCTGGCTTTCACTACAATACATCAAGTCGCATTTTGTACCGCGTTTTGGCAGCGGTATATTCATCTCCAGGAAACTTTGTGTCACTCGCTTGAAGAATTGATGGTGTTTGTATGCTAATGTGCTCCAATTTTGCTGGCCGGCAGTTTCACTTGCTGTACCGCAACAGGAAGCAGAAGTATGCAGATTTTAGGCCTTCCAAGTTTGTGAACGAATGAAAAGAAATCCGTTTGTGACTATACAAAATAACATCCATTACGCTTTAGTCTTTCCCATATAGAATTACTTTGTCTGTGTGAGCAGGAGCAGACGAGCATGGCCAAGCTGGGTCTGGAGCTGCGTCTTCTGTCATCAGATGTGGACACGGAGGTCGAAAAATGGGAGGAGCAGGAGCACGACATCGTCCGGCAGAGCCAGAGTCTGGCCAGTATGGCCTACAACATGTACCTGTTCACCAGGTATCCTACCACCACTACCGCACACATGCACAGGTTTTAGATCTGCAGCTTGCTAAACTGTTAAACTCATTTCTAAGCTCAACACTGAAAAGCCTCTTAAGCATCCACATGAACACGAATTTAGAGGCTTAGTGTTAATGAGATTCCGGAGCCCCCAGCTATCGATATTTACCACCAGGCATAGTTTGAGGCACTGACAAAGCTGACACGACTATGACTCATTCTGACGATAAATTCCTTGCAGTTTATCTAAGTTACTGTTGTTGTTGATGGCCTCGGATGTATTTTGTGCTCGCTCATCTCTCTAATCCGTGTTTCTCTTTATTATTTTGTGTATCGATTCCTTTAGAGGGGAGGGGCTGCTGAAAACAACACTCGATCTTTTCCATCAAGCTGAGGTATGAGCGTCCCTATGCGCTGATCTCCACCCTTTTGTTCTATTTTTCTCCACCACTTCATTGAAGTTGTAAATGAATGCATGTGTTGTTTCATTACACCGAAGACAAAGTGAGGCTGGTAGATCAATAGGTTAGTAAATGCCAGCATCCCTTCATTCACTTCCCTTTTGCATATCTGAGAGACCACGACAAGGGCTTATCTGTATGTTGGAAATATATCTTGCGGTAGATTCATAGCCGCACGGAGGCGTGTATCCTATTGAATTTGGATCATTGCCAGTTATGTACAGTAATTTGTAGAATCAGGGCCTGAAATGTCAGCCAGGATTTATTCAATTTAGGATGAGCAGGGGAGATAAGAGAGGAAGAGGAGCGAGAGGGGAAAGAACCGGGAAGGCATACAGATAAGAAAAAAATAAACTCAATATTTACTGACTATGCTTTTTTTTTTTTTTTTATTGAAGGCCTTCCCAGTGAAAAGAATTATAGCTTTTGCTTGTATTTGTGTAAGTAAGTTGTGTTTTTCTATCTCTTTCCTGTGACTTTAAAGGTTCTTTCTGAAGAGGGGCTCCAGCTGTGCTCATCTCTCCGCACTTTTTCCGCTCAGGTATACATACTAATGTAAATCTGTCTCTTCTGAACTACTTGCACGCACAGTTTAACTCTGAATAGCATTCACATACCAGCACCGCAAAACACTTTTGCACATTAAGCATTCAAAAATAAATCTAATGCATATTATGTAAAAGAAAGAAGACTTTTTGTATAATAAGCAGCAGTAAAATAAATACAAAAATCAAGAAACGCATATAATTTATAAACAGTATGTTAAAGCAGTTTATTTTTCTGAGCTTCTAACCCACTCAGTATGCAGACACACACACACACACACCTGTGCCCACATCCACGTTATGCCTCTCACACCAACACACACCCATATCACCCAGTCTGGCATGCTGCAGTGCCAGGTCCGCCGTATAAATCACACAGCGAGAGCAGGAAATTAAGGCTGTCACACACTTTCGTCGTCCCCTTTCCCTCTCAGACTCGAGATCCAACAAACAAACGTAGCCTCGGTGCCTTCCTTCCTCTTGCCCTCCACCAATTTCTTCCCCGGGTCCTCCAAGTTTAATTAAATGGCTCTTTTTGACAGCCTTTAACGACCGCCATTTGTCACCGCCGTGTCCATGGGTGTGTATGTTGGTGTGCACGTGCGGAGGGGGCGAGGGTGGGGAGGTTGCCTGCGACCGCCCAGGACTAATTCATAATCAGGAGGCCCGGCTCTTCAACTTGCCTCGCGCTTTCTGATTAATTACATCAAACAAACCGGTGCTAATGGAGTCCCTGTGTCTCACCCTCCATTTTCATAGTTCTTTGGCACCAGATACACTTGTAGCACACCTGTGTATCCCCCTCTCCTTTCAAAAGTAGAAAAGCTATTCATGCAAATAAGCTGGAGCGCTTTTTTTTCGAGGATTAAGCAGTTTTATGTGCTTTTGTCAGTCATGAATCGCGCTATCCTGAATAAGAGCTCGTATTTTAGGTCATTGGTGGCATAACTGAAGTAGATTGATGGCCCCTGTGACTGAGATCTAGGGATTAACTCAGCTGGATAACAGACTTAAGCAGCAGATCATAGCTGTTGCTGATGGATTACATCAAGCAGCCCTATTATTATTATTATTTTTTATTTATTTCATCCTCGTCTTTATGATGCTTGATTTGTGTTTGACACGAGCACTGTAAATCCAGTCCAGTAAATCTATCAGTGTCTGCGCATATTAACCACGGGAAAGTGCCGTCATAAACCATCTCTGCTTTCCTAAAAGACATCCTTCTCTCTCTCTCTCTCTCTCTCTCTCTCTCTGTCTTTCTCTCTCTCTCTCTCTGTGTTCCAGCTGGTTGATGAGGAGAAGTCTGTGGTGATGACAGAAATGGAGAAACTGGTGGCTTTGTGCCAGCAGCTGCAGATGGGAGCTAAGACTCCTGTACAGGGCAAGACTGCCACCTTCCAGAAGGTACCTATACTACTTCTGTGCCTCGTTTTAGTTTGTGTCTGTGCTGCTTCTCAAAGAAAATAATCAATCACTTTCTTCGCTCAAAGTCTGTTTGGTTTGACAGACACTGAATTAGTAATATCACACAGAGTGAACAGAGCTGACACAACAGTGGAATGTTTTTTCATTAGCTTTGACAGCATCAAAGCTACACCCACAACAACAACAGTTGGGGGTCAGTGAAGCATTGAACATGCAATAAAGCCCAACTATCTGTGTTCATTACTGGCTACGGAATAATCTTTGAGTGATCTGTAACATCTAACACGGGGTGCTGGATTAATGGATGTGTGAGGAATTAATGAGCATCTTGGGCAGAGATGAACTGCCTTAGGTCACCTTGTTATAAAGGCGAGGGTTGGAATCAAAAGGACGGGATGAAGAATAGCTTGTCCTCTGCTGATTAATGCGGGCCCCTTTTATATGTATTGGCTCCCATCTTCATCCTGATATTCACTTGATCCTTTATCGCTAATGGTGTGTGTCTCACAGCGTTTGGTGGGACACCAATACCAATGAGGAAATGTTAAAATGTGCGTGATTATAATCTGCTATGCTGATGTGTTTATGTGTTATAAGTTGTCCAATTTTATTTCTTTGTCTTCAGGTGGACTCATCGATTCAAACAAGCAGAAGCATCCTGACCGTGGTCCTCTCCCTCCTCCCGTTCTGTAACAAGCTCAACAGAAAGGTGGCATTCAGTGAACAGGACACGACACTGAGCGACTGGCACTCAGATTAGCCTGGCAGGCTGTGGAAGTCCACCCAAATATATAGTTATTAAAGCTGAAATAATCATTTTTGGGGCCTTGCAAGCAGCAGAAGCAAGCTGCAAATGTGGACATTTTATCAACTTAAGTGGAAAACTTTATAGCAACCAGTTGCCTTTAATTTTTTACTTTCAGCATCATTTTAGTATTCATTTACAGTTGTGTTTTTAGGGAGTATTCACGCTCCTTTTACCTCATTTTTCGCTGTCCTTACCCCTAGGCCCTAACCTCAAATATCTGTCCCTTTAGCTTCTTATAGCTCCACTGTGTTCACCAGCTAGTTGCAAAGGATTTTTACAGCCAAAAATATTACAGTTTAGTTTGGAACAGTTAAGTTGTTGGTCATGAAAGCAAAGCAATGAGCTTAGTACTCCATATTGCTGAGCCGTAAAGTCAGGTTATAACTGTTAAGTTTATTAATGCAAGCATCCCATTTCATATATAACTAGATGAGCCCTCAGTAGAGGGCAGAACCACGTCCTCTGCTGGCGAAAACCCTGTCCTCCCTATACAACTGATGCAATATGTATCAATTTTGATCATGTACGTATCTCCCTCCCTACTTGATCTGCTGACCTATAACTCCACAACTGCTCAGGGGACCTTAGACTGATCTTCAGTGCCAAGTTTGATCATCCTGACTTCAGCGGTTACAGAGATATCGGACTGGACATACATACATACATACATACTTACCCAGCCAGATACCGCACCGAATGCAATAACCCCGCTGACGTTCATCAGGCGTGGTTAAATAGACTTGTGATTAATTTTTATTATAAAAAATATAGTTTATACTAGCTTTAAGCTTATTTTCATAGTTAGAAGTGTGCCTTTTTTCATTAGGTTCTTCTCTATGCTGTCCTTCTGCAGTACAAGTCAGAGAGGACCAGCCTGAGCTCCCCACAGGACTGGAGAGAAAGGCCGGATTCATCCACGCCTGTCAAAGAGGAGGGAGCTCTCAACAACAAGAACAGCAACGGCTTCGGGGTGAAATCCTTGGAGCAGCACATGGCCGGTCTCAACCTCCTAGAGAGCAAATAATCCAGGAGGCAGCCTCTTCTTTTGTCCACTACTCTTGTTGGAGCAGCACATAGCCAACCTCACCTCTCTGGAGAATCCAGAAAATACCCGCCTCATCCTCATGCACCCACTAAAGAGTGGGCTGGAGCTGTGGGGTGAAGATGGTTGCCTTGGGTCAGCCGGAGTTTGTATTTGCTGTCGGGATGGTAAATTATTAAGTTTACAGGAGAAAAAGCAGATCTAAGCTGACGGGGAAGCTTGTTACCTAAAGCACCAGTTCCACCCCAGTCCACAAGATGGAGACAATCAGCCTCCGCTATGATAGTGAGTCTCTAAAGAAGGTGAGGCCTGGCGCATGCCTGATTTTTGCCATCACTTTTATCACTTCTCTGCCCCCCGAATTGATAAACTGACCAGAAATCAGGAGAGAACTCTGCTTGATGCTCAGCTCAGCCATACATCTGTCTTCACTACGTGCCTCCGTGTAACAAGCCTATTTGTTTCGTGGTGTACTGTAAACGTGTTGCACAAAGTTCAATGAAAACAAAAAGAAAGCAAAGTGAAAACTGAAAAACCCACCATGCATGTACGCCATCATCACCAAACCTTCGTGTTTGAGTCTGCTATGACCATAGGCTTGTAATGTTAACACGTTTTATGTAATGTTAGCCATAGTGGTACGTAGCATCCTTGATCACTGGCTTTGTAATCAGCATCTCACTTGGATAGATATGTATTTTAAAGTTGACTTCGCCATATAATTAATGTCCAATTGCCATAGAATTTACTATGGAACATTCCCCATGTGCCATATTAGTAGGGAAATGAAAAAAAATCACAATTCAAATGCCAAATGTTTCTTCCTCATGAAGAATGTGATTTTCATGAGGACATCTTGTTGCTAATGTTCTAAAATACGAAACTTGTAGAACTCCAATGTTGGTCCCTGGGGACATTTTTATTTAAGCCTGGCTACTCAAAAAACTAAAAAATTGATAAAGCCACGAAGATGCTTTTAAGAAGTCAGCACCTTTGCTTATAGCGTCCTGAGTATTATCAAATCCTATTCTATGTACATGGCATACTCTTGACATTTTTTTCCTCACAAAGAAATGAAAGATAATTCTGAACTGGCACCTGTGTCAAATGGAACCTTGAAGTGTACTTGTTATGAAGACTATCATTGTGAAGCTGCCTAGTTGGCCAATATGTATTAAAGGGTATATATAATATGGTACTTGAAGCATATATATATATAAATGTACATGTATATCCCAAGGTGATGACTTTGGTACGAGGTGAGGGTGTGATAATGTCTGAAATGTATAACATACATTAAGCTTTAGAGAATCTTTGTACAGTTTGAGAGCAGCTAATGATGCTGGTATAGTAGTGGCACTACAGAAGTGAAGAAATCAGATCTAGTTTTGGACCACCGATTCTTTTGACTGTTGAAAGGTTTAAAAAAAAGTGACAAAAAATAAACAATATTTTTCTTAATTCACTGTTTCGTTTCATTGATATTTTACAAAAATACTTTTTACTGAAGAGTATTTGCAATATTTAACAACAGAATGCAAGTCCTTTTCCATGCTTTCTACAGCAAAACCAAACAAAGGATGAAGCACTGTGAACTGAAATGCTTCCTGGACCCTTCATGAAAATCTGAAACATGAAAACAAAGAGTATATAATAACCTAGAGGCACAGTGCTTGCATTGTACACAAAAGTCTTCCAGAAGTGACCTCATGAAAACATCACTTTCCACAATCATGTTCTCAGTCCTCCTCTGAGCAGGTGAGAGTGTGAGGCCAAAAAACTTCTCCCAGAACAGTTTAAACTTTGGCCAGCGTGTGGAGCTTCGTCAGGAGGTTTGTGACTGGGCATCGCTACGTTTGGAGACGACGCTCTCAAACTCCTCTCTGCTCAGTAGATTTTCTGTTATGCTCTTGCTCTCCTCAAACTTTGGCAGGATGACAGCGATGTATCCATCAGTGGACGGCTGGTAATAGAAAAACACAAGTGAAACACTGCAAACGTTTGCTTTCATAAGATGAGGTGAAACTTTAACGATCCAGTTGAAGTAACTGATCAGGTTGCTTCGTGGACTAATAAATAGCCATCCAATCACGTTAAATACAACAAATATGTAGTAGATACAATGTATTAACATTTACATAAATTAAATTGTACTGGCTATTGCTAGAGGACATATAAAAAGTTGTGCATGTGCAAATTATTTACCTTTTCCAGCAAGAGATCAGGTGTTTCTAAAATATTCTCGTTGACCTCCAGAAGACGGCCCCGGATGCAACTAAAGCGAATATTTATGTGAACGTGACGTACAAGTATGATGATAATAAACATATACTTTGAAAAATAAAAAGACTGGTCTCACCTGTAGATTGTGTACTCAGTCTCATCTGAGCATGTTATCCTACACAAAGGTGCAAAATCAGTAAGGAACTGCCCCCCCTATTGTAGGAATAAAACAAAGTAAGGACAAAAGCTTCACATGTTGACAATGGGTGATATAGAAATAACACGAGAATAAATCTATGCATGTAAATCAATAGATCAAAGTCAAGTAGAGCTTCATTGATTACCCGCTTGGACTTCCCAGACACTTTATTGTTCAGCCGACTGCAGCCGTTACTGATCTGGTAATTGATGCTTTTGATTGTGCGGCAATTCTGAAGGATCGGGTGGGTTTCTGCTAAGGTAACAACACATATCCTGCAAAGAAGAAATACAACACATTTTTCAAGTCTATCAAGCACTGTGAAATCTATACATAAATTCCTGAGCCTTTTTGATTTGCAAGTTGTTTTGCTTCAAACTGCTACTTCAATTTGAAAACTGCCAACTGTTCAGCCTCACTGTACTGTTGTTTTATTGAAGATAAGATCATCCTTAAATGCTCCCCACACAAGGGGAAATTCATAGTGGTACAACAGCAACATTTTTACAGCAGCAATCAACATATTGTATAATAATAATAATAATAATATGTACAATGTGTTTGATATTCACAAGGATGAAAAATGAAAATGAATAAATACAGCACTAACGCCCTGTAGACAACAGCAATATAAAGTGGTTTGTAAAATAAATGGTGGGGTTAAGGTTAACCCTGAGCTGCATTATATGGCAACACATTTAAAGCGTTGTAACTTTTTCACAGGAAAAACGTGAACATTTGCTGAATATAATGCAGAAAAAACACGAACAGAAAGAAAATCTTCAAAACATAAGACTGAATCAAAAAAAGAAATCTAAACAGTAAAGTGCATTTTATAAGCGATGGTATTTGGGTATCACGTGTAGCTATGTTAATGGCTACTCAGTGTATATTTAAATTAGTGTATGCTTATATATATCATAAGAGAAAATAAAATAAGAAAGGAGGAGATAAGATATGATAAAATAAGACCTTATTAATCCCATAGTGGGGAAATTTGCATTCTTACAGCAGCAAAGGAGATAATTCAGACTTTAAAGTAGTACAAAAACTTAAAAAAATAAACCAAAATATAAATAAGTACTAGTTCTAGAAATATCAGTTTTGCACATACCAGTAGTACTGCACAGATTGCTATTCACTATTACCTGTTTGAATGCTGCAGGATACAGTGGTCTTCACACGGTTTCCCCTTCATATCTAAATGAAACAACAACAATAATCATATTCGTGACATTTTAATTCGGGTTCTGCTGGTTCCTACAAATATCTAAAGCTCTCTCTCCCTGAACTCACAAGTTCCACCAGCGTTAGCTCCCTGAACTTAGCCGCATGCTAGCTAGTTAACATGGTACAAATACAGAAGTATTTACCGGCTCGGTACCAGCGAGTGTAATATCTGTCGACAACTGAAGGCGCATTTGCTTCTTTGTCTTTCTCCTCCACGGAGTCCATCAAAGCACTCACTGAAACACAAAATAACGAACACTAAATTAGCTTGGCCACCAGTTTGCTTCACGGACAGTAAATGGTGTGACACTAAGCGGTCCGTCCTTCAAACTCATCCGAAGGTTTCCAGAGGCAAAAGGTTCCCTTGCGAGGCCTTTCAGGTCTACAGGTAAATGTCTTATTGCGTATTTCACAGTACTGTACATTATAGCAAATATTTATCTATCATAGCAATCGAATATGAGTCATAAGATTCCGCAAAAGTCTGTCTGTAACCTGTAAGTGTTTTATTAATGTTTTGAACCGAAGCACTGACTGAGCTTTCCGATTGTAAGTAGGTGCAGCGTAGTAGCGAGTTCCACTGCATTGGGGCTAAAACGGCAAAGTCGTGGTCCCTTTCATTTTAAACCAGGTGTGAGATTTTCGCTAGCATTTATTATCATATCTGAGGGGTCTGAGTGCAGAATAAGTGGTTAAAGGTTCTGAGATGTAAACTGTAGACAGAGTAGGTAGAGATTCAACGCTTCTAAATGTCTACTAAGTGAATTTTCAAGTGAATTCTGTTACGAATGACAATCCAGTGTAATTTAAACCAGTCCCGAAGTAATGTGGTCCTTGTGTCGAGTATTTGTGAGTGGTTTCGCTGCAGAATTTTCTTCAGTTTGCTTTCTCAAATAAGTACAAAGATAAAGAAGAAACAGATCCTCACAGTTCAGCACTTCTGTGGACCTGCGTTTCTTGACTGCGGTCAAGCCAGCCGCCTCTCGTTTCTCCGTAGTCAAGCCAGCCGCTCCTACATTTTCAGTGCGCTCTTATCGTCAGCTTACGGTAAATGCACGACCGCGCATCAACTATTTCCGGTTTAAAAAATAAAGCGCTGCATTCGCAGATGTATTATACAGGGATGTTTTAAGTAACTGACTCAGCTTAACTGTTAACTATCGAATTGTACGGCTAATATTTACACTAAATAAATAGCTTGAAGTATAAGAAGCTGAAAACTTGTTTATCTATCTGTCTGTCTGTCTGTCTGTCTTAAAAATTGTGAATTCAAATAAAAAGTGATGTGTGTCATCCCAGTGATCTATTAGTGTGATAATAAAATAAACCTCAGTCGAAAAGTCACATGATCTGGACCGAAATGAGAAGACATGCTGATATTTACATTAAAAAATGTTTAATTTTTTGCTTTAAAATCTTTTAAGCCAAACTATTTCTTCTTCTTTGGCGTATGCTGACCAGGTAAGGTAGCATTGTGATTCTGCATTAGTTTGGGGTCAATACGTCACATGACCTGAGAGCTATTGAGCAAAAAAGCTAATATTTACTGTAAAAAAACTGTTAAAAATCAATAATGTCCTAAAATCAAATATAAATTGCCGTATGTTGACCATCTTTAGTAGCACTATCATTCTGCATTAGTTTGGGGTCAATAAGTCACATGACCTGAGAGCTATTGAGCTAAAATGCTAATATTTACTGTAAAAAAACTGTTAAAAATCAATAAAGACCAGAAATCAAATATCAATTGGCGTATGTTGACCATCCTTAGTAGCACTATCATTCTGCATTAGTTTGGGGTCAATATGTCACATGACCTGAGAGCTATTGAGCAAAAAAGCTAATATTTACTGTAAAAAAAACAGTTAAAAATCAATAAAGACCAGAAATCAAATATAAATTGGCACATGTTTACCATCTTTAGTAGCACTATCATTTTGCATTAGTTTGGGGTCAATACGTCACATGACCTGAGAGCTATTGAGCAAAAAAGCTAATATTTACTGTCAAAAAACTGTTAAAAATCAATAATGTCCTAAAATCAAATATAAATTGCCGTATGTTGACCATCTTTAGTAGCACTATCATTCTGCATTAGTTTGGGGTCAATACGCCACATGACCTGAGAGCTATTGAGCAAAAAGCTAATATTTACTGTAAAAAAACTGTTAAAAATCAATAATGTCCTAAAATCAAATATGATTTGACGTATGTTGACCATCCTTAGTAGCACTATCATTCTGCATTAGTTTGGGGTCAATACGTCACATGACCTGCGAGCTATTGAGCAAAAAAGCTAATATTTACTGTAAAAAAAACTGTTAAAAATTGATAAAGAACAGAAATCAAATATGATTTGGCGTATGTTGACCATCTTTAGTAGCACTATCATTCTGCATTAGTTTGGGGTCAATACGTCACATGACCTGAGAGCTATTGAGCAAAAAGCTAATATTTACTGTAAAAAAACTGTTAAAAATCAATAATGTCCTAAAATCAAATATGATTTGACGTATGTTGACCATCCTTAGTAGCACTATCATTCTGCATTAGTTTGGGGTCAATACGTCACATGACCTGCGAGCTATTGAGCTAAAAAGCTAATACTTACTGTAAAAAATTAATAATAAATTCATTAAGTATCCAAATGGTATAAAAAGTGCTGTGTCTTGATCAGTCTGTTTCGTACTATAATCCCAAATAGATTTGGAGTCTTTGGGTCACATGACTTGGTAGCTATTGAGCTAAAATGCTAATACTTACTGTAAAAAATTAATGATAAATTCATAAAGCATTCAAATGTAATAAAACCTGGTGTGTCTTGATCACCTTTTATAGCCCTGTCAATCCTTATTGATTTGGAGTCTCTAGGTCGCATGACCTGGGAGCTATTGAGCCAAAATGCTAATATTTACAGTTAAATATCAATATAAAATATGCAAAGTATCCAGATGGAATAAAAAGTGCTGTGTCTTGATCACTCTATGAGATGCTCTAATCCTGCATAGATTTGGTGTCTGTAGGTCACATAACTTGGGAGCTATTGAGCTAAAATACTAATATTTACGTATTGAAATTAATTAAAAACTCACTAAAAAATATATTAATAGTCTCCAAAAGCAATAATAAAGTCTGTGTAATAAACCAGGTCTAAATCTATTTAGCCAAAAGATCACATGACCTGGGACTTATAGAGCTGTAATGCTCATAATTACAGTATAAAATACATGAAAAATTCACAAAACATATTAATTGTGTCCAAATGTTCATTCAATGTTTCTAAGTGTGACAAAGAATCTATGAACTACAAATCCCTATATTTAAGTGCCGTAATGTATCATAACATAATGTAACATAACGTCACATCAGGTCTTTGGTCTTCCTTTTTCTGCCTCACGTAAGTTAACCGATAATTATCAATGAAATAAATATCCAATCGACTGAGCCCGTAACAGACGTGCTGCTCAATATTCAGAACACCATTTGGAGTCAGAGTTGTGCGATGGGTCGTTTGAAAAAAGGCAGAAGTATCGCTCAGTGGGAAGAGTGGATGGTTGGCACCCGGGTGGCCGGGGCTCGATTCCAGGTGTGAGTGAGTGAGATAGGCATAGGGAGTATAGGAGTGAGTGAGTGTGATGAGTATAGGAGTGAGTGAGATAGGCATAGGGAGTATAGCTCAGTATGTGAGTGAGATAGGCATAAGGAGTATTGCTCAGTGGGTAGAGTGGCTGGCTGGGACCCGGGAGACCGGGGTTCGATTCCAGGTGTGAGTGAGATAGGCATAGGGAGTATAGGAGTGAGTGAAATAGGCATAGGGAGTATAGTTCAGTGGGGAGAGTGGCTGGCTGCCACTCGGGAGGCAGGGGTTCAACTCCAGGTGTGAGTGAGATAGACATAGGGAATACAGCAGTGAGTGAGTTAGAAAGGCACAGGGAGTATAGGAGTGAGTGAGTGAGTGAGATGAGTAAAGGAGTGAGTGAAATAGGCATAGAGAGTAAAGCTCAGTGGGTAGAGTGGCTGGCTGGCACCCGGGAGGCCGGGGTTCGATTCCAGGTGTGAGTGAGATAGGCATAGGGAGTATAGGAGTGAGTGAAATAGGCATAGGGAGTATAGGATTGAGTGAGATAGGCAAAGGGAGTATAGCTCAGTGGGTAGAGTGGCTGGCTGGCACCCAGGAGGCCGGGGTTCGATTCCAGGTGTGAGTGAGATAGGCATAGGGAGTATAGCAGTGAGTGAGTGAGATTGGCATAGGGAGTATAGAAGTGAGTGAGTGAGATGAGTATAGGAGTAGGGAGTATAGCTCAGTGGGTAGAGTGGCTGGCTGGCACCCGGGAGGCCGGGGTTCGATTCCAGGTGTGAGTGAGTGAGATAGGCATCGGGAGTAAAGGAGTGAGTGAGTGAGTGAGATAGGCAGAGGGAGTATAGGAGTGAGTGAAATAGGCATAGGGAGTATAGGATTGAGTGAGATAGGCATAGGGAGTATAGCTCAGTGGGTAGAGTGGCTGGCTGGCACCCAGGAGGCCGGGGTTCGATTCCAGGAGTGAGTGAGATCGGCATAGGGAGTATGGGAGTGAGTGAGATAGGCATAGGGAGTATAGGAGTGAGTGAGTGAGATGAGTAAAGGAGTGAGTGAAATAGGCATAGAGAGTATAGCTCAGTGGGTAGAGCGGCTGGCTGGCACCCGGGAGGCCGGGGTTCGATTCCAGGTGTGAGTGAGATAGGCATAGGGAGTAAAGGAGTGAGTAAGTGAGATAAGCATAGGGAGTATAGCTCAGTGGGTAGAGGGGCTGGCTGCCACCCGGGAGGCAGGGGTTCAAATCCAGGTGTGAGTGAAATAGACATAGGGAGTATAGCAGTGAGTGAGTTAGAAAGGCACAGGGAGTATTGGAGTGAGTGAGATGAGTATAGGATTGAGTGAAATTGGCATAGGGAGTATAGCTCAGTGGGCAGGCACAGGGAGTATTGGAGTGAGTGAGTGAGATGAGTATAGGATTGAGTGAAATTGGCATAGGGAGTATAGCTCAGTGGGTAGAGTGGCTGGCTGGCACCCGGGAGGCCGGGGTTCGATTCCAGGTGTGAGCGAGATAGGCAAAGGGAGTATAGGAGTGAGTGAGATAGGCATAGGGAGTATCGAAGTGAGTGAGTGAGATTACTATAGGAGTGAGTGAAATAAGCATAGGGAGTATAGCTCAGTGGGTTGAGTGGCTGGCTGGCACCCGGGAGGCAGGGGTTCGATTCCAGGTGTGAGTGAGATAGGCATAGGGAGTAAAGGAGTGAATAAGTGAGATAAGCATAGGGAGTATAGCTCAGTGGGTAGAGTGGCTGGCTGGCACCCAGGAGGCCGGGGTTCGATTCCAGGTGTGAGTGAGTGAGTGAGATAGGCATAGGGAGTATAGGAGTGAGTGAGTGAGATAGGCAGAGGGAGTATAGGATTGAGTGAAATAGGCATAGGGAGTATAGGATTGAGTGAGATAGGCATAGGGAGTATAGCTCAGTGGGTAGAGTGGCTGGCTGGCACCCAGGAGGCTGGGGTTCGATTCCAGGAGTGAGTGAGATCGGCATAGGGAGTATGGGAGTGAGTGAGATAGGCATAGGGAGTAAAGGAGTGAGTGAGTGAGATGAGTAAAGGAGTGAGTGAAATAGGCATAGAGAGTATAGCTCAGTGGGTAGAGCGGCTGGCTGCCACCCGGGAGGCAGGGGTTCAAATCCAGGTGTGAGTGAAATAGACATAGGGAGTATAGCAGTGAGTGAGTTAGAAAGGCACAGGGAGTATCGGAGTGAGTGAGTGAGATAGGCATCGGGAGTATTGGAGTGAGTGAGTGAGATGAGTATAGGATTGAGTGAAATTGGCATAGGGAGTATAGCTCAGTGGGTAGAGTGGCTGGCTGGCACCCGGGAGGCCGGGGTTCGATTCCAGGTGTGAGCGAGATAGGCAAAGGGAGTATAGGAGTAAGTGAGATAGGCATAGGGAGTATCGAAGTGAGTGAGTGAGATTAGTATAGGAGTGAGTGAAATAAGCATAGGTTAATAAGTATAGCTCAGTGGGTTGAGTGGCTGGCTGGCACCTGGGAGGCAGGGGTTCGATTCCAGGTGTGAGTGAGATAAGCAGAGGGAGTATAGGAGTGAGTGAAATAGGCATAGGGAGTATAGGATTGAGTGAGACAGGCATGGGGAGTATAGCTCAGTGGGTTGAGTGGCTGGCTGGAACCCAGGAGGCCGGGGTTCGATTCCAGGTGTGAGTGAGTGAGATGAGTATGGGAGTGAGTGAGATCGGCATAGGGAGTATGGGAGTGAGTGAGATTGGCATAGGGAGTATAGCAGTGAGTGAGTGAGATGAGTAAAGGAGTGAGTGAAATAGGCATAGGGAGTATAGCTCAGTGGGTAGAGCGGCTGGCTGGCACCCGGGAGGCCGGGGTTCGATTCCAGGTGTGAGTGAGATAGGCATAGGGAGTAAAGGAGTGAATAAGTGAGATAAGCACAGGGAGCATAGCTCAGTGGGTAGAGTGGCTGGCTGGAACCCAGGAGGCCGGGGTTCGATTCCAGGTGTGAGTGAGTGAGATGAGTATGGGAGTGAGTGAGATCGGCATAGGGAGTATGTGAGTGAGTGAGATGAGTAAAGGAGTGAGTGAGATAGGCATTGGGAGTAAAGGAGTGAGTGAGTGAAATAGGCATAGGGAGTATAGGATTGAGTGACATAGGCATAGGGAGTATACCTCAGTGGGTAGAGTGGCTGGCTGGCACCCAGGAGGCCGGGGTTCGATTCCAGGTGTGAGTGAGTGAGATGAGTATGGGAGTGAGTGAGAAAGGCATAGGGAGTATAGGAGTGAGTGAGATAGGCATAGGGAGTATAGGAGTGAGTGAAATAAGCATAGGGAGTATAGCTCAGTGGGTTGAGTGGCTGGCTGGCACCCGGGAGGCCGGGGTTCAATTCCAGGTGTGAGTGAGATCGGCATAGGGAGTAAAGGAGTGAATAAGTGAGATAAGCATAGGGAGTATAGCTCAGTGGGTAGAGTGGCTGGCTGGCACCCAGGAGGCCGGGGTTCGATTCCAGGTGTGAGTGAGATAGGCATAGGGAGTGAATAAGTGAGATAAGCACAGGGAGCATAGCTCAGTGGGTAGAGTGGCTGGCTGGCTGGCACCCAGGAGGCCGGGGTTCGATTCCAGGTGTGAGTGAGTGAGATAGGCATAGGGAGTAAAGGAGTGAGTGACTGAGTGAGATAAGCATAGGGAGTATAGGAGTGAGTGAGTGAGTGAGTGAAATAGGCATAGGGAGTATAGGAGTGAGTGAGTGAGATGAGTAAAGGAGTGAGTGAAATAGGCATAGGGAGTATTGGATTGAGTGAGATAGGCATAGGGAGTATAGCTCAGTGGGTAGAGTGGCTGGCTGGCACCCAGGAGGCCGGGGTTCGATTCCAGGTGTGAGTGAGTGAGTGAGATAGGCACAGGGAGTATAGGATTGAGTGAGATAGGCATAGGGAGTATAGCTCAGTGGGTAGAGTGGCTGGCTGGCACCCAGGAGGCCGGGGTTCGATTCCAGGAGTGAGTGAGATCGGCATAGGGAGTATGGGAGTGAGTGAGATAGGCATAGGGAGTATAGGAGTGAGTGAGTGAGATGAGTAAAGGAGTGAGTGAAATAGGCATAGAGAGTATTTCTCAGTGGGTAGAGCGGCTGGCTGGCACCCGGGAGGCCGGGGTTCGATTCCAGGTGTGAGTGAGATAGGCATAGGGAGTAAAGGAGTGAGTAAGTGAGATAAGCATAGGGAGTATAGCTCAGTGGGTAGAGGGGCTGGCTGCCACCCGGGAGGTAGGGGTTCAAATCCAGGTGTGAGTGAAATAGACAGAGGGAGTATAGCAGTGAGTGAGTTAGAAAGGCACATGGAGTATTGGAGTGAGTGAGATGAGTATAGGATTGAGTGAAATTGGCATAGGGAGTATAGCTCAGTGGGCAGGCACAGGGAGTATTGGAGTGAGTGAGTGAGATGAGTATAGGATTGAGTGAAATTGGCATAGGGAGTATAGCTCAGTGGGTAGAGTGGCTGGCTGGCACCCTGGAGGCCGGGGTTCGATTCCAGGTGTGAGCGAGATAGGCAAAGGGAGTATAGGAGTGAGTGAGTGAGTGAGATAGGCATAGGGAGTATCGAAGTGAGTGAGTGAGATGAGTAAAGGACTGAGTGAAATAAGCATAGGGAGTATAGCTCAGTGGGTTGAGTGGCTGGCTGGCACCCGGGAGGCCGGGGTTCGATTCCAGGTGTGAGTGAGATAGGCATAGGGAGTAAAGGAGTGAATAAGTGAGATAAGCATTGAGAGTATAGCTCAGTGGGTAGAGTGGCTGGCTGGCACCCAGGAGGCCGGGGTTCGATTCCAGGTGTGAGTGAGTGAGTGAGATAGGCATAGGGAGTATAGCTCGCTGGGTGAGTGAGATAGGCATCGGGAGTAAAGGAGTGAGTGAGTGAGATGAGTATAGGAGTGAGTGAGTGAGATAGGCAGAGGGAGTATAGGAGTGAGTGAAATAGGCATAGGGAGTATA
Source organism: Acanthochromis polyacanthus (assembly GCF_021347895.1). Classification (NCBI taxonomy): domain Eukaryota; kingdom Metazoa; phylum Chordata; class Actinopteri; family Pomacentridae; genus Acanthochromis; species Acanthochromis polyacanthus. Next base: position 29,400,165 of record NC_067123.1, on the reverse strand, counting down.
GGATTGAGTGAGATAGGCATAGGGAGTGTAGCTCAGTGGGTAGAGTGGCTGGCTGGCACCCAGGAGGCCGGGGTTCGATTCCAGGTGTGAGAGAGTGAGATGAGTATGGGAGTGAATGAGAAAGGCATAGGGAGTATAGGAGTGAGTGAGATAGGCAGAGGGAGTATGGGAGTGAGTGAGATAGGCATAGGGAGTATAGCTCAGTGGGGAGAGTGGCTGACTGGCACCCTGGAGGCCGGGGTTCGATTCCAGGTGTGAGTGAGTGAGATAGGCATAGGGAGTAAAGGAGTGAGTGACTGACTGAGATGAGTATAGGAGTGAGTGAGTGAGTGAGTGAGATAGGCAAAGGGAGTATAGGAGTGAGTGAAATAGGCATAGGGAGTATAGGATTGAGTGAGATAGGCATAGGGAGTACCGCTCAGTGGGTTGAGTGGCTGGCTGGCACCCGGGAGGCCGGGGTTCGATTCCGGGTGTGAGTGAGATAGGCATAGGGAGTAATGGAGTGAATAAGTGAGATAAGCACAGGGAGCATAGCTCAGTGGGTAGAGTGGCTGGCTGGCACCCGGGAGGCCGGGGTTCGATTCCAGGTGTGAGTGAGTGAGATAGGCATAGGGAGTATAGAAGTGAGTGAGTGAGTGAGATGAGTATAGGAGTGAGTGAGATAGGCATAGGGAGTATAGCTCAGTGGGTAGAGTGGCTGGCTGGCACCCAGGAGGCCGGGGTTCGATTCCAGGTGTGAGTGAGTGAGATGAGTATGGGAGTGAGTGAGATAGGTATAGGGAGTATGGGAGTGAGTGAGATAGGCATAGGGAGTATAGGAGTGAGTGAGTGAGATGAGTAAAGGACTGAGTGAAATAAGCATAGGGAGTATAGCTCAGTGGGTTGAGTGGCTGGCTGGCACCCTGGAGGCCGGGGTTCGATTCCAGGTGTGAGTGAGATAGGCATAGGGAGTAAAGGAGTGAATAAGTGAGATAAGCATAGGGAGTATAGCTCAATGGGTAGAGTGGCTGGCTGGCACCCAGGAGGCCGGGGTTCGATTCCAGGTGTGAGTGAGATAGGCATAGGGAGTATAGCTCGCTGGGTGAGTGAGATAGGCATAGGGAGTAAAGGAGTGAGTGAGTGAGATGAGTAAAGGACTGAGTGAAATAAGCATAGGGAGTATAGCTCAGTGGGTTGAGTGGCTGGCTGGCACCCGGGAGGCCGGGGTTCGATTCCAGGTGTGAGTGAGATAGGCATAGGGAGTAAAGGAGTGAATAAGTGAGATAAGCACAGGGAGCATAGCTCAGTGGGTAGAGTGGCTGGCTGGCACCCAGGAGGCCGGGGTTCGATTCCAGGTGTGAGTGAGTGAGATAGGCATAGGGAGTAAAGGAGTGAGTGACTGAGTGAGATAAGCATAGGGAGTATAGGAGTGAGTGAGTGAGATAGGCAAAGGGAGTATAGGAGTGAGTGAAATAGGCATAGGAAGTATAGGATTGAGTGAGATAGGCATAGGGAGTATAGCTCAGTGGGTTGAGTGGCTGGCTGGCACCCAGGAGGCCGGGGTTCGATTCCAGGTGTGAGTGAGTGAGATGAGTATGGGAGTGAGTGAGATCGGCATAGGGAGTATGGGAGTGAGTGAGATAGGCATAGAGAGTATAGCTCAGTGGGTAGAGCGGCTGGCTGGCACCCGGGAGGCCGGGGTTCGATTCCAGGTGTGAGTGAGATAGGCATAGGGAGTATAGCAGTGAGTGAGTGAGATGAGTATAGGAGTGAGTGAAATAGGCATAGGGAGTATAGCTCAGTGGGTAGAGTGGCTGGCTGGCACCCAGGAGGCTGGGGTTCTGTTCCAGGTGTGAGTGAGATGAGTATGGGAGTGAGTGAGATAGGCATAGGGAGTATGTGAGTGAGTGAGATGAGTATAGGAGTGAGTATAGGCATTGGGCGTATAGGAGTGAGTGAGTGAGATGAGTATAGGAGTGAGTGAGTGAGACAGGCGTAGGGAGTATAGGAGTGAGTGAGATAGGCATCGGAAGTATTGCTTAGTGGGTAGAGTGGCTGGCTGGCACCCGGGAGGCCGGCGTTCGATTCCAGGTGTGAGTGAGATAGGCATAGGGAGTATGGGAGTGAGTGAGATAGGCATAGAGAGTATAGCTCAGTGGGTAGAGTGACTGGCTGGCACCCGGGAGGCCGGGGTTGGATTCCAGGTGTGAGTGAGTGAGATAGGCATGGGGAGTATAGCTCAGTGGATAGAGTGGCTGGCTGGCACCCGGGAGACCGGGTTTCGATTCCAGGTGTGAGTGAGTGAGATTGGCATAGGGATGATAGCTCAGTGGGTGAGTGAGATAGGCATAGGGAGTATAGGAGTGGGTGAGTGAGATAGGCATAGGGAGTTTCGGAAGAGCAAAGACCTGACGTGACGTTATGTTACATTATGTTATGATACATTACGGCACTCAAATATAGGGATTTGTAGTTCATAGATTCTTTGTCACACTTAGAAACATTGAATGAACATTTGGACACAATTAATATGTTTTGTGAATTTTTCATGTATTTATACTGTAATTATGAGCATTACAGCTCTATAAGTCCCAGGTCATGTGATCTTTTGGCTAAATAGATTTAGACCTGGTTTATTACACAGACTTTATTATTGCTTTTGGAGACTATTAATTTTTTTTAGCGAGTTTTTAATTGATTTCAATATGTAAATATTAGTGTTTTAGCTCAATAGCTCCCAAGTCATGTGACCTACAGACACCAAATCTATGCAGGATTAGAGCATCTCATAGAGTGATCAAGACACAGCACTTTTTATTCCATCTGGATACTTTGCATATTTTATATTGATATTTAACTGTAAATATTAGCATGTTGGCTCAATAGCTCCCAGGTCATGCGACCTAGAGACTCCAAATCAATAAGGATTGACAGGGCTATAAAAGGTGATCAAGACACACCAGGTTTCATTACATTTGAATGCTTTATGAATTTATTATTAATTTTTACAGTAAGTATTGGCATTTTAGCTCAATAGCTACCAAGTCATGTGACCCAAAGACTCCAAATCTATTTGGGATTATAGTATGAAACAGAATGATCAAGACACAGCACTTTTTATACAGTAAATATTAGCATTTTAGCTCAATAGCTCTCAGGTCATGTGACGTATTGACCCCAAACTAATGCAGAATGATAGTGCTACTAAGTATGGTCAACATACGCCAATTTATATTTGATTTTAGGACATAATTGATTTTTAACAGTTTTTTTTACAGTAAATATTAGCATTTTAGCTCAATAGCTCTCAGGTCATGTGACGTATTGACCCCAAACTAATGCAGAATGATAGTGCTACTAAAGATGGTCAACATACGCCAATTTATATTTGATTTTAGGACATTATTGATTTTTAACAGTTTTTTGACAGTAAATATTAGCTTTATTGCTCAATAGCTCTCAGGTCATGTTATCTATTGACCCCAAACTAATGCAGAATGATAGTGCTACTAAGGATGGTCAACATACGCCAATTGATATTTGATTTCTGGTCTTTATTGATTTTTAACAGTTTTTTTACAGTAAATATTAGCATTTTAGCTCAATAGCTCTCAGGTCATGTTACCTATTGACCCCAAACCAGTGCAGAATGATAGTGCTACTAAGGATGGTCAACATACGCCAATTTATATTTGATTTTAGGACATAATTGATTTTTAACAGTTTTTTTACAGTAAATATTAGCATTTTAGCTCAATAGCTCTCAGGTCATGTGACGTATTGACCCCAAACCAGTGCAGAATGATAGTGCTACTAAGGATGGTCAACATACGGCAATTTATATTTGATTTCTGGTCTTTATTGATTTTTAACAGTTTTTTACAGTAAATTTTAGCATTTTAGCTCAATAGCTCTCAGGTCATGTGATGTATTGACCCCAAACTAATGCAGAATGATAGTGCTACTAAGTATGGTCAACATACGGCAATTTATATTTGATTTTAGGACATAATTGATTTTTAACAGTTTTTTTACAGTAAATATTAGCATTTTAGCTCAATAGCTCTCAGGTCATGTGACTTATTGACCCCAAACCAGTGCAGAGTCATAGTGCTACTAAAGATGGTCAACATACGGCAATTTATATTTGATTTCTGGTCTTTATTGATTTTTAACAGTTTTTTTACAGTAAATATTAGCTTTTTTGCTCAATAGCTCTCAGGTCATGTGACGTATTGACCCCAAACTAATGCAGAATGATAGTGCTACTAAGTATGGTCAACATACGGCAATTTATATTTGATTTTAGGACATAATTGATTTTTAACAGTTTTTTTACAGTAAATATTAGCATTTTAGCTCAATAGCTCTCAGGTCATGTGACTTATTGACCCCAAACCAGTGCAGAGTCATAGTGCTACTAAAGATGGTCAACATACGGCAATTTATATTTGATTTCTGGTCTTTATTGATTTTTAACAGTTTTTTTACAGTAAATATTAGCTTTTTTGCTCAATAGCTCTCAGGTCATGTGACGTATTGACCCCAAACTAATGCAGAATGATAGTGCTACTAAGGATGGTCAACATACGGCAATTTATATTTAATTTCTGGTCTTTATTGATTTTTAACAGTTTTTTTTACAGTAAATATTAGCTTTTTTGCTCAATAGCTCTCAGGTCATGTGACGTATTGACCCCAAACTAATGCAGAATGATAGTGCTACTAAGGATGGTCAACATACGGCAATTTATATTTAATTTCTGGTCTTTATTGATTTTTAACAGTTTTTTTACAGTAAATATTAGCTTTTTTGCTCAATAGCTCTCAGGTCATGTGACATATTGACCCCAAACTAATGCAGAATGATAGTGCTACTAAGGATGGTCAACATACGGCAATTTATATTTAATTTCTGGTCTTTATTGATTTTTAACATTTTTTTTTTACAGTAAATATTAGCATTTTAGCTCAATAGCTCTCAGGTCATGTGACTAATTGACCCCAAACTAATGCAGAATCACAATGCTACCTTACCTGGTCAGCATACGCCAAAGAAGAAGAAATAGTTTGGCTTAAAAGATTTTAAAGCAAAAAATTAAACATTTTTTAATGTAAATATCAGCATGTCTTCTCATTTCGGTCCAGATCATGTGACTTTTCGACTGAGGTTTATTTCATTATCACACTAATAGATCACTGGGATGACACACATCACTTTTTATTTGAATTCACAATTTTTAAGACAGACAGACAGACAGACAGATAGATAAACAAGTTTTCAGCTTCTTATACTTCAAGCTATTTATTTAGTGTAAATATTAGCCGTACAATTCGATAGTTAACAGTTAAGCTGAGTCAGTTACTTAAAACATCCCTGTATAATACATCTGTGAATGCAGCGCTTTATTTTTTAAACCGGAAATAGTTGATGCACGGTCGTGCATTTACCGTAAGCTGACGATAAGAGCGCACTGAAAATGTAGGAGCGGCTGGCTTGACTACGGAGAAACGAGAGGCGGCTGGCTTGACCGCAGTGTTTGTTGGACAGATAAACTCAGATTTGGAACATTTTAACTGTGGTGAATTTTCCTGATTATGGATTTTGTCCAAAGTTTCGACTGATATATTCCGGATTTCTCTTGCTCAAGGTTGCATTTTAAGCAGGCAAAGCAGACAGACGTCTCAATGCTCAAAAAAGCTTTTTTTATGGTGAGATATTTGATATGTGACAATCCATCATTGCAAATTTGTTTGGCAACATCAACACCCGATTTGATGAGAGCCTTAAGTGGAATTCCTGAATTACTACAGATCAGCCTGTCTTGTAGAGGGACCCACTGGCCAAAACATTTCTGATTTGTTTTAAAATTACTTAAATGGTTGGACCTAAACCTTATTTTTTAATATTACCCCATTGCAGATTAATCCCACCATTCTGTTGTAAACTGAGGTGCAACTTCACCACTGCGAAACAGAATGATTTTTCACCTTGTCCACTAGATGTCAGACTGCTGCAAACAACCAGAGTACACTACAATGTTAACGCAGTTTAACCCTACACATGAAAACTCCTTATCGCAATTCATTTAAGCAAAAGCATCAGCAATATTTTTATCAACAGCTAAATGTTGTCATATTCAGTTTGGGTACAATCATCTTTATGTAAACCAGTCCAACAGGCAATATAGGACAATTGCTATGTCGGCTCACAGAGTCAGTTTTGTGCCATCTGTTCAATTTCTACACTTTGACCCGTGTGCCATTTTCCCTTTCACTCAGCACTAATGATTCTCACAGATGCCAGATCAACATATAAGCATGTTGACTCTGTGGGAGAGAATGGATGCAGGAAAGTTCCCCTCCCTGGATCTGACAAATAGCCCCTCTTGGACCTCGACTAAACACATACCGAACATATCTGGCATGATATGCTGCTTGTACACCGTGGACACTGCTGAGGGGAACATTTTTTGCGGGACGGGCATCGGCACGAGGCGGATTGAATAATGATGACTTCATCCTGGTCGCATAATTGAGAGAAAGAAAAAGCCGAGGAGACTCGGCTGACGATTGGTTTCGCAATGAGTTTTCCATTTATCTGCTCACCACTACCAAGACTTGGAAAGTTTTGCTGTCAGGACCCATCGTAATGAGTTTTTCCATTACTCCTCCGTCTGTGGTGGGCTGCAGTGTGCAATTAATTCAGAGATGAGACACAAAACCATTGTGGAAACAGTGGACACAAAGGGAGTGTGCCACAGATAGGCACTGTTGCATCTCACTCAAAATATGGTCATGCACAATGAAAAGGGTGTGCTTCATATAATTTAACGGCTTTATTTATGACCCAACAATGCTTGCAGCAAACTATATTTGTAACAGTAGCTGCTGTTATTATTAGAGCAACAAGTCGAAATCACATTTTCGATCAGGTCTTCTGTCAGAACAGATCAAGGAGATGTGTGACAGCTTCTGATTTCAAATTGTGTCAGAGGTTAAAAAGATCCATATGTTCTGTTAACAAGCAGGAGACCTTGCAGGATGTTTGCATGAGTGTGTGTGTGTGCATCTGTTCATCAGTCTGCTCATTGCCTGTATGTAATCTGTCAGTCTGTGTACATTCTCAACCCTTTGCTACTTCTTCTTGGAACCGAACATCGCTCCGTCTCCCACTCTTTGAATTCGAGGTTCACTAGCTGGCTGTCAGACAGGCATCTCGAGTGGCTCCAGCTGCAAAAGCGTGTGTGTGTGTGTGTGTGTGTGTGTGTGTGTGTGTGTGTGTGTGTGTGTGTGTGTTGCACACTTAGCTCCACGTCAGCTACTGCTATAGCGAGCAGCCAGTCTTCTCTGGCCTGCTGTTTGTCTGTTTGGCTCCAGCGTGCTCTCCCTTTACATGGAAGTTATCCAGCATCCTGATAAGGGAAGTGCAGAGCCATGGCAAGGGGGAGGTGATGCTTGCGTGGCTTCTCTTTCTCCTTCTTTGCACTAAGTGAACATGCACACAGGGAATTGTTGCCTCTTGCCTCCCAATTAGCTGTTAGCAGATGAGATACTTGTGCATAGTGAGACAGATGGAGAGAAGCACTGCAAAGAAAGGGGTTACTTTCTTGTCTTGCAGATGAGGTGTCAGTACGACATGAAGCGGTTCGCTGTCGAGGAGAGGAATTTCATGCAACCCATCCTCACCCTCAGCATTTCAGCGTTTAATAAATGTCCAGGAAGACAGAGGGAATGCCGCAGTTAGAAATACTGCCTGTCTTTTTCCTGGAAAGCGACAAGGCTCACATCTGCATTTGCCATTAAGCAGCCATATGCTGCCAAAATGCACATTTAAAACCCGCTGGATTTATGGGTATGTATAGTCAACTTTGCTCAAATAAACGGGGAATTTTCATGTGAAGCGTTTTTTGCGAGGCTTTTTCTGTTGTCACATCAGAAGAGTTAGATTTTAGTGAGAGCGCATTTAACCCTTTTCCACTCCTGTTTATTTTGGAGTAGAAACATTTTAAATGGCATGTCAAATGAAAATGGCCGCAGCTTCTGCACCACTTATGCATGAATGGGGTGTTGATAGAAAGAAAACGCCCAGAGGTTTGTTGTGAAAGTGCGAGAAAACCTAAATGTGACACAGAGGCAGAGCAGTGGACCTTTGAAGTCAGCAAAGATTCAAGATTTTTGTCAACCTAAATTTAAAAAAAAAAGCTGTATTTTTCACTAGGAATAGTTTCTTAATTGAGTTACTTTCACCATTGAAATGCCGCAAAACCCGACTTATAGCAGTTATTGAGACTGAGGGCAGTGGGGTTTGGCTGCTCTTGTGCCAAATACAGAATAATTTTTATAAAAATCAAAGGCATTGTTGCAAAGATGACGACATCCTGAATCCTGTGGTCTATGTTGAGGAAAATGAAAGAGGGGAAAAACGAGAGGATGCAGGTGTTCTTAGGGAATTTATGGGCTTAATGCTCTAATGACAGGACTGATCAGCAATTATAGTGTCACCACCACAGGCAGATTTACCTTAATTCATCTGTCTACTTCATGGAAAGTTTAGATGGAAAAAGCAAAGCTAAGAAAGCTGTTAGCCAGCTGTCGGCGAACATGCTAACACGCGACACCTCAGAAACCCCACAGCTCCTTATCATTGTGTTCAATCTGGTTCTTGATTTGTGAGCTTCATAACTGTTGTGTCTGCAAACGAGTGCTATCGCTCTTATTAGCCGGTCCCACTTCACATGATTATTGCTGCAGCTCACTGTGTGGCAATCGGCAGCCAAAGGTGCAATCAATCATGTCAGAGCTGCTCTGTTATCCCTGGCCTTTCTCCAAGAGCAGCAAGGCCTCAGGCACTGAAAAATGTGAGTGTGTGTTTAGAATCAAACATGCGGTATTTCATCAGAGAACTGTTTCACATCAAGTGCTGCTCCCTTCTCTCAAGGTCGTAACAATAAATTTGACAGGATACAACAAATGAAATCACAGGAAAAAGATCAGACTGCGTGTTGAGCGAGTGATAACATTTTAACTGCGTCTTGTTTATGTTACAGGTGGATTTATCATTGCTGTGGCAACAACACAGACGTCTTGTTATTTTTCCTCGGACTTGTTACCCTTTTGTTCCACTGATGGGTTTTTAGCGCTGGCAATTTCACCAAACACAGAAGCAAGTGCAGATGAAAGTGTGAAGGAACAGTTAAATGCTCCTTCTCATGGAGAGTTGTTTCCAGTCTGTGCTGCTGCAGATATAAGATGTTATGTAACTTTTTTCCCCTCAAAAACTGGCTAACTATTCCTTTAAAGATGCAGCGGTTTGCACGAGGAGCGCAGTGATATTCAGAAAGTCTGTGACGTACACACCTGCATCTAATAAGAGAAAAGTCAGAGCAGTGTTTAAATATTTTAAATATGACTGTGGGATAGACGAGGATTAGGTGGGATCAGCTGTAGTTGCTCCTCCCAGAGCTAAAATGCTCTGTTGTGTTCTGTCAAAGCATTACAGCAGAAAAAAAAAAAAAGCTTGCCAAAAAGTTACCATCTGAGAGAGACGACGCTGATGGAGTTTTGGTTTGACTGCTGAAGTGTGAAAACGAGAAAGTGGTCAAAACTGTTCAACAGCTGACTGTCAGTTTAGGACCCGGTGATTTCCTTTTGTGCTGTATAAAGACAAACAATGACCTTTAGAGGATTTTTTTTTTGTCTAGTTTAAATGGTCACAAGCTACTTGATGAATAAATGCCTTTACAGTTATTAGTCTCGTCCCCAGCTTCTCCATCACATCAATCCCATCTTATTTTCTGCCTTCTTGACACGTTCCTCTGATACCCACAGTTTGACCTTATGCCCATCCATCTTTACTGCCCTCATTTTTGTTGTCATTTCGCCAACTATGACATGCTTCAGACTCATTCCTGACGCTAATTTATTCACAGCTGCCCTCCTGCTTGTCATTCTGCAGAGATAAATGGGGTTCAACAGGCGCTGAAGGCGATGGAGAGAGAGATCCTTGTGCACACATGAGGAATATTTTACAGGTATTAAGAGGTTTTCATCTTTGGATTCCTACCTACCTGCTAAAGCAGTAATTATTAGCAAGACTTCATGACAAACTGGAAGAGATTTTTGCATTTATAAAGTCAACAAATGGGTTTATTTGGGTTTGCCAGCAGTTGAAGTTTCAATTAGGAAAAGGGCCCTGCATAATCTCAGGTTGATTATTTATGAGATGCCACGTGCCAAACATCTGCAAGAAAATCTCCTCATGGAAAGTGAACTTTTCTCCAAGAGGAACTCTCCACCTCTTTTGTAGTCCGTTTTTATCCAAATATCTGTGCTTCCCAGAAGAACTCATTTATGCCTCCGCCTGACTGAAGCTTTCCAGGGCCAAATGGTTGTTTTCTTCCAAAATATTCTGTCAGGTCGTTCCCAGCTCAGACAGCCGGACACGCATTTCTCAGCATTTCATTAGGCTGTTAAGATGTGTTGTTTAGCTTTAATGCAGTGTTAGTTGGCTGTGAATGAAAAATAGCAGCACTATTATTAGTCTGGCTAATAGAGTAGTTGTTAGAAGCAAGCTAAAAAAAAATCCTTGAAACAGCACAGCATAGTCATACACTCACTACACCACTGTTTTATAGCGATTGTCACCATGTTTTCCTCACCTATTTTTTCCCTTTGCTGTTTTTAAGCATGTTACAGATGTGAAATTAGAACTTTATGAGCAGCACTGAACATTTTGCCACATTCTGTAGAATTTATGAGAAATGACTGAGAGAACGCGGGAGCAGACATAGATTCCTGTGAGATCACAAAAGGCCGCCTTGTTCCCTGGCAAAAGATGTGGACCTTTGGAGCGTTTTTTTTCTTCTTCTTTTTGCTTTGAATGTTCCGTTTTTGTTTGTTTTCCCCCGGCTCTCTGGACAGCCTTGGATTTGGTTGTGTGTATTGGCTTGGGCCCCTGGTTCAACATTAAATGTTCTCATCTGCTGCTTCTGAGGCAAACACTCAGCATTGTTGACAGTACTCTTCAGAAGATGTTATTCACAGGATTTGGCCAAAACTGTCACTTGGCAACCATTAGTTTGCATTTTTTTAAGGGTTTCTATTAAAATACATTATCTTTCGATCTCCATTCGTCGTATTAATGTCCGGCTTTAGAGCGAGATAGAAATCTAGACTCACTTCTGTTCTACACCTGCAGGAAGTGGTCAGAGTTAAAGTTAGAGTGAGACGTCATATTTTACAACAAATTAAGCTCAATGTACCAACAGCTCACAGTGTGAGGTTTTCTGGCAGGAAACGAGCACACTGGTATCTATTTGCACCATATATGACTTGAAAAACATGAAGACTAACTTAAAAGTGGATTTCCTATTTAAGAAAACCCCTAATCTTGATCTTCAGGACACTTTAAGGATGAGCTACATTTCCATGTGAGGAGAGCTCCAGTTTTAATTTAAAGCAGTGCATTCTTGATTAAGCAAAGGAAACATTTATCTGGATTTTTTTTTTTGCAGCTCACCACCGAGCATCCAGCGTTGAAGTGGTGATGTCAGAGGTTTGGACAGCTGGGCCTCGGAGCAGAGAGGAGGATGTGGTGAGATTAGAAGAGCCTGATAACCAGAAAACAGGCTGTAAGAGGAGGATTCATCTCTCCGTTTCTTAATTTCCTTCACTTATCCCTCCTTTCTCTCTGCGCCTTGATCCCAGTCCTAGAGACAGAGACACGGACAGGCCTCGACTCTTCTTCCTCTTCTTGTTTTCACTCAGGAAGTTAAAAAAAAAAAAAAACCTAGAGGCCAGAGTGCATTGTGGGAGTGTTTTTCTTGGTGCTGACATCCTCTGTAACATCAAACAAAAATCAAATAGAGAACAGCGGGCTTTGAATTTCTTTTGTTCATCTCAAAGTCATCCTGAACCCGGGGTTTTCTTGTAAGACAGCATGCACTGAGCGGGTATCTGGTTTTGTTCAGTTTGAGCTGTATTTCTTCTTCCGCTCGTCGCCTCACTGAGAGCCTTTGTTTTCGCCATGTACACACACAGATGTGTGATGATTGGCAGAGCGGCGGAGGATTGTCTTTCTTATCTGCATTGGTGTTACAGTAAATCCTCGAATGATTTCAGGGAAGAGTTGTTGTTTTATGTGCAATCTTCACCGGTGTGAATATGGATGAGCAGAGCGATCAGAGGGAGAGTTTGGTTTATTTTCAATAAAGCGGCCTCTGACGGATTCCCAGAACTTCGCCTTCATTCACATTCAGAGATGGACTTTGCTTCACCCTCACTGTTACACACATGTGACTAAAAGTGACAACAGACGCTGATTAACCGCGAATCCCCTCACAGCCTTGTGATGGTTTCGTCTCCCGTCTTTTCTAGACGGGTTGCACATGGAGAGGCAGCCTGACGTTGGGAGTGAGTAATGCTGACTGGACAGCAGCTCTGCGTGGTGCAGCAGTCGGCTACCAGATGTGTGTGTGTCTGCATCACTGATTGTTCCATTCAACACACACATCCTTTGACTTTAATCCATTCAGTTACTTGGGGATATTTTACGAGACTTTAAAACAAGCCAGCACCACGGTTTGATTCCTTTATTTAACAGAGAAGAAAGTGCTGAGCTTGTCTCAACTGGTCACACGCAGTTGGCTCGTAAATTTAATGAAAACAAATAAGTAAGGTTGGCAAGGTTGCGGCACATGTTATGGGGGATGTATACCAACTTCCTGAAAGTTGGCTTAGACAGCGTGGGTTTTCTGTAAATCCCCCCTCCCCCCCCCCCCCCCCCCCCGAGAAGTTTTGCATTCTCCTGCAACCTTTTTCTGCTCCTGACCTTTTTTTTTTTACCCCCTTGTCAAACATTTGAGTGTTTTCGAGCCATAAAGAGGTAAATTCATCCAATATGTCACATGCGTAGCAAAGATTAGAGAAAGTAAGCATAATGTAAGCATCATTTTGTGTTGTAATTTATCATTTTGCAACCCCTCATCTATTTTGTTGCCACATCTGGCCCCAGACCTCTGCTTTAAACAGACACGACTCCTGTGTCATCAGTACATGTAGTTCACTTGAACTTTTCCTCACTGACTGACTAACTGACGAGACTCTGTTCACATTCTCAGACGGATTTGTCACACTTTCTGACTCAAATGCACCAGTAATGGGTAGAAAACTATAGATAACAAGCAGAGACTGCATGAAAAGATAACAGCACATGCTTCTCTCTATTTTAACCCACAGTCTGAACTTTGGAGTCAGTGGTTAAAAAAGTTTAGGTCCAGCTGGTAAATACAGAAGAGGAAGCTGCGCGGGCACATCTATTTTTTAGCACAAATAATTCCACTGTAGTAGTGCTAGATCTTCCGTGTTTGCAGTTTAAGTCCTTATTAAATGGCGCGTTTTCTGACACCCCGTCATATGGCGACCAGAATTAGTGAGGCCGTCTCACAGGCGATAAAAGCCGCAGCTTAACAGAGGAAATTCAACAAGTATCTGCAGTTTGTCAGTGCGTTAATGTGGAAAGTTGAATTTAGGAACTCTCAGAACGTCTGCCCAATATAGGCAATGTAATATTTAAGGCTTGGAAAAAAAAAAGGGTCCTAAATTCTTAAAATTACTCACATCTTAAAGTGCAAATTGCACTGATGGTATGAACAATAACAGATCACGATGATTTGTTTAAAACTCCAGATCTTGTGGAAACTTATTTGCCAAAATACTAGAGGAAGAACTTAAACATTAACATCTGAATTTATGCGCAGTGGTCAAACTTAAATATATGTAAATTTCTCCGCTGTGGGGTTAATAAAGGTTTATTTTATAACTGAATTAATGGTCCGTGTCTCTAAATTACCAGTGAAGTTGCACTTTTAATTGTCCAATCAATCTGTGATTATTTCTTCTACCAACTAAACACCACATCATGTAAGATACAAGATTTTTTATTTTCTATTTTATGTCAACAGTGTATCAAATGACTGTATGAGAGGTGCTGCTCATACTGACAAACCAAGAATTGTCGCTCAGCTGTACCACTATACACTATCGGCCCAGCGCCAAATTGATGACAGACAAACATTAAATGACTGGTGCTGCTAAAGAACTTTAAACTCCATTCAGGAGTTAACAGAGTGCAAAAGAAGAGGGTGAATATTGACCCAGTCTTGTTTTTGTCTAGTTTTTTATTTTTTTAAACCAGTCACAATCATATTAGACTGAGCTAAATTTAAGAGTTTTGAACTAAATCAAGGGTGTAACACAACTGTTCCTGCACAACAGTGGTGGGAGAATTGTTTTGGTGGGACGTTTGTACATACTGAGGTGATTACTGACATTAAAATGTTTAATTCACTAGGAAAAAAAATAGCAAAGCTGCCGTAGTGCAGGATCCAAATGTTCAACAAAACTTAAAGCTTTCGGTGCGATAGACTGCAAGTCTGAAGGCTGCTGCTGTTGTTTCCTGTAGTGAAGGGGATTTTCAAAATGGTAATAGACAGCACAATCCACATCTGGGGAATCAGATTAATATTGAACTAACAATTATCAAGTAACTCCTTTTCCACCGACACGGAGCTTCATTTTGAGCCATTCCGAACATTTCAGCCGACATTAAATTGGTTTGGAATCTGGAAAGTTGTTTTCCCCAACCTAAAAGTTGTTATCCTCGACTGGTTCTGCTGTGCGTCGTGTAACACCCCCTATTAGTGACGCACCTTACGTTACAATGGCACCGAAGACACAGGCTGGTTCCCGAGATAGCACCGAGCTATTATAATCCTGAACAGACCTGCTGTGGAAGCCAGAGTTAATTTGATTTGAAAAAGGGATAAGAGGAGTCCACATTTCAATAATGTGCCCCTCCAAATCTACTTGTAAATGGATGCGTTTGCTGACACATTCATCATATCAACTTAATAAGGTGAAAATTCATCAGCGTAGGAGCCAAAGAAAAACAACTGATGCAGGTTTGAGTTCATGTCACTATATGGTCAATCTAGCATTCAGCATTTTTTCACACAGAAAATAGTTTGAAAATCACTAACGCTCATATACACATTAATACTACCCAGCAACATCCATAGCATTCAAGTCTCTTACTTTACTGTCATAATGCCAGGCTTTGTTGTCTGGCCCTGTGTGTAGCAAACACTTCACAGTTTAATTGCACTGTCATCCAGTTCAACTCCTCATTGTTCGTTCTCATAATCCGAGTCATCATGTACATGGTTGTTCCATTTGCATTACTGTTAAAATCCTTCAAAGTGCTAGAAACTATCACACTTCGATGCTTGGGATACGACCCTCAGACGTCCTCTTATGGCCTCATCTTGAAGGTATTTCAGTCTTTCAAGCCTCCCTGCTGTCTCTAGAAGTCATCTTCATAGCCAGAGGCTGGGAGGCCATTTTCAGGAAGGGCGTACACAGATTTACTTTTCTTCTTCCTGTTATCTGCTTTTGTCTGTGCAGCATCTTGATCTCCGGAGAAGGACAGGTAGGCTGCGATGCTGTTCCTGACTCCGTAGCTCACCATGTTCTCGCTGCAGCTGTCTGTGCTGACCAGCTGTTTCCTGCAGAGAGCAAGGATGAAGACATAAATCATCACCAACAATTTTTGCCAGCTTTTTAAAAAATCCTCCTCCTTGAGTTTATATTTTACAGAAAAAGATTTTGATGAAAGCTTGATTATTTCAGCCATTTTTAATGATGTGGCTCCAATCTAAATCTACTTCCTGTTTTCGCACTTTTAATTTTCTGACACTTCCTAGTGTTCCTCTTGCACTGTCATCCTGATCTGAGTAAAGCTGCTAAATATGATTTCATTTTCTGTACCTGTCTACTTTGTTCCAGTCAAAGTTGCGTCGCATGACTACAGGTGGAGCCGCTGGACTTGCGTCTGGTGGCTGAGTTGTGCCCGACAGACATGGAGAGGTAAGCGCACAGCATAAACCATCTGCAGAGTCTGACGAGGCAAAGATACGGGAAGTAAAATAGCAGCTCTCGTTATTACAAACAAACACCAGTTGCATAGTTTGCATTAACCACTGCCACACTCGACTGATCAAGCAAACACACAAATTAGACTTGTTAAACAGACTGGTTGGAGATCAAACGTATTTCAGCGCCTCTACGATAAACACCAGCACTTTTGTCATTATGTATAGGCACCAGCGGTCACCATCAATCATGTTGCATCTCACTTCCTGTTTTGTTCTAAAAAAGTTCCATCAGTGCAGGAAATGTATTAAAGTTACTGATAAGAAATGCTTCTATGTTTAGAACATGAAGAGTAATTTTGGTTATTTAAGGGCATGTGATTGCACAAGTCTGTTTGTGCATCAACCCACCAGAATAATGATTGATCATATCTTCCAAGCACTGGAAAGTGAGCCGTGGTGAGATGTAGTACCAGCTGTTATCCAATCTGAAGATGCGATAGTGCTTTACACTTCTGTGCTTCACCGACAGCGAATATTGACCTGAGGATATGAAACACATCGTATACTTATTAACAGGTTTTCACGTTGGCCATTCTCGAAAATAAGCTCCTAATGGTATCAGCATGAGAGTGTCAACAGCTAATGATCCGAGCATATTCAAAATGCTGGAAAAAAGCAAAAGCAGAAGTAAAAGTAACAGCTCTGGTGCAATCTGATTGCTTAATCACTCTAAATTATTATTGCATCATGACTGAATTAAGGTTGAAGATCAAAATAGCATCACACGGAATTTGCCACAAGAGACTCCACTAACAAGTATTTCCTCTAATACGTGTCTTTATTGGAACAGTTTGTAGCTTAGAGAAATATACTTGTTTGTGTTCTTTTTGAGAGTTTGATGAGAAAATCAAGTCATGTCCCTCTATTGAGTACAAATTCACAGCCAAGAGATGTTTGGATTTGCTTAGTTCAACAGCCTTTGGCCTTCTGAACCCAAATAGCGGTGAGCTGTTTCCTCCTGAATCTTACATTTATGCTTCGCTAAGCTGAGCAGCTGCTCGTGTGACATTGTTGATCCAGTTCTGTAAATTTCAGCGAAATAAATAAGTCTTTAACTGCTGTAAATAATCTCTGTAAAATATATTTAAAGCACTCAAGTCAGAATCTTCTTTTTCACGATTTGGATCTGAGCAGATCTGGTCTATGCTGCTCATTTAACACCATCCTGATCTCTTCTTGGTACGTTGCTTAGAATCTTGAGAAGCATTTAATTTCTCTGACAGAGACTCTACACTCTAAACTTTACATTAAACAACCTAAGTGAGCAGTGCCTGTCCTCACCTCTCTCTCTGCTGCTCTCACGCACCAGGAACGAGCCGACTCTGTTCGCCGGTAGGAGAAGCAGCTCTTCAGCTTTCTGCCTCTCCACTCCCTCAAACAGCCACCTGACAGAACAGAAAATACAGTTTAAGTTGAGATTAAATACTCGTAGAAACTGCAATGTAAACGCATATCAATTCTATTTAAACTAACAAAAACCTTGAAATCAACACATAAACACATGGCCAATACCTTGTGTTACTAACATTTCAATTTTATAACAGAGGGATTACAGAGTAAAAAGTCTTTTTACTTACCCATGGTATACTTTAGCCACATGACTGTTTGGTATGTAGTTTTCCTTCCCTGTTTGAAAAGAGCGAACTCTCCACCAGTACGCCTCCCTAACCACCAAACGGAGACAAAGCGGAATTAAAAACTGACCTTTTGTGTGACCACTTCTCTGTTGTTCAAACTTGGAACATCGCGATGCAAAATGACCTTTCAGTCTTTGTCATCTCACAGTTATTTGTAAGCTTCCAAATGCCCGTCTGATTTAAAAAACTTGCTTTAGTCGAAAATGCATGAGCAAGATCGTACTTTGCAACGACTCGGAGCTTCTCTCCTATTCTATAAATCGGCTCGCTGACTTCAGGAGACGGGTAGTCCATCAGCACCACCACCATGTCATCTTCTGAACCTGGCAAGAACAATATTTATGACACTTATAAACACAGCTACATAGTAATGAACAGACATCATGATTTGGATAAAACATCTAAGACTAGGCCTGAGGCAGAAATGACTGTTCTGCATATTATTTTAAATTTGTTTGGGGTTAGCTCAGTGTCTTGTGACATTCAGATCTAGTCATATTATCATGTCCGTGCATATTGTAGCATGCAAATAACATCATTTCTGGTTTTCAATTGCACATTTTTGTTGCATACAGTGCAGAACAGTCGTTGACAGCACTGGAGAAAAATATCACTCTGCATCCTTAAAACACCCTTTAATGACAAAACAGCCGATGCTATTTAGAAGTTGGAAAGACATCTCACCTTTCACAGAGCTGTCCAGGTTGTCGGTGCTGCCCTTATTCCCTGTGCTCACACCTCGCATCATGTTCCCCATCCTCCACATGGACCACGCTCCAGCCTGATGTCAGGACAAAAAGCAAATACCAATCTGTAGCTTTATAACACTAAGCTTCTTTCTGCCGCTGCGTCGAGAAGTTTGTGCCGTCCTATAAGCTGAACATCGAGCTATCTCATCTGACAGCTCATTGCAGAATGGGGAAGCTGAGGCTTGATGCTATCGGAGTTCATTTTCCATTGTAGCATCTCACTTTGTGTACCGACAACTAACAGTGACCGAGTGAATTCATGCATTGCAAAAACCTGTTACAAAACTGCAATTTGTATGACATAATTTGAATCATGATTAATCAAAAATACGTCTGTTTGAATCCATTTCAACAGACCCTGCGTATGTGATGTGTATTCCAAAGTTACATCACAGAGTGTTCAGTTGGTCAGAATGGAGAAATAAGGGTTTTGTCTGTACAGAAGATTTGGCAAACTGCCGCCACCAACCTGTAGAATCTGCAGCACGTCACCTCTGATGGCATCAAGTGCGGTGGGAGAGATGTTGGTCCAAACAGGGCATGATGGCAGCAGCAGACTCACTACAGATGTGCCATGTTCACACGAGCTTACTGGAATGACATGTCACAGAGTGTGGTGACAGCTCTGCATCTGACTGCAAGCTCACTTCCTGTAAATGAAATGAGGAAGAAGGCAGGCAAAAGTGTTATTGAGACACAGTGAGTGAGTGAAAAACAGTCGCCCTGATGGTGTTATTTCGAGCAACTGAAAGCTCTATTATAAACACGTGTTGTTTTGGTTGATCTTCATAGTATAGATATTTTCATACTATGATTTAAATACTTTCCAACAATGAAGTTGAGCTCTTCACATGAGTGTGTTTTTACCAATATGTCAAACAGTTCCAATAATCACTCAAAAAAATCAATAAAAACTAATAATATCAATTTAAATCATGAGTTGTAGCTCTATAGTAGAATAAAAATAAATATAAGTGAAGTTATTCCTGCAGCTTCAGTAAGTAAATTGAGAGCAACAGTGCTCTGACAACTCATTGGTCAGTAAAGTCAGTCTTCTCTACACTCTGAATTATTGTATTATGCACACTACCGTTCAAAAGTTTGGGATCATCCAGGCAATTTCATGCTTCCCATGAAAACTCACACTTTCATTCATGTGCTAACAGAATTGAACATGGGTTTTCTAATCATCAATTAGCCTTTCAGCACGATTAACTAACACAATGTAGCATTAGAACACAGGAGTGATGGCTGCTGGAAATGTTCCTCTGCACCCCTATGGAGATATTCCATTAAAAATTTCCAGCTAGAATAGTCTAGACTGTTCTTGATTAATTTAATGTTATCGTCATTGAAAAAAAAAAGTTTTTCTTTCAAAAACAAGGACATTTCTAAGTGACCCCAAACTTTTGAACAGTACTGCATGTAAGTATCTCAGCAGTTTCTTTAATACAGTAAAGCAAAAGTGAATTCCTTTTTCTCACAAGCCATCAGGGAGAATGCAGAAAAAGTAAAGTACATATATAGGATAAAGTATGAAATGTTCTTCTTGTGTGGCCGACCTCAGGAAGTCTGTATTTACCAGTTTTCATATTTAGGGTTTTAGCTGAAACTCTGCCTCTGTGGTTGCACAGAAATGTGTCATACGTACCCTGACAGTTCAGAATAATATCAGAAAAAAAGGCCTCCCACAATAACACAGATGAACTCAAATTAAGTTCAAATTCAGTTTCACTTCTGTCACCCAACTACTTAGCACTGACTGTATGGACTTTGTAGGTTCTGTTTTCCTATCGGCGTATACCTGCAACGCTCTGAGGATATTTGTGTGTTGTTTTGTTGTCTCGCTGTGCGCCACAGTCAGAGGAGAGGTTGTAGTTGAAGGTGTGATGATGTCAACATATCAGTGTACTGCAGTCTTCAGACAACAATTATTAGATAGTCTTCTGAATGCTACTTTTTCTGGTGTATCGTGCCATCTCATGGCAGCAGGTATCAATTCCATCTGCAGATTCTGGGATACCAAAGCTACCTCTTCTGTTCATGATAATAGAGCCCTGTATACACACGTGGACAAAATTGTTGGTACCCCTCAGTTAAAGAAGGAAAAACCCACAATTCTCACTGAAATCACTTGAAACTCACAAAAGTAACAATAAATAAAAATTTATTGAAAATTAAATCATCAAAATCAGCCATCACTTTTGAATTGTTGATTAACATAATTATTTAAAAAAACAAACTAATGAAATAGGGCTGGACAAAAATGATGGTACCCATAACTTAATATTTTGTTGCACAACCTTTTGAGGCAATCACTGCAATTAAACGATTTCTGTATTTGTCAATGAGCGTTCTGCAGCTGTCAACAGGTATTTTGGCCCACTCCTCATGAGCAAACAGCTCCAGTTGTCTCAGGTTTGATGGGTGTCTTCTCCAAATGGCATGTTTCAGCTCCTTCCACATATGTTCAATGGGATTCAGATCTGGGCTCATAGAAGGCCACTTTAGAATAGTCCAACGCTTTTCTCTCAGCCATTCTTGGGTGTTTTTGGCTGTGTGTTTTGGATGGTTGTCCTGTTGGAAGACCCATGACCTGCGACTGAGACCAAGCTTTCTGACACTAGGCAGCACATTTCTCTCCAGAATGCCTTGATAGTCTTCAGATTTCATCGTACCTTGCACACTTTCAAGACACCCTGTGCCAGATGCAGCAAAGCAGCCCCAAAACATTACTGAGCCTCCTCCATGTTTCACCGTAGGGACAGTGTTCTTTTCTTCGTATGCTTGGTTTTTGAGTCTATGAACATAGAGTTGATGTGCCTTACCAAAAAGCTCCAGTTTGGTCTCATCTGTCCAAAGGACATTCTCCCAGAAGCTTTGTGGCTTGTCAACATGCATTTTTGCAAATTCCAGTCTGGCTTTTTTATGAGTTTTTTTCAGCAGTGGTGTCCTCCTTGGTCGTCTCCCATGAAGTCCACTTTGGCTCAAACAACGACGAATGGTGCGATCTGACACTGATGTACCTTGGCCTTGGAGTTCACCTTTAATTTCTTTGGAGGTTGCTCTGGGCTCTTTGGATACAATTCCAACGATCCGTCTCTTCAATTTGTCATCAATTTTCCTCTTGCGGCCACGTCCAGGGAGGTTGGCTACTGTCCCGTGGGTCTTGAACTTCTGAATAATATGAGCCACTGTTGTCACAGGAACTTCAAGCTGTTTAGAGATGGTCTTATAGCCTTTACCTTTAAGATGTTTGTCTATAATTTTTTTTCGGATGTCCTGGGACAATTCTCTCCTTCGCTTTCTGTTGTCCATGTTCAGTGTGGTACACACCTTTTCACCAAACAGCAGGGTGACTACTTGTCTCCCTTTAAATAGGCAGACTGACCGATTATGAGTTTGGAAACACCTGTGATGTCAATTAAATGACACACCTGAGTTAATCATGTCACTCTGGTCAAATAGTTTTCAATCTTTTATAGAGGTACCATCATTTTTGTCCAGGCCTGTTTCATTAGTTTGTTTTTTTTAAATAATTATGTTAATCAACAATTCAAAAGTAATGGCTGTTTTTGATTATTTAATTTTCAATAAATTTTTATTTATTGTTACTTTTGTGAGTTTCAAGTGATTTCAGTGAGAATTGTGGGTTTTTCCTTCTTTAACTGAGGGGTACCAACAATTTTGTCCACGTGTGTATGTTCAGTTCTTTCTAATACACTAACACACACACATTGATCTCTCCTTATAGCTACACAAATATACCTATTTTTTATTTGAATCGCAGTATTGAGCTTTTATTCTGACAAACTATACACCTGTGAAGGATTTCTATCAAAATGTCAAAGTAGAACCCATTTATCGAGCTCAGCCCTCAGCCCTTACATAAGGATAGATTGAGTAGGCTATATCTAAACCCTCAGATCCCCAGTTGCATAACACTATTCCTCTGTGCCACATTTTATTATTCTCAGGACAACTTAGCTCACGTGTTTTCCGTATTAAAACCTGGATAATCCACTCCAGACTATTAGGCCTCGTTTTCTTGCCACCTTTTCTTTCTGAATCTGGGGCGGTGACGGAATAAGAACAGAAACGGAGACAGAGCAAGAGATCAGCCATTTAGGTTAAGTGGTGAAGTGAACTTAAGCAAAAAAAAAAAAAGGTGTGATGTAAACCTTTTTTTGAATCTGTGTCACAGTGGAATTTTTAAAGTTTTGGCACACGTCAGTTGTAGTCAGGAAAATCTGAACTGGCAGTTCCTTTTGCTGGCTTCCTGGTGTGTGTGTGTGTGTGTGTGTGTGTGTGTGTGTGTGTGTGTGTGTGTGTGTGTGTGTGTGTGTGTGTGTGTGTGTGTGTGTGTGTGTGTGTGTGAGGGGGAGAGTCAGTGCTGAGAGGTAAGTGTTCCTGAGAGGAAGGACACAAAGTCAGATGTCACATTATGTCTAAGCTGGACTGCAACTAAGCAGCATTTTGGGCTGAAACTACTTCTCTGTTGGGCGTGGATAAAAGTAGCAACTGTGGCTTGGTGGCTGGTGGCTGGTGGCTAGTGTCAAATGCCAGGACTCTAACTGTCGTGGTTGCGAGAAAGGAAGGAAGTCCTCATCAGCTTTAGGTGAAAATAAATACAAGGTCGACATGTAGCTTGTTCTGTCAGTGAAATTTGAAGCATTTTCTTTGGCCAGTTTTTCATCTTTACTCAGCTTCAAAATAGGATTTACTTTATTAGACGTTAGAGTATCTGTTATGTACTACAGAGTGGAATAGCAAAGCAAGACTACAGTGTTTGTATCTTCTTCTGCAGACAATTTGGAGCTTTGACTTTCACAGCTTTTCTACATTGAGCTTTTTAAAGGAGAAATATCCCCACATCTTACTGTTGTATGTAGCAAAGCTTAATTCTCAACAGTGTCATGCACATAAAGCACCATGAGTAGAAATGCTTCATGACACTTTTGCCTGTAAGCAAAGAGGATCTAAGATTTTGTATGCAAAATCTGAAACTCCAGTGCAATTTAACTATTTCCCTCCATAACATATTTTAAAAGGGCAGTTTTTACAGAAGTATAAAGTACCACAAAATATAAACAAAGTAGATTACAGTTCTTAGTTGCAATGTGCAGTGAAACGATAAACCTACCAGTTTTCAGAAATAAAAAAAATATGGAAAGGGGCAGAAATACGAACTGTCCAAAAACACATTCTAAAAATAACTACAGGATTTAAAATGCAGTATTCACGCTTACAAGGAATCAACAAGTCTCTTTACTCTGGAACATTCTCTTCTGTGACTAAGCAGCTTTCTCATTTCTCTTTTTCTACTCGGGTCCTGGCTCCTGTCACTGTTAGTGCCAAGGCCATGTGAGTGAGTCACTAGCAGACATAACACAGGTGAACCAGCGGGTTCATCCACACTGACCTCCAGCTCAATGGACCCTTTGTTAGATGGTAATGAGAAACCTATTTCACAATTAGTTAAGGCAATTCATCGAGGCCCCCTCCCTCTGAAATTATCTCTATTAATAACTTTTGAATGAAATTGGATTAGGCAGGTGTTTATTTGGCAAATCGCATGAATAACATTGCATAGGCAAGTGCAGTTATTAAAGCATTTAGCTACCACACACTACTACCATTGCTGTTACTGCTTAAACTGTGCCTTCAAACTCTTTCCTTTTTATAGACCTGTGTCACGTTACAATATGAGAAGGAAAATAGGAAATGGATCATTTCAAACCAAAAAAAGGATTTTTTTGAGGCTCTTCCTCAAACTTCTGATAGACACAGAGGCCACATCCTTAATATCCACATTCCAAAGATAGACTTCATATATAACCTATACACGCAAATATATTTAGGTTCCATATCTACCAGGTACATCGAGGACATAAAGAAAAGTCCCAGTATAAACACATTACACACAACAAATCACATGTCCCCGTTAATTTGCATTCAGGAAAGGAAGTGACGAAGGCTAAGTAGCCACTTTAAACAATGCCGATGAAAAGTGTTCGGCAGTCAACTTTTCCATAACATTCACCTTGTTGTCTCTGTGTATCTTTAGCTGTGTGCTTCGGGTCATTGTCTTGTTGGAAAGCAAATCATTTCCTAAGTCGCAGTTTTTTTTTTCCCACAGTCTGCACTGAGTTGTCAGCATCCTCACATCATGACGATGCCACCACCATGCTTCATGGTAGGCATGCTGTGTTTGGGATGATGTGCAGGATTTGATGCCTGCCAAAATACAAACAGAGCATCTACTCTCATGACCAAAAAACTCAATTTTGGTCTCATCTGACCAGTAAATCTGCTCACAATGTTGCATGCAGTGTTCCTTAATCTTCGTGGTGTAGTTATATCTGGGAGTTCTGATTTACCAGTGACTGAACCTTCCAGATATAGATGTCTTTATATTACAGTCACTTAAAATGCATTCAATGCAGATGATTTCCTTTTTACGAATTGTTTGACTTTAGCATTAATTGGCTGTACCTGTGTTGAATTAAATGAGTCACGTTAAAGAGGGTGGATACTTAAGCAATCATTGATTTTGCATTTTATATTTTTAATGAACTGGCATTCATCTGTAGAAATCAGTTCTCACTTTGACATGAAAGAGTCTTTTTTTGTAATCTCTTGTCCAAAGAAGCCAAATTTAAACTGACCATGAACTTGTGGTGTCTAATGTTAGGAAGCAATAAAAGGAGCTAATTTCTGAGGGAGGTTAGCACTTTTTATAACCACTGTACATACTACCTATTAGGGGCACCTCTGTCTATTTATCTATTATTAAATGTCACACAAAAAGTAACAACTGCCTTTATTCAGAAAATGCACATGCAATCGCTCTAGCAGGTGTTGGGAGGTGTTACACTGTTTGAAAGGTGATGTTTCACTGCCAGGAACTTCC
The DNA here is from genome assembly GCF_021347895.1 of Acanthochromis polyacanthus. Taxonomy (NCBI): domain Eukaryota; kingdom Metazoa; phylum Chordata; class Actinopteri; family Pomacentridae; genus Acanthochromis; species Acanthochromis polyacanthus. The sequence continues at coordinate 29,374,892 of NC_067123.1, read as the reverse complement.
CTCACGTGGATAATTGTTAAAGAGTTCCCACATGATTGATGTCTCACTGCAGGTTTATAACACGTGTTGGGGAAGTCGTGAGCTTAAGCTTTGAAGGTGGCAGATGATTTGTAAGCTCTCTTTCTCAGCAGCACGCTCTTTCTCTGACTCTTGTAAAGATACAAACTGTCTGTCTGTGGCTGACACTGGCCACAGTTGCCAGCGGCAACAGTGTCTGAGTCTGGAAGTGTTTGAACATTTCAAGGACTTCCACACCCTCTGTCTAAAACTGCAAAATTACTAACTATAAGGAATTCCCATCATTTTTTTTTGTCTAAATCAAGACATGCTCAAATGGTTGCAGCCTTTCTGGTGTGGAGTGGAAGCAGAATGTAAGTGTTGCCATAATGAATCTCTCCACAGTTCCTCTTTTCCTAAAAACAATACACATTCCACATGTTCGGACACGGGACTTAGCTCTTATGTGGTTGTTGTGTTCTGCCACTGTACTGTAATAAGCAGTATCTAAATTCAGAAGCAAGTCTGACCCCACTGGACCCAAACCCACAGGATTGACAGGAACGGGCGTGTGTCGGTTATAGAATGTGAATCTGAATGTATCTGCAGTTTTTTTTATCCACAGAGTTTATAGGCTTTAAGCACTTAGAGCCAAAAATAATTGCGCAAAGGGGCTAAAATCCTTTACCAGTTAGCCTGTAATCATTAATATAATGTGGTCACTGTACTGTATGTGGGTCATTCAGGCATCTGGAGCATCTTATCCACAAAACCATCTGCACAAGTAATCAGTCCTCCCTGCTTCTCACATCCATTAATGCATTCCTCCAAGCTTTCATAAATATTCCTCGGAATAATCCTATGATGAATTTTGGCAAGCGTGCTCTTCGTATTTGTTTATTTGATGATTTAGAATTACAGAGTAACTTATCCCAGAGCCCACTTCAGCAGGATCATTTTGGTGATTTTAATCATAGCATAATTGGACAAATTTGCGTTAAGAAATCTGAGCCTGTGTTTGCAAACCACTGCATCATTATCACAGAGTTTGTGACGAGGGAGCACTGAACAGCAAAGTTGTTCTCTATTTAATCCTTCCTGGCAGGGCAGCATGAGCAGAGTTCCACAGCGAATCAACAACAACTTTCAGACCTGAAAATTATTCCAGGCCTAAAAACTTTAATTCCAGTCTGCTACATTAAATGAGACCTGACTTAATGGCTCCGGAAAGTATTGCTCATGAGCATTACATCATTGGCATTATTGTGAATTCCAACCGCCATTTAAAAAAAGCCAACACTGAGCCATGTGATGGCACTTAGTTAAGCGAGGGCAGTTAAAATAAGTGAGGCTGGATCGTTTTGGCAAAACATGAAGAAAAGCTTCAGTAATGAATCAGGATAACTGGTTTTGTGATACAACTTCATCTCATTTAGATACTGCTCTGAAGCCAAACAAACACAGTTTGCATATAAACTAAGTGTTGATAATTAAGTCATTGCGAAGTAATTTTAATTGTTTGTGATGGAATCGGACATTCCTTCACTGGCTTTTAATTGCTTTCTTATGCCTGAGGGACTCACAGTGCAGCCTATATGTGTGCATGTAATCTAGTAGTGCAATATTAGCCTCAGCATTTGCATAGAACTGACCAAAATGTATGCATTGTGCTGGACCAAAATAGTAATGTAGCATATAATATTTATTCAATTCTAATCATTCTGTTTAACATAGAGGAGAATGTGTTTGTTGTCCCTACACATGGCATCTCTACAACAAAACAGATATTAAACAGACAAGTGCTTATTATTGGAGTATATTGGAAAAGACAATGGGCAGACAGGTAGCGGCAATTACAATTCAGATTGTCTCAAGACTCTTTACAGAACCCATATGGCCTCAACCCCCAGAGCAAGCCCTAAGGCGGCAGTAGCAAGGGAAAAACTCCCTTTTAACAGGAAGAGACCTTGAGATGAGGCCGACTCATATGGGAGTGACCCATCTGAAGAGGGGGGAGTCGGGGGTGGACAAGGAAACGCATAACACGCATTAGCATACATGCATGATATGAGAAACATGATGATGCATACAAAGTGATGAATAATGACTGTGGACATACAGAAAAAGCCAACATTGAAAGTGATTCATAAATTTGCTGTTATGGCGTAAGGCTCTGGAATTTAATATACTGCATATATAGTTGGGAAGCAAGATGCAGACAGTGTGTATATGAGCATATCGTGTATAATAAGGGTAATGCAGAGTAGATTGGTGGAAGTGGGTGGCTGGAAGCAGTGGGCTGGAGGAAAGACAGCAGCAGCAGCATCCCACAGTGGACATGATGGAGACTAAACCAGTGGGTGGGACAGCAACCACAGATCAGAAGTATCCAGCTCTGGGACCAGGGACACTCAGAGAAAGGCACAGGGGGATACAAAGTGAATTCCACTTTGGTATATGGTATATATAGTAAGAGAAGGGCTCAGTGCATCGAGAGAGGTCCCCCAGCAGCCTAGGCCTATAGCAGCATAACTAGGGGCAGAACTAAGGGATGTCGAAGAAGTCAGTTGTGCCCTGTACATGCAGACTCCACCTGACCCCCTCAGGTTTACCCGAGTCAGCCCAAACTATAAGCTTTGTCAAAAAGGAAGGTTTTAAACCTGGTCTTAAAATAGAGAGGGTGTCCACCTTCTGAACCCAAATTGGGTGCTAGTTCCACAGAAGAAGTGCCTGATAACTGAAGGCTCTGCCTCCCATTCTCCTTTTAGAAGACAATGCTGTAATGTCACATTTATACACATGTCCATCTAGAGCATCATGTGACACATTGTCATACTCATGTTTTACTGAAATATATTCTTAGACGACAAATGATGGGGCTGTGGACAGACGAGCACTTAACTACAATCCTAACTGATATTCCAGTATCCGTTTCTTGTCTCGTCAGTTCAACAAAGCCACATTTTAAGGTGCCCTTTTGTAGTCACTTGTTAAAAGAGTGTTTGTGTACTGGTCACTTTATCTCATCACTGTCCTTGAAAGCCTCACCTGACTTGGGTTTGGATTAACTCATTACTTGAGAATTTATCACCACTTGAACAGCTCAAAAAGTGTTGATACACAATCAACTAAATTGAACGCTTTTCCAGCAATAACAATAGAAGTTTAGATAAATAGTCAGAAAATGAGACTCTGCATGCTGCATTAATATATTTGTTGAGTGTATTTGATGCTGTGGTTAGTGTTAAAGCTCACAGAGGTAATAATATTACAACTACATAAGATTGTGCCAGATACAGTAAAGCAAATTTAGAAGTAGCATTTTGTTGTGTTTTTTGACAAAAAACTATTCAAGTGTTTGCTGTGAGATAAAAATTGTATTTGCTGCTAGACAGTCAGCAAACATAATCACTGGTGTAAATGTCAGTAAGACTTGGATTTACAAAGTATGCTACACTTTGTAAATATTCCGTCTTTTAGTCTTGAGTGTGGGTCTAAAAACACAGCACCCTTCCCGTAATGCAACTCAATAGCGTCTTTTGTTAGGTAATCACCTGGTAAGTCCCCAGGTCTTTCCAACTCCAGGCTTTCTGTTATGAATTTGTCCTCTCTTGGCCCAAATAGAGAACTTTGACTTCATCAAGCTCATTTTCTCAAAGTTCCTCCAGAGCGACTAAAAACCTACGTGTAACCGAGTAGTTCTCTCCATGACAAGTAAACTGACTTGTGCAACCTATGTAGTAATTCTGAAAGTCAGTAAGGTTGCCTAAGGTCAGATTTGACACCGTTCAAACAAGTACAAGGTGTAATTTTGCATTAACTCTGCCATTAAACTAACAAGTCTTGCTGCAGTCTAATCCTCGAAGGTGTGCTGTGCAAAGAGTGAAAGTGTTCCTGATGTCAGAGCGTCATTCAAGCTCTGTAATCAGTGATTCCATGAGGGCCACCTGTGTATTCTGGCAGCCCCACCCTCCACCCTCACATGCACACTCGCACATGCACACATTGAGGATAATGCCAGCCTTCACATCCAGGGCAGGGTAACTATCGGTTACCCTGCCAGCCAGCCCTGTCAAGCCCATAATGAGAGTCTGCATCAGCGGACTCCCTCGCTCCCTTCAACAATCCAGATGGGAGTTGACCATTTATCGCAGCGTCATCATCTGTTACCCACTCATTACAGGCCAGCGAGCTATTTTCATGATGCAAGGATTTGCTGTGCACCTGTGAAAGTACGTCCACCCCCTTACAAACATACGGCACACTGCTGTTTTTAAGACATGCAAATCCCCCAAAAATGCCCCAGAGCCAGATCTGATAAAGACTTTAATGCTGTAGTCAGCTTTCAGGTCAGCATGTGTTTGCAAACTGGAACCATGTAATGAGTGATGTATAACTGTGAGGAATGTAATAATTCACAGTCCTGCTGAGCAGATTGTGTCATGTAGGTGTCAAACTATCTTAACAGAAGGATTTATCTTCTGGGGGTGCTGTTTACAAAAATGCACAACATATTCATGAAGTCTCTAGTAATCTTTTTATAGTTAAAAGGAGGTAAGTGAGCACAAACAGACAAGGATATCAGATGACTGTTGAAGAGCGGGTGTCTGTACCTTCTTAGGAAAACGTAACTCAAACAGGTGTTAAATAATAAAGGAAACCCTCAAAATGTATTTTTCCATGGGCTGTGTTTCGGAATCATACAGGTTCTGCTGGTGCTCCCGACACATTATTTGCTTTATTACTTTTCTGAGAAACAATCCACAGCGGAGCAGGGAAAATACATTGCCAACTATTTTTAAATTTATGATCCATTTACTGTGCACTCTGGACGGCTGTGGAGAAAAGCTCCAACGTCACACATACTGGTGTGCTTAACATGAGGCAGAACAGATTAAAATGCAGCGTGTGATACTGGGCTTACATCACACTGGAAGGTCCAGCACAGTATGGATGAAGTTATTTATTTTTTAAGAGTACACTTAAGCCCCTGTAGGCTTAACTCAACAGTAAAAATTCTTTCATGTGGAACCACAGAACTTGAAAAAGAAAAAAGAACAAAAGATTGATCATAGAAAAAAAAGCTGAATTCATAAAATCCATTTTTATTCAATTCAGTACTGTAGTGGCTATGTGCTATACTTAGCCCTACTGGTTGTGGATAGCTGTTCGAGAGTTTTGACGTGTACTCATCTTTGAAAATAAATAAACGGATTCGTCATAAGCGTCAAAATAATCCAAATTCTTTATTGTTGATCTTCACCCGTAACTTAAACTTGGTCATAAATAAAACAATAAAACACAAGGAAAGTGAGCACAGTCGAAAACTGTGTGCCTCTGTGTTTCTGTCCAACAACACCTGAATCAAATCATGCAATCCGTTAAACGCCTTCATGTGAGCCCAGGCCGTCAGCCTCAGGTAAAGAAATACAGCCCCCTGGGGTCTTGGGTGGTCAATTACAAAAACAAATTGAATTATTGCTCCTAAAAGTACATTCCCAGCCTTACTTGGACCTGACCAGTAGTTTCTGTTGGCTAACATTAGCTAACTCCCAATAAATATTGCTGTAGGACTGACATTACTGTGTTAGTCTGTTGACTTGTCTTTACTCGTGCTACTATTACACTACTTTTCCACAGGCTCGTAAGTTCCTCTTCCCAGAACATTCTGAGTTCAGATCTGCTTTTTGTGTGAAGTTTGCATTTTTTTTCCTTGTACCTGCATGGGTTTTCTCACATAGTTCATGTCCAAAAGACGTGTGGTAGGCTAATTGGCAATCCTAAGCTGGCTGTAGGTGTGTGTGAGCATGCATGTGTCCAGGGCACACCCTACCTCTTGCGCAATTTCAACTGCAACCTTCTGCAGGATTAAGTGGGAGAAGCTAACACATGGATGAGTGTAGTTGCCACTTGTGACTGCTGGTCAGTCAGCAAAATGCACATAGGATAGCTGTAGCTCCTTAAAGATGGAGTATGTGATTCTAAATCACTACACTTGTCGTCAAACTCAGCAAATACCTTCTCACTCGCTAGCTGTCCATTTGGTGTGTGTACACAGTCCTGACTCTGTAAATAGAAAACGAACAAAGTGACTCATACTGAGTCACGCAACACAATTCCAGCATGTCCTGAGCTAGTTTGTGTTCATGCACAGGACAGAAAGAAAGGGAGAGAGATGGGGGGAAAGGAGGCAGTTGGAGTGTGACAGCTGATAAACCTGCCACATGCTAACTGTATAATCATGCTTGATATCAATTAGTTTTCTCAGGAATGACAGAATCTGCCTTTAAAAGATCATAGGTTACTGCAACATTCTCAGTGCAGCTGCATTAAAGCCCATAATAGATTGTACTTTATTCTGAGTACTGATGTTTTCCTCTGAATTACCATTGGCTGTCTGTGCTGACACTCACAACTTTACATAACCAAAACTGGGTGGTTGTGTACATCATGTATCAGTAAAATAGCACTCAAGTTTCATGGTTTTAACGCCTAACTAATGACAGCAAAGCAGAGCAGCACTCCATTTTATAAATTTCAGGGAGGGTGCAAATGCTTCGTGGTGTTCATTCCACTGATGTCATCGTCACTGAATACATGTAAGGTGGTTCCTGTCATTTCCTCCATTCCTGGCGTTCCTGCCTGATGTTTTTAACTTTGGAATTCACCTCGTCATCAATGTTCAAGCTATCAAGCCAGAACTGACCAGAGCTCAGTCACGTTCCAGGATGAGAAATTTGCTCAGCAATTTCTCCTGGAAAAGTTGATTTGATGGTTTTTTTTGTGCGTTTACCCTATTTTTTTACACGTTATATTTTTAATCTGTCTCAGGAATGATGCCTCATGAAGTAATTCAATCATTTTAGTTGTTAGAGCTAAAACATTTAACTAGTAGAAGATATTGCTGAGAGACTTTGTAAATGAATGGAATTATTTGTATTGATAAAAGAAAAACACTTGAGGCTGTACTTCAGTTGTAGGTGGCCTCATGTAGGAGGAGAAGACTCTTGCCCTGGGTCAGACTATATATGAACTTTGTGTCCAGCCACTGACTGCTGTTTACGAACATTTTTCATGGTTGAATGCAAACAATAGCAAAGAGACATCCACTGTGTGCAAGATGTATTTCACCCACTGTGTAATTGGCTGTCTCATTATACCAACTTTACAGAGCAGGGCAGGTTACAGAAAAATACTGCAGCTGTCAGGATGTTTTTTTACAGCTTTGTAGTCTTCTTATATGTACTAGTATATGAGGATTGCAAGGCAAATAAGCAATGCCTTGTCATATCGACTTAATTTAAACTGCTGCCTGCAGGTTTTCAGTTGTGATTGCGTAAAGCAGACAGACGTTTACAGTGTGGTTTTAGCTGTGGCGGGTTCTCCAGGGATGTGCTCAGCTCTAAATCCTGTTTACGACTTCACTTCACTTTGAGAAAATCCATTCAGCCACGATGTCTCCAAGAATCCCCTGAAGCAGATAAGGGTACTTGGACTATTGGACTGATTGTAATATTTTTTTCTGCTTTACTTTTCCTAGTTAGAAAATCACCTCTCAGAGGAACCATTTCAATAATAACATGGTGGCTTCACATTTAAAGCCATTCAAAGTTTTGAAAATTTGTGATTCCCAACTTCGTCTTGACAGTATCAGAATGAGGGGTAAATACCTGAAAAAATGTCAGCGACTCAATCCATGACTGTTGAGGGGATTAGTTGCTCATGTAAGAGATCTGGCATTAAGGGTCATGAATACCTCAGAGTCATTTAGCCTTGTCAATCTTTTGGATATGCGCAGGATCTAGAAGAGATTGTGATAAACAGCTGGTGAAAAGTCTCAGCAGAGATCAGATCTCTGCTCTGTGTACTCATCTGTAACTCAGCTTGCACCTTGAACCACTTGTTGACTGCACATGGAAGGTCTTCAAAATGCGAAACTCTAGGCTAGGCCTTTTGAGACATAGGGTCAGTCAGGATTAATGCTCAGAGACAAAACATTCCTACAGTGGGCTGGGCTCTTTCAATCAAGAAAAGCCATTGACAACCTAGACATAGCCCAAAACAGAAACATGTTTATGTTTTTCCAACTCACAGTCAATGTCCATATAGAGCTAAAAGAAACCGGAGCCAGTGTTTGGTTTGAATTGCAGCCAAAGCCGTACTGAACTGAAATGTATACACCTCACTGGGCTGCTTATTGTTGATCTACATGCAGATGCTCTGAAAGACAGCTTTTGTTAAAAGCCATGATCTTGAGAGCATCCAGGATCTTGCGGCATCCCAAATCCCTCTCTGTGACTACATGTCATCTCTCGCCTGCTGAAAGCCAAACAAAGCACTGAGAAAGCTCGGTGTAGGCACATTGTTTCATGAGCTTAGAAGAAGCTCTACAGCTGGCCCTTAATTGTTAGATGAAATATAAATCTAAACCTGTGGACAAGTGTGTTGTTTTGATGATTCCTAGCACACGTGTTCATACGCACAGACGCCCAACTGCACGTGTGCACTCAAAAAGTCATTAAGCGAACACAGTCACATGCAAAGATACCCTGTATAATGTCTGTCTGTAGACTGGCACGGTGCCAGTATGTGAAATACATTAACAGAAGACATGTCTGAGCCTGGGCTTAATTCGAGCGGCAAGGCTGAAGTGATGTGCGGAATGTCAGCTTAAGTTACCTGTATTTACACACATGTTGAATTTTTCTAACCGTGAAGTTCAGCGCGGCATTGAAATATTTCTTCAAGCTGCATCCTGTTGGCAAACCTCATTTAAAGGCTTCTGATTTGTTGACTCTCTTATTCCTCTCAGTTATATTTTAGAAGTTTCACCAGATCATGAGCAAGATCAAGAAAAAAAGACAGAAAGTTTATGTTTACACCTTAGAAATAAAGGGAGAACTGAAAATTCCATGACAAATTTGACAGTAATGTCTGCACTAAAATGTGATACAAGCAGCAGAAACTAAAGACAAAAAAAGCTACTTTAAAAATATATGTTGCAGTAAAGATTGCACCATTCACCTTCTTATTTAAGTTTAAGACTATTTTCATTGGTTCGTGAAGGTGCAGTTGAGTAGATACATGCAATTACAGAGTAAATATTAAAGGTCCCTTATAGCGAAAATCCATTTTAATTGTGCTTTTTGTGGTTTTCATTTACTTGGAGGTGTAAATTAAAAGCATCATTGCTGTATTTTGAGCTGAAACACTGAAATACACATTGTTGGGACATGTCAGACTTGGATTCATTTGCTGAAAAGAGGCACAATATGAGAACTTTAAAGGACATCTCTGTTACGAATACAAAGACACCTAGGGCTGAGTTATAAATCAAGTTTTGATTGGTCAGATAGTGGAAATTAACAGCAAAGCAAACGGAGACGAAAGAGCTGTTTTTGAAATTTGCCTAAACTACAGATTACACTGTTGCGCTTCATATTTCAGTGGAATAAAAGTCTTATTTTCATTGATCTGTTCAGGTGCAGGTGAGTAGACACAGATAAATAATGAGGCGATATTAAAGATCCCATATGATGAAAATCCATTTTTATTGTGTTTTTTTGTGGTTTCTTATTAACTTGGAGGTGTGAAATTAAAACATCATTGCAGTATTTTGAGTTTAAACACTGAAATACACACTGTGGGGATATGTAAGACTTCAAGTATTGGTAATTTGCTGAAAACAGGGACAATATGGGACCTTTAAAGCACATCTCTGATTGAAAGACAAAGTTATAAATTTATTCTTGGTTGGTCAGATAATTAGCTGCTTGGATGATTAATTTTAAAAGCCTTTAAAATATCTTAATCCTAAGCAAACTATCCTTCAACCTCTGCTGTGTCAGTGGAAATGCCCTCATGCATTTGCACATGTAAAGCTAATTATACACGTAAAACTGAACGAAAAGTTGTTTTTGGGAGTGCCGTGGTTTACTAAATATAAATGTGTTAGACTTTTCCACTAGACAACAAACACAGACCTGAATGGAAACTCAACTTTTCTATAAATATCCGTTTTCAAGAACCCTCAGTTACAAAACCTAGAGTCATTTACAAGGTTGTGCAACCTGACAGGGAAAACACACGTTTTTGTCTGGTACGTATTGTACAGCCAGCCTTACTGATATAAAACATGATGACAGCATCTCGTCTCATAGATCAAAAGTTTAAATACCTGACTTTGAAGGGCATTATGTTGAGCTTGGTTTCTGTTTAAACTGTACACGTGTGCTGTTGACTTTACTCAGCTGGCAGTGTCACAGGTGGATAGCCGTGAATTATTCTGCATTACACGGTAAACAGTGTTCACAACTGCTTCCATCATGAGGAACTGTTGACTATTCAACTGCTTTGACTTCATGTGGGATTTCTGCATCTGTGGGGGCCAGCAGATGTTTTTCGCTCGGTCCAGGAGTCTCAGACCACAGCTATATAAAGACGACATAATTACTGGACCAGTCTGCACACAGACCGCCATGACTTTACTCTGCCGCACACACATGTGCACACAAGCAAGAAACTCATAGTTTAAGCAAAGACCCACATATGGCTCAAAAAGTTTACCAAGTTTAAAGGATTAGCTTATAGAGATTTTGGTTGTCTGTACGGTAAGTAGTGCACAAGCTGTAACAAGCAAAGTTAAGTGTCCTTTTTCTAGTTTATGCAAAGTCAAACTTACCATCTGTTGGGTTACAGTTATTGTGTGATTTCTACATTTTGCTGATGTTTTCATTGCAATTATATTCTTGCTTATTTTGAAGTTAGTCTAATCATTGCGCTTTAACTTTCAAACTTTCATTTTCCTGTAAATGCAGTCAGAATGTTTTTACAGCAGTTTACAGTCTATTATAAGGCCACAAGCTGCAAAAGGAGTGATGTGATATTCAAAAAATGTTCCCACACTAGTAGTCTGCTATGAAGGAGCTTTTTTTATGCATCACCTCAGCAGTTTTTGGTCGCCTCAAGGTGTTGTAAATTCATTCTCCCATTCTAAGGAGGATTACCGACTCCACTTGACTTTGAAGCTTTGAAATTTCCAAAACACGGTTTGACTTCAAGGCTTCTCTGTGAGTTGAGGGGATTTTAATGAGGGGATTTTCAGTCTGACCGGCTATGCAAGACTCGAGTTGTAGATGGTCAGCTCGTGTTCAGGCCGTCTGTCACACTTTTCATACCTGCTGTCCCCCTCTTTCTCCTGGGACACATCCTGCACAGTGCTGAGGGGGTCCTGGGATTTAGTCTTGCACATGTGCAGAGATGTGATGCACATTTGGGTTTGCATACTCAAATGGAGACTTTAAGACTCCCTCCAGTGAAAATAAAGTTTTTTTCCTTGCTAACATGTTGGTAGACATATAAAAGACAGAAGCGGTCAGTGCCATCGCGCAGCATTTCCACTATGAAACTGCAGTGTGGTGATGATTGTCTCAAAAATGCAGATTCAGACTCACCAGGATTCACCCATTACAAACAGAAGTACTATTTTTTTTTCTCCTGAATTCGTTTCTGGTTTGAACATGTATGGCTGATTTACTTCAACATTACATCTGTTAGCTTTTGAGCACAATGTTTGAGCAGAATTGTACACAATCCAGTCAGAAGTTTGGACACACCTTTTCATTAAATGGTTTTTATTTAGTTATTTTATACATTGTAGATTAATACTGAAGACATTAGAACTATAGAAGAATACATTTGGAATTACGTTGTCAACAAAAAATTGTTAATCTTCAGTATTAATTTACAATGTAGAAAATAATACCAATAAATAAAAAGCACTGAATGAGAAGGTGTGTTCAAGCCTTTGACTGGTAGTGTAGGTGAGCTGGAGAGCTCGAGCTGCGGTGAACAGGAAGAGGCTGGAAAACAGAGATGCTGGGCCTACATAGACTGCACATTCTAGAGGAAGCAATGGTGTAGAGTTATATCTAATTTATTTTAAATGCCAATTCTTGCTTTATGCCTCTGTGTGCGCAGGCCGATAAGCAGACAGGACACAGATACAGAGCTCTGTTTATACTGCAACAAGGCCATCAGTATGCACAAATTCAAGAAAACAGAAAAACCCACGATGAATTCAGTAATTTTTACAGCATGCAGCAGCTACTGACAGACTGGGCTGCAGTACTGTGTTAACGGTTACATTAGTGTGTGGAAAGCATAAATTGACTTTAAGGAAGGAAAGTATTACCTTCATGGTAAAAAATAAAAGTAAAATTTAGACACATATAAATAGGTTTTAAACAGTTTAATGAATGACTGGAAAGAGACTTCATTGCACTATTGAAATGAGTGACTGAGTGACAGACACATGCCTGCATAGTTTTCGCTAATACTACAACCACCTTAGCTTAGCTTAGCATTAGCCCTGGAAACACAAGCAAACAGCTAGCATGCTTAATCTTCTACTACTACTTCTAAATGTTGCTACTTCTTTGTTTGGTTGGAACAGAAGCAGGGTAGCCATTTCCCCTGTTTTCCATCTTTATATTGAAAAAGCTTTTTACATTTTCACTTTAAAGATGAGAGAGTGGTGCCAATTTTCTCATGTAACTCTCAGAAAAAAAGTGAATATTCATGTTATGCAATATGTAAACATACTGTATGCATTTGCAAATGTTAGATTCGTGTTTGGGTTGCAGAAGAGGAAGCAGTAAATGCTAAGCCAGAGTTGTTCCTTAACAGATATCTGCGTTGCTAAAGTTCTTTGTTTCTGTCATCACTCTCTGTGTTAAGCCTTTGTCTTAAGCAGCCACTTTGAACTTCAACCATCTCATTAAACACTGAATTCAAGTCAGCTGATAAAATTAGCCTCATATCCTCTCTGTGTGAAAGCAGAGCAGCTTTGCCTCACTCCTGGCTTTCATTATGAGAAATCTCTCTTAAATGCACCTCAACAGACAAAAGAACACAGAATGCTGGCACGGACCACGGGTTTACCTAACGTCACCTAATGGTGCATGCTTTGCATCCGCGTAAGGCCTTGCAGTTAGCATTAACTACTGCTGTTTCATCGGCCCAGAAAATGGAGGACAGATGCAGACACGACAGCGTGAATGATGTGTGGTTTGAAACTTTTCTTTCCTTCCGCTGTATTGTTTCAGCGGAGGATGTCCGAGCTTTTAGGGCGTGAGAGACTGAGCCCGTTTGTGACTAACAGATGGGTGAAAGTTAGAGAATCAAAAGGAGAAGGAAAGAGACAGACTCAAAAGTGAGAAATACACTGGAAATTTGCACTGCTTAATAAATATTTCGAAATAATATCCATCAATGAATGACACAAGAGCTTGTTTTGATGTACTTTTCATTTATTGTCTGTTGAACTGATTTGATACTGATCTGCTCATTGTTATACATGTCTGTCTTTCTTACTCTCTCTGTCATTTTAGTCACTTGCAAATAACATCAAACATAAATTACATCTTACCAATGCTTGTTTGTTAATGCACATCTATTAAAGATGCACATACACCGATTTACATGTATTAAGTCTTGTCTTTCACATATATTGAAATGGATATTAATTCTACTAAAATTCACTACTGGACTGAAAATACTGCTCCCATAATTCCTTAAAAGCCTCAACTGGCTCTTTCTCAGGTCTAAATGACTCAAATTGAGTATTTTAACCTAACTGTGCGACCTATCCAGTTGCAGTACACATTTAATCTGAGTCTGATTTATTTTGCGGTGGTAGCTCCATACAGATGAGTATTGTACAAAGACCAAAGGAACTGATAAATGTGAATGAAACACAAAAAGGTTGCATTTAAAATGAGATTTAGTCCCAGAGTGGAGTTCTAGTTTGTATAACAAAATCATAAAAGCATAAAAAATTCACAGATAATGTATCAATGAAAGTTAAAACGAAGGAAACAAAAGCAAAGAAATGATGCTGAACCTTAGATGACACAGAATGCAGTAGGATATATGGACACAAACTTGAGAACTATTGCAATGAAGTGAGCAGCAGCTAAATGGAAATGGGCTGAAATATGAGGAAAACAGGAGAAGAGCCAAAGAAAGAGACAGAGATGGAAAAGTCAAGAGCGATAGAAATTGAGCTTGAGAGAAAGAAAGCGATAGAAGAGAGAGAGAGAGAGTGGGCACATTGTGTTGTGGAGGAGTCGGGTCGTCCCGGTCAGAGCAGAGAGGGAAGTGCTGCTCAGATCAGCTCGCCGGCTGTCAGTCCTCTGACAGGGATTAGAGGGCTGCCTGTAAATAATAGGGGTTCAGACCTGGGGCACCTTACTCCTTGACAAAGTGCTCATTTCTCATCCATCACTCTTTCCTTCTCTCTGTTGCCTTCAGGGCCAAATTCTCACCACTCATTCTGACTGATATTTTCATCAGCAGACCAGTAGCAATGTGTTAGTATTAGAGGCGCAGCACAAAAAGACATTTTCCATATGGCTGAATAGCAGCATAAGTGGAATTCTTTTGGTCCTCATCTGCATCATCTCAAAGAGAAACATTGAAATATCCAGGAAAATGGAAGGAAAGCAAAGGAGCAAGCTGTTAGATAAATGACATCATTGATTTAGGTGGAACATCTGGAGTCCAGACACAGTCAGTCCCTGCCTGAAAATAGTTACAGTAGGTAGGCAACCTGAGGACTGTATTTATTTACCACTGGTCATTTCTACCATTTGCTCTTTTTCTTGAAACCTGGTGTTTGAGGGAGCAGCAGTTTGACCGCTCACAAAGTGAATTAAGAGCAGATGAGACGGGATGCGTGTGTGCAACTCTTTGGGGCTTGATTGGAAAGTAGTAATCCCAAATCAAAAGCAACTAAACTCATGAAAGCAACAAGTAGATATTGAGATGCAAATTATAAATACAATATAGTAAACCGTCTCAGCTTGACATTCTGACAATTCCTCTTTTGGTACTACACAAAGAAAATTGGTGCTGCCAAATCCTACAGGTGTCCCAACTTTTCTTGATTACTTACAATCCCCTCTGTATAAAAGTAGTGTTGGAACACACCATGGCACCATACCCTCCAGAGCATTACATGAACATTATTGTACTGCAGAAAGTAGTGTGATGCTATAAAATGACGAAGAAAAGAAAAGTTCAATTAACAATAGAAGAGAGACAGACCATCACAACACTTAAAATGTAGGTCTTTCCCACAGAGAAATGTCAAAGAAAGTCAAGGTGTGAGTGAGTATACTTTTCTTCACCATCAAAAGGCTCAGAAGACACAAAGCCACAACAGAATCAGAAGACAAGTTTCTGAAACAACAGCTTGCGTGATAGGCGGGGACTCATTCTCAGCCCTGGACTTTCATGCCTCAGACCGGCCTACTTTAGATCATGACCTGTTACTATTAAAATCATGTGATTCTAGCCTTGCATGTTAAGTCTACAATAGCGCACTGTTCTGCAAAGTCTTGTAATTCAGTGTGTTTTTCTAAAATATTTCCAATTCAGTGCAAGTAAGGGTTGCTTCACAATGAGGATTTATTTCAACATGAGTGCACATCTCCACCATTATTCTTTACAACAATATCAGAATCTATATTCTGTTCAAATAAGTGTTTAAGGATATCCAAACCTTAAAAATGAAATAAAAGAAGAAATAAAAATATTAAATTTAGAAAATAAAAAATAAAATAAAAGGTGTTGCACTTTCTAACAAGAGCAATCCGAGATTTCTGACCTCCGCCAAGGGAAGATGATACGAAGTTGGAAAATCTAAATCCGGATCCAGAATCCAGATCCTTAACTGGATCAACACAAAATTTGAATGAAGTCTTCCCTGGGCCAAGATCCACCTCTGGTGAAAATTTCATGAAGATCCGACAAGTAGTTTCCGAGAAATCCTGTCCACAGACAGACAAATAAATAAACGGACCCGATCGCATAACCTCCTTGGCGGAGGTAATAACACGATCATCTCTTTTTCCTCTGCAATGAAACAGTTCCATCACAACTTAAATTTCACAAACATGAGAACATCAGTTAAAGGGCTAATCTCCAACACTATTCTTTACAACATCACAATGTCCTTTTTTGCAATATCAAATATCAAGCAAATTAGTGTTCACGGATATCTAATGCTCATGAATAAAGAATAATTATTCCACTGTTGTCTGCAAGTTTGTTATTCACAGTATAACATAACTTTCTAATGATGCCATTATGGTCTGTGTATATTTTGGCAACTGGATTTTTCCGTTCTGAAACGGATAGTGGAAAAACAAAGAAAAAGAGTGGTTATTTGATTTTCGTTTTAAAATACAAAAATTTAAATTTAAATACAAGGCGTTTTTGCTTTTTATTATCAAAAAGGGATATACGAAAATTTAAAAATGCTTTGATTTTCACTTTACATTTACAATAACAAGAAAATATAATCAGTAAGACAGAAATGACAACAAAAAACTGGAAAAAATTAGATTGTTCTAAAACTTCTGACCGGCAGTGTACGTCATTGTGTAGAGAACTACAAAAAGATCAGGTGAAGACCTTACAAAATTCTAACAAGAAACCCAACAAATCCAAAGATTCTTGTGGGTTCGCTTCAAGAAAGCACTCGACAACAGCAGAAAGAAAAAAATTCACAGGAGAGGGGAGGAGAAAACAGACAAACAACGCATAGGAGAACAATAAACAACAGTTTAAGTTGAGTCTTTCAAATTATATGATTCAGATTCAGTTTCTGGCACACAAAACGTGCAAACCATGAGTGCACATTGAGAGCCACTGTGACAATGTGATCTGAATGAGGGTGTTTTAGATGTGCAGAAGTGTCTTAAAATAGGAGTCACATGTCCATTTGTGCTGTTACTAGTAATGAAAGGAGAAGGAAGGGGTATTTGAATATCTCATTTTGCCTCTGGCTTCAATGATAATCTTAGACTGTGTTTCCTACTTCTTACAATTAAATCTAGAAGAGATTCCATTATGTAGAAGAGGGATGTTTTGTGTAAGTGGAGTAGAAAACATACAGATGTGTCCTTTAATCAGAAGTGGAGCAGCAGAGGAGCGTCACAGAGTCCCTCCATCGGATCCTCCAGACCCGCCCAAAGCACCGAGGCTGCCAATGCTCTGAAGAGGAGGATCGGGTGAAAGTGGAGCGGAGGGAAGGAGACGAAACCGTCCCCTGTCAGAAGAATGCGTCCCTTCAGACCTTACGTCAGCCCGGACTCTTTAACAGGCTGTCAGCGCAGCTCCGGACGCAGACTCGAGGGGCGCCGAGATGTCGTGGAGGGGACGAGGATGTAGCTCACCTGCGGACTGCTGCGTGTGGTGCGTTTAAAGACCCGAGCTCACTTCTGGATTCAATGCATGTGCGGTCCCTCACCAGTGATGAGTTGGCTCCTGTTGTGGATTCTAACAGCAGCTGGGATTCAACAGGTGGGATGGAGGAGACATTTCTCACATTGTTTTCATTTTTAATGCGCGATATTTCACTCATGTATGCGATGCAAGAGATCAGCCAGGTGGATTAGACTGGAAATATGTACCCCAATAAAAATCATAAAGCATAATTAAAAAAAATGAAATTGGCAACTTCCTATGGAGGCTTGCAGTGTGTTTGTTTGTGGTGCTTTACAGTAGATTTTAGGGACTTTTTCCTTTAATAACTACAGAATACTTAGATTTTCCTATTGGAATGTGTTCAATGTAGGATTTATAGAAACCACGTAAATGTTCAATTAATATTATTCAATATAATCTTGATTTTTCCTGTAGGGATGTATGCTTCAATTTTTGGGTTTGTTGTTTGCATTTTTCCTCCTCTTTGCACATCCTTCCACAGTTGTTCTTCATAAGGCCATCCCCCCCAAAAAATCAAGTTTTCCTTATTTTTTCTTTTTTCTTTAATTGTAAAGACTTACTGGTCTGATTACCCCCTTAAATCTCTCTGGTATCATCTATCATTGTCCTTAATTCTTTGGTTAGAAGTTGCAGTGTGAGATGCTGGCAGTTGTCACCCTGTGGGTCCATTTTGTTATATTTTACTGCCACTTTGTGGTCATTTGTGGAACTGCTTCTACATTGGCTTCATCTGTTTTCTTTTATTTTCCACCCATCATCTATTTCTCAGTTCATAAAATAGATGTATCAGTCTGTGGGCAACTTTTGGAAACCAATTGGATTAAAAGAAGAAGTAAAAACAGTGATCTGGTCTCAGTATATGTATGAAGGATTATTCTATTATTTCTTTAAATATTGTGTTGTTATTCATTTTGCTAGTTCTAATGGTATTTAGCAAGTGGTAGCCTTGTATAACAACTGTAACAAATATCAAATTATGCTTTCTCTCCAAAAGGCGTTTAATATTTGTGATGCATTTTTCCCTGAAGAGTGCCGCTGATGTAGTTTTTTCCACTCGTGTAGTTAAACATTTTACATTTAAATATCTTTCAGACAGAATTTATAAACAGCAGTGCCTGAGTGACCATTTCTCCTTGCATTATTTGGATAAGAGTTCTTTTTCACACATTTTCCTCTCCCCTGAGGATAGGTGAATCACTGGAAGCTTCTACAGATCATCTGACATGGCCAAAGGCTGACAGGAAGCAAAGTGCTTGTCACCTCTCGCTACTGAGAAAACATCAAAAAAAGAGGATGGGATTCCTTCCTTGTGTCACACATATCTACAAGATCAACAAACTATCTTTCTTCCTTAAATTATCTCTTCCTCTGAGTCATTAGCGCGCTTTTTTTGGACAGTGATTAAATATTTCCTTAATGAAATAATGCAGAATTTAGTCTGCGAAGATAAACGATTTCAAGAATGATGATTGCATTAAGCCTAGTGTTTGCTTAGCCAGCCCATTCAGTACAGCACAATGACATTAAGGCCATGTTTTCATAATTATCCTGTGAAGCAGCTACCTCTCTGTGATCTACATTAGAGCGCCTGTGCCAGTTTTGATATTTGTTTTTCCTCTGCAAATTACCCCACTGGCTGCGGGCTAGATTAACTCTTCTGAGGAATGGCTTAGTGGCACAGCGGCGATTAAAGCTCATTTATCTGCATTAGCTTTCAGCACCGCACAGAGCAGTTATTAATATGAGCATAAATTCCACTGAAGTGCTGAGACCAAGCTCAGGAAGATGACAAACAGGGTACGCCTCACAATTAATTGTGGATTAAGTGTGCATCCATGTGTATGTGTGTCTTTTATGGATCACGTGCTTCTCACTTAAGCGCTCTGCTGCTCTAAGAATATGGGTTAGTTATGATCTATGAGCATACAGGCAATACGGGACCTGCAGTGGCTTCTTGTTTTGGCCTGGTCGCTCTGTGGTAATTGTGATGGACGTGGGTTTCGCAACAACTTTCAGTGTGTCTCATTCATAAAGATGCTTCATGATCTTTTTATTACCGCAAAACGGGATGACATTTAGTGGATTGTTGATGAAAAATGCAGTTCAGGCTTCAACAATGTGAAGTTTTGTGCGAGCAGAAATGTAATGTGGCTTTCCCCATAAAAAGGAAGCTGCAGTGTCTCCCTCACGAAACGACAACCCAGAGACCGTTTTTTTGGCATTTTCTCCACCACACCCTGTTCCCAAAACAAGAAGAATTTAATTTCGACTCTTGCGTGCAGTGCTTGTTGTTGAAAGATACGTCTTAAATCAAAAAGTTTCTTCAGCTGAGACTCTACTGTCCAACTGTAATCTCCAGGCAGTGGGCTGTTAATGTGCCTCATGTGGCCTGTTGCAGGGAGAACATCTGCTTTTAAGAGCTGCAAAGCTCTTTACTGTGTGATCTTGGCGACGTGGAGCAGCTTGTAGGAGTCAAAACACACTGAGGGGGGAGAAATTAAGTTTCATTGGCAGGATTTTGCAACTGTTCAGCACAGTTGTAGATTTTAAATGTGGTGATAGAACACCAGTGTTAAGTACGTACAAAACTGGACCCCGACATTGATTTAATAAGATTATCTCCGCTGGGTGTTTAATTCATTTTTATAGCCTGATTTAATTTATTGCACAGCATGACCACGAGGGAGTTTTCCCTCCCTGCTGTCGCCAAGTGCTTGCTCAAAGGAAATCATTGGGTTTCTCTATAATATTCTAAGGTCTTGACCTTATTATGTGAAGATGATTAATGCTGTGAATTGGAGCTATAGAAATGTAACTGAACTGAATTTTAGCAGCCAGTGAAGCAGAAGTGAGTAAATGATGGATCTGAGACCTGTCAGAGGAGTTTCCTAGTGAGACGGGGTTACCAAAGAGAGTTAGAAATGAAGGAATTCAGGATTAAAGATGTTAAAATGACTACCTCCACAAGGGGTCAAATGCCTTTCATGCCATAAAAATGGCAAAACACAGTGAAACAGCTACAGAAGCCTCAGTTTTCACTCATTCATTCAGGCACAATACCTCTGCCCAATTTATGACTTTATTTTACATTAAAGTGATGCACAAAAAAAAATGGCTGCACATCCTGCCTATTGTCTGTTTTAAAGGAAACTGGTGTTCAACCTGTTGATCTCAGATGCTTTAAAGGCTTGTTTCACTTATATTCTGTCCCTTTTGCTCCCTACAGGCCTACTCCCTGAATTCCACTGCCATGCCGCCTGCCACCGCCACCATGTCCCCGACTGCAGACTCGTACAACCGCACGCAGTACTGCAAGTGGCCCTGCGAGTGTCCCGAGGTCACCCCCAAGTGCCCGCCGGGTGTGAGCCTCCTCATGGACGGCTGCGACTGCTGCAAGACCTGCGCCCGGCAGGTGGGCGAGGTGTGCAACGAGGCGGACACCTGCGACTACCACAAGGGACTGTACTGTGACTACAGCTCGGACAAGCCTAGGTACGAAAAAGGAGTGTGTGCATGTAAGTGTCACTCACAGAAACAAACACAGCAAGAAAATCTCTGTTCAGTTTGTAATGTTGCAAGTCAGCTTCATTGTTCACACTGCAGTATCCAGATTGGATTTGAGTAGATCAGGTGTCTGCTGCTCTACAAACTCGGGTTGCCATGGTAACGGTGCAGGTGCTATTTGTCAGAATGTTACATTTCAATGCAGCCTCTTGCATCATTATTGTGATTTCGTCTGTGTTACTAGTTTGTAATTGCATGAAGATGTTAGTGTGCAGCTTTTCGTTTGCTGCCGTGACACCTGCTGAATCTAAAGCTAATAAATAAATAAACAGATGAAAAAATTAAAATGATGCTTTAAATACAGTGGCAAAAGTTACAAACCACATATCAAAGTGACTTTTTGACCTCCAAAACCAGAATTTTAGTTGTTGTGATAGAAATGATATCCAAGTCTCAACACAAGCAAACAAATGTTTCTTAGTATTATAAAGATCACTTGCTTATTTACAGCATCTCTGCTGGCTGTGTAGATTCACAGCCGCCTGTCACTTTTTAAACTATTGCGATATGCACATTACTAAAAGTGTGACTTGCGAAAACGAAGCCAACACTTGCAATGCAAATAATCATGTGATCATGGTACGTCATCTTTAAACTGAGAAGTTGCCAGTTAAATTTCTCATTAAATATATTTCTGATTTTTTTTACTGATCATTTATTTTGCCACCCATTAAGCATACTTTGTAAATGCAGTGGCTTCTTTTCTTTAATTCATTCATGGTGATCGTTGCTGCATATGCTCTGCACACGTCTGTATTTTCTCCAAAGCGGAAAGGGGAAATGCTTTCCCTGTGATGAAATTTATGGTGCTGCTTGTAAAAGCAAACATATAAACAAACAAAAACATTATTAACTCATTTGAGGGTTTGGTTGCTCTGTTGTTTGGTATTAAAATGGCATTTTCATTTTAAACAATTAAGGCTGTAAATGCCAGAACTTTAATATCCACCCAGTTGCCAGTTTACCTAAAACTAACACAGCAGTCCTCCAATGAATCCAACCTTTATGAAGCTCAGAATGTACACTTTTCATCAGAACTCTTTGAGAAAGATGTTAATTTGACTGTATGATCATTTAGGAAGCCCCACTTTGTGATGCTGTTGAACTGCTTTGCATTATATTGACAGATGTTTCTATTGCTTTGTCCACTTCATGTGCTGTCTATCAACAAGGAAAGCCTAATTTAACAGAAACATCCCTCTGTATAACACAATTCAGCCTAACAGCACCACAGACTTCCAAGCTTCCACGTGTTTGCAGTTTCGCCTCCATGTCTTTGTAATATGTGGCTGCTTGTCGTCCCTCTCTGTCAGATATGGTGGGGACCGGCTGTGAGCACGACGGTGTGATCTACCGTAACGGGCAGAGCTTCAAGCCCAGCTGCAAATACCAGTGTGTGTGTGTGAACGGTGCCATCGGCTGTGTGGCGCTGTGCACCGAGTCCCAGCCTCCCCGAGTGTGGTGCCAAACCCCACGGCGGGTTAAAGTCCGGGGAATGTGCTGCGAGCAGTGGATCTGTGACGAACCCAAGAGAGGGCGCAAGACAGCGCCACGACATGCAGTAGAGGGTACTGTGGATAGTTGGTGGAGTGCAGAATGTCTGGTTGCTTGGTGCAGCTTTGTTGTTGTTGTTTTTTGTCACTGAAAAATCCCCTGATGTCCCTCCAGCTCAATGAAGTCGAGCTTGAAAGTCAAAGTGAAGTTTTCTCCGAAATGCTTCACTTTGATCTGGATTTTATTGGCTCTTCATTAATCAGACACAACATCATTACTTTACGATTATGCAAACTAACCATCAGGTTAAAGGACTTCTTAAAATTTGCACGAATAGATGGAATTCTCTGGATAACACTGTACAAAAATAGGAATATGGCTCTAAGGGGTCAGGGAATGCAGACATGTACATACAAAGGCTCTTATTGACTTCATACACCCCCTGTCAAAAGTTTTGAGACACTTTCTCATTCAAATAAATGAGAACCTGTCTCAAAACTTTTGACAGTCTCAAAATGTTGAATATTTCTGCTAAGAAATTAGTGGTACAGCAGTAATGTATGTATTTTTTATTTAAAAACACAGGATTTTGTGAGGTAAAATAGAGGCAGCTGGGTTGGAAATTGGCTCTCACAAAGTGGTTATTTGAGTACATGCGGTCCAGGAGGAGCATGAGGTTTGGATGTGCTGTTGTCTGAGTGTTTGTGTGTGTGTGTGTGTGTGTGTGTGTGTGTGTGTGTGTGTGTGTGTGTGTGTGTGTGTGTGTGTGTGTGTGTGTGTGTGTGTGTGTGTGTGTGTGTGTGTGTGTGTGCAGTAACAGACCGATCCTTTCCTGTGGAAGCCCTCACACTGTTTTTTGGGTCATGTTCAGTTTCCAGTCATTTGGTGCAGCAGTGCTGCGGAGGCAAGAATGTGAACGAAGATCTCTTTGTGTTGCATAAGGAAACAAATTAGATCCAGACGACTGGGCAGACTCTGTTTAACAATTTAGATTAGAAGCAGATGCAGTGCAAAAGGCATGCAGTGTTACTTTGCATCTCGTGTTCTCAAACATCACAAATAAAGAAACAGCTGAATCAAAATGGAAGCGAGACAATGCACAGAATTCTCTTTGTCAGTGATATTCATTTTGTTTAGAATGCAACCTGTTGAACACATGGCGGTGAAAATGATTAGTTAGTACCAGGAATTGATGTGCAACTGCTGTATTTTGATAATCTAATAATTGTTTGTGATTTTTCCAGCAAAAGCACAAACAGTTCTCTGGTTCCAGCTGGGTTTTAGATTCCTGGTCCAAAAAACATGGCTCCAATTTAATCTCTTGACCAAGAAATCAACTCTGTTGAATTTAAGTTTCTTACTAAAAACTGTGTTGACAATTATGTTTAATATTTAATATTCATATTTGTTCACTAGACAAAGCACAGTAATGGAGAGCAACAGGGATCCAAGCTTTTAAAAGCCATAAATAATGTGTTTACACATGACATGATGTATTTACCTCACTTTTCTGTCTCTGCTGACGCAGCCTATCCAGCTGAGACCAGGAGCTGGCACAAAAACTGCATTACCCAGACTACCTCATGGAGCCCCTGCTCTAAGACCTGTGGCCGCGGCCTGTCCATGAGGATCTCCAACGCCAACGAGCAATGTGAGCTGGTCAAAGAGTCTCGTCTCTGCAACCTGCGGCCGTGTGAGGTCGACATCACCAAACACATCAAGGTAAAGATCCAGCATTTTAAGCAGTCAGACAACAATAAAACTGATATTACCTCAGTGTTCCCAGACTTCAAAACATCTTTTCCTTCCTCAGCCTGGAAAGAAATGTCTGAACATCTACAGGGAAGATCAGCCCTCCAACCTCACCATCTCCGGCTGCACCAGCAAGAAGCAGTACAGGCCCAAATACTGTGGAGTCTGCACTGACGAGCGCTGCTGCATCCCGTACAAGTCCAAGACCATCGACGTGGAGTTCGAGTGCCCTAACGGGACGGGATTCACCTGGAAGATGATGTGGGTTCAAGCCTGCTTCTGCAACCTCAGCTGCAAAAACCCTAATGACATCTTTGCCGAGTTGGAGAGTTACTATGGTTACCCCGAGGTCGTGAACTAAGAAGTGACGTGTCTGTTGTGCTCTCTGCTTGGAGGAACAACCTCGCTTTATCCCCCCCCCCCCGACTTCTTTTTCTTCTCTCCCCCCTCCCAACTTCTGTTTCTTATGCAGTGTTTTGTATTTGTAATGAGTGTGATCATGTACAAGGGATTTTCTTACGGTCTTTTTTCCTATTGGAAAAATCTGTAAATATGAAATATATACGTCTCCAGAATGGATTCATAGAGCATGGGGGGCATTCTGAAGAACTCTTGTAAATGAAAATATTCAACAGAGCATGTGAAATATTGAAGGTTTAATTTATTTATGTGGCTTTTTTTCATATGTAATAGCATATCTGTCATTCTTGGGACGCCAGTCTTTGAACTCACAAGTCTAACTAGATAATACTTGTGGATAGTTTCTTATGCATTTTGTTTAAAAAAAAAATGGAGATGGAGTAAGATACCAAAGATGAAGCCTTATTTTTAAGACTCCATTACCAAATAAGCAAGAATGACAATCAGGGAAGATCTGTTACAAGTTTTTTATTGTCATTTTTTTAATAAATACAAACTGTTATGTCATTTTAATGCTTTTCTACAGCATTAGACGGTTGTGCATCGCATCTTTACAAAGCTGTGTATGTGTTCTACAAAGTAAAATACAGGAGTAGACGGTGTCGGGTAAGTTCTATGGCTATCCTCATGTTAACATGTGGACCTCTATCTCTTCACTCACCCAGAAAAAAATAAATCCACAACCACATAGGAGCATCGCTTCTATAAAGTGAACAATTCCATGGCACATCTTTGTTCCTTTGTGCTTGATTGCATAGAAATCATCATTTAACAAAAAAAAAAAAAAAAAAGGAAACTTTTTTGTCTGAAGCCATGATCTATTAATAAAGCATACAATGTTAAAGCTTTCAGATTTGTATTTCAGATTCTTGATTACAGATGAAGCATAGTCTCAATGGAATCTACTAACATTGATCACTTTATTCCTGAAATGATAGATTAAAATCGGATTTCATCTGTGAGCCGATATAGAAAATCGTTTCACTAACAGACAAACTCGAGGAAAATGGAATCAAGATGCAGGATAAAACAATATTATCAGTTGTATATATATATATGATATACTTGAAGTTTGTCCCTTAATTTTCAAAGTTACATACGTAATTTGAGGCAAACAGCCATTTTTTTTTAAATTTATCCTAGTGCCTCCCCATTCTCTTTCCACATCTACAAATCTGCTCCTACGTACAAACGACAACACTTCGGACATGGAGAAAGAAAAAAAAAGAATAAATGATCAGACAATTACAGTAAGAACAGAAAAACAGACATTTAGAGTCAGGTATGTATGAGAAAGCTGTGTCAATACGGTAAAAATGGATAAAAACACGACGGGAGAACGCTGAGGTGGAAATTAATTTGTTATTATGTATAAGAGATACATTACAAGCTGGTGTACTCGTAGCCACAGCTTTCTCCGACATTCTCTGCTTCGGTGTCCCCAAGTGCTGCATTGTCTCTAATTACACTCTCACCTAAATACCTGAAACATTTTCTGTTCAGATGTAGTTTGAATCCCTCAAGATGACAAATCACGCAGACAGTTGACCTTCACCTCCTACTCAGTAAGACATATTTTCAAATTGGGGCATCTCAGCTGCACTGAATAGTGTGCAGGTGAGTGTCCATTGTGCGTTTTTACAACTCCAGGTCTGCAATCTTTAGTGTCTTTCTCTAAGAATGAATTAGAGACAGCGCAGCACAAACCGAAGGGACTTTGAGTGGTTTTTGGAGGGGCTGGAGGAGTTGTCTGGCAAATGGAGGGTCACTTAGCAGGACACTTCAGTGGACTTGGGAACAGCTTGGTCCACGCTGTTGTTGGCCGTGCCGTCCGTGGAGGCGTCCGTGTGGGGGCGGGCGTGCTGGGCATGCTGGGCGTGCTGAGCGTCGGCCGTGTGGCTGCGGCTGCGGCTGCCCTCGTTGGTGTGCGAGCGGGAGCGGTTTCCCTCGCTGGTGTGGGAGCGGGAGCGGTTGCCCTCGAAGGAGGTGACGCTGGAGCCGGAGGCAGTGCGGGAGCGGGCCAGACGGGTCATGCTGGCAGAGGGCACTGAGGGAAGAGGAGGAAGAACAGTTTTGAGCGTTTTCATTTCATGCAACTCTATTCGTTTCCTTTAAACTGCAACTTTAAAGAAGGGAATGTTGCACTATAAGTCACTATAATAATCCAACAGCTAGAGGTAGCAGTCATTTTGCAGATAAATGTTTTTAAAAACCCATTATGAGGGACAAAATATTCAATTTTACATATGAATGTATCAGTAATTATCAAATGGTTACTTTTACTTTAAGCGTATATTATTCCATGTAAAAAAATCTAAACACTTCATCCTCGAATGTTCTGAGTGCACTCTGTACTACATTTAATATTTAAACCATCACTAGACTGAGTACAAGCTGCATGAAAAATAAATACATGAGACATTTACAGCATTTTCTAACACTAACTCAATACCCTCATCTCACCACAAGGTGGCAGAAAACTCATCTTCAACAGTGTAAAGTCCACAAACACTTACAGTACCATGCATTGCTACAGTGCAAGATTAAGAAAATTATCTGTTGTCAAAGGCAAATTTAACCTTAACGTACTCAAGCACAGCGCTGCAGACAAAGTAATAAAACTGAGCATCTTGAACACTTACTGTATCCCATGCCCTGAATGAAGTACTTGAAAGCTTCCGTCAGTTTGGCAGGCTGCAGAGGAAAAAAAAAAAAACAAAAAACGCAAAGATACAGATAATCAGACCTCTTATCATTAATTATCACACTTGTTTACATAACACTGAAACTCGGCCTCTCTCTCATCCAGTAGCTCTCTGCCCTGGATCTGAGATATGACAGCTGCTACGAGCAGGTGCTGTGCAACACGGAGGATTACAACCTGACAACTGTGGTCCATGTCTGCTACTTGTTAATGCTCTTATGTGCTACCTTCTTACGCTATCTACCCCCTCCACCTGATCCTCTGTGCAGATTATCTGGCCCTGTCCAGCCTGCTCTACAACATTAATGCCTCCCAGAGCTTGTTTTTTTTTCCCCCTCTTTTCTCTTACACACAAACAGATATACACACCTGGTCAACCTGGGGCATGCCGCCACAGTCAGCCATCTGGAGAAAGGAGGGAAAACACAAAAGAGGCCATTAGAGTTTAGCATGTTGTACATTTGCACGACAGTGGACACAAGCCATTGCCCCCCATTATGTTCAGCATGCCCCATTTGAACACAACACCTTGTCCCTGCTGCCTCCAATCAGTGTTCCTCTAGACCCTGAACACTTAACCCCAATAAATGGCACCCATTGTGAGTTCAACGGCCATTTGCTTTGGCTTGTGGATCGTTAAAGGTTGCCATAGGCCAACGTAAGTAGGTCAGTCACAGCACGTCGCCTGTGAGGACGCATTCAGCTGTCATACAGCCAGTTAATAAGTCACCAGGTAAATGCTGAGCCACTGGAATCTTATCCACTGACGCGTTTCCATCAAGGCTATTATAATCTGAATCAGAATATGGGACAGGAGGTGGGACAGGGGCAGAAACGGTTCACTCACCTTGAGCAGTGTAGTCTTTGTTGGGTCCAGCTTGGTGTTGCATTCAACCTGTAGGTACAATTCAAAGACATCTATTAAGTAAAACCTCTTATGATGTGTGGCCATATTGCATTCAACTTAAAAGGTAATAAATACAAACCAGTAAAGCTCTTTGGGAGATTTGGGTCAACAGTCACTCAAATCTCTCAACTTTAACAGATTAAAACCCCTCTGCATCACTAGATTTTTGTTCCTAAAACTGTCCTTGCATAAGACATGTTGTCCTCATGCGTTTAATCTTGCATATCTCTTGGGCTTAAACAGACGACTGAAGCGAATGGAAAACACGTCCAGGGCAAGTTAACTGTGCTAACGGTGGTGGGAAGTCTATTCATTAGCATTAGAGACTCATTTTAAAAGGCTCAACTCACCACAGCCTCCACAGCAGGAGAACTGTCGCCAACCACCAGCAGAGAAGGGCACCTGGAGAAAAGAACGGCGGAAATTCAATGTTGATCAAACATTAGAAATTATATTATCATTTGAAATAAAGTGATGCACCTCGATGACAACTTACTTGAGGGTTCTGACGTGGCTTCCAGGGACCGGTCTCTCGATTTCCAAATCCCTTCGACTGTAAAGAGACACCACAGTTAACGCATCAGAAATCTTAAACAAATCCTACTTTCACTTTATGTTAGCTTTTGTTGTGGTTACCTTTCATAGGACTTGACAAAGAGATGCAGGTTAAACTGGTTCATGTCATTGATGATGTGGTGGCGGTATGTCGCAATTAAGTCCTGGTTGTGGTGGATCTCCTCCTGCAGGGATTAAAGCAAAAATCATTTAGCTCAACAGGACCTGAAAAATACTAGAAACTTAGCTCCAATTTACAGAGTTAGTAAATTTAGATTTAAATCTGTACCTTTCCAAAGAGGTGGGTGATGATCATGTCCGGCATGGCGTGGGTCCAGCCGCTGATCTAAAATCAGACAGAAAAATCAGATTGAAACTTTAATGCAACGTATGAAGCTATTAGTTAGGTTTCTGGTAATGTGGATTTGTTGTTACCTTGTGTGCTGCCCAGTCCATCCATCCCTCAGCACATGGGTTGATGTTGATGAGCAACAGGCCCTCCATCATGTTTGGATAGTCCAGCTAAAACACATGAAGCATGGCATTTATTTTTGTTGTTTCTTACTGTAAAACACTATAAAATGCTGCACATGGATAAATTAATGTAAAAAAATTTATATATAGGTGCTCTTCATTGTGGTCGTCACTGTTTTGGGTATTTTAGAGTCTTTACTGCTCTCAGACCATTTCAAGGTGACATTTAAATTGCTGGATGAAATTTAGCACGACTGCATCTGCTTACTTGTGACTGATGGATTTTGTACTCATATTTGGTGCAAGTCTTGGTCAGGATAGATGTTAAATCTAAATGTCCTCAGTTTGAAAGAGGAATTCCCTGTTAAATGAATGTTAAATAAAATGTACTGTGCCACAATATACAATAATGTAGTCTTGGCTGCAGAGAAGGCTGCTGCAAGGAGTTAAAATTTGCGTCTCTGTCAGCCTTGTGCCAACACGGCGAGACTTCCTATTGAGCACAGTGTTCGTGTTGAGCTGATCTAGTACATTCCTGAGGCTTTCGTGGCTCAGCAGGCTCAAGCAATAAGCAGGGCTATATTGCCAAAATCAGCGAAAAAAAGCAGCAGCACATTAGCTGGCTCTGCTAATCCCAGATTGATTAAAACTCAAATTATGAGGCGTGATTATGAAGCAAGGGGGGTGAACTTACAGCAAACCTGGTCAGAATGTAGGCCCCGGCTCCGATGCCCATTCCGATAACACTCTTCAGGCTGGTGAGCACAAAGATACAAGAATACTGTTAGAACAACCGGTTAGAAAAGATCTTAAATGTGAAAGTGAGCTGTTGGGGTGAAAACTGCAGCTCAACTTACCCAAAGTGCTTCAGCACCAGTGGAAGAGTCTCAGCCAGCTGGTCCATAGATGGGTACTCATATCTGGGGAACAAACACCCTGTTGTTACAAACCAATAAAATCCACTATCTAATCACATGTATAATTGCTCCTTATTGCCATCAGCATATATCGGTTTTCACAGTGTTCAGGTAGCGCTGAAGTGAGGCAAAGTCCCGCCATCAAAGCAGAGATTAGGGAACAAGATAAACACTGTCCCCACTACACACTCGTCAAATTAGGTCGCCTTAAGTACATGCACAGTGATCTACCTGTTAAGTCCAAAGTTGCAGACTACTTAACATATATCTAATGTGTGTTTGGGACAGTGGGCTTGGCTCACCCAGTGGAAAAAGTGTTAGCTCCCTCATGCTGTCCCAGGGCGTCAACATGACACACAGCAAAGTGGTGCATGATTTCTGACATGTCCTCATGGTTGAAGAGCGTGTCCCAGCAGGTTTTGTCTGGATAACAGGAAGAAAAAAAGGGAACAAACAGAAGGAGGAGGAGGTGGATGAGTGATCGCTGACTGAGGGGAAGAAAAGACCTCTAATAACCTGAAAAACCTGAAAATATGTGCAAGACTTGGAGGGTTTATCTAGAACATGCAGATGTTCCCTCCCTATGACAGATTTACCTCTCTCATAAAAATCTGTCTGTAACACTGGAGGAGTTTAGATAGTGTAATGTAAGGGACATAACAGTATAAAGTTAACTTGATGAACTTAATCACATGTTGTACGGTAATTCAAAACACCCCAGGCTTGAAGAACAACAACAACAGATGTTTCGCCTTGACTGAGCTGAACAAGGAGCCAAGCTTACGGTTCAGTCCAATGTCATGGAAGGTGAGGATGACTGGCCTGTCACCCTTGGGAACCCCCTTCATCGTACAGTGAAGTCTTCCATGAGGAGTCTCCACATCGTGCTCCTATAGACGCAAAACAATGTCCAAGCTTATGAAAGAAGTATGTGGATTTAAATTATGTGAAAAGGCTGTTAAAATACATTGAGGAACTCATTTTTTAATTTCTAAATGATGAAGTATGGTGCACCCCAGACAGCAGACATCAAAAAATAGTACATTTATCATCATTACTAAACACAGAGCATCTTCTTTCATGCACTCAGCACTAATTCCTTCACGCAATGCTTCATCATTGCCTTGTCCAGTTGACGTTTTTTTTTTCCGTCATCAAAATTCGAAGCCGGTTGGCTTAATTTTTAAACCAACTTCAAAGCTGCATTTCGAAGATTGCCCCCTCATTAAACTCTAATCCCTTCTTCCCAATGAGCCAGAAAGCATAAACAACATTAAACTCTCTCCATTGTTGCACCTTTTCAACAGCAGAAGCAACAAGGGGCAGAAACCCCCGTCCAGCAGCCAGCAAAACCCTGCAAATCCACTTGAAATTATTCAGCGGAAACATTTCAATAAAGCCTTCAGTCTACTCACAGAGACTTCAATCTCATCCACAATCATTTCCACATCAGGATCCTCCAAAACCATGTTTGCAGAAGACGTGTTGAATGCCGCTCGCTACCAAAAACTGCAGTCAGTGGTGGCTCCCTGAGCTATAGATCCAACGGCTGGCAAGCCTCTGAAGTTGCTGAGCCCTGCACCACAAGCTTCATTTATACCCCCACTGCTTACCACTTGGCCTAAGCTGCCAGGCTCCCATGGTGCCTTGCAGGCTGGTCAAAACAAGCTAATTCTAGATAAGGATATCCCTAAATTGGATCAGCCAATGTCAGATACAGGGGCATGAGCTACTGAATTAACGTGATGAGTAAAGCAGGCACGTGTGATCAGCGGGAAAACATGCTGAATGAATGACTGAGGGCAAGACGGCAGCCATTGTTTAGAAATATCTGGAGAAAACATTTGATAAAATAAGAAACATACAATGTCTCTCCAGACTGGAAATCACGAAAAAAAATACTGTTTGACAGAACGATCCCTATGTTATAAACAATTCAATAGGCCTTTGTAAATTGAGGCAAAATAGACCTCTGTTACAGCATTTAAGCTGAAACAATTTAAATTCTTGATTTTCAAGACTTTGAAAATGTGTTTACAGTTTCAAATATTGCCCAAAATTGAGCAAAAAAGTTCAGAGTCCAAAGATTAATCTTTTTGCCTTAGAACGCAACTTCCCAGCTAAAAGTGTTGCCCCTAAATGTATGCTGTAACACAATCAGAAATGTCTATATTTTCATCAAAATAGATTTTTTTTCTGTCAAGATTTAACTATTAAATTAAAAAAAAAAACAGAAGCTGTCCAACAGTGACCTGACCTGGAGGTGCAGAGTACAAATTGACCTACTAGGTGGTTTGGATGCCAAACCAGTTCTGACTGCATGGGATCTTCTTTGGAGGAACATCCAAGGAAGCATCCAACCTGTTTACTAGACGAACTGTACGGGACTCACTATACGTCACTCCTCCCTCCCTCTACTGTGGCAGGGCACCGCAGGGCACGTAGGCTACTCAGGTGGGATAATCCTACAACGCAGCATGTATGTGTGTGTAAGTGTACTTCCATTTGTGTTTGTCCATGAAAGTCAAAGTGGAGGAAAACACGGCATTTGCGTGCCAGTGGTTGAACATAAAAAGTCACCATTGTCACCCTAGACTAATCTGTTGTCATCAGTTTTTGAAGGCTTAGCTGCTACAGAACACTTGACTTGTGTACCTCAGGTCAGGGTCTCACCACAAAAAAAACAGCTATTTGATGGATACAAAGACCTTGATAAAACATCCCTCCCCAATAATTGCCAGAGTAGAACACCTGCACCCTCACACACACTAGATTAATTACATTTTTAAGAGCCACAGAACATGTACTTCTTAATGGCCTCACCCCAATGAGCCTTGTTCTGCTGGCAGGCTCTCTAAAGAAAAGTTTTTTCATCCGAATGTCAATAAGAGCTTGCTCAACAGAAATTTTCCAGTCATACTGTCATGTTGCATAGTCTACACCTTTACTACATGGAATGCTTTAAGGTTACTTAGTAGAATTTGCGCCATAATAAAGTAAAACTGATTTGAATCAGTAGGAACCAATACACTACACTTTTTGTGTGCATGTTCTACAGAGCAAAAGCGAAACTGCTGATTCTCTGCATCATCATACAAATCCAGTCCGACATGCGTTTCATCATCACTGAGCATCTGACCGAATTAGTGGAGCCCTGATTAGATTTTTACCCTAATAAAATCACAACAGATGAAAGATCTTCACCAAGATACATGAAACACTGCAGCAGCTCTGTTGACCAGTGCCTGAGTATATCTATTTGTCGGCCACTAGATGGTAGTAAATATAGCAAACACTGTAAAAGCGTGTGTGCATACAGTCAACATCTGGAACCATTTGTTAACGCCAGCTGATTATACAAAGTTTACAATATGACGGGAATAAAAAAAAATGCAGGATGTAGATCTTGTGTCTGCAAACATACCTTGACTACAAGCTGCTGTACAGCCTCTCGCAAGCCCTGAAAGGAGAGAACAGAGTCATGAAAAAAAACAAAAAAACTGATGCAGTTACAGTGCAAGACGCCATAATCAAATATCCTGAGGGCGCCATCATCCTGTTGAATGTTTTTTTTTTTTGCATCAACACGAGTACAATTTCAACTATACAACTCCATGATTGTAGACAAAGAATCAATAACTGAAGAATATTCTCTGTAGTAGCTACAGAATTGTAAAAGCGCTGTGTCAGTGAATTATTTAAGGTACTTAATTCACATAACTGTCTATTTTGCTCCAGAAACAGCTTATTGTGTGCCTTCAGGCTTTAAAGACTTACAACACCTAAAACAATATCATTACTCACAGGTTGATTTAAATATACTTTGTATTTTCCTTAGAAAATATCACTTGTATTGCACTTCAGACCCTGAAGTTTTTGGACACCAATATACGACACAGACATATAAGGAATTAATACTGAGTGGGTAAAGCTGAAATATGTACTCATTCTGATTAGCAACAATCAACCAGAGGGACAAACGACAATCTAGTGCCGACACTTGAACAGGTCAAAACACAATTTCGGACAATTATTTTGAATTGGACTTGGGGCTTGTCAGCATACATACCGGCAGTTCCCTGTCAACCAGCAGGGGTTTGGACTCAACAACCTGGATGTCGTCCATTTCAAAGAGGTGCAGAGCCTGAGTATCAAAGAGAGATCAGAATAATCAGTGAGTAGCTGTTTTTACACAAGAATGGGATGTTCAGAGCTTTTTAAAAGCACGATGGCCGTGTAAAAGTAAGTAAAGGCATGTTAAGAGAATGTCTTGAACAGAAGGTTTGGGTCAACATTTGACTTTGTCAAACTGCAGTAAAGTAGTGAGTGTGTTCTTTACATTTACTAAATGCTTTTACTTTTTCCACTGGTCCCACGCCTCTTTTTAAAAGCAAGTATTGGCAGACTTTGAGACGCTCAGACCATAAAATGATAGACTGCTTTAAGGTTGGGGTGGGTGTGTTTCTTATCTGTACAAAGTCAAAGAGACCATTACTTTATGTGAACTGTTGTATCCCAGTACACACACACAAAGGTGTACATGAACAGGCTTGCAGCTGTGATTTGCACCAACATGCGCATCACATATAAGGACACACCCGAGAACAGCCCATATCAGAGACGAATACGCCGTCTGAAAAGGACACACAATTTGATAAACTGGGTACGCAGGCAGCCAACGCACAAAAGGGAGGTCTAATGGAGAGAAAAAGAGGAATTATGATTTCTGAGTAATTTGCATGCTGCTGAAACATGCAGAAAAATACTCTTACATCAGCTTCACATTTACTTTGAAGGGAGTGGATTATTAACAAAGCTGAAGCAGTCCCTCCCTGATATTAGTCTCAAGAATGGGCAAGTATTTAAAAAAAAAAAAAACGAACACTAAAGTCCTGTTCAAACAGAACAGTAAGAAGAAGCGATACACAGACAAAAAGACTGGAAAGGCAGAGAAAAAGGGGAAGAAGAGGGAGGGTGAAGAGAGGCCAAACTGTGTGGCTCATGATGCTGTGTTGGAGTGGAGCAGGCAAGCTGCGACTCTGCATGCAAATGAAATTAGCCAGTTAAAGAGGCCTCTTTGTCCAAATGGCCTGGTGGCTCCTGAGAGCCAGGGGTTTGCCCTCTTCTCGCCCCCAGCTGAAGGGGGGCACGACAGACTAAGACACACATCCATATACAGGAAGCAACTGACACTCTGGTTCCCATCAAAACATCCCAGCTTCTTTTCAGCTCGACGCTGGCTTCCTAGCTCTGTGCATTCTGCCACTTCCCTCAGTTTGTTTTGGTTTCTGCTTGGATGCAGTCACTATGTTTGCTCTTTTCCAGGCTCCCACAATGCATTTTGTGCTCCCCGTCTTTCTGTTTGTCTTTGTGTACAAAAAATCAATCAACCTTCAGGGCTGCAGAGAGGCCGTCAGAGCTGGGTGGTAATGTAGAGACAGTGATTCATTCTGTTTCAAATATGGTTGCCCAGCAGAATACACCCTAGACACACACACACGCACGCACACACACGCACACACACGCACACACACACGCACACACACGCACACACACGCACACGCTCTTCTGACTGGGAGACCAGTGCCAGCCAGATCTCACAATAGCGCAGAGGAAGAGGAGTATCAAACAACAGATTCATTTGTCTGCTGTGGCCTTCTGAAACATGGCCACCAGTGCACTGCAGGATCTTTGTTGAGGAGGGCAAGAGATCAGCCCCCGCTGAGATTCCACAGCCATGTGAGAGAAGGCATGTTTGTGATCATCACAGTGCTGAAAGAAGGCCATTTTAGCTCAGAAAATCTGAAAAGCAAATCCACATGTCAACATGAGGCAAAGCTCTAAGCCTGTTTTAACTAAAACCAGAGAGTTCAGTAACTAAACTAACTTAATTCCTCTGTACTCGACTACCATCACCACCTGTTAGCATGTTGGCAGCAGAGACAGTCTGGCTGGGCAGAAGGCTGAGACAACTAGGTCACCTGCTGTTTGCACCTGTGGCGTGTGGCAGACTGTTTGCATCAGCGAGGTAATGTTTCACTTGACCAAGTGCAGCACACAGAGGGAGATGTTTTAGTTTAGCCCCACAGGTCCAAAACCCAAGCAACAAGATAGGAGTGCTGCTGCCATGACATTTCTTATGTAATGATTTCACAGATGTCAACAGACTATCATGGAAAATAAGGCAAATCTAGATAAATATAATGAAAGCCAAAAGAATAAAATAAATATCTGAAAGTCTAGTTTGCTTCTAAATGCATGAACAAATACACTAAAAAGGTGTGTGTTTTTCTCACAGGGATTTTGTGTCACGGCTGTAGCGGGGTGGGGGGGTGGGGGGGTTCTGCACACTGGTGTCATTGGCAACAGTCACACATTGTCTTTAAAACCAAGTCAAACCAGTTCTTGCATGCGGTTTCTCTATTCCAACTTTTTTTTTGAAAGATGTCAAGCTGCAGGAAAAGAAACACAAAACCACTCAGTGAAACAGCTTCGGCCTGGCAGAAGTGAGACTGCGTTATGCAACCGTGGACAGGAAACTGTGGGAGGATATACATTCGGGATGATCCAAAATATGCAGCCTGAAATCAGACGCATACCAAAGAACACTAACTCCATACTTGCTCTGTGAAATGTGGCTGGTAGGCTTTGTTGCGTTGTCACTAAATCCAGATTTGGAAGTAAACAAACACTGCATTTAAGGCCTCTACTTTACGA
Source organism: Acanthochromis polyacanthus (assembly GCF_021347895.1). Classification (NCBI taxonomy): domain Eukaryota; kingdom Metazoa; phylum Chordata; class Actinopteri; family Pomacentridae; genus Acanthochromis; species Acanthochromis polyacanthus. The sequence continues at coordinate 29,338,096 of NC_067123.1, read as the reverse complement.
GATGAGAATGTGTCACTTTTTAAAGCCTTTACAAAAAGCACACTTCTCCTGATTATGTACGGATTCCTGAAAAGCAGGTTTTTTGGGGGGGAAGTTACACTTAACAGCAATATAATGTGCTTTGAGCTTCAGAGGAAAACAACAACAACAACAGCGCTAGTGCAGGACTACATAACACATTAGTGCTTGTTTACTATGGTAAATCCAGAGATATGAAACACTGCTTTAAGCCAGAACATCCAAGTTACAAAACAGCATGAGCTCAAACTCTCTCTTTGTTGAAAGAGAGGTGAGAGAGTAGCATATGTACTGATTACAATTGGACATTAAGTCTCAATTTTAGAGAGTCAGAATCAAGGCCAGGCCATCCTTCCACCATTGCCTCCATATAGTTTTTAAATCCACGAGCCTGATGCATCCATCTGCAGAAACAATGATTGCTTCCCTAATCTTTGGGAACTCGCTTAATCTGTCAAATCCCTGGTTCTGAAATATCACCACAGCAGCAGCAGCAGCAGCAGCAGGCCTGCTGGACTTAAGCTCTTCCAGACCTACATTTTCTGACTGTAAGAGATATCAAAATGTGGGTTTCTTCATGGCTACCATCAGCTGGTGAGGGGAGGTCATGATGGGGGTCTGAAGGGATCACCAGCAAGGAAAAACACCACAAGCTCTGGTTCAAGCAGCTGCTGCGGTTTATTGGTGTTCTAGTGTAACACCACAAAGCAACACATCCACTGAGATAATCTTTAACACAAGGCTGGATTTGACTGTATCTGTTAATATTTGAATTAGCCGAGACTCTAAACAAAGAAAAAAAAGCAGGTCAATGTGGAGTTTTCTTTTGATGGCAGGATGTGCTTTATATTTTTTGCAGGCTTCCATTAATACATTTTTTTTGGTTTATTTTTGTTAAAGCAACATCTTTCCATATTTTGATTCGTCCTGCTGAAGCACCACCCCGCTCCCCTCCTCCCACCCCTCATGTTTGTGTTTGTTTTCTTAATATTAGGGCTAGAAAGCAAAGAGGATTTGCTATGCAACTACTTCCCTAATAATATTTGCGACATTTAGACATTAAAGCTTAGTGTTTTCTGCGTGTGTGCGTGCCTTCGGTGCCACGTGTGAAAAGCATGTCGAGCTATGGCTGAGAAGCTCCAGCTACCTGTGTGCTTGCTGCACAGATAAGTGCCACTCCTTGCCATCAACTGCACGCGTATTTCCAAAACATGATTCAAAGTGTGATAAAAGGAGTCTCCAAAACGCATTTTACGCACGAAATTACGCACAGTCTGCATGTGCTTCCTAAACGCACAAAGTGGAAAAGCAATGCACTTCTTATTAATGTTGCAGTTGAATAACATTTCTGTCAACATTTTTGCTGTTTTCAGTGCCAAACAGCAACAACGTGTTCAGACCTGCTGAGAAAGCGACTAGGAAGTAAGCGCGCAGTTCTCTATAAAATAATGAAAATTTGGGGGGAAAGTTTGCTATTTGGAGCAGAAACCTACCTGTTGCTTTAACTGCTGATTGTCCGGAGACGAACACTTCCCAAAAAAGTCCACAAAACTTCAGCCTTTTTTCTTTCAAACTGCGCAAATTGCCGCTTTAGCTTTGCTTTGTTTATAACGTGTAGCACAAAGGCGGATGTATGAGGGAGTTTTATAAAGCCTGGGGGCGCGCAGCCCAGCCCACTTTCCCCACTGCTGTCTCGATTGGGCAACAGCAGCTGTGGGGCTTGATAACGCAGCTTTTTTTCTCCACCTTTAGTCTTTCCAGCGGTTGCATGATGAGAAAGCTGACTCTCGTGGCTAAAAAAAATCTTTAAAACTCAGCTCCCACTTTGTTTATCTCTGATAATATACATTTTTGCGTTCCTGATTTTTTTTTATATGGAGTTGTTTTGCCAAAAGGGCGCTGACAAAATGCTTAATTGAATGTATAGCCTATTAGATTAAATTGCTACCTTACTCCCCTTTGTGGACATTGTCACAGTGTCATCATTACACCTTATGGACTGTCACATTAGACACTTTCATGGTTGTCTAACAGGGTGTGGACAAGGATCCTGGCATGGATGTTGTCTTTTTCACGCCACTCCACTCTGAGGACTTTAACGTAGAGTATTTTCACAATCTTGATATCAGCTTACTCTTTGAAGATGTGTTTAAACTGTGGCTGTACGAGGCTGAGGACTAGGAATGCGGCCAGGCCTGCAACCTTGATTGGAGGCCAAGAGGAGATAAGTCTGTACAAAGGGAAGCCCTTCCCTCTCCTTGGATCACACTGGCCGCCTTTCCTTGATAGCACAATGCTATTGTCTAATCGAAGCTAGCTGGTCCAGTACAAGCAATAATCAATACCACAGCAGAGCCAGTTTGTTTCTGTGGGAGCAGCTGTACAGATGTTCTTGACCTCTTATCAGACAGAAACTTCAAACTGGTGTCTAATCTGAAGTACGTGTTGAGTGGTCTCCTGGGTGGTTCTGTTGGTTGGACTCCTTTTTACCAGATATTACATTCCATCAGTGCTTGTGTAAATGAGCAAATTCTTCTTAAGCCTGTCCCTACAGTGCAGGGCTCCTCATGGAAATTTCCACACCTGCAAGAGTGTGACTGTTACACTGTGAATCTGCCAATAAGTGCTAGTATTGGCAACGAGTGTGTGAAAGGTCCTTGTCAGGACACAATAGCCGCACTGTGGTCTTGTAATGTGAGGCCCTCAATAGGAACCCACAGACAATAGCCGCATTGGAAGGGGAAAATATAACCACTATGCTAATTTCAGATCAGTCACTTAGATTGCAAAGATGTGAGCAATACTGGTGGACACAAGTCAAACAGAATATGCATCACAAAAACACATTTTTTGTTTATATGGTGAGCATCTCTTTATTTGTGCATGCAAGGTTTTCTTTTTTAGTTCATGTCCAACTATCTCTATGAAACAATGACAGCATTTGCAAGCATGCCAGCTGCAGGAGATTTAGTGCAGCATATGTGGGTCATGGAGTGTCTCAATACTTGATAAAACCAGTGGACTTTCACCTGGCCGATCACGGTGTCAGTGGGGGTAGTTGGCAGCCTCTACAAAGCCGATAACACAGGAGCAGAGCTTCTCAGGTGTCGGCTGCAGCGCCTCACATATCTGCAGGCTTTAGGCTTGTCCTGTAAACTGGGGGTTTATAAGAAGAATGTGAAAAGATACTCATCTTTGTTCTATTTTTGTTCCTCTCCCCATCTTCATCAAACACTGATTATGTATTAATCTGATTTTAGGTCCTTATTTTGTCAGTCTTAGTGTGCAGGTTTCATTTTGTATTCTGTAAAATATAAAGGAATTGTGTAAAGTCAACTTATCTTTTCTACGTTTCTTATGAATAAATATGTGGCTTTTGCTCATTTCTAGTCAGCTGAACCTAAAACATTTAAGTTTCACCAAACAAGTTTGTGTGACGACGTGACTGCTTGATCCAACTTAAAATCTTAAGTTGTTTTCTCAAAGTCAGTCAGTCAGTTTTATACTTTTACAGCTCATAAATTTACGCTAATAATTCAACTAAAGTGCAGTTGATCACATGATTGAGGCAGCAAGGGAACTTATGCTTGAGCTCAACATGATTTACAGTGTAGCCTGTTAAGTGTGGAGGAATAAATACAGTATAAGGACATAGCATGTAAGGCATAAATAGAGTGGCTAAAACAGGCGTATCTCGCATGTGACGTTGACATTTACTAGGAACACAGAGCACATTATAACCTTGTTTTTCATTCCCTTGTTTCCTCTTGTTAGTTCTCCTTTTATAATGCAGGAGGCCGATAATCTACAACCAGTAGCACGACAAGATAAAGTCGTCTCATGCCCTCTGCATCTTCTATCTCTTGTATCATCAGGAGTCAGCGAGTCAGACAGAGCGGAAAACAAAACAGCAAAGAGAGCGTATGTCGTGCCAAAAGTCAAAGCTCATCCTGACATCATTATTATTAAAAATAACATGACTGCAGTCTGTTTCCTGACACGTTTTATCCTCAGGTTTAGTCAAAACACACGCCCTTCCCAGGTTCTTTGTGTCGGCTGAAACCGAGAGCCGCTATGATGCAATAGAGTTGTAACAGGAATGGATGATTCATACACACATGACAGGGAATGTGGTTGTAGGTCACGTAGTAAAGCGTTTGTAAATGGATGTAAATTTGTGTTCGGCGCAGAATATGTCTATGTGATGTTTCTGGTGAGGAGCAGCACATCGGTTAGGTTGTGATACTCTAAGCGTCTGCGGACTCCAGTGGTAAATCTTTACAAACTTTCAGTAAAATTAACCAAAAAAGTTGAAAAGTTAACTTCCTGAAGTTACCAGAGATCTCCAGGTAAATCATTAGAGGAAATAGTTCAATGTTAAACATGCTTGCTGAGAGTTAAATGAAAAGATCTCATCAATGCACCACATTTGAGGTTCCTGGTTTAGTGCAAAGACAGGTAATATGGGGAAATAACTGGCCTAGTTTTGTCCAAAGGTACCAAAATCCACACCTAAATTTCCAAACCAACACATTATTTCTTATTAGATAAACATCCTAGAGAGGGATCTTTTGATTGACACCATTGTGTTTTATGAATTGGTGCATCATAATTACAAGCTTCTTGTTTGTCAACAAACAAACCATAGAGTTTTATTCGGTAGTAACTTTATCAGCCGCGTTAGTTTCAGGTCTTGGTTCGGAAATTTCCCTTCAGCCTGACCTGTATTCAGTATTGATTGTCTCAATAAGGTGCGGCAACTACTATGATAAGACTGTTCTCTTTTCTCTTGATGTTGATAAGCTTGTTACTGAGTGACTAACCATGCTCGGTAAATGTTACTGATAGGGAAAAGTCATCACCGAAAAGCCTTAATAACATTGTTTGTAGGTCTGTGAGCCTCTGGGGGCCAAAGATTCAACTAACTGGGCACCAACAAGAGCTTTTACTGATCACTCTATGTCTGTAGAATAAGCGATAAAAACTCTGCATGTGCATGACAAAATCAACTTTTTTGTTGCTACGGTTGACATCACTTAATGAATGCAGTTCAGAGTCATGTACTAGAAATGTTAACCACACTGACAGTCAGCTGACACATCCTCAAAGGGGTCACACAAACAAGTCTGTGTAATTATTCTTAATCAGCAACCTCTGGCGGGTTCTATTAAAGGCAAAAGCACAAGACTATAGTAGCAAATTAAATTTTGCTCATTTGCATAACATGCTTCCTGACTGATTAAGTAGAAATCATGTACAGTGCTCTTTGAAGAACCAGTGCTTAGGATTTAAGTGGGTTCATTAGCAGAAATTGTATTCATTACTGTGTTTTCTTTCCTGTATAATCACATGTCAGTACAAATTATTTTTTGTTAGCTTAGAATGAGCAGTTCCTGTCTAAATAGGGAAGTGGTCCCACCATGGAGCCCCACCGTGTTCCTACAGAGTCCCTTTGGTGCTGCTACATCAAAGCCTTCCCCTTTGAATTAAATGTTCCTCCTCCACTGACGTTTGCAAAAAACAAAGATGTATATGTTTCTGATGAGTTTTTGGCTATTTTTAATTTCATTCTATTTTACTTTTGTTTTAAATTTTGATTTTACTTTATCCTGTTCTGATGTTTTGCACATAATTTTGTGGCTGCCTATCTATGCACAGCACTTTGGTCAACTCAGGTCATTTTAAACATGCTGTATAAATGCATTTGATTTGATATAAAGTCGAAGCTTCTCTTATTTTTCCCACTCACTTGGAAACCCGCTTTCATCACATGCTGCCCTGTTGCCAACGCCGCTGTCACAAGGTGTCCTCTGGCATCGATGCTATGTCAATATTCAATGCCATCTGATGCATAGATGTTTTTCCAGTTGAACACAGACTCGAAAGCAAGTTGGAGGGGTGAGCTCAGGACAGGACATTCACCGATGAGACCGAGGTTTGTGTTCTGTGTCATACTACTATTCTTATTTTCACTCAGTGTTTGGTTAAGTTGAGGCACCATAAATACTTAGGAAGATCACAGTTTGGGTTAAAATACACTCTTTCATAACTGAAACCGTGTTATAAGTTGAACTTCTTGCTGCCTAGAAAGGAGTGACACCAGCAGAGGACATTAGACTATGAACTCACAGATGTTTGTAGGTCCGTCAGAACAACCTGCAAGTTTAAAAATGACTCTAAGGGGTCAACAGTGGGTTCAAATGGTACACCAAAGGGTCCTAACTCTAAAGGGAGGGCTGGAACTTCACTGAGTACGTTTATATGCAGTCAGTATTCGGGTTAAGGTCAATATTCCGGTTTCTGAAACATTTGGAATAACCCGTTTACATGGATAAACAGAGTTACTCCTGTTTACATGGAGCATAATCAATTGGGATATTCCCATCCAAACCAGGACGCGCAGACAACGTCATGACGCAAATTGTGTCATTTCCGTTTCTTCTTCCTTTACCCAAAGACAAAAACAACAGCAGCAGCATCAGCAACGTGGTGGAAAATGAACTGTCCGGGGCCGATAGCAGTCACCTTTGTTTGCGCTTTGGTGCTGGTGTTGACCCAGCAGCAGTACCTCACACTATTGGGCCTCACAGTTTTAATTAATAGAAGGAGAGAACGTGAAGAAGAAATATTAAATGCGGCCGGAGCTGTGTCGTGCTTATCCACGCTACCCGTACTCAAAAGACCAAGATTCCTTTCATTTGAAACATGCGCAGAACGCAAATGAATGTTCCTTTCAACGGGGATATCCCGATGCGCGTTTATATGACGAGATATTCGGGTTAGAACAGGAGTAACCCAGGGGTCTTATTCGGGTTTTTAAAAACTGGAATATGAGCATATTCGGGTTTTTGCGGGTGTTTACATGGCCGTACGCAACCGGGTTATTGCCAATATTTCGGTTAAGAAAGGGTTTTTGACTGCATATAAACGCAGTCACTGAGAGATGCCACTACATCCAACATGTGGGTCTATTAATGGCAGTCCTAAGGGACATGGCTGAGCTGAGCACATCGTAAGAAACAAACAGTGAGCGGACTTCAGGGAATCTTTAATCCTCTCAGAGCCACAGTCACTGTTCGTCTTGTTCCCCATCACGGCTCTAATATCTTTATCACCAGCACCAAGCTTAGACGGTGTGAACATGCCAAAGCACAGTGGGTACCAATGACACAGCTAAACAAACACATAGTAGCACTCCCAGTGGGTTTGTACACCGTGCACGTGAATCACAGCAGCACAAGCTTAGGATGGGTGCGACCAAATAATCCCTCCGAGACTCTTCCAGTCTGTTACCTCCTTCCCATCCCCATTTGGTACTTTCTCATGAATATGGAAATCCCATCTAATTTCAAAGCTGTTTTTCCTTCATTCGGGCCTGGCAGCAGGAACACATTCCAGCAACAGCAGGTCAGATAAAGTAGGAAAGTGGAAACTGCACCTAACCAGCCTCTGTTTTGATTCCGGAGTGAAATAATGTGAGGTCAGGATGACAGGATGTTAGCTGGCAGGTCAGACTGCACCCCGATAGATTCATGGACGTGGATTAATGACCATTCCACAGCACTACTCAGTTCCTTCCCCTTATGGAGCCTGATGGCAGGACAAAAACACCCATTATGGGGGCGGTGTGTGTCCTGTGGCATACCGGGGGAAGACTGTGATAACAGCCCCTGCTGAGTCACAGGTGGGATTCTGTTTTTACTCAGCCTCTGTGCAGGAAAATTAGCTGGCTTTAAACAGGGGACACAGCTGTTTGGATTATTAGGTTGGGGTTAAGGGGGTGTGAGATGAAGCAGATATAAAGGATGAGTGTATTCAGTTGGTGAGAGCAGAAATCAGCAGGCAAAGTGAAACACGATGGGAATAAATGGAAAACACAGACTCAGATAAACACTGGAAATCTCCTTTGAGCCACTAGAAACACATTTGTTTCACTTTCTCTCCAAGTACGAGGTAAAAATACGGATGCAACTCTATCAATACGAAGCTACCGCCAGCACTAGCTCAACACAAAGAGTGTGAAAGTGGTGAAACTGTTCAAAGGTGACTAAATCCACCCACTGCCGCCTTTATGGCTCAGTAATCTAGTCTTGTAGGGCAGCAAGCGGAAACTTAAGAAAACAGTCTGGCACATAAACCGCACGATTACAACTCTGTGTTTTTATAGTTTTTGTAACGACTAAATAAATAAATAAATCATTGTTGTTTTTATAGCTCATATAAAACAACAACCAAGGTCAGAGAGAAACAAGATTAGTGTCAAAAATTAACCAAACAAGTTTAAATATTATAGATAAGAGCCAATAATGTTCATTGTACAATTTTACCTGACACATTTAAATGTAAAGCTTAAGCCCCTACAGTGTTATTTATTGCAAAATGTAGGCAGCTTAAGGATTAAAGTTTGGCACCTACTGTATAGCTTTATTTTCTGCTCAGTGGATTTTTTGTGTTTTACCCTCTAACAGCTTGGTATCTGAGCAGATTCATGCATTTCCCAAAGGGCCAACCCGCTTTAAAAGTCATCTGAGAGGTGATACAGAGGACAGCCAAACGGTGATGAAAGAAACTGTGCGTGCGAGGGATGTTTTGATGGACCACATGTCCTCAAAGCTACAAATTCCGTCACGACCGCAGAAGATTTAGAGCTGATTGTGCAAGAAGCAGCGATGTTCTACCATCATTTCAAATCAATGATTGACAATGTGTTTTGAGAATAAACACAAAATTGGAGCACCGTGTCATTACCCGCTGCATGAGTTTTTGTTAATAGTTAAGAATGAGCGGCTGACCCAAATAGCCGAGCTGTTAATGATTCCTCGTTAACCTTATGGTGAGGATAAACAAACATCACCCCACCAAGGCAGGTAATAAAATCTCACTATCATTGCTATAAACCAAAGGTCACTTCTATACCGCCAAAGGACCAGCCCTTTCTCACTACCAATGATAATATGTATCGAAAAGATGTTATGACAATGAATGGAAGCCCTCCTCAAAAAGGGGCTAAAGTTTCTCCTACTACACTGTAAAAAAAATTGTTTTTTTATGGTAAAATTCTGGCTGTGGTTGCAAGAACACTACCGTAAAATCACAGTAAAACATTTTCTTCATTTACAGTAAAGAAATGTATTGATACTATTGATTTTATGGTCAAAAATGTGCTTCATTCCATATTTTACAGTAAAAAAAAAACGTTTTGAGATTTAAAAATTTTAGTTTCATTTGAAAATTTACTGTAGGATTTCTTGATATATGTTTGTAAGGGTTTTCTCCACCAATTATAATTGTAAGATTATAATAATGCTTCTCCACCAATATTAATGTAGGGTTAATGTTTGCTCAAATGGGGTTAAGGGTTTTATACAGAATTATTATATAGTCTACCTGATATTCGACCAGTGAAGTATTTAGATTAGACACATATAATAATTAGCATAGGAAACACTTCTCGTTGCGCTGTCAAGAAGAGCTTCAGGAATCATAAGGAGAATTATTTAGCTTGAGAGGTTATGTATAAAATTGAGGTAGCTGGAATCTATACAAGTTAGGGACCAAAATGTGAACAACAAGACAATTGAGGCACTGAACTTATATTTATGTACATTTATTAAACTAAACTAAACAATAACAACAACAATAACGCACATTAAGACGAACAACAACAACACAAAACAAATAAGATGGTGAGATGTGAATGATGGGGAAAGGAAGGAAGAGAACACAATATTTCAACATAACACTGGGATTAATATTACACTTGAAATATGGAGTTCTGAGGGAAACAGGATAACTAGACCACACCTGAAAGCAGCCGTCAATTTGACAGCCTTTGAATTTTATCTTTGGAAAGATAATTTGAGAAAGTTGCACCAAATTCCAGTGACTGAAAGGTACTTGCCTGCCGTGATGATGATGACGATATGGATGATGCTGCTGCTGCCTCAGTGGATGGTCCGGTCGGCCTTTGTTGATGTGGGTCGCAACAACGGTGGACAGAGTGGAGCCTTGGAGTCTGGAGAACTCTTGGGTTGGAAGCCTCTGATGACAAAGGAGAGTTCTTTCTTCGAACAGAGGATTCTGATGGTGCAGGAGGACTCTTGCCTGTGATGGTGAAAGGGGACTCCAAGTAGGAAAAGAGACTCCAAGTGGTAAAACAGACTCCTCCAGGTGGACTCCTGATGTTACATGGGAAAAGCGACTCCCAATGGTAAGACAGGCTCCTGATGGACTCTCAGGTGGTGAAAGGAGACTACATGGTAAAACAGACTCAGGGTGGTAAAAGAGGTCTCGGGGTGGTAAAAAGAGACTCTACATGGTAAAACAGACTTCAAATGGTGCTTTCAGATGTGGTCTTTTAAAGTGGGCCTTCGCATATCATTAACTCAGCAGGGGTCTGGTACATCCTCCATCAGGGAGGGCTGAAACTCAGGAATAAAGACAAGGCAAGATATAGATTGACCATGAAGTTATTGGACATTTCATTACCTCCGCCAGGAGGTTATGTAATCATCGGAGTTTGTTTGTCTGTCTGTCTGTTTCTCTGTTTGTCTTTTAACAGCATAACTCAAAAAGTAATGGATGGATTTTCACCAAATTTTTACAGAATGTCCGGAAGAGCAAATGTAACAATCAATTAGATTTTGGAGGTGATCTAGATCACCGTCTGGATCCAGGATTTTTTTGAAGGACTCTGTACAATTGAGAGAGATGGCCGTCCATTACTTTTTGAGTTATGCTGTTAACAGACAAACAGACAAACAGACAAACAGACAGACAGACAAACAGATGGCCTGGCGGAGGTCTGCGCTCTCTGAGTGCTTTTCTAGTTTGTTCTATGAAATTGGTACATTTAAAATGAGTATAGTTCAGAATTGTGAGATGATTGTCTTTGTTGGTTCTGATTGGAGTTCAGAGTTCCTTGTCGGTAAGTGGAAAGTCTTTGAAGTTGTCATGTAGGTTCTGAGCTCCCCCTTCAGTGGCTCAGGAATCAGTCAGAATGCGTATTGGTGGCCATTTGGTCCTGATAGTGAGAAGGGGTTCAGACCGGCTTTATTTTCATCCTGGAGTGGAGGTCTGTTTGGAGAAGTCCTGTATCACCTGGTCTCATGCTCTCCTGCTGATTTGATACCATGCGTCTTCGGGCCAGATGTGGAAAGTGTCTTTGTTTGCTGTGTCTTGGTGTCTCAGCTCCACTGATCAAAGCAAGCCTTGTCTCCACTGTGGCTGTGAAAGTGTTAAATCTGTTCTTGTCCTGTTCCACTGTTGATAATGGCTGGTGGATCCTACACAGTGTAGAATACACCTTGCAATTTGACCACCCTTTGCATCTCTTACAATGATAAATCAAAGTTAAAAACTGGTATGAAATCAGGTATTTAGTATCTATGCTTTTATTTATGTCTGAATCCCTGTTTATGTACAAAAAAATACTAGCATTCTATCATGATTTCTTTTGCAAGAAAGACAGGCAGCAGATTTGCCCTGGTTATTGTTATCAGTTATATTTAGCGTTTTATGTTAGGGGACTTTGTGATTATGATTCCTGCTGTGTAAATCATCATAAATGAGATTAATTCTAAGGCTCACAATTTGAGAAACACAGCTGTAGCTTTCCTGCTCACAATGTGATATAAAATACGGGCTGAGCTCAGAAGGAAAACAGAATGATGCTATTTTGCCTAGAGCACAGGGGTTCAAATTTTATATTCATTTCACCTCCAAATACCTTGAAAATTATGCAATAATCAGGTTAATCTCAAAGACTGTCGGATTGGACTAAGCCTCCAGTGTGTCAAAATCCTAACAATGCTTCTCTCTGAAATTAAATCCACTCATAAATACCCCCAATTCTTGTAGTTTATTGTGTTCTGCAGAGTTCAATGAAGGTGAATAGTTAAGGAGGGGGGACAGAACTATAGCTAAAATAAAAAGGCTTTGAAAAATAAAAGATGGCGATGTGCTTGTAAAATCTTAATTTGTAAAGTAACTAAATACTTTCACTGCCTTCAAAAAATAGTAATAGTATTTCAAAGTGGAGGAAAGAGGAAAGCTTTAGTAGCATGAAAGGAATAGAAAAACACCACATAATACTTCTTTTGTGCTATACCAGAGTAGAAGTGCTTTTATATCCTGCAAATTGTACCCTACAACCTATGTAGATAAAAAAAAATCAGCCTTTTCCAGCTAGAATTGTCATTTACCACATTAACAATGTGTAGATTGTATATGTGATTAATTTAATGCTATCTTCATTGGAAAAAAAACATACAAGTCCTAAGTGACCCCAAACTTCTGATTTTTCAACTGATTTGTGTATAACCCACATATATTATGGCATTACTTTGAGTTTCCTTTTTAAACAACTACAACAAAAGCAAGTTCAGCATTACGGCTGAGCTTCCAAAAAAAACCCCAGCTCAACTCATTTTTCAAAGTAAAAACACAAGGTTATTCATTCATTCTGCGTAATGCTACCTTCAAGGGCTGTTGGAAATATTGCTTCTGTGTTTTGACAAATTCAATGAGACTGGAACGATTTGTCCGTCACTCCAGTCATATGTTAAAGTAATATGATGAATAATATGAACGAAAATACCAGCAGATGATTTTGATGCTTATAAAAGTCTGATCTGTGCACTGAAGTCAGAAATGTATTCCCACGCGGTTGTGGTTAAATAAAGCTATCACTGTATCATGATTTCTTTTGCCAGAATTACAGGCAGCAGATACTAAAGTTCAGCAGATATTTTTTCCGTGCAGCCCCTGAACGCCTCTCGGCTCGGCAGGCTGAATGAAGGTCTGTAATGATGACACAGGAGTTCGGGCTGACAGCAGCTGTGGGCGGCGCAGGGCGGGACCCGAGACGAGGAAGACGAGTGGGACGTGACTGGCCCGATTGTTGTTTGTTGTGAGCGGATGTCTGCGTGGTGACTGCTCGGTGAATCCTCTTATGTCAGAGCTCAGTTTCAGGTGGACTAATTGGAATGAGCTGTACGTTTAAGAAGAATTAACACTACCTGTTGTAGAGCGGACCTGTAGGCCTGTAATATTCCAGTCAGAGCGCACGTTTCCTACAATTTGAAGTAATTAATTATGCCCATCAACGTATTTATAAAGCAGATTTTAACAACTGTGTTCTGTTCTTTTATTCAACCCTGCTGTCACCTCTCTCCATGTCAGTCCAATATTTTTAGTTGTTTTTCTGTATCTCAGCCTATTCTATTTTTGTTGCATTTGATCCTAATTTAACTACAGCATGCCTGCTACTATTATTTTGAAGTTGTTGCTACTGTTTTGCTGCTCCACTTGCTCCACTTGGAATTGACCCCAGGGGGCAAATAAAGTTGTTTTTTTTAATCGAACTGAACAAGGCAATTCACAGTTTTTTACAGAAGAACATAAAAAGCTATCAAGACAAAGTGTAAAACAGTGTAAAAAGACATTAGAAAGAGGTAAACATAGATGATAAAAGTGCAATCAAATGGAAAGTAATGGTACAGCTGAAGATATTCAGAGTGTGCAGTGTTTATTTAAGAGTGCAAATTTATGCTGCATTGCTCGTTGTGGACAAACCATATAAGCAGTATACAGATTTAACTCTATTATGCTGGTATTTGATGTATTAAAATTGCAAAAGGAACCATTATTTAACTTCAAACTTTATTTATTTGTATAGCACTTTTCATGCAGAACAAGACAAAGTGCTTCACAAGAATTAAAAACAAAGAAGACAATAAATAAATACAATTAAAAATAGAAATAGAAATAAAAAACCCAACTATCCACCCTCCCTACATATAGACAGCCATTCACATGCACACACCTACGCAAGCACATACGCACAGACACAGACTCACACACCCACACAACATGACATCATCAAGACATGGCGAGGCACCGAGGCTAGAAGGAAGACACTACCTTGAAGAGGGGAGGCATCCACACTGAGAGGGTCGCAGACCAGTGGGGATTTTGGGGGAGGGGGCATTGGGGAGGGGGTATGGGGACCAAGGGTTAGCACCCCTGGGAAAACACTGGAGAATTAAAACACTAGAACTGAAATAAATAAATAAAATACAATAAAATATATAAAAAATAAGTTAAAATAAAGGTCAAAATACGTAAAACCATAAAACCCTAAAAGTTCAAAAGTCGAGTAATAATAATACATTTTTAATATATGTGGCAGTATGTGGAATGTAACACCAGGGGGAAGAGGACTTTAGACCTGATGTGTGCACACGTGAAGAATGCATACAGAGTCACCCCCTTGCCTGCACTGGGGAAAGCAGACCACAATCTGGTCCTGCTTAAACCTCACTACACACCAAGAGTGAGGAAACTACCTACAACCAGACGCTCATTCAGGAAGTGGTCTCCTGAAGCCGAGCAGGCCCTGAAAGACTGCTTCGAGACCACGGACTGGGAAACACTGCAGGGGTCTCACAGCAAGGACATGGAGGAGATGTTTGACTGCACCACGAGCTATAATAACTTCTGTATGGACACTGTGGTTCCAGTTAGACGCTGCTTTGCCAACAACAAGCCCTGGATAACGAGTGACATAAAGGGCCTTCTGAACCAGAAGAAGAAGGCCTTTAAAGATGGCAACACGATAGAGCTCAAGCGGATACAGAGGGAACTTAGAGTCCAGCTCAGGGAGGCGAAGGAGCAGTACAGAAGGAAAATAGAAGAAAGGATGCAGACCAACAACATGAGGGAGGTGTGGGAGGGATGAAGACCATCACTGACTGCAGCTCCAAGAGAAGTGCTCCCACTGAGGGGGGTGTGGGAAGGGCAAACCAGTTTAACCGCTTCTTCAACAGGTTTGACCACCCCAACCCATCCACACCTCTGAACACACCAGCCCCCACTCCCCCACAAGCCACCACCAAGACAGATGAGGACACCACCCCTCCCCCCATAACACCTCCCATGACAATCACAGCAGCTCAGCTCTGCGGAGAGCTGAAGAGGCTTCGCCCCAACAAAGCAGCAGGACCTGATGGAATAGCCCCGAGACTACTGAAGGCCTGCGCGAGGGAGCTGGGACACCCCCTGCAACGCATATTCTTGTAAAAGATGGATGCTGCACGCCCGGACAAACTGGTGCGGAAGGCTGGCTCTGTTGTTGGCACAGAGCTGGACAGTCTAACATCAGTGGCAGAGCGACGGACATTGAACAGTCTCCTGTCCATCATAGACAATCCAAGTGATCCTCTGCACAGCAGCATCGCCAGACAGAGGAGCAGCTTTAGTGACAGACTGCTGTCATTGTCCTGCTCCACAGACAGACTGAAGAGATCGTTCCTCCCCCACGCCATCCGGCTCTTCAACACCAACCGGGGAGGGCGATAAAATGGACAAAATAACACAACAAAACCTCCAGACTCACTACACACTAACACCACGCACACACACATCTACTTGCTGGACTAAAGTGTGAAAAACAGACTGCAGCAGACTGTAACACACTGTCATTTTGCACAACTGCACTACTGCACTGTTGAACGGCCAGGTGTTTTTCTTGTAGTCTTATATGTAACTTGCATGTTCTCATGTTCTTTACCTTTCATGCTGCTGGAACTGTGAATTTCTCTTTGAAGATTAATAAAGTATCTATCTATCTATCTATCTATCTATCTATCTATCTATCTATCTATCTATCTATCTATCTATCTATCTATCTATCTATCTATCTATCTATCTATCTATCTATCTATCTATCTATCTATCTATCTATCTATCTATCTATCTATCTAATATGTGGAATAAAAGAAAGCTCAGAGTCAAAGATTACTCCCAAATTTTTAACAGATTGTGATGGTTTAAAATCCTTTAGTTTTGGTAAAAGTTTCTCTCTCTGGCGCTCAGGACCAATGACTAAAATCTCTGTTTTGCCCTGGTTGAGCTATAGGAAATTCACTGCCATCCATGACTGAATATCGGAAATACAGCTAAAACATAAATAGATGCAACATAAAAAAAATGCAACAAGGGTCACTGGTGTGCATGATGAGCCATAAAAATAACTTTTGGATAGTGCATTTTGCTGATAAACCTCATCTATTTTAACTTGCACATCTACTGTAATTCACTCTAGTAATTCAAAAGAGGACAAAGTAAGACATTAAGTCACAATGACAGTAGGATATTTGTGCTGCGCTCCAGAGACTTCAACGTCATAGGGGAGGAAATGGGTGTTTCGGGGCTAATATTAGCACATTTGTCCCCAGTGAATCAGGCTGTTGTCTCCTGGCCGTCATGTAAACAAGCTGCAGAATGACCGTCTAGAGATTAGCTTGAATCGCACGCGAACACCCACACACGTCAGGTCACGCTGAGAGGCAAAGGCCAGTCTGCTGCAAATCATCAAAACAAATCAGAATATTTAATGGTGAGGGTGCATTTGCTGGGCTTATGTACAATCACTGTAGACTGATATGGAAAAAACACTCACACATACGTACAGAAATGCTCGTGGACGGTTTGAGGTCAGGAAATCTGTGACACTGATAGCAATACGCAGACCTTTACAGCAAATACTAGAGCACAATGCAGCGTTCAGGGGATTAATGCTTGAACCAGTTTACTTAATCAGTAAATACAAACCAGCAAGTTAATCCTTAACAGTACGCAGACAGACAAGCTTAGTTTCCTCTGATTCTGCAATTAAAGGAAATCTTGTCACTCTAATCTCCTGGAATCATTTTTTCAACTCTTGTCTGAAAATTTGCCTCTCGCCGTAGAATCTGGGTTTTGTAAACAATCAAAAGAAAGTAATGTGTGTCCTAGGCTAAGACAAATTATGTCGTAGGCCTTTAAAGATTACACTCAGGAGGAAAAAATGTGTAAATTGCACAAATTGAGGATTGAGTCGGAGAAGAAAGAAACTGAGAGGCAGTGAAGAAAATGAAAAAGAGATGTTTTTTGTCACTGAGTCACATGCTCAGCAGGTCAGTCTGACTGCCAGCCTCTCTCTCTCTCTCTCTCTCTCTCTCTCTCTCTCTCTGTCTGTCTCTCTCTCTCTCTCTCTGTCTCTCTGTCTCTCTCTCTCTCTCTCTCTCTCTCTCTCTCTCTCTCTCTCTCTCTCTCTCTCTCTCTCTCTCTCTCTGTCTGTCTCTCTCTCTCTCTCTCTCTCTGAGTGTAATCTCTGTAGACCAGCCAACAGAGGGAGGGCGGGGAAAAAAACATGGAGGACAGGAGGGCTGTGTCGCAATCTAGGTCGTCCACCAGTAATCCCACATCGTGGAAGTATGTTGTGGGTGCTCGGTGCCAAATGTTGAGCTCACCCAACTCCTCTTCCTTTGCCTTCAGTCTGCTAAATTCCTGACTCATGACAGGCCTCCCCCAGTCTGCCCTCAGCTCACATGCTCTGATGTTATCTGCGAGACATTCCTGACTAAGTAAGTAGGAGGTGAAATGTATAAGAATGTAGACTTGAACTCTTAATCAAGCGATCTCTCGGTCTTTCAAATTTTGATCACTTCGTAACTCAAAAAGTGCCATTGAAACAAAGCACAAGTCATATATTTTCCCCCATGATTTGGGTATGACATACACGTGAGAAAATATGGATCCAATTTAATGCCTCTCAGCTGAATCTCAACAATTTTTAGCTGGTGGGTTCAACTGTGAGTGGGATTTGGACAAATTTTGATGTGATTTTGTGGTTTGATCCCTTCTATTCCAACAGACATCTGAAACTAGATGTAAAACATGCAGCTTTAATTCATATTAAAGGCATTTAACATGTCTATATGTTAGAAGACACTCTTGACAGGCTTAAAGAAAAACTAATTCAAGGTTTTTTTTAATGCAAAAAATCTAAAGAGCCAGTCCTGTTAATTTGCAGGGTGAAGCTTTATGCATCATTGTTCTTCTTCAGAATTGGTCTCTGGTTTGAACACGTATGGCTGAATAACTACAACATTACAATTTGCCACAGCGTAGCATAGAATACATCTGTTTTGGCAGAGTTGTAGGGAAGCTGGGGTGCTTTAGCTGCAGGAAATGGGGGTGGATCGATGAAGAAAGAGGAGAAGAATTTTTAGATCCAAACATTTAAATGGAAAAGTTACATCTGAGCCACTTTCAAGGCAGAAAGAGTTGAATTTCATGGAGAAAAAAAAAAATCTAAATGCATAACTCCAATACACAGAGAGGAGTTTTTAGGGATTAAAATCAGACTTTTTTTCAAACACAATCTCTGGTATTCTCCACACAATTCAGTCTCTCCTCACCACTTCCCACCAAGCTTGTTTGTGAGCTTCATTTGTCCAGTGTTGGACTGAGCGGGTCATAAATTACCACCTGTCCTGTCTGTGTTTATGACTTCTCAGTGACCTAACAGCAGGATGTGATGATAGACAGAGAGGCACACTCTTTCTGCTGAGCCTTTAACACATGAATTGTATGCAGTTAAGTGTTTGCTCAATGTGAAACTGTTTGAGAACAACGTTCAAGCGTCCACTGTGCAAGCACAAGATAAAGTGCTTTTTTTTTCATAATCCCTGACTCTTGGCCTTTGGAGCCAAAGTCTGACACGTGAACGGTTAAACTAACTCCATCCTACAGTCCTGTTTGGAAGGTAATGTTGGAATTCAGAAATTCACCCTTAAGCTTTCATTTCATGCCTTTTGAGTTTTCTTACCTTTTTTTTTCCATGCTTCAAAAGGTCTATTTCCCACTATTAAGAGAGTGTCAGCTGTCAGTGGACCTCAGACAAGGTATAGTCAGATACGCTCCAAGTAGCAAAGCAAACAGCTGGATGTTTGCTCAACTCAGCCTCGCCACTGTGGTCAGTCAACTTAGTATTATGTCACCCACTGCATGGGTGACTGGGGCCTCAGGGAACAAGGTTTAAAGCTCAGAAGTTACATTTTGAGCCCCTTTGACAAGGGCAACCAGTTCACATGTTTGCATGTTTCTAGATTAGAACTTTATGGAACATTGGAGTCTCTGCACACCTTTAGCATGGCATGACCTACATTTTCTGGTGAGATTAGTGTCTCTGTCCAGCTGTGACCTCATTGTTCATTAGCATATGGAAGGTACTTGAATAGGCAAGATAATAGGAACAAAACAATATATGTCTCAATAACACAAAGACAAGTAAGAAAATTATGTAGGAAAAAAACCACACTTTTATTTGTGCTGCCAAGTTTGATACAAATGTTGACAGTTTCATGTCTGTAGTACTGACCTCTTGTGGTCAGACCACACTGACCTTAACTACAACATAAAAAAATACATAAAAAATGTATAGAACATGTCAAAAAAAAGAAAGAAAAAGAAATGTCTATAAGCCTACCGAAGACGTCATTCTGGAGACATTAACATCTTAAAAAGACATTAACAGCTTAAACAAATATATATGTATAAAAAAATGTATATGATATGTCAAAAAATAGAAAAAGAAATGCTTACAAGTCTTCCAGGGATGTCATTCTGGAGACATTAACATCTTGTATAAACTCCCACTAATATGCCAAACATTTTACAGCCAGAGCTGGAGAGCATCATGAGTAAGTGATGATGTGGTCTGCCCTCTTATGGTCAGACCACACTGACCTTAAGAACGACATAAAAAATGCATAAAAAATGTATAGAACATGTCAAAAAAAAAGAAGAAGAAATACCTACAAGCCTACCGACGATGCCCTTCTGGAGACATTAACATCTTGTATAAACTCCCCCTAATATGCAAAACATTTTACAGCCGGAACTGGAGAGCATCATGAGCATATGCCTGTACAGAGTAAGTGATGTAACCGTTGTGTTGACTGCTGAAATAAGGAGCAGCAGTGGTATAGACGGGGAGGGAGGCCTCAGACATCCTCCTCATGGACTCAGCAGCTCCAGCAGCAGTGGCTCCGTGGTGTGTGCTGCCTCCTGCTGAGAAGATGGAGGAACTTCCAGATGGAGGTTGAAGGAGGTGAAAGACCTCAGGATCCCAGCTGAAGCGCCTCTTGATCCCACCAGACCAGAGCTGCTGCTGCTGCTCGGCTCTGGGCGTCACATTGGATGGTGGAGAAGATGTGGAGGCCTCAGGCTCTCTCTTCAGGAGGGATTCGATGGAGAAAGTCTCTCTTTTCAGGAGGGATTCGATGGCGAAAGGACTGCTGAACCTCACCTGATTTCTGACCTGAACGGCCCTGCTGCCTGCAGGTTGGTGCTCCGGTGGTCTGTTCAGCTGCTCTGTTTCCACTTTTGAGGCCAACTCGGGGAAGAGATGCAGGATTCCTTTGAAGTGGCGACGCACCATCTTGGCTGTGATCTGGTTGTAGTCCAGTTTCCAGTAGTTTCTCTTACTGTGTTGTGCACCTGGGACTACTGGGGTCTAGAAAATAAACATATAACAATTAAGATTCAGTTGAAGACAGGATTTGCTCTATTTGTTAACTGAAACCTTTGGAAGAAATGCTCACCTTGACAAAGCATTTGTTGGTTGTTAAACAGACTCTGATGTTGTTCTCCGTGGAGTGTCTGTCTTCACCAATTAGTGGTACCATCTTGTCCATCAGCTGCAAAACATCAAGTTGAAAAGGTTTGAAAATGGCAATTTATGTTGCATATAAAAGGTTATTATCAGTGCTTGGGTTGTTTCTTACCTTAGCAAAAGTGAGCATCTTGCGTGGAGCATCTTGGAGAATTACAGCGATCTTAGCCAGGTGGGTGGTGTTGTTGTTGAAGAAAGTTCTCTGAGGTGGGTCAGAGGGGAGCAGAGCTCCAAAATTCTCTGTCCCGTTCTGCATTTTGTTTGCCGAGATCCAACACGAAGAAACACGAACACAGCCTCAGTGAGAGCTGAAGTGGACCTGAAGTGCTCTGTATTTAACTCCTGATGGGATATCAGAGGGTGTGCACTCCAGGTAAATGGCACCTTTTCATATGTGATGGCCCATCAGTGCTGGGGGTGGAGCCAGAGGTGACAACAGTAATCAGCACAAAGTAAAAGAAAAGCAAGTGAAGAAAATGTGCTCATGTCTGCTATTTTTCCTCTTTTCTTGTATCCAAACTTTTTAAAAAGTCAGTGCAAAAATAACATCATTACATACAAATATCTAATTATATCAATCAAATCAGCCCTTACGTTGGATAAAATAGGATAAGATGACACTCTTGACAGAGAGATTTTCTTCTTTACCTTTTATTTCGGCTTTTCCCTTCAGGTGCAGAATTGTGTGATGGCTGGCATTCCAATTTGCATATTGCTTAATTAATGTCAGACCTGCTGCCTTTTGTCCCGCATGACTGAAAAGATCACTTGCATCGGAGATCCTATTCGGATTCATCACCACATTACCGGTGCTCTAACCTTTATGCAAAAACCCTTTAGAATGTCTTTCAGATGGACTACTGTGATTATCACTTTGACCAGAGGCTAGACCAGCTGTTTTCTCTTGACTCGGAGTGTGCTGCTCTGCGACTGTGATCCTCGAAGTTGTTGAAAAAAGTTTAATCTGGATCAAAATGATCTGACTTTGGAAAGTCCATATTTTGCTATCCAGGCTCATGAAATCCAGCTTAATTTTGTGCAAAAAAACAACAACATTGGCACGGATCACACTGATCCAGATACAAACTTGATAATCAAATGTGGATTAGCAGCGTTCTAAATGGTGTTACTTCTCACAGTGAAGGCAACGAGCGACATAAAGAACAGAGGGAAACAGCCAGCATGGGGTCACTTCACATGCTTTTATTTGAAGAAACTGAAAACAGCAGAGCAATACAAATATCATCTTTCATTCCCAGTATCAATCCAGTCAGTCCTCTCATCTGACTGCCTGCAAACAAATACAAACCATACACATTATTCACTACGGATATTTTCAGTATTTGGTTTGAATTGTAAAAAAAAAAAAAAAAGACAAAATGCCTAATAGTTAATAAAATAAAAAACATTAGTTTATTATTAGTGGAGAAACCAATGCATGGTGCAATTATCAATTTTATTAATATTCAGTGATACATGACATGAAACTGACCATATTATTTCTATTTTATACTGATAGCTGTTGGGGGATTTATTTATGGGGACTTCTTTTTTCTTTTCTTTTCTTACTGCGCTGAAAATCTGCATCATGTCTACTTTATCTATTTAATTATTGTCATTGTCAAACAAATCAAGTGCAAAACAGAAATAAACACACATATATGACATGACACAAATGTTGTTCTATTTGTCCATTTAAAAATGTTTTTAAAAGTTTTTAAGAATACGAACTGAAAGTTCGATGCAGACCAAAACTAAGACTGGTTTCAGGGATGTTTGTTCGATTTCAGATAATCCTTACTTTCTTTAGACCAATCTATGTTTAAGATTTTATCCTATCTGAGAGGCAAAATCCAATCAGATAACTTCAGACTGACATAACTCAAGTTTAGGTATCTAGATAACACAGCTAAATCTGTAACAGGTCAATAAAGACTCTACATTACTAACAGACAGACAGCTCCTTGGTTACATCCGGGGTAGTTTCGATATATTGATAATAAAAGAAAAAGACCTCAGAGACAGCAGTGAAACAAAGGATTTCTCAGCTTGATTTTGATTATCTAATTTACTGACATTTTCATTTAGCAGCAACAGTGTACATGTAGATTAGATATCATTTGCAGTGACTTTTTTCCCCCATAATAGACAAAGAGGGAGGACATATTATCTTCTTCTGTTAGGTAATAAATATGTCTAACACTAGATCAGTACACATAGAGACTATAGTTTGCTTACTTCAGAAATATAAAACAAACACTCTTATAAACCTGTTTTATAGTAAAGTTCCAATTGTTTGCTCAGTTCAGTAAAGTAAATGTGAGAGAAGCTCAGATGAGGCTTTAATGTGACTTCTAGTGAAGTCACCATCTGCTAATGGGTAAAGTTAGATTTAATATTTCAAAAAGTCATTTCTTAAGACTATTTTTCAGAAAATGTGCCTTAAAAGTAGTTTAGACAAAATAATAAAGTTATAAGAGATAATAGAAACAATTCCATGTGTCAGTTCCAATGATTTCTCAAGAAAAATAAGGTTTTATTTTCATAATCGACGAATACGATGGTGCTGAGTGTAACAGTTCCGATTGAGCCACATTTGGAGTTCACCTGCTGCTTTGCAATTTATATTTGCCACAAAACAAACTTTATTCTGAAAAACATGGATATTGACCAACTAAAAACAAGTCTAACTAGATTCAAGAGCATATTTATTTAATGAAAAACGAAAGCCCTTACGCATGTTATTGCGTCCGTCAAAAAAAAAAATCAAGTCTGCTGTCAGTCCGGATATCTCAACAAAAAAACAGTACAACGACACATTCTCTGCAATCAATCAACCCACTGAAATATTTCCGACTGGAAAATAAATAATTTGTGGCTAACTGTGATCAAAATATATCGATAACTAGAACGCTGTGTGTCAAAAAATAACGTAAGACGTGGTGGTATCTGCTAGATGTATGGGTCCAAGTGGTACACACATTAAAACCGCCTAGTTTACTATCGTTTCATATGTTTCTGTTGTTAATCATCAAAGTGTAATAAATTGTCCTTTGATTAATCAATAAAATAATTTGAATTAGTAGATGATTTGTTACACATTTTACTCCTTAGCTGATTTTGACTTAGGCATCTTGGCGTCGCTGAGCTGTTGCATTCCGGTGATTGTCACCTCGCCCTTTACATGTTTGTAAATGAGAGCACCAGGTAGGCACTTGAATGGAACCCTCAAGGCAAGAGGATGGGAGCCCAAAGCAGACATGGAGAAAGCCAGAGACCGGGGAGGCCCTATGCTCCATTAGGAATGAAGAGGGTTAAGGTAACGTAAATGAGAGCACCACTTCAGTCGTCAAAAAATATTTAGCTTCTTTCAATTCTCCTTAAAATTAGCTCGTCGACTTCAGACAACCATCTTCAAAAAGAAAAAAAACAAACAAACAGGAAAATGGTGAAGTTTGGTTGAGGAATGTGCACATTGAAGAAAACGGTCACAATATTAAGAGGGAAACAAATAATTACCAGTGTGTTTGCAATATTCTTCAATTTTCCAATCTATTTTGTCAGTCAGTGTCCTAAATAAAGCAGGTAAATATCACATCATTTTGTCCAAGAATCTCCACTTGTGAAAGCAAAATTTCAAATCACTATAGTTGATGAACACTGTTGAGCATCTTACAATATACCCAGTGACTGCATCCTCTTCTTATGCCCCTTAGCAGCACATCTGGGCCCATTTAAAGTCATGTATGTTGACATATACTCTACCATAACTAAATTGCTTCATGTCTTTTCTCGCCATTTTATATGCACCAGTTTTCTGCATTTTTTTCTTACAAATTTCTTCTCTTGTCTCATGTTAAATATCCCTCAAACTAATAGGCATATTTAAAGAGCATTCACATGGACACGCTGATGAACCTTTAAGGGACAATGACTGAGATTACAAGCTCCATTTGCAGCATATTACAATTAACCTTCCAGTAAAAAGGTGGCTATTACATTCTCTATACAGCGCTTAATCCCCACTATAGGGTCGCGGGGGTGCTGGAGGATATCCCAGCTGACTCGGGCGAAGGCAGGTCGCCGGTCTGTCGCCAGTCCGTCGCAGGGCTATAGACAAACAATCACACTCCCATTCACACCTTAGAGTCATCAATTAACCTCAGTTTGGACTGTGGGATTAAGCCGGAGTGCTCGGAGAAAACCCACGCATGCACAAGGAGAACATGCAAACTCCATTCAGAAAGATCCCGGGGGCTCAGGCCGGGACTCGAACCAGAAATCTTCTTGCTGCAAGGCGAAAGTGCTAACCACTACTTCACTGTGCAGCCCTGGCACTATTCATCTCTGAAAAAAATTAATCTATTGAGAACATCAGTCTGTTTATTAACCCACATGCTTCACCAAAGTTGTGTTAGAGAAATGTTGCCCCATACTTTTCGCTAGCTGAGCTGCTAAGCTGCCTGCCTGGCTAAATACTGGAGCTATGTCGATAATTCATTTCTCCATCACTCACATGTATGAAATGACATATGAAAACAGACCCCAGGTTGAAAAAAAACGAAGTTCCCCTTTAATGACGATCGGCTGTAATTTACAATCAGCCTGACTCTCCTCTCGGATGATCGCTTATCATTGCCCCATGCCTCATGTTCATGCTTCTGCCACACCTCGCACTCAGTTCAAACTTGGACACACCCCGCTCCTGGACTCAGTTCTCCGGATTATCTCGTCTGCTTCCCCCTGCTTGCCTGTTCGTCACCCCGGCTTCGCTCTGCACCCATCCTCCGTCTGCCCCCGGGCTATCTGCTCCTCGGCCATCGCTACGCCCCCACCTCCAGCTCCCCCTGCTCTGCTCCCTACCTCGTCTCCCGTTCTCTGGACTTTCAGTGAGTCTCTCCCCTTGTTAGTTTTGTTTGATGGTCGGCCTTCTGGTCCGCCCTTAGTTCAGTTCAGTTCAGTTTAGCTTCCCCATTCTTTATTCCCCGTGCCTCCCTTATGGAGTGCCTTTCTGTTTGATTTTCTGAATAATAAATTCTTTATTATTTTACCTGTCTGTCGATGCCGGATTCATGGGTTCGCCCCGCTCGGATCGTGACAATAAAAGCAGAAAAGGATCATTAGCAGTGGTGGAAGAAGGATTTAGATGCTTCATTAAAGACAAAATACAAGAAGAACACAGTATAGAAATGCTCCAAAAGGCTGCATGAAAAGCTTAAAAAGAATTCATATGTAATAAAAGCAAAATGTAGCTAAAATAACATTAAGGAAAGTAAAAAAAAAATAAAAAATAATATTTTGATCACACCAAGAGTTACACTGTTATATATGCCATCATTAAATTATTAACAGTGAAGCATGAGTGTGTCTGTCAGCAGCAGTTTACCGCTGTAGCTGCTGCAGGTGGAACTAGTTTATACTTTATATGCAATTTTATATACAGGGACTTCAGACACATCCAAACCTGGCATCAGTTTTTGTACTTTATCACTAATCTTTAATTTGGGGGGACTTCTTGGATCATGTAAACATTTAATGAAGTAAAACCGTCACAGAAGTTTTGAAGGTAAAATCACATTTTGGTAGAACAACTCGACATCTAAAATGCCAGCTTGAGTTAATTTGTTGACAGAAGCCTAAAAGCTTAGAAACCTGTAGTTTAATAATCTGATCATGTTTTATATTTTAAAAGCTTGGTATTATCTGGACTGTATGAAATCATTATCTGACAGGTAGCAAGTGACTAAAGTTAGAAAATAAAAGCACTGGAATATTGTAGAGTTGAAGTATAAAACAGAAATACTCGAGTACAGCACTCTGGTAAGGATTCTTTCCACCTCTAATTATCAGTTAACTTAGCACACTAAAAGTAAAATAGCTCATCATGCACAAATGTTCTAATTACAGAAGCTGTAAGAGTATAGACTAATAGTAATACTAGAATGATAAGGAATGATAGTAATACTGTTGGATAATATGTTGTTTGAATCAAAATCTGAATGTGTCTCAGCTAAACTTAATGAGGAAAAATGAAGTATTTCCCTCTGAAATGTGTTGGAGTTGAGATAGTATAAAGAGGAAATACTCAGTAAGGCTGAAATACTCAACATTTTACCACTGTAAAAATATATATAGTCAGTTACTTCCCATCTCTGCTGCTTCTCTAGATTCATCAGTAAATCCAATATATAATCTAGATTCATATTTATTCCATTTTGTGCCCATGTTTACTTTGAGGTGTTTCTTTCCAGATGCATTAAGGTAATATTAGTAAGTAATTGAGCACATATTTACTGTATGTGTGTTTCTGTTTCTGCCTGGTCACAAATGAGTCACAGTGTGGAGGTCACATGTGGTGAAAAACACTGGAATGTGGCCAAATGCTTCCCCTTTACAAACTTCCATTAAGTGCATGGTTCCTGTTTAATCACCCACATTATACTGTCTGTCCCCTCATTTATCACAGCTGCTGTCTCTCATGGCAGTTCATTTGTGAAAGGACAAAATGGTCTCCGTGTTCAATTTTTTTTTCAAGTTTCCTCATTTTAACCAAGGAGGAGTTCGATTTTTCTTCTTTTTTACTTTGCAAACTTGCAAGTGATGTACATTTATTCCAGATGACAGAGCTAAATAACAAATAGGACTGCTTACATTTAGAAATTCTTTGATCAGCCAGTATTTATTGCTTCATCTACCTGAGTATGTTGAATATAATAACAATAATTATTTTAGAATATATTTAGAAATGCTTGGGTATTGACAAGGGATTATTTATTTCTATATTTCTGGTGAAAACAACCACATACACACGGAAACATTTTTTTCTGTTTCACTGAAAACATCAAGTGCTCCAGAACATTGGTAGGCCAAACATAAAACACATTAGACACTTCTATTTTTATTATCTGAAGTAATTCAAAAGTAGGAGTATTTTTGCTGTGTGTTTGCACAGCTTTTACTGGAAGGTGAATGCTTCTTCAGTCACTGAGAAGCAGTGACAAAATATAGTTTATTTTACTTCCACTGAACATTTGAACAAAAAGTGACAATCTGAATGTTGTATTGAGAGTGTTGAGGGTACAAAGTTCACTTCTTTAATATGCTTCTCATATTAATGAAGAGAAACTAATGTGTGAAACAACACTTCACACCATACTATAGGTCACACTTATTGAAACCCAGCTGCTTTTAGTACTTGTGACTGAGTGAAAACAATCCAGTAACACTGATGTGATGTATGTTTCAGGAATTTATTGACCAACAGTTACTGACAGGCTGAGTGCAAACAGTACAATTAACAATGACTGAAATCTATTTAGCTGCTCAAGTTTCAGGGTCTTGGTATTGTATAGTGCACAGTTAGAACAGAACCATTTTAAAAGCTATTAGTAAAAAAAAAAAGTGCTTTTCAAACAAGTCAGAGTATCAGAGAAAATGTTTGACTGGAGTTATATTAACACGTTATCAGTGTATTCTGATTTGAGGGAGAAGTCGACAGTGCTGTCCTCATTTGTTTTTATATTCTGTTAACTAAAACATGAAGTTCTCCAGAACACTGGTAGGTCAAACATAAAAGACATTAGAACTGGAGAGCATCATGAGTAAATGCTGGTACAGAGTAAGTGATGTAACCGCGGTGCTGACTGCTGAAATAAGGAGCAGCTCTGGCTCTGGTGTAGACGAGGAACGAGGCCTCAGTGCACTCAGACATCCTCCTGATGGACTCAGCAGCTCCAGCAGCAGTGGCTCCATGGTGTGTGCTGCCTCCTGCTGGGAAGATGGCGGAACTTCCAGATGGAGGTTTTAGGAGGAGATGCTCCTCAGAATCCCAGCTGAAGCTCCTCTTGATCCCAGCAGACCAGAGCTGCTGCTGCTCGGCTCCTAGAGTCACACTGGACGGTGGAGAAGCTGTGGAGACCTGAGCAGAGGGACTGTCTCTCTTCAGGAGGGATTTGATGGAGAAAGGACTGCTGAACTCAAGGGCGTCAGTTTGTTTTTAAAAATGGGAGGGACGGAGACCACAGCACTTTGAGAAAATGTCGAAGAACGGCGGCAAAATGTCACAAGTTGGACTCGAACTCACAACCACCACACCAATGGCGGAGGCTAAAGCTGTTGAGCTATCCGTACATACAGGTAGAGAGGTCTGTGGGCCGCTATAGTACTAATTCTCCCGGGCCGAAATTTTGCCCCTGCATGCCTCTGGTCGGAGCTTCCACTTGGCACAGGCGCAAATTTAGCATCTGCGTGTTTTTTTTGTTTTTTTTTTTAACCTCACGAAGGTGTGCTGCGTGTCTGTGCAACTCTCGGCTGAGTGCGGATGGTGCGTTCAGGAGCGTCGGAATTTTCTATACTACTGAAAATAACTGGGTTTACAACGGCTTACATGTGAAGAATTTGAATGTGATGGAGACAAAAATGACCCCTGACAAAAGGTGGGGGGGACACGTCCCCACCGCCCCCCCCTAAACTGACGCCTGTGGCTGAACTTCACCTGACTTCTGACCTGAACAGCCCTGCAGGCTGCAGGTTGGTGCTTTGACCCTGTGTGGAACCTGAACTTCTTTGTTCTCACTCTGGAGGCCAACTCAGGGAAGAAATGCAGGATTCCTATCAAGTGACGACGCACCATCTTGGCTGTGATCTGACTGTAGTCCAGTTTCCAGTAGTTCCTATAAGTGTGCACTAAATCTGGGACCTGAAAGAAGCCCAGTAAAGTTTAGTTAGAAGAATGCACTCAGATGTCATTTGTTCCTAAAAATAAAATGGGTCCTAAAGTTATAATATTTCTACAGAATGACTTACCTTGACAAAACACTTGTTTCTCGATAAACAGATTCTGAGTTTATTAGAGACTGTCCTCCTTGAAAAAACGACCACATAGGTCGTGATATTTTTAAAAAGAGACTCAAGACTCATCTTTTTAACCAAGCTATCAACTTGTTCTGATAATCCTTCTTCTTATGCTTTTTATTATTATTTTTTTATTTATTATTACTCGATTTTTGAACTTTTAGGGTTTCATGGTTTTACATATTCTAACCTTTATTTTAGCCTATTTTTATATTTTTTATTTTATTTATTTCAGTTCTAGTGTTTTAAGTCTCCAGTGTTTTCCCGGTGGGGGTGTGGGTGGGGTGGGGGGCTCCCACACGGGGAGCTGTTTCTGCCCATGGGGGTGTTAACCCTTGGTCCCCATACCCCCTCCCTTATTGCCCCCCTCCCCCCGATGATGTCATGTTGCATGGGTGTGTGAGTTATTTTATGTTGTTGTTTGGTTTTTTTTGGTATTTATTCATTGTCTTCTTCGTTTTTAATTCTTGTGAAGCACTTTGTGTTGTTCTGCATGAAAAGTGCTATCCAAATAAATAAAGTTTAGTTTAGTAGTTTAGTCTGTACACCATAGATATCTGTACACGCCCTGATACGACCCAGTGTTACGTTTTGAAGTTAAGCGACCTCTAGCGGTTGAGTAAATATCGACACTCCGGTGTCTCAGCTGAAACGTCACCATGAACAAACTTTGACCTCTCATGGGTTGTATTCAGGGGCGTATGGCAAGCCGTTTTAACATTTTGCAATCTAGGCATTAAATGTTAAAACGGCTTGCCATTGGGGCACGTAAATACGACCTGTGTGGTCTTATGAGTTTGAGGGCTTGTTGGAGAAAACTATAGCCTAGCCGCGCTAGACCCATGCTCTGAAGACGCAAGGGTCTAGGCACGCTCGACAAGGAGGGAGGCGGGCTAAAAGTTTGTCTATCAAATCCCTCCGCAGCAATTGGGTAGGTATACAACCAATCAACGCAACGAATAGGCTCCTAGAGCGCCGGAAATCAGAGGATGCGGTAATTCGGAGAAGCCTTATTTATACAGTCAAAGGGTGAAGCTCAAGTATATTACAGACGTTAACAGAAAGATTATTCAGAGTCGGTGCTAATGGAGCTCAACGACTGTTGTCGTTTTTGTTGTCGACCCTAGCAGAGAATTAAATTCGCTGCCGTGGGTTGTCTAGCGCGGCTAGGCTAGTTGTTTCTGGTTGTTTCTGTCAGAATCGTCGCGCCTCTGTCGACACTTAGTTACGCCCGCCTTCTGACTCTACACTTCATGGTGATTGGTCCGGCCAGTTTTAGGAGCATCCAGCCTCGAGCCTTATGGAGGATAACTAGACCCACCCTGGCAGAGAATTAAATTCGTTGCCGTGGTAGTCTAGCGCAACAAGGCTAAGAAAACTACTGTCTGAGGAACATATTATTCTCTTCAAGCACTGCCTGGCCAAAAAATGAAAAAATGTTGAGAGTTTGTAGAAGCTTATCCAAAACAATGCCACAGTGAACGCATGCTGCAATCAAAGCTAAGGGCAGTCTGATGAAATTATAGTGTGTGTTTTGTTTTTTTTTGGCGGGCAGTGTATGATGTCATATTAAATCTGAATGACAGATGGAGATAAGACCGAAAAACATGTCAGATTAGAGGAAACATAAAACACATTTATCAAAGGAGTTTAAGCTGCTACTAGATGCTCTTGATACAGAAACAGAACAAGATTACTTCTACAAAGCCTTTGGACATTGTTGTGAGTTACTGGACTGGATCAATTATTATGTACATGACTCCACCCAAGGGTGCAGACCTCGTTCACTATCAAAAGATTTTCATTAACACGGAACACACGATTTCACCCTAATGTCCTACTGACCTTAACAAACTGCCTTAAGGACCTGAAATGAGAAACCCTTGGTGTTTTTTACTGACTTTAAAAAAGTCAAAGTAAACTGGAAAGATCTAAATGGTTACAAGGTTTCTTGTGGTTACATATTCTCCATTTGACAGATCAAGGTTTTCCACATCATTTCATTGTTAAATGTGTTATACAGAAAGAAATGTGCTTCATCTCTCTGCTTTCATAATCTGTTTCTCTCTGCTTGTCTTTGTCAGTCTGAGACGAGCTCTGTTGAAATTCCATGCCACGACTTTGACCTATCAGTCTGGATTTTTGTCTTTCTTTGCTTTCCGTTCTCATCTTTACCTGCACAAAGCTGTCAGCTAAATGTCAGAAATGGTTAGTCTGTGTAAATTCTATTGCGCTAATTGTCCTTCAACTGATATTTTACCAGAGACGGTGAAAAATTATGAGAGCTTTTTTTGAAGATCGAGAACAGTCGAACCTAGACGAGTTTGTCTGGTGGTTTTAAAGAATGTAAAAGTCAGTCAGAGAGAGAGAAACATGCATTAGAGAAAGCTGGAGAAACTGCTTCAATGTAGTAAAATGGAAGATTTGGTGCCCTAACAGAGCAATTTTGGAAGGAGACAGAAAAGATTAAATCAGCATCTTTGAGTTATGTTTTTTTACAGAGTAAAGAGCAGTAAAATAAATGTGCATAAACATCAGAGGTTCTAGTTGAGATGCTGACACTTGTTCATTCAGCTTGATTAAACACTCTCCAACATATTGTATTTAGGTCTGCTTAAACAATATATTATTTAATAGTAATTAATATAAACTGGCAGCAAAATACAAAGTAAAGTGCATGTATAAACTGTGCTACTTCGTAAAGCTTTTTTTCTCTCCACTTTTGTAACAATTATAGCTTGAATGTACCATTTTTTTTTGCTTTAACATTTTATTGAGGTTTTTTGTTTTCAAAACAGAAAAAAGAAAAAAAGGGTGTATATATATATATATATATATATATATATATACCAATTTACAACATATAAACTTTTATACAAGTTATAAATCAGAGAAAAGAAAAAAAGATACAATACAATAGGATTGAATGTCATGTTACATCATTCTTTCAAGTATTCTCTTCTTCATGGGTTTGTCTTGTTATAGTAATCCATAAAAGGTTACCATACAGAATAAAATACGTGTTGTTTTTCTCTTAATGAGTATTTGATTTTTCTAATTCCAAATATTGCATTACATTATTAAGTAAGGCTGCATGAGTTGGGGGTTTTCTCTGTTTCCAGTTTAACAATACCAATCGTCTTGCTGAAAGACTTCTATACCGAATCATGCTGTTTTGATTACTAGAGAGTTGAACGGTAGTAGTTTCACACCAAATAGTGCTAGCAATGGGTCAAGTAAAATCTGTTTTTGTGAAACCTCAGAAAGGGTCTGAAATGCCTTCTTCCAATAATTAATAATTCGTGGGCAACTCCAAACATATGTGCTGAAGAAGCTGGACCTTGCCCACACCTGGCACAGGATGGACTTACAGAGGGAAACATCTTCGAAAGTTTAAAGGCATTATGGAGGATGTTTTTTTTTTTTGTTTAATTTGTCTGAATCACATAAAATGAATATAATGACCTTTAGTGGACTTGTATGTATGGTCTCTAAAAGAATAATAATAAAAAAAACTGTGGACATGGCAGGACCTGAAAAACATCAGCCAATCAAAGCGCTCGGACCGAGGCGTTTAGTTTGCTCCCTTTCCTGTCAATCAAAAATCTTCCGGCTCAGGCCTAGTTACGTAGATTACGTACGCCTTGGACTTACGTGTTTTCTGTATGTGTTGCTTTGGTATAGCTTCGTAGTTAGCTGGCGACTTGTTTTGCTCATCTTTTTTTTTTTACATAATGGCAGATAAAGATCCAGGGGGACCCAGCCGTAAAAGACAACTTCACGAGTGCTACGCAAGTTTCTGGAGGGGGGCGTTTCTTCGTAAATGTTAAGAGGGGGGAGGTTAGAGTGGGGGTGAAGGAGAGGTTGTATGTGCGCATGCGCATGCTACGTTCAAAGTCGTAGGAAATTAAAACTCCTCTAATGCCTTGAAGTTTGGACAAGTGCAGTCTGTGTAATATTTTGAATTGCAGAAGTCCATGTCTAATGCACACTGATGAGGAGTGTACATTGTCCTGGGCCTTTGTCCAGTGGTTATCTGAGATTTCCACACCTAGATCCTCCAGCCAGGCTTCCTTTAGATGATCCAATGTAGCTGTACAGTCTATTTGAAAACAGTGTCATGTATTTTGGATAAAGATCCTCTTAAATGGGTCAGATTGAAGTAGTGTTTCCATGATGAATGAATGTACCATTTTTAATCATTTCTTGTTTTTATTTGATTTCTGGGAAATCATTTTGTAACCCCATGAGTGAGTGTTAGCTCATCATTTAAAGTGTCAGAGAATTTCACAGCTCTGAAGCTGTTAACATCCAATGATTCCTGCTAACAATTCCTGACATGCTTTACAAGTTTTAATGAGTCACTTAAGGCCAAACGAGTTGATGAAGTTGTGACACTTTCCAAGTAGATGGGTGCTCAAAACTTGTGCATGACATTTTCCTTTATTTTCCTCCCTATTTTTCAAGCTTATTAAATAAAAAGCAACCGTGCATTAACACCTCAGACAATTTTACAGTCTGTTTGCTTCAATCTATAAAGTATGTAATTAGCCACTTGTGTGTGTAACTTGGACCCAACATACCGTATGATAATTATTAAGCTGGAGAGGTTCCACAAGGAGATCAATTAAATATGGTGGACAGATGCCAACACTGCTGAGATTCTTCATTAATTAGTCTGCCAAACATCAGACCATCTTCTGCCATTAATATAAAACAGTTTACGTCACATATCAATAATTAAAAATGTGGACCATACAGAAGTGGTTAAACCCACCCCTTTACATTTAAAGCAATTTTCCCTCTGGATCAATAAAGTATCAGATTCTGATCTTTGCACTTTGGAAGAACCATATTGGCTGTAATGACCAACTGTCTTGTCATTATCTGCTCACTTTAACATGTTTTCTTGGCCTCTCCAAATAAAGCGTCTCCCCCCCCCCCCCCCCTTAATAATCTTTTCACTACGTTGTTCCATTTCCACAAATTTAGAGCTCACAGCTCCATTATATGAGAACACACTTTTCAAAAAGTTTTGAAAATTTTGTTTCCCAATGCTCTACAGCACAGAAAAATCCTCCATTTAATGTGTAAATCATTTCATTTATACAGACTGAAATACCGACATTTCAACATCTATGTATTTTTTTTGTCCATTGCTTTTGCAAACTGTGATTGGAGGGTTCATATTTTGTCTGCTTATCCATCCGATATCATCAATATAGTGCACAGGCCACTGTTTTTAGGTTGAGTTTCTACTATAACTCTAAACATTCTAACCCTATTGTATTTCTGTAAGAACAGAAGACACGGACAGATCAAATGAAATAAAATGCCATTTTATTGTTCAGCCGTGTCATAACCTCGTCTCCAAAATAAGCACAGCAGGACTACAACTGTTCATCAACCTAGCTACCCTTGATAGCACATAAAACTGGGTTTTATTAGACCACCAATGATAGCGTTAGACTTTTCTATCAGACATCCAATGATAGCATACAAAATAGTTAACCTACCAGTGATACTGTATATAAAACACTTGTCTCTAGATTTTTCCCCCAACCCACCCTCAATTTCACCCGTATCCCTCTTTAGAACATTTGTGACACTGACATATTTTATGCTCAAACAAGCACATATTAAGAATGCATAATTCTCCATTTTTGAGATTATAAAAAAACTACACAATGTTACACTTTAAGTCAGAGTACAATTCAACTGATTATTAGTGTTCTACACATTCGACCATAAACCAAAGGAACATTGTATAATATCACTATAACTTAATACTACATGTAATATACGTTTTTTTTAGAAAAAAAAATTACAAATGATTAGCATTGAAGAGAAAATGAAGATGGCTAGTGCGAAGGCAAGCTGGGTCAGTACCATAACAGAGAATGAGTAATACAAAAGAAATAAAAAAATAGAATAAGAAAAATAGAACAAAAAACTGATAATACAGGCAAGGCTAAAACATATGTGTTTCAAACTTTGAAGATCCAACTCATGTGCACTCATCCATATAGGTAACCTGCTCCAAGACCTCCGCTGTGTGATTCCATGTCTCACCGTTTCTTTAACCCCTTCTCCCCCCCCCCCGGTTTCGACTTGCTTAAACATCCTGTGGCAACCATCTTTTTGTTTTCTTGTGTCAGGCACTTTCCAGGACCCCCCTATTCCTCTCTTTACCTTCAACACTCTTCAGGTCAATCATAATGCTGCTTCAGACAATACAGGCCAATCACAATGCAGGTTCTATCAGAATACAACTGCAAAAGAAGCCAAGATAAAATATGAAATTAATGTGGCGTTATTTATACCGACAGCATTTTTTTAAAACTACGAACAGGTAATTTACATATTCAGTAGCTTGTCTTACCAATCCTACAGGTCGGTGTCGAACCAGGCCAGCTGGTTGCTGTCCATCAGGTCCTGGGTGTGGCCGAGGTCTGGCAATGGATCGGTGTGGTGACCCAGGTCGGGCAGAGTGTCAGCATGGTAGTCTGCTCCTTCCATCATGGGGTCTAACAGAGTGTCTTGGCCGTAAGCTGCAGGGTAGGCCCGGTACGCTCCATCTGAAAGGCAAACATTACACTGGAGTTTAAATTTCTGCTGATAAACAACTGCAAAATGAACAGTTAAAAATGCCGAAAGACACCGTGTGATGTCAGTTAGCAGGGAAAAGACAGAATACCAACAACTAGCTTCAATTTTTAGATACTCCTCGGTTTCTCCCGTTTCACAATTCACAACTGAAGAAAAAAAAAAAAGCTTTTTGTCCGACACTGAAAAGGTCGATTTGTATTAAGATTCAAGACAATTCTAATGTTTTTTTCCCCCTACTGATAGAAACCACGAATTGGAAGCTTTTAAAGCCACACTAATGGCAAAATACGATTTGAAAGACAGAAGTAATTTCATTAGCGGAAGTGCAAGTACTCACCATCCTGCCTGTAAGCCAGAGGGTCTCCCTGTGCTCCCATATCCAGCCCCAGGTCCCCAGTCTATGAAAAGGCAAAGATTGATGAGCATGGCCTGACAGAACTACTTATTTCAAAGGTTGCATATTTCATCCCAAATCCAGGGTACATAGCAATTCTGTTAATGATGTACTAATGTAAATAAATAATTATGATAGGACACCACTTTGTGATTTGTACACTAAAAACACAAATCCAAGAATTCTGCTTCTATGAAATCACTGAATGTGTGCTAATGGACAGCCACCAAACTGCAATGTCTATTACAATACAGAAAAATATGTGACTATTAGTTTTTGTAGACTTTTTTGATCATGTTTTGTCATAATTAGCTATTCATAAAAATTAACAGCTGTGAAGAGCTCACCTGTTTGCATTGTGCATGACTATATACATGATCATTCTAAAAAAGTAATCAGACTTTGTACGTATATTGCCATCTTCTGTAAACAATTTAATACAAGTATGAATCCTGCTCAGATGTGGTAGGTAGCATAGAGGTCGCAGCTTATTTGTAGCCTCCATGTGTGTGTACGTACATCATTCCAGGCCATAGGCTCGGTTCTGAACAAAGAGCTGGTCAGCTCCACTGACAGACGTTTCTTGTAGTCCTGGGGTTTGTCCTCAGACATGCGGAACAGGACTGCTGCAGCATAGGTTGCTGCAGGAGAATGCACAACACCACAAGTCAAGGACCTCAGGTTGACATGTACAATCAGACATGTGTACACAGTTTGTATTTGCACCCGTATACTCACCAACGCCCTCATTACGGGAGTGAAGCAGCTCAGTGAGCGGCGCAGTGGCTCCTTCAGCTTCGATTGCCTCAGCAGCTTCCTTGTCCTGGGCCAGTTCACACAGCACACCTGCTGCCACACGCTGGATGTTCTCCACTGGAGAGTACAGCAACTGGATACAAGAGCAGAGAAGAAAACAGAATGAGCAATAAAGACAAAAGAGTCACTCACATGCATGAAACAGACAAGTACTAGTGAGAAGAGAATCAAAGTTAATTTACAGATTCTGTATTTTCAACACCAAACTACTGAATTGGCAAAGACATTTACAAACACTTGGTGTGAGAGTGCAGGTGGTCTGCAGTGAGACTTTACCTGGACAAAGAGTGGAATGGTATTGAGTCCTCTGATTACAATTCTGTTGTGGACATCCCGGGCCAGGATGTGCAGAGCTCCTGTGCAGCCTTCCACAATTTCCTCCATACGCACACCCTCCTGAATGTGTTTCAGTTAGATAACAAGAAAATTAAATAGACAAACTTTAAACATTCCAGTAAAGAATACTTGTAGTGGGTTACACACCACAAACTGTTGCTGATTGCCACCCATGCTGGTGCGCCTCTGAGTGTCCTGGTGAGCTCTGACAAGCAGTTGGACCAGTCGGGGAATAGCTCCCTGCTCCCGCAAAGCACTGTGGTTGGCCGGGCAGAGCGCCAGGTTGCGAATCAGACCAACTGTAGCCTAGATAGAAGAAACATTTTACATACTTTGAGTTAGAATTACTTTAGATGAATCCTGTTTCACAATGATGATACTGTTTATCAGGAAGTGTGAAGGGAAACAAAGAGACAATGACCTTGATTAGTGGCCAGTGGGAGGGAGGGTGCAGTAGTTTGACCACCACAGGCAGGCCGTAGTGAAGGCGCACAGCATTCTGGGCCATCTCAGCATCCTGATGGCGGGAGGTAAGGTGACGCAGGGCACAGACCGCTGGCTCTGTGATGTCTTCTCTGTCGCCAGCCCGAAGTACTGTTCGCACCAAAGCCTCAATGCCACCAACCTAAGGAGAGCAGACAATTAATGGTCTACGTGATATTACATCAAAAAATAAATCAGCAAACAAAACATAATCCAAGTATTGTCCATAGGTTAATACTATGTATTAGCTAAACTTCCCCAAACCTTAATGTTCACATTTCTAGAGTATAAAAGGGGGCTGGAGCACAATGCTTATTTCACAGCTTTTAACTGTGCAAACATACCAATGCTGTGTGCCAGCCCCCTTTCATACTCTGGAAATTTGCTGTCCTCAAGATGGCAAGCAGTTTTTCAGTCGCATTTTGCTGGAAGATGAGCAGAGAATCCCGTTTCTGTTGTGTTCATGCTTACCTGACAGACCATGAGTTTGTTACTATAGTTGTTGCAGGTCAGGTTGGAGAGGATGCCAGCAGCACATGTCACTACGTTGATATCATCACTGCCCAGCAGCTGGACCAGAGTCCCCAGGAGACCCTCCATGCCCTCCTACAGAGAGGACAGGGTAGCAAAGAAATAAGGGGAAAATCAAGAAAAGGAAAACAGAAATAATGGGATTATATAAATGAGCAAATAAAAGTGGATACTCCTATAAGTTGTGTGCAATCGTCATACTTTGTACTTAAATTTCTAACCAACACTGAACCTGGGGTGTGTGAGAAGTTAGTACTTATGACTGAAGAAAAAGTGTGTTGTACCTGTTTAGTGGCAGCATCTGACAGATTCCTCAGAGTCCAGAGGCAGTTCTGGACCAGACGCTGGCTGGGGTCTGTCAGATGAAGCCCCAAGGCCTGCATGCCTCCTACACACAAAGTCAAACAAACATGTTACATCAGACGACTTTCTACTTACAAAGCACAACTAAATACTGTAAGTTAGGCTTTAATAATACCCACAGCTGTACTGCGATAAGTGAGACCTGAAATTTCATATTTAAGCCTCTTTCACTGTACTGTATTTTTGTTTTAGTGGTGTATTATGAGTGTGTACATACCAGCCTCTACGATGGCAGGCTTGTTGCTTGAGCAAACAGAGAGCACCTTGAGCACTCTGCTTGTGGTCCACAGCAGTTTCTCATATGTGAAGGTCCTCATGATGTTGACCAGGGCCTGGGGACCACCACTGGCCAGAATAATCAGCTGCAACCAAGACAGAAATATGTTTATACTTGCATACAAACTGCCACCAGCCTAGCGTGAGCAGTCATATAAGGTAAAAACATGCAGAAATTAGCTGACATTGCAATACCTTGCTTTCCTGGTTGCCATATGCCAGAATCTGCAGGCAGTCAGTAGTGATTGCCAGGAACTTGACATTGGTGTTAGACAACAGAGCCACCATCTTCTGCAGTCCTCCAGCTAGGCGCACTGCCATTTTGGCCCCTTCCTGGTGCAACAACAGGTTGTGGAGCGTGGTGATGGCATAGAACAAAACGCTGTCCACTGGTGAGCTGAAAAAGCGTAGAAACAGAAACGTGAATGAGACAACTCCAGCATTTAAAAACCACTGTCGAAAACGCCTTTTAAAATTGGTGTTAGAGATACAAATTCACACTATCATTTCACAAATTTTTACACAGAGTGGGAATTTTTCATACACTTGGCATATTTAGTTAAACAATTAGTCTCTGTTAACACTCAGCTCCAAATATGACCATAATAAATCAGCTGCACTAGGTGCTGTTTCACATTCTGAATCATTTAAATACTTTGATTATTAGCTGACAGTAGCTGCTGGCTGAGATAATGATGAATATTACTCTTCAACAATAAAAAATTAACACTGTTTTTTGAAGTCTTGAAAACTGTCAGGTAAAGTGAAAAATTGGCGAAAGAAATGACCACTCCTGTGAAGTCTTCTATGGAAAAACGATCATACTAACAAAGAGCTTTACTGGAAAATTTGATAATTGCCATTTTGATGAGAACCTTGTGATGTGTCAACCATTACTAGCCTAAAAAAAAATCTTTAATGTTCACTCAGTTCAAATTGCTACTGGTTTTCAAATCTATTCAGCGACTGTAGTCCAACAAAATGTGGCAGTTTATCTCCTTTCATGCTACCGCTCCATACTGTATTTAACACACGGCCATGTGATTCCAGGTGCAAAATCAAACACACTCATGCGACATCCAACAGGTCAGAACTTGCCAGAGCTAACTGTTTGGATGTTCATGGAGAAATACAAAGACTAAAGTAAAGAGGGAAGACATTTCAATGGCTTCAAAGGGAGTCATCATTCTTTGTAAGTTCAGCTCTTTTGGAAAATTCTGGAGTTGGTTGTCTGAAGATGTAATGAGTCTTTGTCATTGAGTTTTGTGTGCATCCAAGTGTCTTTTTCACTCATGAAAGTTGTACCATTTCCACTGTCTTTATTTTTATGAATTGTATTCAAGTTAATTGTCTGTAATTCAAGCGCATTGAAACTTTCCTTGGATTGTTTATGCTTACCCGTCGAGCATTGTTTACCATCTGGCTTGTGTATGCAATCAAGTTGGACTTACATATGCCCAGTCTACTTAATGGCTACACCCTGTATTTCAGCATCACATAACTTCATCAGTGCCATTGCTGTATATTGCTGTGTAAATAACAACACTGCAGCCTGTGTCACACATGTGAGTTTAAAACAAATATGCCACAAGTAGCAATGAAATGAATCCAACACTTGTAAAAACAATACTGAAGGCTTCACAAACTACCTTTCACCAATATAGATCACAACTGTATACAACACAAATGTTGCTGCAAAAAAATCCATCAACTTCCTCATCAAACCACTGACAGCCATCAGACCACTCTGCCAACAAGCCCCAACACAAACAACTCCAAGACAGGTTCTCTGCATTCTCATCATTTGCATCAATCCAACTGATATTAACGATCACACATACAATATAAACAGTACTACAATCCGTCCCATTTCTTACCCGAGCATCTTCACCAGGGCAGGAATGCCTCCAGACTTGAAGATTGCAAGGAGACCCTCACGATGGTGGGAGAGGTTGTGCAAAGTGCCGGCAGAGCAACGAGCAGTCTCCACATCACCGGTGTTTTGCATGGCACGGACAACTGCCGAAACCATTTGTGGCGAACGCATCAGGGCATGGCGCGATGCCTCCTTCTTTGACAACTGATGTACCATTACAGCTGCTTTGTTCACAACAACCTATGAAAGAGATGTTTGTTAGGGATGGATGGCCTCAGAAGGGATGTAAACCATATTGTTACTAAATGACATTATACCACAAGACACTCGGCTGGTATCATTTTTGGATTTGACTGTTTTCTGGTGATTATTCGCTCATTTATACACATACCTGGTCCTCATCATTGAGCAGTTTGGTGAGCTCAGGGATGGCACGAGTGGCCAGCTCAGCATCATCTTGATAGTTAATGAGGTTGACCACTGCGTGCTTGAGCATCTGAGAGGGTTCTGCCAGACGCTGCACAGCTGTTGGGTGAGCTGCATCCAGCTGAGTAGGTGGGATCTGGATGCCCTCCTCCAAGGTCTCTGGGAACATGGCAGCCCGAACACGCTGGGCCCGGGTCATGGCATAACCCTCAATGTCTAAAACAAACGCAAAATTATGAATATAAATGCTATGAAACTAAAGTAATTTAACATTTGTTGAACTATTCTTCCACAGTGGCCATTTTGATCATCTACAATTAGGACTACTTTATGGTAATACACAAATAACATTGTGAATGCAACTAATTATGCACATTTTACAGATGAGTATTTCATTAGATGAGACAGCAAACATACCAAAACATGAGCAGCAGTTTCATTTACCTGTGGCCTCAGGGGTGAAGGGTTGATTGAACTCCCAGTCATAGAGAGTTGGATCATCTTCTTCAGCATCAGGGTTACCCTTGCCACTCAGAGATGGTGCTGTGGTGGTGACACCAGACTGAATGCCTGAATCCAGGTAGGACTGCTGCTGCCACTGGCTCACAGCAGCCTTGCTGTCACCCATGGCCATGTCCAACTCCATCAAATCAGCTACACAAAAAGTCAAATACAAGGTATGTCAAACTTTGTAAAAAATAATCTTTTCTTCACCCGCTTCACCTTAACTTCTCAATTTCAGTGAGGTACAATATTTCAGAGCAACCTTAAAAGTTTCATTAACTTGTGTGGGCACAAAATAAAAATGCAATTGTAACTTGAACAAAAGGGAAAAGAAAGAAAATGCATTTCTCCATGTCTGGAAAAAAAAAATATCGGAAGATGATATAATGAAGTTCATAAACATAAAATCTGTCTTACATTCCCCAGACGCATTTGTTAAAGAAGACACTGAGATGTAACAAAAAAGCCAACTGTTGGGATACTGTGACATGTGCTCACCTGGCTACCATTTTTTCCTAGTCTCCACTATGCCTAAATGCTCGCATTACTTCATTTGTTTGCATATGTACAGTGAAATTCTTACATGTGGATTAAAAAGACTATGAATAATTATCATGAAACTCATTTATATGAAAATAAATCGTTTTCCATACTTACACTGGGTAGCCATTGTTCTTGCCTGCCCTCAGCAGATATGTCTGTAAAAGGAAACAGGTACACGGGGGGAAAATGAGACAACTCACATTCAAACTAATTTCTTGTTTGGCCAAGCAAAGCCTAGCCGTATGTTTATGCCTTTCTCCTACGTGGTCTCAATAATAAAACCGCTGTCTTCTGCGCTACCTGTGCCAGCTCCCAGTGATTCAGACGCTTGTTTGGCTTGCTAACGTAGCTATGAGGGGAAATGCCGAGCCTCCACCTCCAGCCGAGAGAGCAAAGCGGTGGGTATTTCCAGGCCAGCACGAACACAATTCACCATTCAGCGGCAAAGAACATCAAAGGCATATTTCTCCCCCTCCCCCTACCACGGCCAAGTTCCGACCTCGCAGCTTGGGTTTCCAATGAGAGAAACTACCCCCTCCGCCCCGCAATCACTTCCATGACTCCTCCTCTCATGGTGGGTCTAACTACGAGCCTAACAAGCTGCCTCACCAAATCTAAACGAAAACCCCTTGTTAACTGCACAGGTTACATCCATCACCAAGTGTATTTCATTCGTAAAAAAATCACCACCGAGGCGCTAGCGTGTATTAGCCACCCCTGCTAACTAACAGGTTGGCTAGCTTACCTTGAACGCTCGCTAAGCTAACCTAACGTGCGTAGCTAACCTCTCCGCTAGTTAGCTAACTAGCTAACATAAACAAACAGTGTTAAGGGATTCGGCCACAAACGAAAAATTAGTATGGCTTGTCCCGAGGCGCAACTAATGTTAGAAGCCGTCATTTTCACACACGAGTTCATTGTAGGAACGGTAAGTTTCACGCACACTCCTGAAATGTTTAATTCTGGGTTGATTAGCTTAGCTAGCCAGGACGTATGAAAAGTAGATCCAAGCGCCACCGTACAAAACCTGCTGTGCTGCCAGCCAAATCAGAAAACCCCACCGGAGCCCCCCTCCCTAGCCAAAGATGATTTTCTTAGGAGAATCGAGCATTGACGCGCCGTAAAGACGCCGAGTAATAGTTGATGCTAAACATACTATATTTAC
The DNA here is from genome assembly GCF_021347895.1 of Acanthochromis polyacanthus. NCBI lineage: Eukaryota > Metazoa > Chordata > Actinopteri > Pomacentridae > Acanthochromis > Acanthochromis polyacanthus. The sequence continues at coordinate 29,294,400 of NC_067123.1, read as the reverse complement.
CAGAGTCGAGCGGCTCCTCCGTGGTTCTTGTCAGGAAAAAATCTCCCCTTTCTGTGAGCTGAAAACAGGAGAAGGGCTGCTAGGTGAACCACCCGTAGAAGTCCGAACCACACCCGCTGTTGCTCCGCCGAAGATGTTGCTTCCGCCTGTGCGAACGAACATCAAGATGGCGAAAGGAGAAAATACAGTATTCTGCCGCACTAGGAAAAGTAGGGCGTCATTTTAAAAAACAAAGTTTCAACGTCGAGGCTATCAATTTACAGTTATATCCAGACAGTGATGCATTTTCTCATTTTAAGAGAAGTGGACGATTTCAGATGTGGTGTTTTCCAGCAACTTGAATTAGAAGAGGTGGTGGGCAGGGCGAGGTGCTTCCATTAGAAAGGAATGACATTCATGAGCTGCTGTGACTTGACAGAGGGGTTCAATTAACATGCAGTTAATTGAGAGACACAAACATTTCTCCTAACAGGAATCCCATTCATTCACTTAGCTTATTGAATTAAGTCAGCAAGCATGTGGGCTGTAGTTCAGGCACCTGCATGCAGTTAAAGTGGAACTCATTTAGCAAATGATGAGCTGCAGGAGTTAATGGAAGAGTGAAAAACAAAGTGCACAAACTACAATAATTACAAAATCAAACCATATGGGCAGGTGTAAATTGTCCTAGGTAAAGTTTTCTACAGAAACTCACAGCTTCATATCAGTACATACAGTGATCTTGGATGTAAAACTCAGACACCGTAGCATGCATAGACCACAAAGTGAAATGTATTTGCTGACTCTTGAAATGGCAGTTTGCTTTGGGAAATTATTTATGCGCTATTTGCAGTGCAATTGAAGATAGTGCAATTTAATCTGCTCAAGTTCTATGAAGCACAACAAACACACAAATGTCAGGGCGATTACCGGTAACCTAATTGAAAGCTCAATTTGGCCGATTATAGATGTATGAAAAGAAAAAAATGAGCACAATCAAAAGAGAAATTGGCACGCACACTATCATGAATGTCCATGAGTGTGATACATGCCACAGGCCAGAATGGGTCAAAGTCCAAAGTGCCACTGAGAAACACGTTTTTGCTGCAGGAAATGGGAAAGGAAACTCAACCACGATGATCAGTTGACACATTTGGTATTCATATCAACTCTCTAAAATGACAGAAGGTGGCGGTAAGGCAATAAAAACATATTCATTCACATGTCTATAAGGGGTGTAAATAATACTGGAGTGAGGACAGCCTGCATGCAGCCAGAGTAAATGGAAATGTGACAATATATTCTTTCACACATTTCTTCAAACTAGCACTGCTGTGATGGCATTTATTCCAGAGACTGCTTTTGCATTTCCATTATTTTCCACTTTATCCTGTCAGTATGTGGTGCTAACATCAGAGTCTTGCAATGAAACTATATGAAGTGCACCCACTGTGTCATTTGCTTTGGTAATGACAGCAATGATACAGCATATGGAAAATATAATATAAAAGGCTACCGTATTTTCAAGATATGAGCAGAGCATTAGAATGGAAACCAGGAGCTTCTATCATTGCATACCCTGGCTGTCTTGCTGAACTGAAACTGCCACCTTTTCTGAAATTCTGCCAAATGAATGCATTTATTTGGCAGAATTTAGAGTTTATATCCCATGTAATCATTCACACAAGTGCAATTAAGCTTGGATGTTATGTCATTTCAGTCATCTGATGATAACGAGCGGTAGTGTGACATCTATTGGATTACCTGCTACAGAAAGGTGCTTAAAGATAAACTTCATAAACAGTGTTCTTATGAAGATATCAAGAAATTGTGATTAAAAGATACTGGAGGTTTTCATGACTTAATTAACTACACTGACATATTTCAATTCCAGATGTAAACAAATCCAACATTTGATGTAAATAATGGGACAAATGATGACCTCTCATTTAAAAAAATACAGTTCAGATCGCTGAATGCAAAGTTTTTCTTCACTTGTTCCTCTTGGTGGTGTTTAGAGGTTAGACCCGACTTAAGAATCTCTGTGATTGTACCTCAACATGTGGTCAAAGTAAAAAAACCACTGATAATACAACAATCCTAGAGTAAATAAGCTGTTGGTGAAGCTCACAAATGTGCCAGTTATTGTTAGTTAAGCCCTCGCCAACACTGGATGAAAAGCATTTCAAAAACCAAAATGGAAATGATATTGAGTCAACTAAACACAATGGGCATCAGCTTTGCATGCAGAACAAATGTGTTTTAACAACATTCTCTCTCTTTGTGCCCCCACTGATATTCCAGGTCATCCATTACCATTTTGTTTCAGCCTGATGAAGAGCACTGTGCTCAAAATAGTGTCTGCAAATAGTGCTTTTAAACCCTGCTTTTAAATGTCAACCACTCGTGTGTCCATTTTCTCAAACTGTGTGCGCCAGAAGCTACAACCAATATTTTCTTTCCTTTAGAAGTTTCTTCAAAATTCAGTATTCTCGCTCAAGGTCTCTATCGCAGCTAGAGGTCAACCACTTGGAACTTCACCTGTAAGCAGTTTATGTCCTTCATAAGAAATCTCTATCATAAAAACTGAACTTTTATTCAGAATGTGGAAAAAGAGGAATGATAAAATAAAAAGCAGAGAAGCCAGGTAGATGAATCCGAATAAATACACCTTTTATTTGACTGATTGACAGATCTGATTATACAAACGCCAACACAGAGCTCTGAAATAACAGGACCAATCAGCTAGACAATGACTGTACATTCTTGATGTGACCACCCCCATGTTCTGACCCCCGTTTCCCAACTACCACCCTGCCAGCAGTAACTATGGAACTCAATCACTAGTGCTTCTTTCTGTACAAGTAAAGCTCAGCTACCCACCCACCCCTCTAACACCCTCCCTTTGTCAGTGTACTGTCTGTTATCTACAAGTTTGAACATTATGTAGCACCTCGAGAGGCAGTTTGGCCAATTGTAGAACCGGTAGTGTCAACTTACATTTTGTAGCATATTTTTAATCCCATTTGGTTCCTGTTCTTGTAGAGTTTGCACTGTTTTAAGAGTTGTCAAGTGAGTTTGTAGTGTAAGAGCATAGTAATGTTTTTTTGACATTTGGTTGAAATGCAAACAGCCAAAAATCTCCCAACAACCGGGTCTAGGTTGGAATAGCTTCCTTAATATTCTCTATCTGCCTCCTCACTCGTGCGCTTCCATTCACACACACACTCACACAAAAACACACTCACACAAATACTGGTATGTTTTTCCCTTCATCTTAAAAAAACAAGACTGTTTGCAATTTTAGTTTCAGGCATTTTTTTTTGTTTGTTCTCAATCTCTTCCTCCGGTCAAGCACAACTTGCCCCACGTACATGAAACACACGCTCACACACAATCACCCCTACGTTACCTAAGTGCAGTTTCTTCAACATGCGCCCTCAGCAGTTCCTACAGTAAAAACGCTAACTGTACCATCACAATAAATGGATGGATAAAACACCCTCGCTTTCATTCTTGCAATCAGTCTTTTTCGACCCAATTTCTGCTTCTTCTCATCCCAACCTTCAACCTACCCCCTGCCCTCCCAATTAGTTCCCCCCCTCAACCCCTTTACCCATAAACTCTCATGTAACAGACAGTCTTGTATGTAACAGTGACAAATACTTGTCCTCGGTGTAACAGCCTGGAAGAAAAAGAGGGGGGTGGGTGAGATCGAGGTGTGGGTGAAGGCATAAGGGAAGAGCGGGAGAGTTCTTCTCCTTGAGGAGAGAAGTGAAAGACGATGGGGGAAGGGGAAGAAGAACTGTATGTCCACCCCCCTCCCTTTCCCCTGCATCTTTATGATGAAGTGGAGGGTGAGAGTGGTGGGAAGAAGGGAGGTGGACGGTGACTGAGGTGGAGGGGTGAGAAAGGGGAGGAGGGCGAAGCGTGTTGGTCTTCATGTGTCCTGGCCGTCGGTGGCAGGGGTGTCGTTGGCATTGGACAAGTCTGAGTCGGTCTCCCGGCTTGATATGCGGTCCAGCTCCGCCTGGACGTCGCTCAGGCCCAGCTTTGAACCTGAAATCAAGTGTTGGGGAAATAAATACAGATGCACAAATTAGCGCTATCAATCAAATAAAGAAGTTGCTTAGATAGTGCAGTAAAGAGCAGTGCATTTTCACAGCACTGGGTGATTAAGCCATAATGCAGAAAACACAATGGCAAGTGCACATGGTTAAAATAAGAGCTGGGGGAATATTTTTACCATGGTTAAATAGGAGCATCAACAAGATTTTAGTATTGTTAATCAAGCTTTTTTTTTTTTTTGCAAACTACAGTGAAAAGACTGCAGTGGTTTCAGTGGTCTCATTGTGTCTCTACTCATTTGTAAGAGAAAGAGAACCCACAGTACAACTGCTGGTTCTCAGGATAAGAGCAGCCGCCACTAATAAGAATAAGATAAGAACTGTCAGAGGGAGACAGAGGAGGTGGCTTTGTTTATACACTGAGAGGATTCCTTACGGTAAATCACTGTTAATACGACTGTGATTTGGATATAGTGTGACAGTTTTTCTTCGCATCCAGATTTACATATTTCCACAACAAAAATGCAAATTTGATCATGTTTTTGCACATTTATTTATTTGCATTACCACATTAGACATCTGAAATGTACTTTTATAGTGAAATTGTGCTTATGAAAGTCATTATGCAACAATACAATTAATGTCTCCACATTGTGCATGATGGGTTTTATTACCAGCTTCTATGGGAAACAACCAACTCAAAACGCCTCCCTTGGTTTAAGCAATTTTACAGGAAATGCATGCGTATTAGCACATACTGTCTGCTGTGTATTGTTAGTGCTAGTTAAGAGTTAAATTGATACGACATTTTCTTCCCAGTCTTAGTTAGAATCATGTGCATTGATTGTGACAGATGCTAAAGATGAGAAATGCGATGCAACGTGCAGGGGAAAAAAAACCCAAAACAGCTCAAATTAAAAGTGGAGAAAAAATGTAGGGGAGTAATAGTGGGGTCAAGGTATAAGAAGGAAAACAAATTGGGATGCAAATGCCATTAAAGGAATCATCTTTGTCTTTCTGCTTTAGATCTTTACGCGGTTGTACACCCGGCCATTAATATGAAGTCAGTACATCTGTTCCATTATATATGAGCTCAATCCAATCGGCTTGTCATAATGAAAATGCCCGAGCGTTCCTCTTGTACAAGACCACTAAAACACATATTTCAGCTATAAATCCTCATTACTTATAATTGTGATTTGAATTTAATGAGACCAACTGCCTCTCTGAAAGCAAAATTAAGGCGAAAAAGTAATTAAATAGCCATGGGATCATCTCCTGGACCGCTGCTTTAGTTCTCAGCTTGGAACGACTGAAATAGTCAGCATAGTGAAACGCATACAGCATATATAAATAAATGAACATGAGAGAAAGCGTCTTTGTGGGAGAAGTAAACGGGTGATACAGGAGGCTTGATCCCAGCGGTGCTCCTTGGATGCTGGAGAAATTCTGCGGTTTAGGGAAAGGGGGGCAAAACGATAAAAGGGGCACTTCTGAGAGTGTCAAACACAAGCAGCAATAGATGAGAAATATCTTGCTCACACACACCTTAACGTGGCCAGCATCCTCTGACTAGCACATACACATACACACATTGTGGATGATGTTAACAGTGAGATTGCACAAAACAGACTGTGAGCGTAGTTAAGAAGGAAAAGACGTTCGCACAGAGCTACAAACAGGCGTAGAGGTTGTGTGGACCCTTTTATGACTTTCTTTAGCAAAGGTTGTGTTCATGTATGGAGTGGAGGACAGGGGAGTAAAGAGGCAGGATGGCGAATGGAAGGTTAAAATCATATACAAGCTTGAGTGATGAGGCGTGGCTAAGGATGGGAATACGTTTTTTAACTGTGACACTTCTTGTATGACGAATAAAATCCCTCTAACAACAGCGCGTGTGTTCTCACCTGACTTCCGTACAGTTCCTGGAGTATTGTTACCGCCGCCTGGTGCTCCCGGCCCTCCTGTCCCCGCTTTCTTTGTCAGTAGACTGTTGAAGAAGTTGGCCAGCACACCCTCACTGGTCTGACCTGCAGCGTAATGAGAAGAGTGAATAAACACGCAAACAACAGCACGACGACACATAAATATACACATGTGGTTGTGCGAGGTGATGAAATTCCTGACGTACCCGACTGAGGCATGGCGTTGGCTACATTCGCCGCTGCAGAACGATTACTCGTCCTCGGGGAGCCTGTTGGTGCTCTGCTAGTGGTGTCCTAAAAACAACAACAGTTTATGTCACACATATGGACAATCGGAGGGAGGTTTACTTTGTCTCGTGAGCCAAAAGTTGGAGAAAGGAGCGCTCACCACTGGCCGCCCTGCTGTCACAGCGGGCTGTTTGGCGAGCAGCGACTGCAAATTAGAGCACAATATGCACACTCACTCCAATTAGTATTTAATTAACATATCAAGACCCTCAAGTCAGATTTAATTTGCATACCCACAAGCAGCAAACAAACTGGCATGAACACAAGTGAAATGTTTTCTGACCTGCAGTTTTACCAGAAACACTTGGTCATCCTCTGCTTGAATCTCCTTTTCATGTACAATCTAGAGAGAGGCACGAAAAAGTTGAATACATTAAAAAAAAAAAAAAAAAAAAAAAAAGATTTTTGCTTGCAGCTTTTCTTTACAGCTCTAAAGCAATTAATACAGTGGATTGGATAAAAACTCATGATCCCTTCAGGGAAATGGCCGTGAACTGTAAAAATGATATATAAGGTAATGCAGTATAGTAGTAATGAAACTGGTGGCCCAGCTTGCCTCAGAGGATCTTTATAAGATGGGGATTTTAAATGGGAGATGGTACCTTTCTGACCGGCGGCTTGACTATTACTTCCTCAAAGCTGTCGTCTGCTTTTACTGTCTGGAAGTTCTCATGAAGTATGGCAATCTTTTTCTCATTGTCCCAACCTGACGGACTGATAGAGGACAGAGAGAGTTACAAAACAAATACTCCTACAGTCTGAAGGACACACACACACACACACACACACACACACACACACACACTACTCGACTTACATGAAAACAGCATCTCTTTCCACCACTTGTGCAGGGCAGTGGAAGGGGAAGCCGTAGAGTCTGTGGACCAGATACTTATACAAAATGTCCAGGTTCTTCATCTCCTTCACTGATGTATAAAGCAGAGAGGCGCCATCTGACTCGGCTGTCAAGGATATTTTCAACACTACAATTTCTAAATACAGAAACAAAGAAGAAACTAACATCGCAGTGACACAATTATTTTTTAATAACAGCAGAAATATAGAAAAACAGATTCTAGCTGCAACCAATTGATAGTGGTACAGAGAAGAACTAAGACTGTGCTCAAAATGTTGGTTCAATTTAAACACAATAACCCTTGAAAATGATGCGATACAGCTTCCACTCAGCACTGACTGGAGAAAATGATGCTGAAAAACAAACAAGTTGAGGCAGTGCTGGGTAAGCTAGGCCTTTTATTGAACTCGATTTGCAGCAAAGCAAAGCAACAATAGTCTGATAGCTTTCAGTGAAACAGTCACTGCAACAAGAATACAGCAGGAAACGCTGCCTTTGGCCTGAAAACAAAACACCGGTCAATCAGATGTATCACCATCTTTCACCACTAAACAGCTAAAAGACCCAAATTTCTGCACCTGAACAGCAAATTACAGAGTCAGTGGTATAGATTAGCAGCCCCATTGCATCCCTGCTTATGTGTCATATCTCCATTTTGTTCACTGTGATGCTACAACCTTAAGCTGCGTTCAGCTTTGCTCCAGCCAAATGCAAGGTCTAAGAGACAGCTCCGTGTTAGTTGAAGGATACACTGCAGACAAAAACGTCTGATGTGGGACTGGATGAAGTCCAGGTGTTCGTCTCTGTAGTCGTGCTCCTTCTCCAATGTGCTGATAGCATCACACTGAGGACAGATAAGCAGGTGTTAGAGGTGAGTGTTTGTGAGAAGTTGCAATAAATCAGCATTGTGTTCCTATGACCTGAAGCATTTCCTGCCAAAAAAAGAGGAAAGCATCTTCTTCAAGGCCACAATATTGGTACAGTTCACTTTTTCCACAGAGTAGTGGTAGTTCCACAGTGCAAAGAGGACACAAAGATTTGAAGATAAAAGTAAATTGCATTTGCACAGAGCCCAGCAGAGAGTCCGTGTGTACCTTAGTGCAGACCACCACCATTGGTATTCCCAGGTTGTGTGTAAGTGTGTTGTCTCCTAATGGCAGCAGCACGCTTTCCTCCTCTTCACTCCTCCTCTGCGGTGTGCCGTCCTCCCCACTGCCCGGCTCTGTGTACTCTTGAAACTGTTTTACAACTACGCAAATGCAACACACAAACAGCATTAATGCACACAGACAAAGCCAAGCAAAAATCAAGACCTTGAAGAATTTCTACTTTGAAATACGGGGCTTCATTATTCTCATAGCTGGGTTTCAATACATAATGTATGATAATTGATTGAGACGCTCCTTACTAAACTAAGGCTTTTGTAGCTCTAAGAACATTTTTGTGAAGGAAAAAAAATGGTTTATCTACAAGTACGTCTGATTGCTGCCAGTATGACTCACGTCTGTGCTCCAGCTCCCGCAGCTTTTCCGGGGCGACTCGAAGTTTGTCGATGTGTTCCCTAGCAACGGCGGCCCACTTCTGAAGAGAGTCCAGGGCGTTCCACGGTCGCGACATGTCAACCGTTATCAGCAGCAACGTGTTGTCAATGGAGTCCACTGGTACAGCTACTCCCTGCAGACCTTTATGGTAAAGGTCTCCGTCTAACACCCAAGCATTACATCTAGTGTGATCTGAATACATAGACACGAAACAGGTCAGGATAAATAAACATTCCCATGCAACCCAGTGCTGCATTAAAGCTGAGTACGGTTGTATTACTTTAGAAATACTCTGCAGTCACAAAAAGAGAAGAACGGAGAGCTTAGTAATTTATTTTAAGAACTGCAGTCTCTTTTTTTACCATCAATGTCATCGTCATGGACGCTGAAGTAGAGGTATTCCAGGCCACGGCCTTTCATGTATTCTTCAACCCCTTGTAGCTTCGCAACCAAGGTGGTCTTTCCCGAGCCCACCTCACCTAAACACACACACATAAAATCAGTACATAATATACAATAAATATGGTTGGTCAACTATGTATTTTCCTTGTCATCACATGAACCAATGAGCAGTTAACACTTAAAGCACAAATGCTTTGAGTCTAAACAATAGACAAGCAAAATTTGGGGAGAGCACAACAAGCAGCAAACTAACCGAGGTCGACAAACACAACACACGGCTGCTAAAACTGCTGAAGGAGCACAATTTGTCAGTGCATCCTGCTGTCCTGTATCATTTTTAGAGCTGCACGTGTTTCGCAGTTAATAACTACAAGCTAAACAGATACAACGGTGTTCACAAAAATGCACCACATGCCACACCTGACAACCTAATTATTCCTGCAAACTATTTTCTAAAGGCAAAGCAGGCATCTTAAAATAGATTTTGTCCAACCAGTTACCGATAAAAATCATCTAACACCCAAAGATATTCAATTTACTGTCATACAAGGCATAAAAACGCATAATTAAAAAGCTGGAATTTGGAAAGTTTTACATGTTAATATGAAAATTAATTACACATTAAATTAGACTTAGCAGAATAGTTGAAACAGAATGCATCATTTATTTCTAGAGCCTGACCAACATATCTAGCTTTCCTACAATATTGTCTGATATTGACCTGGCACAGATATATCTGTATTAGCATATCTGTTGTTTGATGTGTGCCAAAATATAAACATAAAATCAGAAAAATGTGTTTTGGGTCATTTTCAAATGGTCATCACACAGCAGCAGAGCAACACTGACTTCATTCTATACAATGCTCTCAGCACTGTGCAGCACATGTAGCAGAGTAAGTAGCTGAGCAGTTAGTGGCACAAAGTCAACTGATGTCACTATGGTAAGCTGCTAAGTACAGTTCGTGAAATACACTGCTGTATAGTTAGCATACAATATGAAAACAACATTGTTCTCTCTTCATAATACTATTCTAAAGCCCTCTTCAAACATGAGATACACAGCATTACTGGTTTCAAAAATCTGTGACAACTTTACTCACTCTAATGCTAATATTCCTCACAGCTTCATTCAGACATACACAACGCAGTGATAAAGAAAACCACGGTATGCATCTGGTGAGGTGATGCAGAATACAAAACAATATTGAACAAAAGACAAAATCTAAACTAACAGTAAGCTCATACAAATCCTGCTGCTGTCTCAGGCTAGGCAAGAAACTCAGAAGAAAGAGTCCTACAAACAGCTGGAAACAACTAAACTTCAGCTCCTGTTATCTTGTGGGGCAAAAAAAAAATCTGGGTTCAAACAATTTTGGTGCATATGATTATTCTAAGTTGATATTGTTTGTTTTTATCACAGTAAAATAGTATTCAGGATAATGTAGTTTGCAGCTAATAGATTTGAAATTGTAAAGCAAAAGAACAAGAAAGGTTTGCTATGATTCTGGCACACAAACTGTGTCTTTGTGCTCTCTGTGGTGTTTTTTTAAACCAATATTGGTGCCAAAATGTGGAAAAAGCTTTCTTCCAAACACACAACTCGAAGTACAGTCATACCGATCTGGTAATGTGACAATAGTGTGACTCACCTGATGTAGGCTGCGAGTATATAAGCCTGTCAATGGCCGCTCATTTTAGGCTGCTTTGACCCGCTCGTTACGGTTTAAAAATCCACTTCACTACGGGAAACAGCAACAACCTATAGGCCACACTGAAATTTTAAGTTCTGCAGAGGATTTCGATCACACAGTAAGAAATCCATGCTAGTGTTTTTTTCCCAATAGATATCCATTTTAATGACTGTGCTCTTCTATCTGCATGCATATGTTCCACCAAGACAATTATGTTCATTACTATTTGATGGGAACACTGCATCCTTCGCTTAGCTCTGCCCAAGAAGATAGGTTTAAAAAAAAAAATACTAGTCTCGCTTTGCCAACCTATTCTGTAGTCCATAAAGGTCTGGCTGCACCCAACTATCATTCTACCATAAGGGGAAGAAATGCTTTTTTTTTTTTGTACTTCTTTAAACCAATCACAGGTGGTGTTCCCTTATAATAGCGACAAGTGGAATTGTTGGGGTGGAAGATTTGAATGCTGGGAGATGGGCATTGTGATTGCATGTAGCCTATCCTCTGCAAAACTTGAGATTTTCAGCAAAGAAATCAGTAATACAGAGATAGCGACTGACATGAGGGCCAATGGCAGGCTGATAGCAGCATCCCACATCGGTGAGTCACACTAAAGAAACACAAAGAAGCAACAGTGATTTTTTTCCCTGCTCTTATAACAGACCGATACTGAAGAGCAGCCGCACCAGAGCAGCTGTGGCTCAGGTGGTAGGTCCAATAGTGGTTTTTCCATTAATGTCCAGGCCAGAGGGTTCGACCCCTCTGCATGTTGAAGTGTCCTGAACCTGAAATTGCACCTTACAGGGCAGCTCTGGAACATTGTAAAGCATTTTGAGTACCACCAAGGTATAATAGACCATTTGCTAGTGATTGATTGATATGGTGGGATGTTTTTAGGGCCTCATCAGACCTGAAGTAGTGCATTTAATGTATGAATATTTGGAAAAAAGGCAAATATCGGCCACGATTATCAGTCTATCCCTACCATTTATTATTTACAAGACCGCAGGATGAGCTGATTAAGCGAGATTCATGTGACTGGGTGCAGTTCAGACTTGTTGAGAGTGATATGGAAATGTTCTCAGGTCTGACTTGGGAAGATTAGGTACAGCTTCTATGGAAAAGCGACCTGAAGTTAGCATGTTCAGATGCTGCCCAATTAACTGCGAGGAGGAACATAAATAAAGAATATTAGCCAATCAATTGTAAATATAGGAATTTCTACTAAGCTGTTTCAGCTCTAAGTAAAAACGTGTTCATGCATATTGCAAACAATTCATTTGATTAGAAGCTCCAGCTTTAATTAAAGATGAGCAGCTGAAATATATACTGTGCATCTCTTGAGAACATATTGTGTGTGCACTTACTCAGGCATTACTGCTAACCTCAGAGCTGACAGCAGAGCATTGTTATTGTATAAGGTCAGGGTTGCATCCAGTCTCACTCTATGCCATATTATCTTAAACCGACAGGGGGACTCGACGCATTACAGAGCAGAGCTTGTTGATGTTGTCATGGACAGCACAACAGACAAACGGGCTACACCGCACATCGGCGAACCAACCGGCTGATTAGCTGGAATAGATAGCCGTCTGCGGATTATCCCGGGCGGATGTGCAGACAGTGTGTTTTGTTTGCGGACATGAGCGGGACACGAGACAGGGAGGCACCCACACATAAAGCCCCGTGGCCCCGTTCAATAAACACACAGCCCGCTGCTCCGTCTCGTCCTCTCACCATCATCTCAGACTAGCTAGTAGCATCTCTGGATGCTAGAATGACTTGCAGGGTTTCGTGAGAGGATGAGGAGGGAGGTGTGTGTGTGTGTGATTGTGTGCGCGCCCCGTTGCGTCAGTGAAAATACACCTGTCTCTCTCGGCTACAACACAAAAGCACAATCGGTCCACAGTGAGCTAGCTTAGCTATCTGGCAGAATTAAGTCCAGCTCCCTGGATGAGGTGATCAGCAGCTGCCTATTGGCTAACAGGGAGACTGCAGACAGATACCCACCCATGACCAGGACATTTTTCCCCGACGGTAGCTTGGATCTTGAATGGGTTGACACTTCGCTCAGGATGGTGGACCTGCAGACAGAGCAGCCCCGTTACCACACAGCCAAACAACGGGCTCGTTCATTCATTAACAAAACAACGGGCGAAGCTAAAGCGAGCTAGTGCCGCTGTGTCACCAGTCAGTCTGGTGCTGATGCTAGCTAGCCGCGTTAGCAGGCTAGCTGTCAAACCATCCTCCCAGCACAGTGCACCCTCAGCGAGACCCCAAACTCCCCGCATAATAACCCGGCTTTAACCGCCCGTCACCCACCATAGGTTCTGTCCGTCATCCTCCTCCGGGTTGGAGTTCTCCAGTGTGCTCTTAGGTCCAGTTGAGGTGGAGGATAATAATGCACTCCTCCCTGAAGTCGCCATCTTCGCAGGGCTTGTAAACCGAACGGAGCGCCCGGATGTAGCAGCAGCGTGCTAAGCTAGCCTGGTGTGCCGTACAGCACGCCGGGGCCGGGGCGTGGTCCGCCCGCACAAAGCTGGGGTCTGCGCTCCAGACAAGAGGTGATCTCATCCACACAGTGACACATCTGGACGGAACATCCACACAAACGTATTTACTCTGCGATTCATGTCAAAAAATAAAAATGTGGTAAGATAATCAGGAGCAAATTAGCTTCACATTTAGCATTACATATGTAGAAATTTGGACTAATGAATAAGTAATGAGCCAAACCTTCTGGGCACATCACCAATATTCTGTCGTTTGTTTTCCCCGGCAGAATAAGCCAAATAAATTATCGTGATAAATGCATTTTCATAAGAGCCCCACAAAACCGTTTCGAACAAAATATCCTCTTAAACACGCTGCCTCCTAAATCAATGCCTTGATTTGTGAATAATATGGCACCAGGCCTAAGCCCATAAGGAGCTAAAGCTGTAATTCCATGCAGGAATTGGATGCACTTCAACTGTCTCTTATGCCTAGGATGTAGAAGTTGTTCAGCACATTAAAAACATACAAAATAAAAATAATAAAATCCATATGTAGGCTCATATTTAGTGCAATTCCAATTTTGCAGATGGAAACTGTTTACATGCACCCAAAACTGACATAATAAATCCAATGGAGTAGATTAAAAAGATCAAAAATAAATAAATAAAACAGACCACTTTCACAGTATTTTCGGATTATTCCCATGCTTGTTTATTATAGCAGCGAAATCCCCAAAACTGGAATAATAAAACCAATGAAACGGATTAATGACATTAAAAGTAAACTTGAATTCATCTATTATTTTCTGCAGAAATCACCAAAACCAGAAAGCACATTCAATAAAATAGATTAAAAGCATAAGATGAATCAAAATTAAAATGAAACAGACAGCTTTCACTGGTCTATTACTTTTTAAATATGACTTTGATTGTTTAAAATAGCAGCCAAATCCCCAAAACTAATGTAACAAAGCAGTGAAATAGATTAAAAACATCAAACATGCCAAACAGACCCTATTTATTTGTCAATTATTTTGTGATAATTTCCACCATTGTTTATTCTAACAGCAAAAATCCCCAAAGCTGGGATAAGAAGACCAATATAATAGACTGAAGCTTAAAAAAAATAAAAATAGACCACTTTCATTTTCCTGTTATTTTTAGATCATTTAAATGTTTCTTTATTTTAGCAGCAGGAATCACCAAAACTTTAATAAGTGAAAGAAAAAGGCATGAACAGATAACAAATACTAATAAAAAATTACATGGACTGCTGTCATTTCTATATTACTTTTAAATTATTTTAAAGTTTGTTTATTCATAAATGGCCAAAAACTGGACTAAAAACAAACAATAAATTGATCAAAAACATAAAAAAATAAATCGGACAAGTTTTCGTCTATTGCTGTCTAATTATTTCAGTGTGCATTCTCACAGCAAAATCCCTCAATGAATAATAAACCAATTAAAAGATTAAAGTAATAAAAGATAATATAGACTACAGTCATTTATCATTTTTTTTCTAATTAAATTCATGCTTGTTTTCATTAAAAGCATTCAAATAAATAAATAAAAGAACACCTTTGTGTATAGTATTATCTAATAGTTTCCTTGTTTATGTATTCAGGCAGCATAAATCGCCTCACACCCGTACTGGAAAGGTTTTTAAATGAATCTGAGCCAGTGAATCTGGTGGGCACAGCGTGAACTTTCACTGCCAGGCGGTCTCAGGTGTGCGGTCAGCGTTTATTATGAAACCGCTGAAGCGCATCGCAGCCAATCAAAGCTGAGAAGCAGGAGGGGAAAAAAATTCAGCTTTTCAAAGTTTGAGCCGACTGAAACCACCACAAGATGGAGCTGATGCACTGCGGTCAGCCTCTCCCCCCCCCCCTCCTGGTCCCTGGGCACCGCTGCGCTCTCTGCGGCCCCCGGTGGAGCCAGCGGATTACAAACTCCAGTTAAGTGGCGCACCGTCCTCCTCCTCCCCATCTTTCACCCAGAGTCAACCCAGGCGTGCGGAGCGCAAACCTCACCGGGCTCGGGATTTTTTTTTTCTCCCCTCCTCTTTTCAGAGAAGCAGCTCAGTCTGACTGCCGGCACCAAAAGCGGTCGAGCTCTGCGGTGTTAGAAGAGGGGGAACTGAAGGAGGGAACACACAGACAAAGAGAGTGAGATGGGTCCGGAGGCGGTGAGGTATTCGTGATTGGCGAAGTTCTTCGGCTCCGCTCCGGATCTTTTTCTCCAGGTCGTTGAGGTGAGTTTTATCTCTGCAGGATTTCCGAGCTGCCCGGATGGTGCATGTCTACCCCAGGTGCGTGAGAGGGGCTGGTGCTGTAACTAATATGCGCCCTGGACAATTTATAGGCTTGGACATGCATGCTTAATTAAAACCCACCTTCTTAATTATTGTGCATGACTTTCTGCTTATTACTTATTATAGCAAACCAAAAGGCTGCCAGTTTTATTACCAGTCAACAAGATGCGAGTCTGAAGACATCCACAGGGACTTGAGATATTGCCCCTGAAATACTGGAAACACTGGGTGGCTACTCCTGGAGAGCCTCTGCTTTAATGGTATTCTCCTGGAGTGCAATAAGATAAGATAAGCCCTACAAGAGAGGAAGATCCACCTCATTCTCTGTCCCTCTCTGTCTTTTTCTTTTCTGCCTCCCTTCATTATTTCTCACTTGCCTGCCTTTCTACAGTTCTTCTTCTCACTCCATCTCTCTAATCCTCCCCTCGCTCTCACAATATCTGTCTCCCTCACTCCTTCCCTGGTTCATATGTCAACTCTAATAACACTGTAAGTTTGCAGCACTTGGCTGGCTCACTTTGGATATTCCTCTCAGCCTCTGTGTGTCCACTCTTCAAATGAGCATATCGCTGTCAGCAGCACGGATTGATATTCTGTATAAGGTTGCACGCCGCCACATGCCTCTTTAGGGCAGTGGCTGAATGACAGTGCTGATAATCAATATGTGACCGAGCAATTATAGTGCACTTCAGTGTCAGGCACCTTCCTGGGACTAAATCATTAACGCCACGTCTGTCACGATCACATGTGAAGGTGAATGGTCACACACAGGTACATATACACCTACAGAGATATGTAAATGTGTACATATACACATAAAGCCAAGGGTCATGGCAACCTTGCTCTAGTGATTGTCACAGTGTGGAGAATAAGAGCTGAGAGTGGAGAGCCTCAGAAGGATTTCGACACTCAACAATCAATCACTGCTCTTCCGTGTTTTACGTTTGTGTGTGTGAATTATGGGGATAAACATCAGCTTCTGCTTCTGTTTGATCGTGTGCAGCATAAAGAAATATCTTAGACTCCTATTTCTTGACAGTATGTTTGAAACATGCTCTGTGACTCTGTGTATGTTTGCACAAATCTGAGAAGATATCGACATTTAGTCAGCATCTTAGCACAATTGCGGAGCGTAAATATTAAAAAATTCACCAGTTGTCAACTTTAGCAAAGCCGCCGCAAGATCTTGTGACCAAGTGTGATAGAGAAATTAATTGTCACCTCTGGCAGTGTGCGGCACATGTGACAGCTGATGCTTTGTTGTACTGTAAAGGCAGATTCTGCACACAGCTTTTGTATACAGTAGCTCTGGCTGCAGAGATCTTCCCCCATCACTATCAGTGTCATCTGCTGTCAGCCGGAACAGACAGGCATCTGCTGCTTCCCGCACACACACACACACACACACACACACACACACACACACACACACACACACACACACACACACACCCGTGCAGAAATGTACCATCACGGACAGGGGCGCGTACGGAAACACAACCGACTACACAGCACTTGCACGCAGGTCTGTTGTATGTCAGAGACCTGCCCTGTGGCTCCGTCCACGTCCGTTTGTCTGTACACAGCTCCATTGACTGTGCTTAGCTAAAAATAATCAGCAACACACACTTCGAACATGAATTATGAAAGATAGAAGGAAAGAGCGAGTAGGAGAGAGAGACATTCAGGTCAGAGTCAGACCCAATTCCAAGAGCTTCTCTCCCCGAGGATGATGATTCTAGACCATAGCATTAATATTCAGCTTATACCATCTAGCACATAATGGTTATCCCTTAGTTTGGGCTAACTGGACCTGAAGCCACCCAAAGGTTAAGCTCAGGGCTTTATGCATGAAAGGGCCTGGGAAATTGAATCTGTGCGTTTTGAGATTAATTATGCATGTGCTGCGGTGCTTCCAATGTAGCTAATTGTAATTAATTTTACAGCTAGGTTTAAGTAAGTGTGAGCTTTGGAACTGGCCTCGGCTGTTGTGGCCTTTGAATAAAGTGCTCGTGTCGCTGCATTGCATTATTAAGTGCACTATTTTTTACTTGAAAGAAATAGTTCAGCATGTTAGGAAATGTTTTTCTTGCCCAGAAGGTTGATACCACCCTCGTGTCTGTCTCTTAAATGTGAAGCTACAGACAGGATAAATACTGTCTCCATCTAAATGTTTAAAAAAATGCCTATCATATTGTAATTTTTTCACCGAGATATTGTACAGCTTTAACAAATTTGATATAATGCAATCATTTCTGAACCTTAGAGTAGTTGGTTGGGCAATTTTCTTGCCGTTGGGTACAGCAAGGTTTCCCTTTGACTCTTTGCTGCCAAGCTACACTTAATGCCTCCTGGCTGGAGCTTCATAACTGACAAAAAAGGTGGGATTAGTATCACTCTTGTCATCCAACTCTTGAAAAAAGCAGCTATTTCCCAATATTTTGAACTGTTCTGTTAAAGGACATGTTCACCCGCACCGTCTTGATGAAGATATGATTTGGAACTACGTGAGCTCGGGTGTTTATGTACTTTAAAGAATCATAAAGGCGTAAACACTTAAACGGGTGCAGAAAACTAGCAGGAGAATAAAGAGTGTCAAGCTGAGTGTGCAAACACCCACACACATACGGTCCGGAGAAGAAGCCTTATTAAGCGGAATAACTGAAAACACCTGCGTCGGTGGTTGATGGATGTGTAGAGTTATCCCGTGTAACCCATTAAAAATCAGCCCGTGTATGTGATATTGAATGCTGTTTCTATGTGCAAATGCCCCTGAGAGATGCTTCTCCATTGATTTCCTTGATGTATATTAAATTGTTAGTTTATCACTTGGTGGAATTCTCTATTATCTTGGAGCTTGAGTGAATGAAAAGCAGCAGATGAAGACTTGGGACAGATTAAAAGAAAAACCACATAAAGCGTCTTAGTAAGGTGTTTTGGGAAGTACGTACTCCAAGAATAGCTTCAATGCTCCTTGGCATTGATTCTCCAACTCTCTGGAACGCTACTGGAGGGATGAACATCTTTCTTTCAAAAGATATTTCCACATTTGGTGTTGTGATGGTGTTGGTATAGAGCTCAACATGTCAGTCCAAAATCTCTCATAGGTGTTAAAATCTGGTGACTTTAAAGGAAAAAAAAAAGATTTACACCACTTTCATCCAACCGTTCAGTGACCCCTCATGCCTTTTGGATGGGGATGTTGTTATTCTGGTAGAGAAGACAGATAGAAAGTGTTTCATCTCAAAATGATTGCTCAGAATAGCTTCGTATTGATTTATAGTGACTTCGACTTTTCATGATTCCCAAACCATGCCAGCAAAAAAAAAAAGCCACCAGATCCCCTCATTGAAGAGATCAAGGATTCATGCCTGGACTGTTCTCTTTGTCACACAAGCACTGAAGATTGTCAAATTATGACTCATCTGACTGTGACACCTTTTTCCCACTAGCAATTTTCAAAAGTGCATTCATCTTTCTCATGAGATGTTCATGCACTGAACCCCTACGATAATGTCACTACTGCACATATCATATAAAATCACTGTGCAACTGTCGACACGCTGCTCTTGCTGAGCATCTGTTCAGACAAACGTTCATCATATGCATGCTGTTGGCAACAGTTCCCAACCTTATTTACTGATGTCTTTCCCATCGATCTAAACGCAGATACCACTTTAGTCATTGTGCTTATTGAAACACCAGCCAGTTAAGCTCCGTAACTGAAGCTCCTGCCATCCGTGCCTCGTAAGTCAACCCTCCTTCAAAGCCACTTAGATCTATTCCTCTTGTCATCATGAAACAGAATCAGATCAAACTGGACCTGCTCTGCATTTCTATATGTACATGTCTCAGAGCACGATTGGATGTTGATTGCATAATACCAAGCAGGACACCTCTACAGAAGCCTCTGTTTTTCTACTTATTTATTCAGATTTTTCCTTTAATTTGACACCCATATGCATATTTAAATATTTTATAATGGTGATGTGCCACATACTTAACAATTTATTCCATGGGGAAAAAGATAAAAAAAAAAACTGTGTTGCAGTGATTAGGAGGCTTGACAATATTCTATTCAGGGACTGTGAACATTATACACTCTGTAGAAACCTGAGGAGAAACCCGGCAATATGTTCTGGTTACTCAGCAGAGCTCGCTGTATGCTTGTGTGTATGTGTGTGCACGCTTGTGCATGTTTGTAGAGGTTTCTTTGTGCTAGTTAGCGGACATTATGCAACAATGTATGTTGACGTTAACATATGTAGGTGCACGGTTGTGTGTGTTTGTGCTTTTACTGTACAATACATGTGTATTTGTGCGCATTTGTGGACCTCGTGTGGTATTAAGTGGCTTCAGAGTTCTGACCTTGAACAGTTTGAGCGCTGTGTGCTTAGTCAGGGCCACTGCATCTGCTCGTGTCAAGACAAACAACAGTTCAAATAAACTGCAGTGCAATGGATTTTTAATCTATCTATCTATCTATCTATCTATCTATCTATCTATCTATCTATCTATCTATCTATCTATCTATCTATCTATCTATCTATCTATCTATCTATCTATCTATCTATCTATCTATCTATCTATCTATCAAGTGCAAATTAAGTGCAAATGAACCACATATTGTCTTCTTCTCTCTCCCCCTCCAGTGTGTGATTGTGTGTTCAGCATGAGTAACATCTACGAGTCTGCAGAGGCCACGCTGGGCTTCATCAGCTCTCCATGCCTGACCAAAGTGGAGCTGAGAGTGGCGTGCCGGGGGATCGCGGATCGTGACGCCCTGTCCAAACCTGACCCGTGCGTGGTGTTGAAGATGCAGTCGCACGGCCAGTGGTTTGAGGTACGGTAATGGGGTGGGGTGGAGGGGAGAAGTAAACGTGTCTCCAGTTCAGAAAAAAAAAAGCTGCTTCATAACCAGAAAACAATTGTATAATGCTCAGTCAGAGTGATCAGTCAAGACGTGTTGTCTTTTCTCATAACACTGATTCACCCAGCCTAAAACACTCTGAATAAGAGATGCAGGTGTATGAGTCAACGTGTTCTGTATGTGGGTGCACCAGTGCCCAAAACTGATTTGCAGTGATAAAGTTTGCATTTGCATTTGGAGTTTGAACACCTTATCTTTAATGCCTGTTCGGATTTTTGCTCATACTGCAACTTTGATCCAGTCCTCATTGTCGACTTGATTGTAGCTATTCAAAGTTATTTTCATTTCTACACCATTTGCCCATGACCTGATGTTCCAGTCAGACTGGGAACATACAGCAAGTGTCTTCATCTTCTTTTCGTGTTCTCTTGCAAATGAATCTTTGTAACTTCCCTGCAGACAGCACTTGAAATTCGTCAAGCATGTCATTGAATTTATGTTTGACTAAATGATTGTGTGTAATCAAGGACCTGAGCTCTCATGCAGAGCTGTGATTGTGTCGCCAACCTTCTCATACTGAATTACGGCTTATGTTTGCTTCTTATAAATTATGGATGTTAATTGCAAATAGAAATGACAGTTTTGTTTCAGACAATTTTTTGGAGCATTTTTTAGGCTCTGTTTATTAGTGACAGTGGAAAGAGACAGTGAATATGGGGAAGAGAATAGTGGAATTATATGCAAGACCCTATCAGAAAATTGAACCAGAAGTTTGCTCCTCAATTTGCAGCAATGTGGTATGACTCAAAACATTCAGCTACAGGGTCACACCAGAAATGACAATTTTTGTAGAGTGGTGTAAAAGTCTTGAAATTGAAGGTGGGCTCTTACACTATTAAAAATGAATATATAAAAATATGGTATATTGTGACATTAAAAAAAACTTTAAAAACAGTAATAGTAATGGGAAATATCTGTAAAATAAAGATTTTTTTGGCAGATTTACACATAATTAAAAGGTAAGTGTTTACTAGATATTATCTGTAATTTAACAAAACATAAAAAAATCTGTAAAGTAATTGTAAAAAAATGGGATTTTATTTTCCCATTTAATCTTTAATATATATATATATATATCTTTCTCTCGAATAATGGCAAATATATATACAAGAAGGATGTTTTTGCAGATTTAAATGCAATGAAAATACTGTAATTGTACAGCCAAACTTTGTAAAAGAGACAGTTCGCATTTTTTAAACACAGATTTTTTTTTGATGTGGACATTATGTAGAGGTACGGACTTTTTTTTGTTTGCGATTTTGTTTTACAATTACTATGCAGATTCATATTTTTTTTATCTTTGATTTGGCTAAATGTTATCTGCAATTTAACGAGAAACTCTGTTAGATAACTGTTACGTACCATTTTTCACTCCTCAGTACGCATAATTATTCTTTGAAATGGTAGCAAATATTTGTAAAAATAATAATATTTTTGCAGATTTAACTACAGCACAACAATCTAATTTCACGGTCAAACTTTCTAAAAGAGTGAATTACCATTTATAAAAAATAAAAACTTGTCATGTGGACATTATGTATTTTACGATATTTTTAAATGTGATTTTTTTATTTAATTACCATTTAGAAAAATACCAATTTTTGATCAATTAAATGTATTAAATTTTTCTGATTTCTACAATTTATCTACAATGTAACAAAATGGGGAAATTCTGTCAGATAGTTACTGAGCTCAATAAACTTACAACTGAAAACTGTAAAAAAAAAAAAGGAAGGTTTTTTTTACAGTGTACCTTTCCAAAAACAAGTTGTCTCCCCCAATCATTTTAATAATGAAAATATTAACAGCGCCAAGCTACATTTTCCTGCAATTAAAGGCCATTTTATTGGGCTCATTGCGCACTGAAAAAACCCCACATAGATGGAGACACTGCTCTCCAAAAATGTGGGTGTCAGTACTGGATGGTCAGTACTGTCACCTCCCAGGAAGATTTACATGTTCTCCCTGTGTCTCCATGGGTTCTCTCTGGGTGCTCTGGCCTCTTCGCACAGTCCAAAGACGTGTATGGCAGGTTAACTGATGATTCTAAATTTCCTGACCATGCATCTGTCTCCTTGTGTTAGCCCTGTGATGAACTGGCAATCTGTCCACTGTGCATCGTCCAAAGTCAGCTTCGGTAGGATCCAACCGCTGCAACCCTTGAAGCAGCTATAGCTGATGGACGGCTCCTCCTAGAGAGCAGATTGTTTGTTACATAAAAATGGATAAGTGGTGTTGTTTTCCTTCCTCTCCCTCTGCCTCCAAGATCCAGCTTCTCTTTCAGGATGTTCAAATGGAATCTCCTACTTTACAAAGCATTTCATTTTTTCCACTGAAGCTTCTACGGTGGCAGCATCGTATACTATCTGAGCGTTGTAAGAGGGAAAAGATGAACCAATTTTAGGAAGATGTGGATTGTCATTTCCTTTTCTGTCTCCTTCCTGTGTTTCTAGGACAGACAGACAGACATATACTGAGTGTGCTTCCTTCCTGCCTTCCTTTTAAATATGTAGATACACGCCCACGCATCCATCCTCGCATATTCAGTGCTACAGTGACCCACACAACAGACGTACATGCACGTCTGTAGATCCCCACATGCCACACACTAATACAGAAATGAAAGCTGCGCTACCACACACAAGCACACATACATGCACGCACAAATATACACATTCTATTTCCACAGGGGCTCAAGATCAAGTGCCCAGAAAGTAGTGCAGTATTATTCCCTCTTTGGAGACACCACAAAAAGCTACTTTGTGTGTGTGAGAGGGAGAGAGGGGGAGAATTTTTGAGTTTGTGCTGCGATAAACCCCTTTGAGTGAGTGTGGGGATAGACAAATGTTATCACTGCCCATCAGATCCAGAGTCTTCTAATTGGATAATTGTTGAGAGAGTGTGTTCAAGCCGCTGGGTGAGTGTGTTTGTGTTTTCCACTCTTTCTCCTTTAATGAGTCGCCGGCCTATTGAGGTAAGTGTCAGAAATCGGCCAAGATTTGTGTGTATTTGGAGTCTGCTGGTGTGTGATTGACTCTGTCTCTCTCTCTCTGTGTGCATGTGTGTGGGCCAAAGGGTTATCGACGATAAAAGGGGCCCAGTCGTTGCTGCTAGTGTTGGATAGGTTTTGTTGGCGACGTCGTGGCAGACTTTTATTCGGCATTCTAATCCTTTCTGTGTCAGGCAGTTGGAGAGAAGAAAAAAAAAAGTGAGATCAATGCAGCAGCTACAATTCCAATCTCTGTGTAGTCAAAGCTTTTGCATGATTTTTAGCCATCAAGAAAAATCAATGATCACAGTTCTCAAGTTGATAAGTGTAAACAATGTGGTAATGGCTATTTGCGGTAATTGCTGCGATGCTGAAGTCTGCCGAGGCTCACAAATCAATCCACAGTGTGTTGCTTGTTGAATGAGGTTTTCATACTTTCAGGCCACTTTGAAAAGACCACAAAAAAAACTCAATTTGAAGTGAAGCTGGCAATAATAAAGTAGCCTTGAGAAACATTTTTTTACTGCCTCATATCTGAAGTCTGTATAGCAAAAGAATAATATGAAGTGTTGTTTGTTACTAGATGTTCTGATCAATCCAGCTATGTATGTGTTTACGTATCTCTCTCTATATTTATATATATAGATAGAGAGTAAAAATATACATTTGTTCATAATATTTCTCTTCAATATTGCTGAAAAATATTAACTCTGCATATTACAAATTCTGCAAAACAGTTAATTCATTCATTTTTAATTGGATTGCATTCATTTTAAAAGAGAAACTAATGTCTGAATTCACAAATCAACTTAAAAATGCCAGCTAGGCCAAAGAAATTACAGAATATTTTATTTTTAAATTTACATTTCATTTCGATTGTTTTCATTTTATGCAGTCCTCGGCCTTCCTGCTGTGGTGAAAATTTTGCCAAATATTCTCAGGACGTACACAATAAACCTACCTTGCCGGCTGCAATGTTTTCTGCTGTAAATCTAAGGCAAACAATTGTGCATTTTTTTCACATTGATAGGAACTGCTAGTTTCTGAAAAAAAATAAATGCCACCAGAAGTGGATATCAACTTTGTTTACTCTTCTTTAGTTCGATTTTTGGTCATTTACATGCCAAAAGTACATAAATCAGAGGGTTAAACATGAAGTTCTGCGTGTGGATGTGTGTGTATTTACAGGTGGACCGTACAGAGGTGATCCGCAGCAGCAGCAGCCCGGTCTTCTCCAAGATTTTCTTGGTGGATTACTACTTTGAGGAGGTCCAGAGGCTCCGCTTTGAGCTTCACGACATCAGCTCTGGCAACAATGGCCTCCGTGACGCAGACTTCCTGGGAGCCATGGAGTGTACCTTAGGACAGGTCAGTGTGTCTTCTTATTCGTTTGTAAATGCGTAAAGCAAGAAGACTGGTTTGACACATGATCATACAGCAGCCTTTCTTGAGCCTTTACACTTTACACTTACTATAATCGTGCCCTTTTACATATAGTTCATAAACGCTGTTACACTCTTTGCTATTACTGCCTCCCTTCACTTTATGGCGTTCATCAAACATACATCTCTTATGAGTCAACCTTATATGACTGAATGTGAAACGGCACGTTAGGTAGGTCACGCAGAAGTTCATATATGGTGCACATCTGAACAGAATGGCATGTAAGATTGAGTTCACCGTCAGAACCTGAAATGAAGTGAGCAATCTTCTACCGGAGGAAGTAGTGCATTTATGTGCATCAGTGGGTGCACTTACAGTCGCTGTGTTGGTTGGAGCTTGCCAGTCAGCTTCAGAGCTATTCATGCTTGAATGCAGAGCTTTGATGTTAAAAACTATGGACTGGAGTATATAATCCGCTGTAAAGTTCACCGAGCATGTCGGGATGTTACACACATGTATCAGATAACGTATACTGTAGTTTGGGTTAAAGGCCAACTTCAACAGTGGATTGAATCCTAATGTGATCTTTTCACTTCAGGTCGCCTGCTGTCACCATGTGCAGCTCTTCGCCTAGTGTTTTCTACGCCCTTGGGTTACTTAAAGCCCTGAAGGTGCTGCAAACTGTTCCAAAAGAAGTTCTGTGTGCTAAACTATACGGTCTCTCAGTGATGTTGTTGTAATCAATATTTAAAGATGTGCTCTGTTTACATCCTTCACACAACGTCCTGGAGCATTCAAAAAAGAAACTTAGTATTGCAGAAGCACTCATTAACAAGATGAATATGTTGATTTCAGGAAATTACCATAAAATGTGATACTGAATGAGAGGAAATAGGAAGCGAAAACAGCAGCCCACAGATTTCTGGTTCAGTCTGCTGTGCGGACGAGTGAAGTGTTTGCTTTCACTTATCATTGTCAGAGTCGCTGTCAGCAACAAAGCTGGTGCATTTACAATAGTTGGTAGAACTGAGATAAATGACAAAAAGAGGATCATTTTTTAAGGTTCACTGATATGAGATACAAATGTTTCATCTGGGTATGAGAAGCAACATTTATGCTACTATGCATCCAGGATTTTGTGAAGAAAGAGACAAATTATATCAGAGTGATACGAAAGGATGTAACTGATCAACTAACAGAAATCAATTTAGTCAAAAATGGCGCAGATAACAGGAAGTTTTGTGCTAAGACTATGTGTTATATTGAATAACCTGTGGCATTAGTGTCTTTTTCTGTGTACAGTGGAAGCCCCCTAGAATTCTTCTTGTCATGACTTAGAAATTTAGCCAGAGGAAAATCTTGCCGTGCACTGTCAGTGATATTGTTACAAATTGCAAGTAAACAAATATACAAGACACATTGTCAGACTAGCTGGGATAGGCTCCAGCACCCCCCGCGACCCTAGTGAGGATAAAGCGGTGTATAGAGGATGGATGGATGGACATTGTCAGACTTAGAGCTGCTACAATAAATCTTTTTTATATTTTAACAATAGTCAGTAGACAGCAGTTGGTGATATTTTGTGCAGCTGTAGGTACACTCAGAGGGCCTTTTATTGTGGGCAGTCTAAGGCACACCTGTGCACTAATCATGGTGTCTAATCAGCATCTTGATATGGCACACCTGTGAGGTGGGAGGGATTATCTCAGCAAAGGAGAAGTGCTAACTATCACAGATTTAGACACATTTGTGAACAATATTTGAGAGAAATGGTGATATTGTGTATGTGGAAAAAGTTTTAGATCTTTGAGTTCATGTCATAAAAAATGGGAGCAAAAACAAAAGTGTTGCGTTTATATTTTTGTTGAGTGTATTTTCAGCAAAAGAGCTCTAAAAATGCACTGTGTACTAAATTCTCAGTAGCAAACAGGAGAAAGATGAATTTAGCAACTTTGACAACTAACCCTCCTGTTGTCTTCATTTACAAAATAATGTTTTCTTGTCTGAAAAAATACCAAAAATTCAGCAAAAAGAATTCCCCAAATTTCTGAAAATTTGCAAAACCTTCAGGAAGAAAATTTCTTAAAAGTTTCCCTTAAAAGTTTTATTTAAAAAAAAAAAAAGTTCCCCAAATTTGGCAAGAAAATTCTGGTAAACATCAAAAAATTAGTAAAATCTTCCAAAAAATATCCTAAAAATATCTAAAATGATTACATATATATCAGTAAATCTTCTAATATTTTCTTTAGGCACATTCACAAAAAAAAAGTTGTGAATGTTCTTAAGAAACATTTTAAACATTTCTTTTTTTTCCCACCAAAACATGTTCAAAGATTTCCCAAAAATGTTGAAAATGTGGACATCAGAAGTTTCACTGTGAAAATATGTTTTTTTTCCCCCCGAAATTTTCAATCTTTAAAACGGGTCAGTTTTGACCCGCAGAACAGCACAAGAGTTAAAAAAACAAGTTTTTGGAAGTCTGAAGGAGGTCCAAAGGAGTGATTTCTCATATTCCCCAGGTGGACAGGAATGCAAATCCAAATGAAAGCTTTGATAGTTATGGTATACCAATATGGCAACACAAAAATCTGCTCAGATTTGTGAAATCTTTTCAATTTCATGCTGTCTTTCAGTCATAAATCTTGACATAAAACTAAAGGAACAGTAATACTGATGAGTCCTGAATGCAAAAACTCCTCTGAAGAAGAAGCGTAACGTATCATTTGTGTTTTCATGCAGACTGAGATTCTTTTTCTTGACAAATACGGACGAAAACCCCAATTCCAAACCACACTCTTGTCCAGTCTGACCTGAGATGCTCTTGCTGCTGTTTCATTCTGCAAGCGTCTCACTGACCTCCCTGATGTAAAGCCTTCGGCAGCGTCTCCAACCCCAGAAGGCACCTGTACGGCACCAGCCTGGAACTAAATGGTTATACGTGAAGACAGCCTCAGATTTCTCAGGAGCTGGCGGATCAAAACAGTAACGCCAAGCCCGAGGAAATTTCATTTGACAGTTTAGCGAGAACGGTGACTCCACCATGCTGTTTTGTGTCTGCTGGATGTCTGAGTTGGTGGTAGTGTTATGACATTAAGAAGAAGTGCGAACCTCTAAGGGGGAAAATGGAAGATGTGATCTGATTTTTCTTTACAATCTGCGCTTCTGTTCCCGTTTGTTGCAGATCGTCTCACAGAGGAAACTGACCAAAGCTCTTCTCAAACAGGGAAACACTGCAGGGAAGTCTTCCATAATGGTACGACAACAGTTCTCCAAAGTCAGCCCACCTCAGCTACACATGCCCAACGCTGGCACAAATCACACACACACCCCACATCTTGCACTCAGACACTCTGAAGATAATTAATTTGATGATGTTGCCCGCTCAATCTGTTCTGTTCCTCATTTCCATCTCATTTTCTCTCACCTCCTTCTTATACCTCTGAGTCTGCCTCCTTCTCTCTCTCTTTGCCTCCTCGTCTTCCTCTTCTTTCTCTGTGCAGGTGACAGCAGAGGAGCTGTCAGGTAACGACGATTATGTCGAACTCTCCTTCAGCGCTCGTAAGCTAGATGACAAGGTTGGTGCCGTTGTGTGCTCGGTTTTTCAAAAAATAGTTGAAATATTCTTTTGAGTTTGTGTGTGCATGCTGTTAGGAGGATGTTTGTGTAGTGAGTGTATGAGTAGAGCTGTGGGAATTGATGCTGAAGCAACTCACACAATCCGCAGAAGTACAATCTGGCATTAGAGGAGGCCTGCTGAGATAGGTGGGTACCCTCCTTCCTCAACAACCCCCTTTTATCTCACCAACCTCACCACATACACACAGATAACTATATTAATTTTCAGCCTTCACACACACACTCACACACACACACACACACACACACACACACACACACACACACACACACACACACACACACACACACACGCACACACGCACGCACGCACGCACGCACGCACGCACACACGCACGCACACACACACACGCGTGCCACGGATGACTAATCCAAACAAGTTGCCCCCAAGGGGGAAAGATGGAAGAAAGCGCGGGAGGGGTGGTTAAATTGGAAAGGACAGGAAAGGGATGGATGGGAGAAACAAGGGAAAAGCGAGGGAAAGGGGGCTTGAAATAATGAATCTGTTAGTGTGTGAATGATTTATGGTGATCAAAGGCAGCTCTGAGGGAATGCCTTACATGCGTGTTTTCTCTCTGAAGGATTTTTTCAGCAAGTCAGACCCTTTCCTGGAGATTTTTAGAATAAATGATGATGGGACTGAGTCACTGGTGCACAGAACTGAGGTAATTACATGCACACACGCATATAGATGTACTAATTTGGATCTGTGATTAATGATAAGTGTGATTTTTGTGTGTGTGTGTGTGTGCACACAGACGGTCATGAACAACCTGAGCCCAGTTTGGAAATCCTTCAAAGTTTCCTTGAACACGCTCTGCAGCGGAGACCACGAAAGGGAGCTGAAGGTGAGTCTGCAAATGGAAGTGTTTTAGCAGCTCCAAAATAAGGCTAACATCATTTTATTTATCATTAAACACTATCTCCAAAAACCTGAGTGTGTGAAAACCTTGGCTACAGCTCCCTTTACTATTTAAGTTCCCGCAAAGCTCATTTAACGCACCAAGGCCAAACAGCACCTGAATAAGTGCCAGTGTTTATTTGCAAGGTGTTTCAATTCATTTACCACATACAAGCCACATAGACACACACAGATATGTAACTGGATAAAATGGCATGATCAGGTCTGTATTCAGAGGGTTCAGTTCGGGTCATGTTCTGTGTTTCCTAATGTCATTGTGTTATTTAAAGGGTGTGAAAGAGCCCATTGGTCATCTTAATCTCTCACCTTTACTCGGCAGAATAGATCGACGTGTGTGTGCGTTTTGTGTAAAGCGGTGGCCGCACACCAGCTGCACACAGTTATTCCTGCCATGAATAAACATAAGCTTGTTCATTAAATATTCAGAGGCATCTTAACTCTGCATGGCTCCTGACAGCAGGAGAAAGGGCTCACACACTCGCAAACCCACACGCACGCCATCGGCTATGGTTTCCAGGGCTACCTGTTTGAAGCATCAGGGCTATAGTGAGAAATGGCAGGGCAGAGATTTCTATTCAGACCACTTGCTTTCTTTTCACAAGGGTCTAAAACTGACCAATGCATAAATGCATAACCCTCCTCTGCAGTGTGTCGCTGTCTCTTCCTTTGTACTTCACCTCCGCCCCGGTTCTCCACCACTCTACTTTTCTTTCCGTCCCTCCGTCGCCGTCTCTCTTTCTCTTGGTCTCTCCCCTGTCAAACAGTTAGTATTCAGTGAATGGAGCAGGAGCTCTTCATTTTTTCATTACTCTCTGGCACAGCTCTTAGGAACTTCGAGTGGAAGCACGACTGCAAAAGCAAGCGCTTGCTCCCTCACACCCAAAAATTACTGTCAAAAACACAAACTCGCAGATGATCACTCACACACACACGCACACACGCACACACACACACACACACACACACACACACACACACACACACACACACACACACACACACACACACACACACACACACTTCAGGTGCAGGCTCTCAGCAGCTCAAGTAGAAGACAGGAAATGAGGGGATTATTGCCGGTCATTGTTTTTAATCAGGCCTTGTTGAATTGGTTCTGATCACAAGTTGCTCGGCTGACCTTAGGCGAGAAGGTCACAAAGCTCTACAGCTAAATGAGTCCGTCACTAGACCTTTCCAGAACAGATTTTTGCTATGTTGCTGGCCGTCTCCACTGACACACTTTATTGAATATTATTGATTGTCCGACAGCCCGGATATTGTTGCTTTTTGTCACCTTTTAAAATTACGGGGTTGTTCCTTTATGATGCGCTGAGCCTTGCCCCGTTGACCCTCGCTTGATTGAGGTCATTTATCTGGTCTAGTAGGTTCTCTGAGAGAAACAAACACACACACTCATAAAGCTGTCTCTTAAGCTGCGTCCCTCTCAGCATCCAAAGATTAATATTTCACCGCTCCATTGCCCCCCCGCCAACACCACCTTATCAATCATTCAGCATGGCATTTCCCTGCATGCCTGCGAGTGCATGTGTGCGCGTTTAGCGCTGCAGCTGGGCTCTGACTGAATGAATGCGTGTTTGTTTGTGTCCGTTCCAGTGCACGGTTTGGGATTGGGACTCCAACGGAAAACATGACTTTATTGGGGAGTTTCAGACCACGTTTAAGGAGATGAGGGCAGAGCAGGAGGGCAAACAGGTGAGAAAATGCACTTCTACACATGCTGATATCAGATGAAAGAGAAGCTGACACTCTGATTTCTTTATCTGGACTATAGTTTGATCCTTTTTTTTTACAATTATATGCATGTTTGGAGTCAGTGTGGAGGTGTTTTGTTATGTGCTATGCAGATAATTAGGCAGACATTTCCTTTCTTGACTCCCTCTACACCGACATTAACATAATTTGTGTGTGCGTTTGCCCAGATCCAGTGGGAATGCATCAACCCTAAATATCAGATAAAGAAGAAAAATTACAGGAACTCTGGTACTGTCATTCTCAACCACTGTAAGGTGATGTAACACAATATCATCTCCCTGTATTTTCTGCAATCTATCTTTGTTCATGGGTATTTTCTGTGGCGGCTGCAACCATTTATTATTTTCAGTATTCATTTGCCAGCTAATTATTTAGCCGATTAATTGTTTAACCTTCTGAACCTGAAGGGAATGTTTGCTGCTGCCACATTTGTTCTCACTATCTAATTTTTCGTTCAAATGTGACGTCCTGCACCTTTATGGAAAAAGCACAATCATGGCTAGAAGTAGATAGAACTCAGAAATGTGGTATGTGCAGTTTAACAAAGTCAGAATGCCATACATTATAAAAAAAGAAAAAGAAAAACTAGAAGTTGAATTTATTTGATTATATATTCCAGAACAATGGAGAAAACTTGGAATCAAACAATTTCAACGTGTCAATTGATGTTAACAACACTGGAAAAACAATAGTAACTCTCCATACTATAGATATTTTACTACTAACAATTTCAGTTTGTTTCTTTACTTGTTGTCTGTCTTCTCTGTTGAGAAGTCCCTGAATTTTTGTAATTTAGTTGTTGGTCACAGTTGAATCACTAATAGCTTCATGGCTGTGCTTGGGAGCACATAGTTTTTCATTTTCTGCAGAATCTAGTTAATCCAAATGGTTTATTTTTGATGATTTTTTTAATACGACATGCAGAATAAAATGATTGTCATGAAACATCACAGTTTTAGGCTTATTTTTCCTGACAGAAACACAAATGAGTAGTTTAAGGACCACTGGATAGATGAAAATCACACAATTCTGTTTTTGCAATTTCTCAATCTGATAAAATGTACAACTTTGGAGATTTTTTTAACGATAGCTTTCCTTTTATACCAACTGTGGCTTTTTGGGCATTCGGAGGGTTAACCTTTAAAATGTCAGATAATATTGAAAAATTGCAAACACACATTTCTTACAGCGGAGGATTTGACCTTCACATTGCAAATGTTGTCACAACACACTTCATAAACCGGAAGATATTAAATCTGCGTTGATATAAAACAAAGAAAAGAAGCAAATCCTCACACTGAGTAGCTTTTTGGACCAGACAGCTAATCTTCTAATTATGTCAGCGATAATTTCAAGCATCGCCACACTCTGAAAACAGTTACATTGAACCGTGTGGGCTTTTCTACTTTGGAAGGAGTCTTATCATTTCTGCTCCATGCACTACATACACTACTAATTTCTTGCTGAACATTGTGTACAGATGTATATCTACATTTATGTGTGTACAGTAGTATATGGCATGATACACTACAGCTCAAAAGTTTAGGGTCATCCAGACAATTTCATGTTTTCCATGAAAACGTACACTTTTAGTCATGTGCTAACATAATTGCACAAGGGTTTTCTAATCATCAGTTAGCCTTTCAACACAGTTAGCTAACACAATGTAGCATTAGAACACAGGAGTGATGGTTGCTGGAAATGTTCCTCTGTACTGTTCTGAGTGACCCCAAACTTTTAGACGGTAGTGTACATGTCAGGGCATTAGTGCATACGGTCACGTGCGATTACTTGCTCCATGTGTGTATTGTATGTCTGCATTTCAAACAACTCTAGCACCAGTTTTGAAACACATCCCCCTCTGCTGCTGTGAAGACTGTCTTGGTTTTCATTTCTCCTCCACAGTTCATGACATAAAGCCTAAATTTAAACAATCTCTCCTGACAGATCATCAAAATGTATTCCTTCCTGGATTACATCATGGGAGGCTGCCAGATTCAATTCACAGTACGCGCTGTCACACACTGCATAATATCCTCAATATTTACGTCAGTATATCACCGCCTGTTCCTGCCCACTCATGCTGTGCCTGTTTCTGTCCCAGGTGGCAATAGACTTTACGGCTTCCAACGGGGATCCCAGAAACAGCTGCTCCCTCCACTACATCCACCCCTACCAGCCCAACGAGTACCTCAAAGCGCTGGTGGCTGTGGGGGAGATTTGCCAAGACTATGACAGGTGGGATTCAATCCATCAATCATCGTTCACCTAATGCCGACACACACACACACACACACACACTCAAACACACACAAACATTACATTTTCTCTCTGAGGATCAAATCCTTTGATTAAAGTCTCCAAATAAAGGCGTTTCTATGTGCTTTTAATTCAAATAAAAGCCTCTAAATCTCATATTATGTCCGTTATTTGACCTTGTATCTGTCCTTTACTCCATGTTTTTCAATAAACCGTGCCTCTTTTTCTCTTTTTCCAGTGATAAAATGTTTCCCGCATTTGGTTTTGGAGCTCTGATACCACCTGACTTTAAGGTAGGGCATTTGGGATGTGTTTGTGTGTGTGTGTGTTTGCAGTAACAAGGAGAGTTGTGGACGGTTTTAGATTTTGATTTTAGATGTCTTCTGGAGGCACAGCTTGCTTTTGATCAACATGAAAGGAGAATGCATCTGTCAACCTGTAAATTGGACTGAACATGTTGTGCTGAGCGCTCGGTTTGTTGTGGCAGTGAAAGACTTGTGTGTTTTCTGCCCTGTCTGAAGGTTTCGCACGATTTCGCCGTGAACTTTGACGAGGACAACCCCGAGTGTGCCGGTGAGGGTTTCACTTTGCACACACACAGACTCCACAGAAAGTTTCACATCCGTACATCACAGAACCACAACAGTCCTGCAATATCGCCGCTCCACGCCTCTCATCCTGTCCCTCGCTGTCGGTCCCATATTTTTCCCTCTTTATCTGTAACCTCCCTCCGTTTCTTCCTATCACAATACACACAGGCGTGCACACACTTAAACACACACACGCACATGCAGCTGGGAGATTTGTCACTATGCTGCAGGAAGCATTTCAGCCTCTAAGAAACAGAGAAAAACAACACTAATCTGTATGTGTGAAATGGGCTTCTTTGCTCTTCTCCCCACATAGCTGCTGCTCCTGTTGCGAAGGTGTGCATGTGTATATGTGTGTGGGTGTTTGTGCGTGCGTGTCATGCAGCGTTTCTGTCGACTGTAAGGGAATGGTTTCTGAAAAATGCCCAGTGACCTTCGAGTGCAATCACACGCGCCGAATCTGATTTATTTCGGCGGATACTTTGCAAATGCAGGAACTTTGACTTTGCGAGGTCATGTGCAAACACATAGACAGGAAGATGAATGAACAAGCAGATGAAAGAACCGACATTTGCGTGTGTTTGTTGCAGGAATCCAAGGCGTGGTGGAGGCCTACCAGAATTGCCTCCCTAAGATCCAGCTGTACGGGCCCACCAACATCGCCCCAATCATCCAGAAAGTGGCCTCCTCCGCCTCCGAGGAGATGCACACCAAAGAGGCCATGGTGAGAGGGAGAATGAGAAAAATATAAAAAGGACTGAATCCTTGTGGTCCTGGTGTGACTGTTGGTGTTTGCACTAGCAGCAGGGGGAAGACAAATAGCAATGTAGACACAGGAAAGTGAGATATCAGCAGAGGTGAAAGATGAGCAGTGAGAGATGAACTGCAAAGAAAGAGGAGGGGGGGGGCAGTGATTGATATTAATTTAATTCCACTCATAAATTGTAGCGCAGAAATTCCTCTCCGCCTTAATGCCTTCCGCTTCTCTCTGGCTCTCCAGTGGATTAGAGGGAGTTTTATTCAAATTAGCCCCCCGACGAGGAGACACTTTTTAAACACAAATTTCATTCTATTCCTGCTCTTCCCCTCTATTTCACCCACCAATCTCCCCCCTCTCTCTCACCTCCACCTGTCACCCTTACCTGCCCCGCCAGGAATACTTCATCCTGCTGATCCTGACAGACGGCGTCATCACCGACATGGCCGACACACGGGAGGCCATCGTGCACGCCTCCCACCTTCCCATGTCCGTCATCATCGTGGGCGTGGGCAACGCGGACTTCACAGACATGCAGATTCTGGACGGGGACGACGGGATCCTGCGTTCACCCAAAGGCGAGCCTGTCCTCCGTGACATCGTCCAGTTTGTCCCCTTCAAGGACTTCAAGCACGTAGGTGGTGGCGGTCGGGGGGGGGTTACACCAAATGCTGTTTTTCAGCTGTTTTTGTACATCGGTGTTGCGACTCTTCCGCATCCAGCATAACTACAGGGGATACCAGCCTGTTAAAGCTTTCCCAACATAAAAGAGCATAAGAAATTGAAGGAGTATTAGGAATTTATTTTTAACACGGGTTACACATTTAAAAAGGGCTGCAAGAGTGAATTACTTGCACAATACTTGAGACTCTGATATTAAACAATAGCACTGATTTTGCATTTTCTTTACTTTAGTCTAAGGCATCAAATCATGATTTTGAGCAAAAGTGCCCAGATATTCAGCCAGATAAGAGCCCCTAGTAAAAATATATGACTGCAAACCAAATTTAGTAGCCCACCTGTTTTTCAATGTTAAAAACTTAATTTTAATTCGTAATAGTATCGGAATGAAGAAGGATTTGGATCAAGAATTGGGCCAAAAAAATCTGCTTGGGATATCCCTTAATGTTAGTGCCCCAACATGAAGACAAGCAAAGAAATCAGAAATCGCCATGAATGTGTCTCATTCTGCTCTGAACAGCACATTGACTAAATAGTGCCTCATTTAAATGAGGCTGAATTCAAATATGACCTTAATGCTGTGGGTTTAGACATGGCTCACAGACACAAATTGGTGGCACTCGAACAGAAACAGCCAGCTGAAGACTTTATTCGAAAACAACAACAGCAGCACATTTATTCAAGTACAAAAGAAGCAGCTCACTGCACAGTTTTCTTGAGTTTGTGCTGCAACACCAACCTTTTAAATTGCAATTAGGAGTCCTGTTATGGCGAATGAGTAACAACAGAAACTCTATCAGCCTTTGAAATGAACAAATCTTGAAAATGTTTAGTTTCTCTTAGTGTGGACCAGTCAGAACTCGGTGTGTGTGCGTGCGTGTGTGTACCTATTTCAGCGCTAAGCCCCTTTTGGACTAGCACTTACTGCGTCAGACCTAGTAAATTTCTGTGTCCTTTTCAGCACAACATCATATGAATGGATAGGAACACACAAGTGGCGTACTTGCAATTGTGTGAAGCAATTTAGGGAAGTGTTTTTTCCACATTCTAGCACTAATATTGGCCCAAAAACCTCCCAAAAAGACACATCATGAAACACCTTTTTTCCTCAATTTGCCCAACAACTTCGCATCTATTACAAATGTCCATAAAAATACGTCATTATAATGATAACAGAACAGCTCACATTAATGGGACTCAGTGATGATAAATGTAATCCAGGTTTTGACAAAATGTTAACAGTAACACAGCAGCATGATCCATATAAGTGTCTCCAAGAAAGTTGTGCGATTGTCTGCACGTAGCAAAACAGCTATAACTTCACTAATTCCTAATAATTCTACATTATCTCCCACATGGAGACAAGATCACTCAGGCTCTAACAAGAAGTCACACTGTGTTCTTTTTTATTATAATTATTAAAGGTGAGCTGTCTGACGGATTTGCAGTTTATGATCTACAGTTAAATCACTTGTTAAATAGCGGTCATCCTAAGGTTGAGTCGTGAGCTCCATCACAGCTGTCAGGGTATTTTTTTATTTTACTCTTCATAAAATAGCAGTTAGATTATCAGCACACATGGAGAGAATTTTATATGTTGAGTGCCCTACACACCCCTTGATTTGCTATCCAATCTCACTTGAATGATGAATATTGTGCACATACCAGGACTCCCTCCATCACTGTCATGTGTACGCCGGAACGAAGCTGTGAGGGACATTAATGTAAAAAGTGACAGAATGGTGGCACTGAAAGAGATTGATGATGCCACCAATTTTGCGTGTCCTATCCCATGTCTGAGATGGGGTTTATAAGTTAAGGGTGAGGACATCTTTTTGGCACTAAAACCTTAAAATGATGGAGCGATTTTTGATGTGTGTGTTTGGTGGGTATTACTGGAGGGGTAGTGAGTGTGTGTGGGCGTAATATGCTTGGTGTGCTCGTCAAAACACATCAGCCAGCTCGTCTCCGCGTGTTTGCGTGTGCATTCATGCGTGCGTATCTCTCTTCTGATGGCATTCATTTGGCTGTGCCCGGATGTGATCTGCTGGGTCTGTTACGGTGAGTTTGGTCTGTGACAGGTTGGGAAATTAACCAATTATATCTTGTCTAAACAGCGAGAGAAAGTGGGGTAGAGCTTAGGAAGCGATGGAAGGAGCAGCAACGTGCAGTGCAGCTGAAGGTGTACAGAGACAGACAGAGAGGAAGAGTGAAGAATGAATGTGAAAGCATGAGTGGAGGGAGAGAGGCGGTCCACTGGTGATGGTGTTGGAGGGGTGTCAACGGAGGGAGACCGGAGCGAAAGACAAAAGGGAGCGAGGGAGTGTGTGACAAAGGTGGAGAGGTGATTTTCTGCTCTGTCGTTTCTTTTCAGAAGGGATTAGCAGGACAGAGCTGCCGGCTGACAGGCAGAGTGGGGGGATAACAGGTAGATAGGAGCAGAGGAGGGAGAGCAGAGGGGGGAGGCTGGAAATGAGAGGAGGAGGAGGAGGGTGAAGAGGTTGGGGTGGGTGCACTTTGATGATGCATTGTCTCGGGGAATTATGTGAGACGGAGTACGACAGACTCTGTGACTTTGAGGATTCAGACGTGTGTGTGTGTGTGCGTTCGGCAGCATGTGTGCGCATGCAGACAAGTGGCTGCACAATGTGTGTGTGCGTGTGTGTAATTATGAGTGTGTGTTCATAAATGCGTTCGAAGAAGGGGTGAGGATTTCTCCCTCTTGCTTCACTTCACTGCTACTATCATTCTTTTTAACAACTTACTGTACAGATTTCCCCTGTTTTTGTTAAAATCACAAAGAAGAATGACTTTACATGACCAAAACTGTGCACAGTCTACACATCACAATCCTGTCATTTTACACATCTGACCATAAAATGACACTTTTTTTTGCCGTATTTAACACCTTGATGCTAAAATTGATTTAGAATGAAATCAAAAACATTTTTGTGTGTTTTTGCTTTCCAGCTGATGCTAAAATAAGTGGAGATTGTTCATTTATCTATTACACATGGAACAGATATATAGTAATAACAACAGATATATAATAATTAGGTCCCATTCTGACCGGTCCTACGAGAAACCAATGCCTGCAAAAGGTCCCGAGGTACGTATTGAATATGCACAAACCGACATTGGGGGAATGGATACGATATCTCGGCTGCAGTCTGAATAAAAATCATTTTTTGTTGTCGTTTTACAGATTTTCCCTGCTTTGTTCAATTGGTAAATTATAGATATTCAGTATCTTTTTCTTTTACAATATGTGACCGTAAAATCAAATTGTTCCACAGATTTCCTCTGTGCCTTGAAATACACAACAATACCACTGAGATTACATTCACACCTTCACATTTACATTACTATCTATGCATTTCTATATTTTATAGACAATTTTATTGTATATAAAGATGCAAATATCGTTCATTAAAAACACTAAAAAGCCAGAAAAGTGCAGAATCTCATTTAAAACTGTATTGTACTACTGCTTTCTGTTATTTTATGGGTTTTCATTGGTTTATTTATTTGGTTCCCCAGTTGCCAAGAGAGTGTTATTTTTCACAGCTTTCTTTGTCTTTTTTTAACCAGTGCAACTAATCTGCATTTATATCTGGCAAGCCTAATAAATCACAATAAAAAAAATAGTTAAAAAAATCGAAACTGAGCTGATAGTGACAGTTTTTTTCAGTTTTGAAGTGTGCATTCTAGCAACAAAGGTCCAAATAATGTCAAGGAAAGTTGTAATCCATTGTGTTTTTCTAATTCAGTTTGGGGGTTTCCAACCTACATTGTTACTTTTTCACTACAGTTGTTTGTGCTATGAAACTGCATTTTCCCATTAATATTTTGCAAGGGTCACCTGAGTTTTAAGTTACAAGTGTGAGCTGTAAATAAAAGATAAATGTAGCTTCTGGTTCTGAAAGGTGAAGTCAATGCAGAAATGACTTGAACTTGCATTTTTCCTGATGACCAGCAGGGGGCGACTACTTCTGCTGTGAAAAGAGGTCTAATTATATAAAAGTGTATGAGAAAATGACCGTACTTCTCACTTGCTTTGGTACCTCATTGAGCATTTTAGTAGTAGGTTATGAACATAATTGATAGCTTAAAGAGGTTTTGAATACAGGCTTTCCCATTTAAATTAAAATAGATGATTAAACAAGGTATATTTGACACAGGTATGTCACTGATTATTTAATATTTGTTTATTCATGTTATTTATTTTCTGTTTTATTTGAGTGACTTTTAGTGATGTTTTGAACATTTTGATGTGTTTTTGTGGCTTTAAAAAAATTTTTCTCCCTTGTCCAAAATAAAAATATTCATTCATCCATTCATTCATTCATTCTTTCATTCATAGTTTGGGTTGTGGCTAGCTTGTGATAGGCTGGTCACTACTAATCACTCAGTGCAATGTCCTCGCATTCTCTCCTGCCAACTACTAAACCTGAGGCTCACAGCATATTCTACAAACCAATAAGACATCGCAATGGCTACATCTAACTTTTATACAGTCTATGATTTCCACACACAATTTTTAAATAGTAAAATCCATAATTATTAAATTGTACACCATAAATTATAGTAGTTTAGCATGTGTGGTCATTTACTTTTGCACAGTGTGAAGACAGTCCCTTCATGAAAAACATGACAAGACATGATGCATTTTTCTGCTGTGCTGTTTTGTTGCACACATATATAGAAACCAGGCTATGGGGAACAAAAAAGGTGAAAGCAGGCATGTTTTTGAGGTTGTCAGATGAGCCTGTCTGATCACATCCGTCTCACTGGTCCAGACCTCTGACAGCAGCGGGCTCAACAGTAAATTGTAGCATCCTGGAAACAGGCATGGCTGCTGATGTGTGTGTGTTGGTGACTGGTCTCCTCCTCTCTCTCTGTATTTCCAGGCCTCCCCAGCTGCCCTGGCTAAGAGCGTTCTGGCAGAAGTCCCTAACCAGGTGGTAGATTACTACAATGCGAAAGGAATTAAACCCAAGTGTATGTCGGACTACGAGTCCACAAGAACCTTCAGCCCCTGACAATGGACTATGCGCATACACAATTACACACACACACACACACACACACACACACATATATATATATATATATATATAAACAGTAAATATATATACATTTAAGTACTGTATAATACATATACAATTCCAAAAAGCACAAGCACATATACACAAACAAACATGTACACACAACAGTACTACATACAGTAGTCTAGCTCAGAGAATTAGCTTGTTCTGGTGAAACAGTTTGAACTACTCCATTGATGACTATTGCATGTTTGGCCACAATGGCATCACCTGGGATATTATTACTATCTACTGTATATTGGAAAGGTATTTATAGAATTAAGAACAGTCTTCTGAACCAGCATGCAGACTCTCCATAGCCCAGTGAAAGAAATGACACTTCTACCTTATTTAGATAACTAGCAAGTATAGACCAAAAGATCTGTGAGTAGAAAAGCAAAAACCGCTTAACCCAAAATGCTTAGAATTAGCATTGCAAATGTTATTTATGGGGATGATTGCACTCCTGTTAGTGTACTGCAGACCTGCATGCATAATTCAGCTCCCGCTAATATCCAATCTCTAGTAGCTGCTTGCTAGTTATGAAATAAAGTATCTCTGTCATTTGAGTGAGATTCGGGGGTTGACGTGGGTGTTTGGGGTTCTTTTCTACAGAGTTGTTTGAGATTT
Organism: Acanthochromis polyacanthus; assembly: GCF_021347895.1. Lineage (NCBI taxonomy): Eukaryota > Metazoa > Chordata > Actinopteri > Pomacentridae > Acanthochromis > Acanthochromis polyacanthus. Next base: position 29,253,203 of record NC_067123.1, on the reverse strand, counting down.
TGCTAAATGGAAATGAACAACTTAATAATTGTAATAATTTCTTAATAACCTTCTTACATTGTAAAGAGTTTTGGGAGGATAGACAAGCGTGTGTGGTAGAAACTCATCTGTGAGGCGAAAATTGTTTTCTGTATTCTGCATGTTGATTATAATAAAGGCACTTTGGTTTTCTCATTTTGATCCTTGTGTGTGTGTGCGTGCATGCAGTGATTTATTTCACATTATCGGTGCTCACCTCTTTTTTAGAAACAAAAATATCTACAGCAAAATATTAACAACTGTAAGTTAGGATTGCATTTTGGCATGTCGGCACTATTGATTACATTGTCTGCTAAGAATTGATGAAAATAGTTTTTTCTGAGTGACAAAAACAGCTTTTTTTCTGTATGTGTATTTGTGTTTGAGTGTATAATCATGTTGCATGAAGGTATAATCTAGAATAACAAAGGAAGAGCTTGTGGCAGCCTGTTGGTGGATTTATTTTTCTCGACTCAGCGAGCTTCTGTTCCTGCTTCCCACTGAATATACTGCCTGTTTGTGTATGCAGACCTCCAGTGAGCTTAGATATCACACATCTCTCCATCTCTCTTGTGGACAGCCATGCTTCATTATTGAATGAAATGCAACTCCACAATACTTCAAACTGCCACACGCACTTATTTATACACACAAATAACTCTGTGAGCCCCACAGACACCTTCACTGACAGTATCTTTCTTTCGCTTATTCTTAGACAGACATTAAAATGCAGGAATAAATTATTTCACTAATCTCCATACAGTTAATTAGACCGAAACAAACTTTGGCCGTCCTGAGAGTACACTCCATACGTGCCTGGGTGTCTGACAGCCAGATCAGTATTCAACACATGAACTTCCTGATATCTCTTTCCTTATCAGAGGCAGCCCACATCAGAAGAGTTACTCTGACAGAAGCTGAAAGCATCCGTCTCATGGTGGCTGAAAATAACCACTTCAAGTTTTATTTTGACATTTTGCCTTTATTTGATGGCTACACTGGAGGTAGATGGGAATAGTGGGTAAGAGAGCAGTTAAAATATGCAGCAAAAATCTGGTCAATTCAAACCAGGGACCAGGAGTGTGCACCACAACCATTCAGCCGTGAGGTCACTCAGGATATAACAACTTAAAATGAGCATAAATAATACTGTACTTTATGTTCCTTTCAGTTCACTTAAAATAATCAGACTTTATTTGCTTTGCACTCATCATACAAATAAAATGGAACACAAATTCTAACATCCCCCCAAAAACCCTTCATGACAGAGATAAGTGACTCCACAAAAACAGAGACTAAGAAACTGAGCAAAAATCCAAGTGATAAAAAAATAAACTAAATTGTATACACTACTCTGTAAACAGAGAAATAAATAAACAAAATAGCTTTAAAAATATAATGACAGTATTAATAAATACATTAAATAAATAAATGAACAATCAATTAAAAGCCTTGCCTTGAATTTGCTTTAAAAATATACAATTCTGTAGTCATCTGTGCTAATACATGTCATCAGTTTCATAAAAATAAATATAATTCTCTACATTTCATTCATATTTAACAACGACAATAATAATAGAAGCACAATTTAAAATTGTGCTAGTTATTTGTATATTTTATGAAGCTCAGGTACATCAACATTCAAGCCCCTCTTAAGTGATAAAATGTCCAATGCTGAGCAAAAACGTGGATCTGCTTCAGTTCCTGGTTAAAAGGGGAATGAGTGGAGATTGAGACATTTGTATATTCATATATCCCTGCTAACTACAGAAGGCAAAGCAGAGCTACATCTAAATCATTTCAATGCATGGAAGGAAATGTTTACATTTTACACTTTACATTAAAACTGGACAACTCAAATGATAAAGCTGAAAGTACCATAGCAACTACATAATGTCCAAGTATTTTGTTAATTGCACTCTCCAATAACAAGATTGAAAGAGAAACTCTTTATTGTCGTTTTAGATGCATTTTTAAACCATCAGCAGCTTTGATAAATATATTTTAAAAAATGCAGTTATAGAATTGGACTTTTTTTTAATTCACTATGTCGTTTGTTGTTTATTTTGCTCCAAAAAAATCAATATATTTCAAAAAACAAACTAACAGGGATTTTGCGGAACCTTTGGCATAACCCCGGCTTCCTACGGAACTATTTTGGTCAGGTACCGGAAGTATCCAGGGTGACATTTAGAACAGGACGAAAAAGAAAGCATGTGTGTGCATATGCCTTGCGAAACTATGTCGTCTTAGTTTATTTTTTGTTTTATATGTATTTATAAGTGTGTATTTTAAGGAGTACGATGGCGGCGTGGAGCTGCCGGTTTCTTCTTCAGCGGGGACCTCGACTCATTTCTCCTCGTGCAGCAGCTGAAAGGTAGCGATGCTAAGTGGCTAGTTGTGCTAACATAACTGAAGTTAGCTTCGGTTTAGCTAACTCAGGTTAATGTGGTGACATTGCAGTGCAGTTTCGCTGTTAAATTCAATTCTCTTGTTGCTATTTGGGAGACCTTCTGGGTTGTGAGTAGTTAATAACATCTTCTCGTTAAGTAGTAACGTTAAGGTTTGCTGAATTGCCTCTTGTTTCCGAGTATCGGGGTGAATGTTAAACATATCTGTACAGTGAAAGTATCATGTTCTTACGTTTTCTCGAAACTCGTGCTTTTAGTAACTTAAAAGTTTATGCTAATGTCTGGAAATAGTGAAATTTTAATGGGGTGACTGTCACTGTGTGCTAAACTGAAATGCTACTTCACAGAACCAGTCAGTACAGTAACAAATCACTAATGCTTCCAGCCATCTGTCAGCAGACAAACATGAACCTTAAAATAAGAACAAGCCACCAAAGTTCATTCAGTTACATGCAACTTTTATTTACGTCTTTCATTCTCCATCAAGCATTGGCATTTACATACTTGAAACAGTTTGTGCAAATGTGTGAACTTGCTTGTTACTCATCAGCAAGGACACTGCAATGACCTAACAGACGTCAGCAGCAGACTGATATGTGACGTATTTAAGTATTAAACTAATGTGCTACAGCAGTATGGATTCTGGAGCATCAAACCAATTTTCAGTCCAGATTGTGTCATGAATAGATGCACTAGTGTTGTATGTATTTATTATTTCATTTCAGGCAAGTATATACAATAGAACCGCATTTTATACATACAAATATATTGTTATTTCCGTACAGCAACAACAATACTACAGTAGATATTACATACAGTAGGTTCTGATGCCTGAAAGGGAGTGGGAGGAAGAGAACTTATTGTTGGAATGATAATCTTCAGGAAACAAAATAACAATAGCTTGAATAATCAAGTCATTAATTCATGGGGCTTGAATGTCAAGCTAAATTTCTCTGTCAATCAAATATGTTTATATGTTCTTGGCCCACTGTCTAACGCAAACTAAAAAGTCCAGGTATTTCGACTCCGCGTACAGTAACTGTAAGGCGAGCATGTATGGTGCCTTGTCAGTGTTGGTCTGTGATGGATCGTAAATCCATCATGGGATGGATAGTATTTATGCCAAAAAAATAAATATTAGTATCTTTTTGGATGTTTTGCAAGTTATTTACACCACATGCTGTGCGATCAGCATATCAAGTGAATTATTTACACATGCCTGCACAGTCTGTATTGGTGTCTTACTTAAATGACGTTTTAAATATCTGTTGCTTTTTAAAGAGTTTAGATTTAGTACACCTGTGTTTAATTAAACTTTTAATACTTCTTATGTGTCTTTTAGCACTTACTGTTTGAGACTTGCCTTTATAGAGCTTTTGTCTTCAATTATTTCTGTTTATTTATGTGTATTCTTATGCACCAAAACATTTCCTTGAATGTGAAAATGTACTTGGCATTAAATGGATTGTGATTGCAATATGTGCAACCATTTTTTGATATTTAATTGACAAAATAATTGCTAAAAAATATTTAAACTACTAATCAAAAACCTAAAATAATAGATTGTGCAGCCCTTTAAAAATGCAACATTAGAGATTGACGTCTTTTGTTCTGAAATAAATTTATTTGAATATACACTGTGTTTGTTATATATTACAAATGATAATAATAGAATATCAACACTAAAGAATAAATGTTGAAAAGTTCTCTATTAAGTAAACATATGGAAACCATCCCAAACAAAGGAATTCTAACAAACTTTTTTTTGAGTTTATGTTATTCTGAATTCAATCTCAGGATTTATATTTTTAATCCCAGTGTATATCAGTTATCAGTCTCCTAGATAAAAGTGGTCGTCTTCCTAACTGCAGCTTTTTTTCTGATTTCTTTTCACTTTCAGTCCTGTCCAGCTGGTGGGTTGCGTTAGAACAGTGAAGACGACAACATGGTTTGAAGAACACCTCACTGAGGACAACCAGGAGTACATGAGGAAGAGCATGGCAGAGGAATACAGAACACAGACGGCCGAAAAGCTCAACCCACTCAAAGATGAGCCGTGGCAGCGGCATGAGTGGACAGAGGGTAAGCGCCATGAAAAGGGAGAGCCGTGTCCATCATGAGTCATCTTCTTGTTGGCTCACACATTTAGTGTCTTTTCATCTGTCCTCTTCCCAGGGAGTCGAAGAGTTGGTTTAGTGGCTGTCAAGCTGGGGATGGCGCCTATCTGGACGAAAACAGGGGAAAAACATGCAGTCACCATGCTACAGGTAGCACACAGATACGCACACCTGTTTATGTTGTGCCTTGTCTTTGCCCCCGAATAGCTGCAGGCAGTCTTCAGGAATGATAATGTGTGTTTGTGTTTGTTGTCCGTAGCGAAATGATAAGCAGGTCAAAAAAGCAGTCAAATAAATTGGATTGTTCTGTGGAGTGTGTAGTAAGAATAGAAAGTATTGAACAGCTTTTAAGTCTCACCTGCAGGCTTTGATCTTGCATTAGAAATGTCTCAGTGTTCCATAGCTAGCTGCTCCTCCTTTACAGCAAGGTGTGAAAAGGAGATATCTGATGCCAGGTTTATTCAGATCACGTTTTAATCTCATCGACTAATCTGTCAGTGAAGTAAATTGAAAGTACGCCATGCTCATGCTCCCCTTTATTGATCATGACATACTGCAGTGTGAAGCATAACAAACAAACTCCTGTTTCTGTTTGAGCAAAATGTCAGCGCTAACAGTCAGAGAAATATTATAAAAACAAATTTTGTCATCACCTTAATATCAGATTACAGGCTGCACAGAAACTAATATCCCATCTGCTGATTCACTTTTGTCACATTTAGTCATTTCCTTTTCAGCAGAAACAGTGGTCTGTGCAGAAGTGTAAAGTAGAACACTGAAATTTACTTTCTCGGTGTGAAAATACTCCCACCGCTTTGGCATTTTGGTACATGTTGTATCTGAACTGAAACTAAAAACTATTTTATAACAAAGGGTAAGAAGTACAGGACAACTTTGTTGCTTTGCAAAATAAAATTCTGAGTCAAAATAACATTGGTATATTTTCTTCATCGCAGACATTGCATGTTGTGTGTCACAGGGGATTCTCCTGCAGTGTCTGATGTAATGTAACTGGGATTATATTCTGTTGGATTTAATTAAAATGTTATAATGTTATGTATCATGGTATATAATGTGTAATGCTATCAAAAGATTCAGATATTTTGCTAGTTAGCATCTGTAAATAGCATGTGCCACATTTACCATCCCCATGACTCCGACTGCCCACTTCCCTCCCCCTCTCCCTGTCCTGCACGACCACAAATTTACATGGGACACTGGAATGATGTTGTGTAATATTAATAATGTGCGGACCAAAGCACAAACACAAGGTTTTTTCTTTAGCCTATACACAAAATGGACTTAGTGGACCATGAGGGCATGTTCACTTTTGACAAAACAGGGCAAACTTTATCACTGGTCAATTTTCACAACTGGCTGCACCAGCACATGAATTGGTCGCACCACCCCTCCCCTGTTTTTATTAGAGCATGATATTAATCAACCTTGTAATCTGATTAAGTATTTTTTTTTGTCACCAGTCTTTTCCTGAAGGTTGTCTGATTTCGATTCTCTAAACTTGACACATGCTGAAACATTCACTTGTTTCCCATCTGCTGATCAGTTAGTGGTACAGTTTACTGACTGTCCCTAAACGTCGCACGTGCAGGCTACAGTAGACGCCAGCTGGCTGTGCACAGAGAAGTTGTTCAGATACTGCAGCGCGGCAGCACAGACAGATGTGTGACTCAAATTACCTTGTAAAGACTAAAATCAGGTGTTCATATGCTAATGATTTACTCGTTAAAACTGAGTGATTTTATCTACATTGGCTGTTTTCTGTTTGCAGAGTTTTCTGTGAATGGAAGCCATTTTATGTATTAGTTCAGATGATCATGTTCATGTATTTGTGGGATTGCAAAAATCGGGTTTGTGGTTAATATTCATTTAATTTTACAGCCCTCGTTCTGTGTTAGCCATTATAACTTTTCCTTCTTCACTGGCTCAGCCACTATCTCCTTGCCTGCAGCGTGTCAAGCCTTTCCCTCTCCGCCAGCCTTCTCCTCTTCTCTCCTCATTTTCAAATAATCAGCTACAGACCACCTCATTTTTAGAGCACATAACAGCAAAATGGATTGTTTCACACATCAGGCAGGGGAGTGCAGGAAGGGAGGAACTGACTGGGCCAGAAGAAGAACAAGTACATTTTTCAGCCACAATGGGTAGCATAGTAGATACCTGTGCCAGCCGGAGGGGCTCCAAATCAGCTTAATGATTACCATGCACAACACATGAATGCAACCATGTGAAATTTGGATTTGCATACCCTATACAATATGCAGCCAACTTGCACGTAATTGCTTACAAGGATTTCCACCTAATTGTTTATCTGTTTATGTCTCAGGGGGGACTAGGTGGCACAATGAAAAGTGCAGTCAGAGTGTTGTTAAATTAAATACTGTGGCTACACTGTTTACCTGACTTGTAATGCAGTGTGTGTTCTTTCCAGGTGCAGGACTGCCATGTAATAAAGTGCTTGTCCAAAGAAGAGCATGATGGACACACTGCTGCTCTTGTTGTAGGCGGAAAGAACGTATCACCATTCCATGTAAGAAAACGCAGTTTTTATCCATCCATCCATCCATCCATCCATCCATCCATCCATCCATCCATCCATCAGCAACACCCTTGTCTTTTGTAGAGAGTCACAGGGGGCTGAAGTCTATTTAAGCTGACAGTGGGTGAAAAGCAGGGTGCAAAAGATGGTGGTCACACTCAGCTGTGAAGCTGGAAACGTTGATTTCAAATGTTATTGCTGTGAAAGTGCCTAAAAAGTGCTGTTCCAAGTTACAACTTTTACTGTAGCTTTCATTTGGTTCACTTTGTCGGCCTTGGTTCTGCTTTCAATAGACTGTAAACTCATGAAAATCATCAAGGAAAACTGAAATGGCATGTGCTTTAAAGGCTGTACTTCACTCAGTGTTTTTTAATATTTCACAGAGCTTATTCACTTGCTTCAGCCAAGCTGTGTTGTTGCTGTGTTTTTACAGGACTGAGTAACTGCAACATTCTTGACGAGGTGTTGAATTTGTGCTGAATTGTAACACCACAATCCCACATTTTATCATGCCACTCGCAATGCTTTTAATAATAGCAGCGCAGCCACAACTCGTCGGCTAATTCCAACCACGTTGTCACATCGCGGTGTCCTTCGCATGAGCGATACGTGCCACACACGGCTGATTTATTCAAAACGGTGCTCAGCCAGTTCTCTACATACTTAGCACATTTTTTGTTAATTTTAGTTCTCACAAAATTTTTAGGGAACATGGAGAATGCTTTTTCCTCCAAGCCCAATGCCCCATCTTGCAGTTTTAACCAAGGGTTTTCTGTGCTCTTCTTTTGTCTGCGCTGCACCTCTTTACAAAGTTAGATGAAATTCTGTTGGTAGTTTTTGCATCATCTTGCTCGCTGACACAGACAAACAAACACACAGCATTAATCATACACTCCGCCAAGACGAAAGCTGTGGCGGAGGAATCATGCAAAAAAATCTAATCAGTGTGACAGCTTTATGGATGCATAATTGAATTTTGTCATTTCCCTTTAGCATATCAGGCTTTTTAGTTCTCAGACTTTATATGAATACAGATGCATAGTCAGGAAATTATTATCCCCCACTAACCATCAGTGACTGCATTTTGTCTTAGATATATGAATAAATGGAAGCCGATAGATTTCCTTGTTGCTCTGTTCCACTAATAATAACAAGCACGGTCCATTTGGAACATGTTTTCATGCTTGTAATAGACTCTGAGGTCCCAGGGCTGCTGTCAAAACTCTCGAGCACAAAAGTGGACAACTGAGGTGACAGATAGCAACATTATCTCTTCAAGCTTCCTCTGTGAACATCCCATCTTTTTAGCATATAAAACAAAGGAACAAGCGAGAATAAATGAAGGTGTAATTTATTCATTGAGTTGTGATAGATGCTTGACGGGCCGGCGTCGGGATTTCACTTGTCGAATGTGAAGTTGCTTTGAATCCCTCTCACACAGCCGCATCACTCTTTAGTCAGAAGCAGAGTTTGTTGGAGTGAGAAGCTTTGGCAGGCTGATTTTCAGTCAACAGAAGGGGAATGACTGGAGGCGCCGAGATGAGAGCGAGCCGAGTGAAAGCAAATGTCAAAGACGCTCACTGCCAAGTGTGCATGCGTATGCCTGCAAGTGTGTGCTTGGCTCCCATACACTCATAACAGGCCCGTGGTTAATTTTATAATGCCAAAGTCCAACTGCTGTTCACTGCTTTTACCTCTTGTACCACTCTATTTGCTCCCATCCGTCCTCACATTGCTCTCTCTTTGTCCGTCACTCTGACTGACAGAGGTCTGAGCAGCAGATGGAAATGTTCAGGAATGCAGGAGTGCCTCCAAAGCAGAAAATCACCACCTTTAAAGTCTCAGACAATGCCATCATCAAGCCAGGTAACCAACATTTACTGCACCTTCCATGTCACACGATGGAATTCTAGTATCTTACTGGGATTTCTGTACGAGTTTTTGATGTTGTTTTGTGTGTTGTGTTCAGGCACTCCTCTATATGCAGCACATTTCCGTCCAGGACAGTATGTGGACATCACAGCCAAATCGTAAGTCCTGTTCTGCCAGATTTCCCTCATCTCTGGCGCCCCTTCCTGGCGTCCTTTCCTGCTTCTTGCCCTCTCCTCACATCTTGAAGATAAATCTGCTTTTGACTTTACAAGAAAGTTCAAACCTCTCTTTTTAGATTATCATCCTCCGAGGCAGTAAATTATCATAAATGCAGCCTGAAAATATGAGTGTGTAAATAAGCACTTTTCTGTGTTTGTGCGCAGCATCGGTAAGGGTTTTCAAGGTGTAATGAAGCGATGGGGGTTCAAAGGCCAACCAGCCAGCCACGGCCAGACCAAAACTCACCGCAGACCGGGAGCTTCTGGACCAGGAGGGGTAAGACACGCCCACGCATGTACAGTACCGTAAGACGCTCGTCCATGCCAGACATGAACATTTGGCTTCCTGTAATCCATTAATATGAGCGTGCATATGTGCATCTAGGATCCAGCCAAAGTCTTCAAAGGGAAGAAGATGCCGGGCCAAATGGGCAACATGTACGTCACAGCATTCGGACTGAAGGTACACGGACACACACACACACACACACACAGCCTCAGTTTGAAACTTGACTTGCAATTTCAGTTCAATATTCTCTAATCTGCCTCCTCTCTGTCTCCCTCTTCTCTTCCAGATATGGAGGGTCAATACTAAGTATAATGTGCTGTATGTTAATGGCTCCGTCCCGGGACACAGGAACTGCGTCCTGAAGGTAAAAATAAATACACACACGTACACACAATTAAACGGGAGTGTGAAGCCGAAGGTCAACTCCAGCATGCTTAGTGTACAGACAGAGACAAGTGACCTTGCACCTGGAAAACACTGTCACACCTGCAAGACGGTGTGATCCATCTTCATTGACACTGTGCTAGATCAGCGGTGTGTGTGTCCGTGCGTGTGCGTGCATATCCTTGTGTTTGAGTGTTTTGTGTGAGGGTATAGGAGCACGCACCTTAATGATGTTAGTAATATCCATCTCCATACTCAGCATGCTGAGTTTGCTGCGTGTGTGTTGCAGCGACATACACTCGGGCTATTATTTGTTTTGCAGACAAGTGATAATGAATACAAATGCGCATTGCTTTCTACCCAACACAGTGCTGCCTCACACACACACACACACACACACACACACACACACATACCCGGTTTCACTTTAGATTGTATTGCCCCAAAGGGTACACGTGCAGGTTAATAGTGTTTGTTCATCATGGTTTGTTTTAGTTATTCTGGGCGGTCTAAATGTCGCTATGTAAACGAAGAATGGCTCTGATTTATTGATTAAAATTGAAATAATGGCTGCAACTACTGGTGATTTTCAGTACAGATTTCATTCTTAACTGCTTCTCCAGCTAGTTGATTTATCATTTAGCCCAGTAGTTCCAACCACAATACTTACTGGATGTTTTCGTAATTTTTATCTGTAGCGTTTTGTCCCTCGTTGATGACAACGGATTTATTCTTTAACAACACTACAGAGAAGCCATGGGAGACTGTCACAAATAATGGAAACTGTGATTGATTTTATTCCCCACATGATACAAGCAGTTTTCCAGCAGTCACCCTGACTACTGGTTATAAATGTTCATAGGAGGTAATATCTTCATATATAAAGCTAGAAAGCTGGACTGTTGCATGTAGATGGCTTTATTATATTGAAGCCCTGCCAAGCAAATTCACACTAAGCTGATTAGATCTTTCAGCAGCAGCTAAATCTCTGTATCTCACAGTATACGAGTGTTCTGTGTCAACATTCCTACAGAGGTGCACAGGTGTGGATGTGTTTTATCTTAACCACCAGTAATTGGTTTGCCAGAGCTGAAGCATAGAGGAACCATAGCAAATGCAGACAGACTGGAGTTCAGGGTCTGGGAGTATGATGGAAGAACCCAGATTCCTATGCATTAAAGATTAAAAAATTCCACGTTCAGTGCAGCTCCTGGAAGTCCTGTTATCTAAACTTGTCAAGCACTATCTGCAACAAGTGATGATTCTCTTACACTGTGTCGAAACGGCCATCATTTAACTTATATGTTGTTTTGGAGAAATGGAAGAAGTCCCAGGAAGCTAAATCTAGTTGGTAGGGTAAGTGAGGCGCCACGACTGTATTATTGCATCGGTTCTGCTGGACACTAAAAAGCATTAACAGTCATTAAATTGATTTTGCGAAAATTAATGCCGTAAACGGCGTTAAAAATCATTCAGTTTGATTCTGAGTGGCATTTAAAAAAATCTTTCTGCCGTTTTCAAGAAAAATATTTGATAATATAATAATATGTAATCATAGACTGCGATTTGTCAGATATGTACATCTGCATAAACATGCCGAAGCATTGCGATAGTTCCACTGGCCGGTCAGGGGCAATTGCCAAAAACTGCATTTTTGGAAAGTGGAAGAGAACTGGGAAATGAGGAAATGCAAATTCCAGCAAAAATAGCTAGAAAACGTGGAATTCAGAGAATGACTGCAGCAAGTGGGTTGTCAGGGGTGGCGTCCGGATTCAGAAATAGTGAAATGAAGGGACAATTTTCATATAAAAATCATCTTTACAGAAAAAACAAACCCGTGTGTTTTGTTGAGTTCACGGTCACGGCATTAAAATTTTTACAGTATAGCATTAAAATGGCATTAATAAGCATTAAATTTGACTGGCTGATTTCTGCAGAAACCCTGTATTGTGACCAAAAAGCTTGTGTGTAGTCACCACGCTGTGACCGGCCCACATGGTTCAAGTCGTTTCCACTGAATATTATCTTTTGGACTCTGTAAAAGTCCAACCCTGTGGGATCAATTCCCAATACAGAACCATGTGAAGGTTAAAGAAAACTACAAGTAGGGCTGCAACTAACGATGAATCGATGAATCGTCTAAGTACGATATGTCATCAAAAGCAACAGAAATCACCGTCTGAGCGGAGCGCGGAACACGGAGAGACATCCACGGTGTATCGTGCATATTTAATATTTGTATGATGTAACACAGACGTCCGTCCATGTTCAGCGCTCCGCTCGGACGGCGATTTCTGTTGCGTTGCACGCTCACCTCCGCTTTTGATGACGTATCGTGCTTAGACGATTCATCGTTAGTTGCAGCTCTAACTACAGGCAATGCTCCTTGTGCACTCTTGGCTAGGGGTGGGAGTCTTTGGGCACGTCACGATTTGATAACAATTACGATTCAGGAGCTATGATTCGATTATCAAACGATTATTGATGCATCTTTAATTTGTGTATATTGGTGCACTTTTTTACAAAGCACATTTCTTTTTGTCTTGCTAAATAGGCATTCATCACTTAAGCAATTTTTAAAAACGTGACTCTTATCCAGTTTGCTTCCACCGTCGACGTTGTAGAAGCCAAAGTTTTTCCACGTATCTTCTTTTAAATTAGAAGGCACTGTTCAGATCTCACGGTGAGGTGGGTGTCGGTCAGCCATGTTTGTTTTCTTCTGTTTGCGCGTTGGCGTGCACGCTCCAGGTGCGCATCCCAGAGTGTCCCAGAGATGATGCGTGGCGCACTTCTTAATTCCCATTATTTAGAACCTTCTGCGTTACTTTAACCCCTTAACCTTCAGTGTACCGCCGGCGGTACACCTACTAATTTGCATAGGAATTTCAAGAATGTCCGACGGCTGCAAACGCGCTTATACAAACACTATACGCCGATGGAAAGCTTAGATTCTCATGAATCCGCCGATATAAACCACTTTCAGATGCGATTACCACAGCGGGTGAGAAAAACACATTTGTCCGACAAAAACGAATATTCATCCATCCGTTCTCTATACACGGCTTCAACGCACACAGCGCGACTCACATTTCCGAGTTATTATTACACACACAAAAAAAGATTCCACAAAAAAGGGCCATAATCCAACCTTTTACATCCAGATGACACAAGCCAGTAAACTATTTTGTCCAAAACATGTCCTGAAGTTGGTATAAAATCCCCGAATCGGTCATTTTCAAGGAAATGCACCTCGCGATGCCCGTCCAATATTCCCTGTATTTTTCGTAATTTTTTATTTAAAAATAGAATATTAGCGATTTTTTGTACTGAAAACGACTGAAATTGACTGAAGCTTAAAGGGTTAATTAACAGATTTAAATAGTCGAACTTTGGATGTCTTTTAACCGATTCGGATTCATCCACATCCAAATTGCGATGCATCTAAGAATCGGAAATTTCCTCCACCCCTGCACTTCACCTGATACACTTTGTCTCGTCTTGAAAGCTGGTCGACTATTTGACTGTACAAACTGCCGTTTCTTCTCCTAACGGTAGCTGCAGACCCACCTCTATTAAATAGTCACAAGCTCCAACAAAAAGATGTATCAGGGTGGACTGATTCAAAATGTGTTGTTTGTTCTCTACTGCAGTTTGCTACCCTTAAAAAAATTCCAAATGAACAGCTACTGTGGTCACTAAAACATGTGCAACAGAAGCCTGGCTGCAGCTCAGTGTCACGCTTTCTCCTGACTCTTAACAGCTGCTGCTCACGTTGCATGCCTATGACGATGACACGCTCAATGCACAGGCAACACAAACAGCCCCAGAAACTTTTGGTTTCACCTTGTATGTTATAAGCACGTGTTAACGGAGTTTGTCTAATTACCCTCACTGCCAGAATAGGGAGAAAGAAGTTCTGCACTGCTGATTCAATCTAACAAAAAATGCCTAATATTCCTAACGCAAGATGATTTTCAGAATTGCTTCTTCTGTTATACCAACAATCCAAACCCCAAAGATAATCACATTTTTGGCATATTTGGTTTGCAAATGACATTTGCATTGCAGTTATTCACTGAACTGTTACTGCATTATGACGAGTATTCCAATAAGTGTGCATGCGTGTGTTCCAGATAAGAGACACCGTGCTGCCAACCAGGGGCTCCACCCTGCTCAATCCGCCTTTTCCCACTTATTTCACCGAAGAAGAAGGCGACCTGGCTGAAGACCTCTACGACGACGACTTGTTCATTCACACAGAGCCCTCATTAACGCTGACCTGACCTCCATCGCTTTCACACCGAACATTTACACCCAAACCTGCTTACTGTGTCTGGATCCTGTAATAAAGTGTAATTCATTACACAGCCTCCTTGTGTGTGTGTGTGTGTTGTGTGTGAGATACAACAGCACCAAGTCTGTCTGTTTGATCCAAACAGTTATTACGGTCCCTTTCCCCTGAAACCATGGTAACGGTAGGAGTGATGATGTCACTAGAGAATCCCCAAGCAGAGAGAAAGAGAGAGAGAAAGGGGAAAAAGAAGACAATGTAAGAAAACAAGAGAGAGGCAGATATGGTGAAGAAATGTGCAATATCTATGCAGGACGGAGGATAGGAGAAGAGGAGGGGGGTGAGCTGGATACAATGAGTGAGGAGAATACAGACCGAGGAAGGAAGGGGCCTGTTGGTAGGGGTGGAGTAATGAATTGGGTTTAAGGCATGGAAGCAAATACAAAAGAGAAGGAAGAAAAAGAAGGGGAGAAATGAGCTGGTGAAGGTGCAAAAGGCAGCTGAAGGGTGCCGACAGGGAGAGGCAGGGATGAAGGCTGACAAAGGTTGACATTTGTGCATAAGAGGATAAATGAGGACATTAATGTTGCAGGAGAAACCGCTGAGCGCTTAAGTCTGTTTGTGTGCATTTGTGCTCAGCAGTATTCAAATGAGAGAGACTCGGTTCAGGGACTGACGGATCCCCTTTGACATTGCGTGGACTCACAATAATTAATGATAAAATTAGACTTGTGTGCTCCAAACTGTTTGACTGTTGTTTAGCGTTAATGTATCCTCGGAGGCCTGCGTGTGAATTAGTCCCTCTCTGCTGGTCTCTGCTCCATATCTGCCATGTAATTGACAGCAGCGAAAACAAGGCTTTTGTTTGAAACACTGACAAGCGGCGATGATGCCTCACAGGATACCTACAACTGCAGATGCACACAGCATCGATGCGTTCTCCCTAATTGAAACGCCACACATCGGCTCGCCCGGCTGCAATGAGTAACATACAGCAGTCGGCTGTCATTTGGATAAAAAAGATGTTAAGTGATGATGCAGTTTGTGGCAAACTACATCCTGCTCCATATAGCATTCCACAGCTTGTAGGTCTGTAAGACAGCAGCAGGTTCTTTGAAATGGTAATGATATCGTTTGAAAGTCCTGCTCTGTGGAGCCTGCACATCATCAGGCTCTTGTGGGGGTGGACGAGAGGAGAGCTAGGGGAGGAAGGAGGGGGTCGCTGCCTGTTAAAGCAGCAGAGCAGAAAGAAAAGACGAACTCCATCCCGGTTTGTGAAGCTGTGGTCTCCTCTGACTTTCAGAAAAGTCAAACTGCACCTGAGGACGAACTCTGCTGCACTGTGAACTGGCATAGTACCTGTTTTTAATGTGGTAATGTATTCAATAAGCAACTGTCTTGGTTTAAAAAAAAAACTTCAAAACCATGGATAGACTCAAGTACAGTATATAGAAAGTGATAATGTAATATTTACAGGGATCAAATGTGCCTTGACATCATTTCGCAGACTGTTGTTTACTTCACTGCAGTGAATCGAAACACTGCTGTTAGGTTCATAAGGTCTGTGCAACTGCTGGAAGCTAGGATTTAGACTTGGCACATTAAAGTAAAACCTACAGATGGATGACAAGGGCAAAACAAACATAAAATGACTTTACAAAGTGTTGAGCCACCACATTTGGCACTGATTCTCCAAGTCTCTACCCTACTGCAGGAATGAGCACCATTCTTCCCATAGATGTTGAACTGGGTTAAGACTGCAGAAGACGTGATATGATTACCATCATTTTAATACAGTTCATCACCCTCACCCTCAGTGCTCCCAGCTACATAGAAATGCTTTATCACAGGATGAAGTTGATGACTCTGAACAATTTAATATTGATTTGCAGCGATCTTAGTTCATGCAAACTATGACATGATGTGTATAACAGAGCCTCACCGTAGAGGTCAAGAGTCATGGTTTTTCCTTTAATTTGTCATTTGCATTTTTATCAGGTTGCTTCTAGTAATATCTGATGATCTCTGCATGAACACTTAATGTCAGTCACTAGTTTGGAGATGATCTATAGTTTGCTAGTCATAATGCCAGCACCGTCAGTCACATCTTACCAAACACAGAACTAATGAAGCAAATTAGGAGATGCATTTTAAAATGTTACGTGCTGAATAATTCTACAAATACACAAACTTGCATCTTCAATACTGTACAGTAAATGTTTTAAAGATATATCTGAAGTCAAGTTTTTAGGGACTTAAAGCCACAAGTCTTGAATATTTCAAATATTAATATCAAAAGGACTCTGTGTTAAACCAGCACTTGGACAAACTGACATCTTCACATTGGTTTAATCTGACCAAGAATCCAAAACCCAAAGATATTAACTTAAACACGAAACAGCAATTCATTGAATTTGAGAAATGGAAACCTGAGAACATTTCAGTTTTAAAGAAGCCACTCGTATTCATCATGCAATCAGTTATTGAAATCATCTCCAGTTAATTTACAGCTTATTGACAGCATGTGAATGAACAGCTGACAGTGCTTTGTTCCATTGACTGATGAGGAAGAAAAAAACGCGTTAGCTTTGGAAGAAAAATGAGCAAATATGGTATTCAGAGCTCTGAGAGGCTTTAAACTGACTCGTATTTTCATAAAAGGATGGGTTTAACTGGGACTTGCCTTCAGACTCGCTTTGACATGACGTGGGACTCAACATGGACCTGCCCTTGGAAACAGCTGAGAAGTTACTGAGCTGAGGGAGCTGGAGACAATTTCTGGACAACATCCCGATCAAGTCTCCACTGAAGTCAGCACTCAAGAGGAAGAAGCCCAAATCTAAGAGGCCCCACCCAGCCGCTCTCTCGCCTGTCTGTTTGATATCTGATCTCTAAACGCGCTTTCATTTGCTAATTACAGAGCTGGCCGAGTTTTGGCTGAATCCAAGCATTTTGGGGGAAATTACTCTGAGAGTGTGAGAGGAGGTCGGCCTGCGGTTTAGACCCCCGTCTGACATGATGGATCTCCCTCTCTGCTTCTGCTGGCTCAACACACGAGAGATCTGATTTCCATTAGCAAAGGGGGACACACAAACACATCCTCTCCTTTTGCTTGGCATACACACCTACTGTGATCATCTCAATCTTTCTCTCTCTCACACATAGATTGTTTTAATGCCTCTTTAGCGAGCAAAGGTTTTCCATCCGAGGCTGGTCAGCACTTAAGTTGCTGCTCCCTTGCCGAGTTTGTACACAAAGTGCTGAATTGACCTGTATCTCAACACACGCACACACAGATCAGTATGTGTGTCTTTGTGTGGTGGTGTGTGCCTTGCAATATGAATTATTGAGTGTGTTATTTGAGGGACAGCTGGCTCTTGAACACATTAGCTCCCTCAGTCAGACAGCCAGTTATAAGTCTACAGTGACAGGAGTGAAGAGTCACTAAACAGAAGAGAGGAGGGTAATGAGAGAGTGCTCATGCAATTTCACACCGACTCGTATCAGCGGGCAATATTTATAAAGTGTTTATATAAGCTCTGCAGTCAATTAATAGGAGGAATAAAACCAAATTAATCCTTTCACCAGACGCAGAACATTAAGTTATTTTTATTAGTCGAGCTACGTTCGCAGTCGTACAGGCGGCTGAGCAACATTTGAAGTTTAAAGTCGAGTCACTTGTGAATTGATTGTTCTGACTTAGGCTGAGTGTTTCCTTCCTGAGAGGAAAGCGACTCTGAAATTATGTACGTACATTAATTCAAATATTGAACATTTGTAAATGCATTTTTGTTAGAATTTCATCCAACATGAAGCGGTGACTAAATTGTAAATTCTACATGCACATCCCTCTAAGCCGCTCTGCCGGTGTTCCCGCTGAGACAAGACCCTCCCACTGGTGCACACCTGCGTCTCAGGGGGTGTGTGTGTATATGTGTGTGTGTATATGTGGGTTTGTGTGTGGTGCCTCCCACCCATGTTGGTAAATTTGGGTTCCTTCCTTCCAGCACCACTGGGTGAGACCAGGGAGCAGCCTTTGGGTCCCTACCTTTCTCTCCACAGGTGTCCCCCGATCCTGCCTTCAGATATGATTTCTATTTGTGTGTGTGTGTGTGTGTGTGTGTGTGTGTGTGTGTGTGTGTGTGTGTGTGTGTGTGTGTGTGTGTGTGTGTGTGTGAGAGTTGCCTCTTCTTACATGACCTTACAAACCCTCCTTTCATTGTCTCGCACTTTCCCCTTCAACTAAAGCCCGCCTAAGATCCAAAACATTTCTATGGTAAGAATGGAGGAAAGAGAAAGTTGTGAAAAGGGAGCAAACAGAAGAAAAAGTTGCAGAGTCATGTTTAGATGTGCACTAAACAGGCCTTCCACCTCCTCTTCACAGAGTGGTTCATTATTTCACCCCTTTGCATGCAAAACTGCCTGCAATCACCCTTTACATTTCGCTGCCTCTGCATGTACCGCAAATGCGCACACTATTTTGTGGGCTTTAAATGAGCCGTGTTGTGACTGGGAGGGAAATGTCAGCGGTTTTCAGCCGGAAACCTTCGCCACAAGAATGTGACTACGGGATATCGAGTAAATCAATATGGAAGGGAGAATGGGTGAAGGAGGAGGAGGGATGAAGAGAGAGGGATGGAACTGCAGGTGAAAAAGAAAACGATAGGAGCAAAAGGAGAAGAAATGGGAGTGAATGAGAAGGAGGAAAAGAGGACAAAGGGAAGAAGTGAGAGCTGATTTTGTGAGGAGTTAATTTGACCTCCTGTCTGACTTTGACACCTGGGGAGGAGGTTAATCTGTGGCATAATCAGTGTGTGTGTGTGTGTGTGTGTGTGTGTGTGTGTGTGCATGTGTATTAAAAGACAAGGCTGGTAATATTTCAGGTGAAAAGATCAGTGTATTTTGGGTAGAATTTCTATTTTCTGGGATCATTTGGTACATTAGTGAGTACTCATGGTACCAGAGTTTAAAATGGCCACAGAAATCACACAGCAGAGCATATATGTAAAAAGAAAAAAAGAGCTATGTGTATTCAGATTATTCATTTTACTGGAAGCACACTCTGCTCAGACTTCAATGGAGGTAAAGAAGATTTCGTTTGTGTTGCTCAAAGCATTGCTCGATGCCACCAGGGAATATTTTCTGTTTTTGTGATTTGGATGAAATAACCCTTTATGTGGCTGCATCTTCAGAAAGTACACACTCTTCTTTTGCGCACGCCCACGAATGCCCACAAAGTGATGACATTTTTCTCTCCTGAATAGAAAGCCATTTAGCCCATCTCACAGAGACGAGCAGACGGACACAAAAGCAACAACACAAAGAGAGAAGGAGAAAGACGGTGACTGGGGGGTCTTCTTATACTGCGGAGGCTTAAACACATGAAATAACATCATTTTAAAACTTAAAATCATGTACAGAAAAGTAGTCACTGCCTTTTTTTAGTTGACCACTCGGTCTATTAACTCCATGGGGTTTTAAATTATTATTGCCTGTGTAAACTGTGTAGGCGAAGAGAAAAAAATATCTTTTGACTTCATCTCTCATCATTTTCTTTGTTGTTCCAGTAAACAAACAAATGGATCAAAGCTTTGTCGAAAGTGATTAAAACTCAACTTAGTTTTTTTTTGTGAGGAAAAGCGGCAGTTCACTGGATTAATGGTAAAAAACATTCATCTGCAATGAAGGCATCTCATTAGGAGATGAGTGTGTAACTGTGTGGGGAGGGGGAGCAGGACAGAGAGAATTACATCTGTTTTGGGTCAGCAAAAATACTTTATAGCCTTATTTAAAGAGGCAGCCAAAAGGCAACATTCACACACACACACACAAAAACACGCAATCTCACTCAGACACATCCTCTGATCAGAAGAACACAGACCATCCCTCCTGCACACACATACACAAAGACACACACCTGTGCACTATCTCAGCTCTCATCTCCTCTCTTGCAAAGCTTTAAATATGCCTGAGATCATCAGAGATCATCCAGATATCTACATGATCACAAAATCAATTATCACAGCATCATGTTGAATCAGCACACATTCCCTCAGTCGACATAGAGTGAATGCTAATGAAGATGCAGATCAGCGGTTTCAAAGTGCCAGCGGCGGGTCTTATCTGTGTCTACGGCGCTGTGCAGGCCAGACTGTGGGCTGAGGCTGCCTCTCAGTGGTCCACACAGGAGCTGCACACACAATAACAGAGAAGTGGGGCAGGCTGGAGGGGAGGTTGTGCAAGGTAACACCACAGAGGAGTAAAAATGTGATATTCCCCTCAAGAACAATAACCCAACTGCCATATATTTGTATATAAAATGCTGATGAAGTTATAGTGAGGAAATCAAAGTATGCAGAGAAGAATGTGTGAAACCCAACTCTC
This sequence comes from Acanthochromis polyacanthus, assembly GCF_021347895.1. NCBI lineage: Eukaryota > Metazoa > Chordata > Actinopteri > Pomacentridae > Acanthochromis > Acanthochromis polyacanthus. The sequence goes on along the minus strand of NC_067123.1, from coordinate 29,232,662 downwards.
AGCTCAGGTTGCTGCAAAAACACTGTTGAGCATTATGAACAGCAGTGCTGTAAATATTTTATTGGCCCTCTCTGTGAGACACACAGGCAATGCTTGAGAGGTTATTTTAAAAAGAGGCTTTATTCAGGCAGAATGCAATACCGCTGCAACTGGCTGTGGACTGTGACACTGACCTCGTCCCAGGACAGAAACCGGATTGTGTAGAAGGTATTTTAATCAAGTCATGCAGAAAAATCATCACCAGGCTGACCTTCAGTGTACAACCTGCTCAGACACAATAGCACTAAAGTTTGTAGACAGCCAGATTCCCAGCTCTCACTCTCACATGTAGCTGGATTGGTAATGATTGTAGGAGGATGGAGATTTGTAGTGTGGTTGAGAGTAATACTGTAAGCCATCGAGAAGAGAAATCCTCCGTATTCCTTCCATTTCTAGCTTTTATTCTTTTCAACTTATTTGTCCTTGCAGTGTTTCATTTGCTGTCAGTCTCTCCTCTCACCTTGATGTATTCTGTTCTGGGAAGCATCTCACGGAGCTACAAAACACATGCTGGAGGCATATTAAAGAGGCAATTGTATCACTTTAAAACTCATCTCTGTGTAAATAAAAAAAAGGAACACATTTAACATATGCATATGAAACCACATTTCTCTGAATCTGTGTTTTTGAGGCTGTTGTTATGTTGCAGTTAGAGGTAGAAATGCTCACCCATGGCCTTAAGTGCTTACTTCCCTCTTGATGCCAGCAGATAAAAAACTTGACTTTCTTTGGAGAGTTATCTTCAACACAATGACAGCTGAAAAGCTACATTTATCTGCGACCTGCAGAATGTTCAAGCCTGGGCTTGGTTGGGTTTGGTCAGAAGTGGACTTGGTGACATCTACAACCATTCCTAACAGTGGTAACATGGTTTAACACTTTTATATCACTGCATCAAGGTGAAGAAGTTAAACCGACACTAACATGATTCTAAGTTGGTGTTAAAGGTCAATTTGTGCAACTTTATAATAAATTAATGAAAGCCTTGCATGTCCTTAGAGATTTTCTTTTAATTTTATACCACAAATATGGTGAGTTTCAACATGACTCCTGGGTTTAGCCGTGTTCTAAATTGACTTTTTCACTGTCTGACTGTAGCTAAGTGGCTGCTGTCAATGCCCCCTTCAGGAAGAACTGACACCTTGGAGCAAAACAGTTGGCCAGCTTGCAGTTGACATAGACATGAATGAGAATGTAAGACTGGGACTTTCTGTTGCTTCTAACTTTCTTTATGAGTCGCCATGTACATGGAAATGCCAAACACTGCAGTTATAAAATCAGTAGTTTAGCCATGCAGAATTCTAGCTTCAAAATGGCATCTAACTAAAGTGACTGCTGATTGACATGACATCCTAATGGACTGGATTTCAGCCACTATTTCATACTCATTCCGAAAGAAACAGAAAAATGTGTCACTGAGAACAGCTTTATCGCACATACAGCTGTATCAAAATGCATCATATGTGAGCACAGAGAGCAAGAGAGAAGCAAACAGATGCAAACATCAGCTAACCTGTCCACCTGTGATCTGATTTGCCACCCCATGTGCACATCCAAAATTTTCATTGGAAATTTACATTACCGATAATCCAATTTCCGACGCTCCTGAATGCAACTTTGTTGTCCGACTGCACCTGAATGCACCAATGATGTTGGTTAGATCTTTTGATTGTATTTCGTTTGGATTTGAAGAAGCTTTGAAGACGTTTCCTGATGCAGGAGGAGAATACGAGCAGCTTTGTGTCTTTGTGGTAAAAGGACTGTAGCCGTTTCTCAGCACGTAACTATCCGTACTTGCTTTCTCACGTACTTGTAAAACGTCATCATCGAGACTGCATTGGACCAGACCAGTGTGCATAGATATGAATCAGTAGATAGATACATATCTATAGCTTCAGCTCCCAGTGAAAAGCAGGATTTTATTAGAGGAAGTCAGAGACAGTCACACAGAGAAACAGAGCTCACACTGAAACGGAGCTACAGCTCTGTGTCTTGGACAGGATTTATTTAAAAAGCTACATGTGTGACGGTAATAATCCATGCCAGAGCAGACCTCATTAGCACTTCCGCTAGGTTGGCTAACTTCCAGTCACTCCTTGGATGCTGTTGTCCCTGGCGTAAACTAACCGTGACGTCACCCGTTGGTTTCAACGCCGAGAAAATGAAGCCCGGATTTTGCTACTTCCTGGTCGCCGTTTTGGATTTTTTGGAGCCAGTGACGTAAAAAGCGTCATCAAACAGACTGGACCAGAGAGCAACTAGGGGCAGGATGAGGACTCTCTTATCCTGCCCACGTTTTACCGCAGAGGCTTCTGTTGCCGTCTATCAAGTATAGCCACGCTCCCTGGCTCCGCCAATTTTAACGATTTATTTAAAATTCAGTATTGATTTATTTTAAGATCGGCCAACTGATCTCTCATTTTGACCATGAAAACTAACGGGAAAAAAGCCAGATGCTACGTCCACTATAGATACAGTCTATGTGTTGTCTGTAATGTAGCCAGAATATGGATTCATTTTTCGTTTGGCCTTGACAAAGACGAGAACAAAAAGATTCAGAGCAAGTGGAGCAGCTAGCTAACGCTTATAGTTATAAAGCTTACAGTTTGATTTACATTTTAAAAGTCACATTTTTGAAATCGTAATTTTTCCATAAAACAAATCACGGCTTTCATTTTGTAAGAGAACCCTGGAAACGTTGTTTATCTGTAATTCCGCTAACTTGACTAAACGTGGGCTGCATTTCCTGTTATTTAAACATCAATATGATGTATAAATGCAGATGGACTTTATATTTCACGATGCAGAAATTTTTATTGATGTCCAGTTTATTTTATAGACATAAACACATTTGATAAAAAAATATTAGAAATGGATTTCTGTTTCCTCATAATAATTGAGCTAATGCCATTAAATGTTCATCAGTGATTCATCTTTAGTGTGAAACTTTTACTTTACACCTATATTGTTTAAAAATGTTGGTCATTTTAAGGTCATTTTAAAGGATGGTTTTCTTATGTATATTAATTTAAGGCTTAATTGACTGAAATCTTTCAGTCAATGTTGTGTTTCTTTCAATTTGAAATATCTCGATTTAATTAATACAGCTCAGTTAGTTACATTTTATATTATTCAGAATTCTTATTCAGTTTAACACTAGATGACATATCAGTTCACTGAGTATTTCAGAGCCAGTTTTTTCTTTTCAATTATCTGTATTTAAAGTGATGTGATTAAAATATTATTGCAATGAAACAGCAGCAACATAAATGACCAAATATACAAAGGAAGTGCAGCTATTTTAGTATAAAAAAGTGATCTATCAGAACATGGTGAAAGTGCAGCTTAAGTTAAATTAAGTTAGTGAAACTATGGATAAGTAATGTTTTACTTCCAGAAAAATAAAAGCCGCATATTTGTTATTTCTTAAAAAAACCACTAAAAGCAACACTTCCACCAACTTTGTTTTAGTTTGTTGGTATTCATCGGTGGAGCAGCAGCACATTTTCCACAGACAGTTTTACTGTCCGTTGTCTTGTTTTAATCAGTTTTCAGCTCAGTAATTCAGTCCTTTGGCTGATTGGACAAACAGACACTGAAGGACTAATAGAATAATAAATGATCATTTACTGATCGGTGCTGGTTTTAATGAACTTTATGTTCAACTTTAGAGTCAGATATAATGTGAGCCGGGAAACCCAGGAGTTGGTTGAGTTTATTTGTGTGTTGATCACAGAAGAGAGTTAGCATCCAGTGAACATTAGCTTTAATGTGAATTAGCGATGCTAACCAAGCTAGCTGACCAGTCCTGATTAGCTGCTAAATGTAGCATCAAGCTAACAATGTTTGTGTTGTTTCCTGTCAGCAGCTGAAGTGTTTTGTTCCTGTAATGCAGTTCATTAAGTTCATAAAACTGTGGCTGGTTGACGCTAATGTAACGTTCAGGAAATTTTAATGTGATTAAAACGGTAATGTTAATGTTCTTGTTGTCAGTAATCAGCTTCAATTTGACCCTAAAACAGACTGATAGTTTTAAATGACATCAGTTTCATGAATTTGTTGAAAATTGTCTCATTTGTTGTTGTGATGTTGCTGCTGATGATTCATTAAAACCAGATGATCCGTGTTGAAGACACGTTTAGTTCTAGTATCAGAAGTACAAGAAGGAAAATGGAAGTTTAGTTCTGCTGCGTCAAAGATTTCAGGAATAAAATAACTAAATGAGTCTTTATGCCTCCAACATTATTTTACAATAATGAAATAATCACATAATAAAAACATAAATCACAGAGAAAACCTACAAAATCTTAAAAATGCTTTGATTTTACATTTATAACAACATAAAAGTAAAATCAGTAAGAGACAAAAATGAGAGAAGGTCCATTTTTTTCATTTTCTGAGACTAGAAGTGGTCATCAGCAAGTGTGGAGCCAAACAGAGTACGGTGCATAGACTGCATATCTTTTTTTGTTAGTTTTCATGGTCATAATGAGAGATCAGGTGGCCAATCTTACAATAAATCAATACGGAATTTTATCTACAGACTCTTCACAACCTGCTCAAACTCTTGGTACAGGACCTCACCACATGGGTCAAGAAGGTTTCCTTCTACTCTGGAGCTCACCTTCTTAAACTGCTGACAAATGTTTCTGCTGCTCTAAAGTCTGGTCTCCAGAACTTCCTAAAAGCTCTTAAAGCCTCTTCTGCTGCAGGTCGCTTTGTAGAACTGTTACAGAAAACCTCACTAAACCACATGGAGGGGCCTCAAGATAGTCGTCCAAATGAAACCATACAAAAACCAAACTAGTACAACCAAAACGCTAAAGTCTCCTGCAGCCTACCAGAGAAGCTCTTTAAACAGAGAATCAGGACAGGAACTCTTACCTTCTGGATAACCAATGTTGGTTCACAAACAAGAATACAGAATGTGTCTGACCAAAAACCTCTAAAGACTCACTACAGCCAAGATAAAGACACAACTCAGCTACACCAAATCCACTAATCACTGCACACATTAGCACCATGTGCCAACTGTGACTAAAGAACCACATTTACCAAGACCACTATCCAGTATAAATCCCTAAAACACACCAAGAAACACATTAAAGACGATGTTACTGCTGGAAGCTGCAAGTCAACACCTAAAAAACAAATTGGAGCAACAGAGCCAAACTCAGTTTAGTGGTGAAGAGAAGCAGAGGAAATGTTTCACTGCCGCCACATAAAGGAAGACACTGAGCTGCTCAGGTGTTCCTGATAACACCAAGCAGCCACCTGGACAGCCAATAGGAACACAGCTTACTGGAAGTCCAGAGGGCTGGCTTAGTGAAGTAAATTTAGTTTAAAGTTGAAGCAGAAAGTTAACAAAGAAAGTTGAAACCCACCTTCTGATACCTGAAATCTCTGAGTTTCCAGTTTACACCTACAGGCCTTTGATGGACGTGCTAAACCAACGTTACTTTTTTTCCATCCCATATGAAGAACGCAAAAATAGGAGTTTTTCTAGGAAGTCCACTGTGCCAGACCCCCCCGGCCTGTTTCATGGTCACGTCTGGTCCATGGACCTGCAACACAAGAACATCTGCTCACTGTGAAAGATTATTGAGAGCAGCTTTTTGTGATTTCTATGCAGAACACTATGATGTTTGCTGAGCTGTGCACCATTAAATGACTTAAGAATATGGAATATTGTTACTGTTTTTTATTGTTCTCAGGTTTACTGTTAAATGTATATAGTGTTTCTTACTGTATTTTAAAATTTACATTCCTGCACAGAACATTTCAGATTATTTTACCACAGATCAAGGGTACAGATTGTTGTTGTTCACTGTGTATTGGGTAGCACTCATTTTGATTTAGACTGATTAGCATACAGAACTCTGATGTTTCTGGTTTACAGCTGAGAACCAGTTGCTAAAAGTACAGAATATTATTTCTTATTTTAGGTGTGATCATTGTCAGTAAACCTTTTAAGAAATGGAAATGAACAGGATTGTATATAGTGCTGTTCTAGCAGAATATCTGTCACTTAATTGCCCTCAGGCTAATGAGCTTACCAGTTCTACATAACAGGCAGATGCTGCAACTAATGATGTTGTAATTTACATAAACAAGGAAACAAGTCCATCATAATTTGAATGTTAACAGTCCAAAATGAAAAGGTCATATACAGCTTTCCTATTGAAAAAAAAAAAACATGAAAAATACTTTGTTAAAGCGAGAGGTCAGTAGCAGCTTTCATTTTTTCTTACAACTTTTCGGTGGCGCCCCCAAAATATCTGTTGTACCCTCCTGTGCCCCGCCACTAAAATTAATCTGGATCCACCTCTGAGCTGAGACATTTCAACGTAAGCAGAAGCAACTGTAGAAAGCAAGTAAACCTGATGGACTGAAAAGGCAGCTGCTCATTCTAAATGGGTCACCTTGCAAGCGACAGTGAGGGCAGGATTATATGAAGTTTGAGCTATATGGCGTGCAGCTCTGCAAAATTCTTACAGGTTTGTGAAGCTCGGAGGCTATCTATTTGTTGAGGAGCTTGAGGAATGACAGAAGTAAAAGACATATCTTAACAGCTTTTACTTAAGATTATTTTAGGGCTTTATTGTTTATAACAAACACAAAACACAACAAAACTATATTTTCACCAAATGGGACCTTTTAATTCTCAAAATTGGAACATCATCATTTCATCTTTCCCTTCTAACCATACTAGTCTGCTGTGTGGTTTGCACTATTAATTGCACTTCCATCCACAGAGCTAATGTGGGTTTTTTTAATTGTTTTTTTTTTTTTTTTAATTAATCGGTGTACAAACACACAGCAGGTGCACTGGGACGGACAAAAAACATATTTCACAAGTTTAAACTATTTTGGTTTCAGGGTCACTCCTAAAATGAAACTTCATTAAGATGATCACTTCTGTGTCCCTGTAGGAAGAACGGTATTTCTAGATGCTTCAACAGCTCAAACAAAAAACCCTGACAACTGGGGACACACAGAGGACACACAGTGAGCACCTTGCAGGTAGAGTAGGACAGGAGAGCTCTTCAGAAGCACCGAGTGTCACGAAGAGATCCGGGCACTTCACTTTAAAACCTGTGGGTTTCTCTTTTCATGTCAATGCAGTCTATTCCTGATAAATGAGAACAGCAGGAAGGCTAACTTCACCTTCACCCTATCCATCTGGAACCAGACGGTGCTTTTCATCGAGGGGAAAATAAAAAATCAGAGAACAGAAGAGCTGTGCCAGCGCAGCCTGCAGCTGTAAGGGGTCACATTGTGGGAAATGTGTAAAATGTTTAATTTGAGACGCCTAAAGTAACAGAAGAACCCATTGCTTGGGATGAGTGGATTCACATCCTGAGCACTAAAATGTCTTTACCCTCACATTATAACTAACACGGTAATACTATGATTCAAATAAAGTGCAGGAGACACTTGCTGTACGTAAGAATTTCCCAGTTTCAAACAGAATGTCATGTCTGAGTTGAATGAATATAAAGTCAGGCGGTATAAATAGGTAAGTGTATTTTAACTGTCATGTTCTAAGTAAAATTAAATTGTATTTTTCTTTGTCATAGCACGCGTATCAGCAAGCTAAATCATATTCACAACAAATCTGTGAAATAAAATCTGATCATAAAAGGTAGAATTTTACTTCTGGTGTCATGTCAGAAAACTGTTACAGCATTTAAATCTTGTAAAAGTCGACAGCGGTGCTTGAAAATTTGAAAACCCTTCAGAATTGTCTTTATTTCTGCATACATAGTCCTGAAAGTAAATATGAAAACCCAATGAAACACAATAATGCCAAAACATCACACTTGTTGTTTGTTTTTTGGATTTTTTTTTTTTTTAGGAAATTATACATTATATAAGCATGTGAACATTTGCTTTCAGTATCTTTTCTTACTCCCTCATGCAGAAACAGCTGCAACTAAAGGTTTCCGGTAGCTATTCATCTCTCCTGTACTTCAGCTCGAAGCAATCTTAGTCCCTTCCTCTGTACAGAACAATTTCAATTTGGGTTGTTTGTGTGTTTCCTCACATGAAAGGCTTGCTTCAGGTCCTTCCGCAACATTTCTCTTACATTTATGTCACGACTCTGACTTGGCCATTCCAAAACATTAACTTTATTCTTCTTTGGTTTAGAGACCATGTGTGCCTTGGGATGTTGTTTTGCTGCACGATGTTCTCTTGAGATTCAGTTCATCTTAAGATGTCTTGTAACTCAGCTTGGCTTACGTAATTGAATATTCATTGTTCCATCACTGATAACAAGCCGCCCAGGCTCAGGTTGGATTACGTAACTCAGAATTTGTTGTTCCATCACTCATGACTAGGCATCCAGGTTCAGATTATGCAGCATGGGCTCAAACCATGATACTACCACCACCATGCTTCACAAATTCTGCTGACCATGTTTCTGAATGCATGGTTGTCCTTTCCCCAAACATGAGGCTTCTCATTTAAACTAAAAGGTTTTGGTCTCATTTGTCTCAAAACATGTTTCCGGAAGTCCTCTGGCTTGTCTGCATGATGTGTAGCAAACTGCAGACAGACAACAAGGTTCTTTTTGGAGAACAGTTGCTTTCTCTTTATGATCATGCCACGTACAACACGGTGGTTTAATGTTCTCCTGATGGTGGACTCATGAAGGTTAAGACAGGCCAACTTTTTCTGAAATCCTCAGAAAATTTCTTTGTTTCTGCCATTATATACATGCACACATAAATATGAATTATATGTTTTTTTTTGTGAATATCAGACTTTGATATATGCCTCCCTATTGCAACATAATAAGGTGCCCTTTCACACCTCATTGTCTTTTTACTGACTGAAAACGCTGCACTAACTTCACCTTTAAATTAATTGCTAATCTTAGAAGTTCTTATACTTTTGCCACTCACAGATAGACAATGTTGGATCATTGCACTTCATAAATAAATAAATGATGAAGAATAATATTTTCATCTCATTTTGCTTCACCGAGTTCTCTTTATGTATTTTTTAGGATTTTATAATTTTAGGTCACATTTATGCAGAAATATGGAAAATCTAAAAGGTTCACAAGCTTTCTGGCTTTATTGTAAGTATGCATTTGAAAATATATACTTCCTATTTTCTGATTTAAATAAAAAGATTTGTAGCCAGATTCTCTAACCTGGTAACTCTCTTTACAAATGTATATAAAGCAAATATTTATCATATTTAATGTCACCTATTTCTATCTGGATTGTTGTCTCTGAATAAGATAGTTGTCTCTTGCTGTCTCATTTTTGTCAAACCTTCAATCACGAATATACATTTTGGTTGCCCTAAGAGTTTGATGAAAGAAAAAAAACATTTAGTGGGGAAAAATTCTGCTAATGCTCTGCGCTAGTAATGTCTTGCAGATTACATAGATACTGTGCTACATCCCATCAAAAAACTTAAAATCTTGACTGATGTCATTTTGGGGACTTCATATGTTGGTGTGTGTTTCAGCTTTAGGTTCATAAAGTTTATTTACTCTGTGTCTTTTTTCCCTGCTGGAGTCTTCAGTTAAACATGGACACCGACACGTCACTTCAGGCGCTGGTTGAAAAATAGAATTTGAGAAATTTCCCCTACTTAATAACACAAATAAATAACAATACTATATTTGTTTCCTACGTTGAAGGCTGACTGTGATTTTTTTCACTGTGTTGCACTATAAGCAATCCCTTGATTTTATCTTCCATCTGCTTCAACATATGATTCAGCTGATAATTCAAAATTTCCAAGGCCCTTTTCTCTTACTGCAATACCTGCATCGTCCACAAGGAGGGAGCAGAGTCCTTCCTATTTCTCTAACGTGCAACTTGGCTACTCTTCAAAATCCTCATCTGTTCCCCCTCCTGTCTTGCTGTCTCTTGGTTTGTGTTGTTCCTCTCAGCTTTCCTCATTTTTAGAACAAAATGCTGCATGATTCGTTGTTTTATCAATTTATTGAGGATTAGAAACATGAAAAAATACCCCAAAAGCCTATGAAAACATGAAATAACATTGCATATTGAATAGCAAAACATTTATATAAACCGTTGATAAGACTAAGGCTACTCTATGAAACCTTTGCAAGGAATATCCTCAGCAGTTGCTGATGTTGGCACTGCGCTATGAGAGCGCGTTCACATGTAATCGTTCGTTTTGTGCATGACTGAGCAGAAACCTGAGCTTTGAGAGGCTGTGTTTTACATATGGGTGCGAATGTGAGGCTGCAGCGGCTACACAGTGATTTATACAGAGTTTGTATTTTGGTGCATCCAAGTTTGAATTCAACTGAATGTGGTGTGTGTGCAGAGTTGTCCCAGTTTTCTGGTCCACGGTGAGGTGCTGTCTTCATCCTCCAGGTATAAAAGTGAAGAGCCAGGGTGCAAAGATGGAGAGATGGATACAAGATCTATTAATCGGTAATAAAAAAAAAAGTTAGAGTCACAATGCAGAGGTTGCTGGAGAGATTAGATGATGACAGATGTTTGTGCGTTTGAATGTACAGATGTTGGGCCAGGCCAAGTCAAGGCCTGGTCAGGACAGAGGCGGCAGGGAACGGGTGCTCATCGGGCTGCACTTGACCTTAGATGGCGATGGAGGTGGTTGGGTGAGATGAGGTGATGAGGGGGACGGGCGAATGTGTCCACACTGGTACTCCCTCCCAGTCCCCGAATGGCCTGACACTGAAGGCTGAGACCGACCTCGGGGCCGGCGTAACTGAGGCGGGGTGGTGGAGCAGGAAGGCATGCACTTGTACTGAGAGGGAGAGTGGTGGGAGGACGGATGGCGGGTGGGGGAGGTATAACACCCAGGAGCAGAGTGACGGCTTGGCGATGGGTGGCGGCTCGGTGATGGGTGGCGGCCGGGTGAGGGGTAGCGGCCAGGGGAGGAGTGCCTCCCTGCTAAAGGCTCACGGTTACTGGGTAAGTGGTCCTTAGGGCGTTTGGGTGATTTGGGCGATTTAGGCATCTTGGGCGACTTGGGTGTCTTGGGTGTTTTAGGCGATCTGGGAATGGGATGAGAGGTGGAGTAGGAGTTGGTGGAGTGAGAGGCCGGCCCGTGGCTGGGAGAGGCAGAGTCTCCGTTGTTGGCAACCTTGTAGAGGAAGACGTCATACTGAAGGGGTTTGCTGGACTCCGGGTGGAGTTTGGCCTCTTTGGGGAGAAGCACCTCCAGGCCAATAGTGACTCCATCCTGATGTGGAAATATGGTAAGTAGAGAAGGATGCAACAATGTAGGGACAGTCACAGAGGCAACACAATGACATGAAGAGACAAATACAGACAAGGACAAATCATCAGGTACAGGGCTCAGACTGGACAGCTGAAATCAGGATTTTTGGTCCCTTACCTTCTCATTTAGGATAATATGGTGAAACTGACAACATTGAACCAGACTAATTGTACTTTGGTGTCATGTTTCTGTCCATCCAATGATAATCGGTTTTTAGCTTCCATTAGCTCCCCAGGAAAATGTCTACAAATGAGTGTCTTTTTGCTGAAAGAAGTTACAGGACCCAACATTGCAGACCAGACAAGAGTGAGCTAAAAGACACTGCAAAATTTATAGAAGCGTCGTAGAGTCGAGGAGAACTGGTTGGGTGATAACTGTCATCTGTACATGTGAGTATTTTTACACAGTCAATCATCCATATAATTTACTTTTAATGTAAATCATTATAGCTACTCTAAGGTTCTGATGGTGGTTCTTGAGCCAAAGTATATTTTTCATCCTTAAAATGTAGATATTGTACTGCAGAACACTGTAAAAAGTGAAAACTAGTAAAAGTGGCCTGTCTTTATGAGTTTAAATAGTAATAATGTTGAGCTACAAATATAAAATCTTAGTAACACAGATAAGGTATTGACAGCAACCATGATTTTCAAAGAATAAAATATTGATATTATTGTAATACTAAGCATATGACAATAATTTAAATAATCCAACACCAGTAAGTATCTAGTATATTAACAATAAACAGTACAGTTATGGTTACACACCCTCTCTCCACTTACCAACACTCACATTTTTAATGCACTTAATTTGCCAAAAAAAAAGAGACAAAACATTCAATAAACAAAATTAAAGATGCATTTGACTGACAGCAATATTATATCTTTCCCTATTTTCTTTAGATATTGCAGTAATATTGTTATCGTGAAGTGTTTTGGCTCTGATAATCATGTGATGAAAATCTGATATGACAGGCCTAATACAGATTGAAGGTGGGAATTTGTGCAAAAATAACCAAAACAAAATACAGACAAAGGAATAGACAACAGTAACAGATATTTCAACATTCATGTCCATGCAATAAATGAAAAACCGACCACAGGAGTTGCGTAGATTTAGTAATTTTCACGATTTCATTAATATTCACACTTAGTTTCTGTGTAAAAAGACAGAATCTATCTATCTATAATTAGATTATTTGAATTATCATTAAGTCTATACTGGTAAATTTCAAGGTCTGTAGTAGCTTGTATTCAGCTGAGAGAGCTGTCCATGGTTCTGAATAAGCAGCAGGCACCTTGGTGTGTGTGGTGTAATCTGTGAGCAGCCTACTGTGGCACGAAAGCAGGGTCAGCAATGCATTCATGTATTATTAGCAAGAGAGCAGCTGGGCAGTAGTTAGCTTCATCGTGAGCAGACATGCAGAGAAAGGAAGAAAGAAAAAGAGAGCGAGCGAGAGGGAGGTAGTCTGCAGGGAAAGCGGAGCTCATAGCAACACACAGGGACGAGCTGGATAAAATTAAAAAGATTTATTCCAACAACTGTGAACTGTAATCCTCCATGTATACCCAAAAAAGTACAAAAGAATCTCAAGTACATTAAAGCATTATAAATCACATTGAAAACCAAGACACAGCGTGTGTAATATATGTAGATAGATTCAAATATCAACTCCAAGCAATTACTTTGACCTCATTTAGTCTAGACATATCCACTTATTAGCAATGTCAAACATGAATATTTCGCAAATACATATTCACTTAATTTTCCACGTACTTCTTTTGCAAATATTACGTTTTCAGACATTTTTTTTTCGTTGATAACACCAATGCATGCGGGCAGAGATAGAGAGAGAGGGAGCGAGAGAGAGAGACAGTAAGGCGGGGCAGGCAGGGGTGAGGAGAGGGGAGGGTAGGAGGGGAGAAGAGACAATGAAGGAGTTCATTGGCCAAAGACCAAGGCAGGGCATCAGTACAGAGGAAAGTCAGTCAGCAAGTTGGTCCAAGCCAGAGATTTTTAGTCCAGTGTAAGAGGCGGATAGAGGAAAGAAAAGGAGGCAGCGGCGCCACTATGTGATCAGTGTTGGCAATGCAGCCTTGTAAACAGGACTGTTGTGCTTCTCAAGTTGTACCTTCATAACATGTTGTGCTTACTTTCAACATTTAGGTCTTATTCGACTGTTACGCACTTTGCCAGGTGTAAACGATGCTAGCCTAGGAGCCCTGCGTGCAATATTTTGGTCTGATTCTCCAGCGGCACACTACGACAGACGGTGACATTATACCAGGTTGTTCTGGAGCATGTTTACCTCGGCGTTCTCCTCCGTGTTGTTGGGGGTGTGGCCCTGGTCGTGGGCGAAGGAGGCTGGGCGGTTGTTCTCGTGCTTGGGGGAATGAGAGTTGAGGATGTTCATAGAGCCCTCTTCCTTGGCTTGTGGGGACTTTGCTTGGTCGTCTTGCTTCTGAGGCTCGTCCTGCGGAGAGAGTTAGTTACTCTTCACACATGTCTGACGTTTAGCAGAGAAAAACACATCTTAATACACGCACCGGAATTCCAAGTACATTCTAATGCTTGGATTTTGTGTAAAAATTAAACGTTTTCAAGCTCTGATGCTGCAAATGTGTCTTTTACATTGTTTGTGGGGATGTTTTGTCATGTTAAATTCCTGGCAGGACAATTTTTCTGAATAGTAAATGCTGCTAATTGTGCCCTGGCAACCACGGTGTTTAACAAAAGATGCACAAAATACATAAAACAGAGGGAAAGTGTGTAGGATCGTACAGTAGACGCTCCCAGTTAAGCTCCTTGTCAATAAGGGAAAAGAAAAGGCTGATTTCTTTTTGTGTGGTGGATTATTCTCACTGCAATCCAAAGAAACAGAAGAGTTGATTTGACAAGGATGGCGTCTCTTTACAACTGCTTCAAACTAGAAATCTGAAACTAAACTGAAGGTAAAAATAGAAGTGGAAATCATGTAGCTCAGTCACGTCTAAGACAAACTACAGCTATCTGTCAGAAAAATCCCCTGTCGCCAGAGATAATCATTCCTGAAGGTCACTGTACGCAATGATACTGGAACTGCATGTTCAGACCTTTATCTAATCAACTAATCATACCTCAGCATTCCAAAAAATACTGATCAGACCTATGACATTTAAAAACTGCATTGCGGACTGTGTGCCTGCAGGGGCTTTTTAGCCTCTAGACCTGACATTTAGAGCATCCGGAAGTCACAGAAACTCATCTATAATCACTGCACTGAAATGCCAGCAGAGCTCTGAGAGCGGTGGTTTCTATGAAGAAAAAAAAAAACAAGTCACAATTTGTTCACTTCGGTGTGTTCAGCCAAGTGTGTTTAATGGACTGAGAATTAGGTTGTAATTTTGAAAATCCATCAGCATGTGCTTGCAGTTAAACGTGGTAACGTGGTGCCATTATCGGCCGCAGGGATGTGTTTGTATGTTTGCAAATGTGTTGCGTCTGTGTGCATGTCGGTTTGTACACGTTCAAGTCATCTATTGATTGACGTGTCACAGTTTTCTGAAGGTCAGAGGCGCAGCAGCCAGGAAGTAGGACACTATTGATCAGTCGCACTGAATGCAGCCGGACACGACTCGCTAAATGTCCTTTCATGCAACGGATCCAAAAAGTTTAGAGTCATGTTTTTGTTGTGGGTTTCATAGACTACATGTGCTGCTTCTGTTTTTTTTGTATCTACCTCTATTAACAAGAATCCCAATTGATTTTTAAGAGTTTAGCCATGCATCAGCAGCTTCACACAGTGTATTGGTTTAGTAACCCAGTAGGCGAATGTGATTGACGGACAAAAAGACGGGCACGAACAAATACAAACCCCCGCACACAGAAACATGGACATAAATGAATGCAATCATAGTCACACACTCACACACATGCTGCTACACAATGCAGAGCACTTTTACAGCAGCACTACATGCACAACCTGTAAAAGAGAACTGGGCAGAAAAATAGGGAAACCTGCTGCACAGGGACCTAAAATGGCTGTTGGAGCTGCACTGGGGGAGCGAGCAGCGAGCAGTTTAAACAAAATGGAGGGTCAGCTTCCTCACCGAGCTTCTCAGGATGCAGAGGCACAGGTAAGACAGAGGAAGCAGATGTGGGAACTTGCTATTTATTTACACATAGGCGACTACATAACACCTCCGAACGACCGGCTGCAGGAGACCTTGCAGGAGGCGATTAATCATCTCACACAGAGGTGTAACATGGAATGCAGCTGATCAAGAACGAGATCAGATGCGGGGAGAAAAGGTCGTGGAAGTGAGGATTTTGCAGCGAATGGAGAACCAAAAATCTGGTGTCTGGCAGCTGCAGAGTGGGTAAAATCAAAGCAAAGCCAGGGAGGGAGACTGCTGCAGGCAATGTGGACGTCTCCACTGTGCTTACCTGGAAGTGGTTATAAAGGTTTCTAGGTTTATATTCCCACGTATAGCTGGTTGCTGACGGCCTCTGAGTGTGAAAAGCAATTAAACACAGACATTCTCCACTGAAATCCTAACGAGAATCTTGTGGTTGTTTTTTTAGTGTGCGTGCTCAGATATTCGGATAGATGAAGACAGAGACAATGAATCAAATCATTACTCAAGCTGGCGGGGAGGCGAGAAGGTGGGAGAGAACACGATGAGGATGAGAGGAAAGAGAGAGAGGAAAATGAACGGAAAGCAGAGAGAGAGAGAGAAAAAAAATCAGCTGGAAGGAGAGGGAGAGAGCAAACATGAGGAGAGTTGGGGGCATACCTGACAGATAATGTTGTCATAGTACGCCAGGTTGTGAGTGTGAGCTTGGGGAGCGGGCGGAGGGGTGTCGCACAGTTTCCTTACGTTTGGCTGAGAGCCGTCGGCTGTTGTGGAAACCGAGAGTCCATCCGTCTGTGGCTCGGTGCTCTGTGGGCGGTACTTACTGCAGGAGGGCACAGAGGGAGAGAGCTGTGTGGTAAATATTTGCAGTAACGTGTCTTCCTTTTAAAATCTGAGCATTTCGCCTCTCTCCAGCTCCACGCTTTGCCTCGTTTCGCAAACGTGGGAGCTTAGAGCGAGCCGTTTCATCATTCAGTCAGTGGGGCTATAATTTGTGGAAATGGCGTATCAGCTTGTCAGAATGCTAAAATGGTAATTTGTGATGTCTGGAAAATGATTTTTGAAATGCTACGGCACATTATTGCACAAATTACGTTTCTACTAGTCAGAACTGATCGACAGACGGCTTTAATTTAATCACAGCTGCCGATATCTACAGCTGAATTTCCACATGTGGAAAAAGGAGCATTACTCGTGGGAATGTAACATCTCATTTAAGATATCAACAACTGCATTTGTGATGCATCTGACATATCAGCATAGCATTTTAGATACACCATCCTAATTTGCATATGTGTGTAACTTCATTAGCATATTGATTAAAAATTTGTTGCATTAATTATTGTGACAAATAGACCTTTAGGCATCAGCTGTAGTCTATAAAACCATGTTTATATAGACTTGCTTTAATCGGATGTCTTCTTTTTATTGCTTTTCAGGGTTTTTATGGCATTTATTGTTGGCATTTTGCAACGTTTGTCTTCTCATAGTAAGTTTATCCTAATTTCACCTTAATTTTGGATAATTTTCTTTGGCCTGACTGCCTGGCTTCATGTTCTTATTTTGCCCTCTGGGTATCTGCTTTGTCTGTCAAAGCACTTTGTAAACTCACGTTGTTAAAGGTGCTATGCAAATGAAGTTAATATTATTAATTAGAATATTCATTTTGGGTATGCTACCCATATCAGTAAGTTGCATTTCCACTAGTGAGAACTGAGTTGTTGATATCAATACTTAGAACGATGAATAGGAAGAAATTATTGACTTGGATTTATAACATAGCAAACAAATTCTGCACAATAATTTAAATCTGCAACTGAGTTTAAATAACAGTCAAAAAAAATCATTTCGTTATAATTAGGTTACAAGTATCTACAATGGACATTTCCACTGGTAGGATCGCCTTTGTCGATATTAAGAATCAAGAAATGTCCCATAGATATCTGTAATTAGATCTGCTACAAGTCAAAATTACTTAATGGTTGTTTTGGAGATCTAACTTGTCAAAAAGCAGTTGTTGATTTCTACAGTTGAAATTACAGCTACTGGTAAAATGTTAAAATAGCTCGTCAGATAAAGCCTGATACATAAGCATCCCACACAAAAATATGTCATCACAGTAAATTTACATAATTCAGTGGATATTTCTCTACTTGTATTTGACTTAAAAATGCTTCAAATATATCAGTAGGTTGTAGATTCTTTCAAAGGTTGTAACAGAAATTTGGCTGATGTTGACAAAATCCTACCTACCACTCTTAACGCCATCCAAACAGTGTAACTCACAGCTCATATTTTTACACTCTCACCTCCCAGTCTCACACACACACACCTGCGTTTGCGAAGGCGTCTGTTCTCGTTCTTGAGGCGGTGCAGCCTCTTGGCAAAGAACACGATGATCATGAACAGCAGGAGGAGCACAAACGAGGACACGCCCACCACCACGCACAACACCTGGAACTCGGTGACCGCCCAATCACAGCGCATGCCTTTGTTCCAGATGTAGTCCTGCACGTTGCACCTACATACAAAGAGATGGAAAAGAGAAGAAGAGAGGAAGAAACATAAAAAGACTCTATCACTCTTTGATGTTAAATGAACACTTGTAATTTGTGGTGAGCTCTGACTTGCTATAAGAAGTCAAGAGCTTTATCAGGAGTGTTTGCCCATTGCACCAGAGTATTTACCATATTTATTGCGACAACATCTAAGACAGAGTAAAGAGTGTAAAATGGTACTTGGGGCTGATGACATGGTGTCCTGAAGTCTGTCCAGCAAAGCAGGGATTGGGCCTGCAGCCTAGCTCTTAATGAGATCAAAGGATCAGAACACGTGCGTGCAAGTGTGTGTGTGTGTGTGTGTTTGTGTGCGTCCATGTTCTTGTTATTTCCGTGCAATTGCATGCAAGGGTTTGAATGCTGCTTGAATATATCTAAATGCGTATGTGTGTGTACATATGCACGTGTGATATTACTCAGCAGGTACGACAAGATGAGCAACAGTTTACTTCCAAGCTTACAGCGAGGCTGCAGGACAGGACAGATGGTGCTATCGAGGCGTGCACGAGCATGTTTCTAAGTAAAATGTGTGTGCACGAGTGGCATGTGTGTCTTTAATGCGTCCCTCCCTGACCTTACTGTATTGTCTTCCTCGTATACTTTCTATGTGTGTGTGGGCGGGTAATTATAGGGGTTGTGGGGACCTAATGTCCTCACAACCATAAGAAAACCAAAAAAAATGTCATTTGTGGGGACCTCATTTGGGTCCCCATAAATGGAAACAGTGTTTTCTTGGCCATTTTGTTGTTACTGAAAAAAGTAAAAGTGCAAAAACGTTTCTTTAGGGTTTGGCATTGTTTTGGTCTGGGTTAAGGTTAGGGTTAGGGTAAGGGTTAGGGTTAGGGGTTAGATATGAATGGTAGGTCCCCAAAAAGATAAGAATACACTGTGTGTGTGTGTGTGTGTGTGTGTGTGTGTGTGTGTGTGTGTGTGTGTGTGTGTGTGTGTGTGTGTGTGTGTGTGTGTGTGTATCAGCTGTCAGCAGCCTACCAAGACACACACACACCCTTTACCCCCTGCCTTCAAAACTGAGCTAATCCTTCTGCGACCCTGCTGCGATCTTGACGAACCCTCATGACACACAAAGCCAGCCTTCTGTCTTTGTGCGCCAGCGTGTTTTTGGTGTGCGTCTGAAGTGTCCCAAATCTTTCCTTTTGTGCTGCAGAACTGACACACAGGAAATTATTCCGAAGGGATAAGTTTTGAAACCTAATACCCCACCACCATTTACAGACTGCACACTGAAAAGAAATTCCAGCGACTTATTCTGATAAATAAATAAAGGTTGGACAGTCATTTTTTGTATTTTTACCTAATACATGGTTGCAAGACAAAAAAAAAATCACCAAATTCACTGATTTGGATAAAACTTTTAACTTGGAAACATGGTTTTAAAGGGCATGGAAGGTCAGGAATTCCCTGAACTTAATATTTTGTGCAATTTCTAGTCAAATATTACTATTAGTTGATTTAAAAGTGAAGTCAAGTTTATGTAATTTAATGAAACTGGCTTAATAACTTGATTAGCTTGAATTTTCCTCGGGATTAATACAGTATCTATCCATCTACTGTATCTATCACCTTAAGTTCACAATTTCTAGTTCCCTCTCATTTGTTAACATGCTGGAACAGTTAACACTATTAATTAAAAATACCTTTGATCTGTAGAGAAAAGGCTAATTCTCTCAACTCAATCTTGTTTGTTGGTTGAACATAATTTCAGTAAAAGTTCTCCTGATACAAAATGATGGGTGCAGACTGCCTTAATCATTTTGTTGCGCCCAAATGTTATTTTTTAGACTGTGTACACTCCCTAGTACCAGCTGTGCACTAAAAAGTTTGATTTTAATTATCAGACAGGATGAAAAAAAGCCACACACTGTTTCTCACCTGCAGAAGGCTCCGATTCCAGCCACCACGGTGCACACCCCTCCGTTGAAGCAGAAATTGGGTTCAACGTCACACTGAGACACACACACCCCAGGTCCGGACTGCACAAAGCCCAGCCTGCAGCCACCTTCCCCAAAGGCCCCACCTAAGCCTAACTCGTCGTCCTTGCCCAGCCCTGGCATGGGAGGAGCCGGTAAGGATGGTCCACTGTTCATGTTGGGCCTCACGTTGTCAGGGACAGCAGGAGAACCAGCCAGGAGTGGATTCTCATCCTCCATGTCGGCTGGAGGTGAAGGGGTGGGCTCGGGTACAGGGGTCGTATCCAGCGCTGAGAGGTCATCGTCGGGGGACAGGTAGTCGTAAAAATCAGAAAGCGTCCATGCAGTGGGGTCCCCCGCTTTCTGTTTCTGGGGTTTCGGGACTTTGGCCCAATCCAGAGCGACATCAGAGGGCACGATATCTGGCGCAGGACTGTGAAACTCCACGGTGATTACGTCATCGGACGATGGCTGGTCTGGACCCGCCCCCCCGGCTGTGAGCTCCTCCCCCACAGGTGGGTCTTCCTCCACAAAATCTAGGTGGACGCGCTTGTGAGAATGGTGGTGTTTGGGGGAGCTGAGCGGGAGTTTGGCACCGAGCCCGAGCCCTGCTCCGATCAGGTGTTCCCTCTCTGCAGAGTCGTCGCTGAGCACCATCCTGGCGTTCAAGGCCTCCTTGTGAACGGACGACTGGTTGTGGTGATGGTGGCGCCTGGCCAGTGAATGCCTCCCTGTCAATCAGACACCGAAAGGTCATGAGGTTGTCCAAAATAGTGTACTTTTTCATTTTGAGGACTCACAACGGATAGATTAACAAAGATTTGTAAGGATCAGGTCAAGTTTCGACTGCTGACATTAATCATACTCTGAAAACAAAGCCTATAGCGCAGGTTTTCCATTAAAAATCTGTCATTTCCAAACCCAAGATGAGGCAATCCTGATAACATCGTTGTGTGTTTGTTCAGATGAGACAAAGGAGACATTATACAGCTGTTTTAAATAGTCCTCTACATGACAGGCAAATGGACTTTGATGCGCAAAATCGATTTAGTGACCCTGACATGATTATTATTGTGAACACAGAACAATGACAGAACACTGTGGGAGTTTGACAGGCATTTTTTCTCTTTTTACCTAAATGCAGGTTAAAAAAAGATGAACAAACATGCATTTAACTCATCACAAGACTGTGTTTCGTTTGATAGAAATCGAGGCCTGAGGCTGAGGTACATTAATTTGCAGAAGTGCCTTAAGGTTGTACAAAGATACTTTTCTAGGAGAACATTCTTCACTGTAAACTCAGCTAAATTTAACAAACATTATGCAATTTAAAATGCGCTATATATACAAAGTCTATCCACAAGAGAGCCGGTTTAAGGAAATGTGACGCTCAGCAGAAAATAAAAAAGAAAAGAGAAGCACTATCTTCAGATCACTTTTAAGAGCTAAGTGATTAATTGTCGAAGAAATGAGACCAAGAGCAGAAGCTCTTGTGTTGAGCGTGTAATTAGAATGTGGTGATGAAGGATTAGGACCATGAGTGATTGACTAATGTGCTCTAGTGACCGAGACTGGATGAGGATTAGATTAGGATTTAGAGCTATAGGTTAGAGACTGACTGGTCAGGCACTTCTTTTGCACTTGGCAATCTGCAGAGGAAGATGTAGACACACACACACACACATGTACACACGCGTACACACACATGTATCGAAAGAGGCAAAGTGATGCAGACGGACAGGAATTCTTAGAACCTTCGAACATGCAGCAGGCTGCCAGTTGGCCAGTCATTACAATCTCAGCCAGACATTGTTCAAACCCACAGAGCTGCCTTTTAAATTCAAGTGGAGAGCACAGTTTCTTCAAAAAACAAACTTGTAAGGGCCTTTAAAAACATGGAGTTTTGGCTTTGGGTGTTGAAATAAAACATTATATCACTTGTTAAGTTGGAGGCAGAAGCGAAAGCTCCTGTTAGAAAACGTGAAATAAGTTGATTTAAATGATGCAGTCAAACATTTTTTTTGAAAATAATTTATTATTTGCTATCTTGCTAAGAGTTATAGAGGGATATAACAAAAAAGAAAAAACTCCTTAGCTAAGGTTTAAGCTTGTAAAAATAACTTCACCTGACTCTGCCCAAAGGTAAGAAAATCACCCATCTTGAACCTTTAAAGTTAACTAATTAAGAGCTTGTTTTACACTATAAGGAATTAATGTCAAGAAATATATACCTATATATAAACAGTTTTTACACATGAGATTTTGTGCATATTAAAGAAATAAAACTGAATATGTTAAATGGTGAACTTCAGTTATACTGGAAGTGCGTGTTTTGTTACCAATGGCAACACGGTCTCTTACTAAAATGTGTATTTGTAGTCCACAGCACAAACAATAATAGTTTCAAAGTAGTGGCTGTAAACTAAGATAACTACATTTTTTGGCCTGTCTTTTTCTGTTAGCCTGTGTCTATTACACATAACTTTCTAGTTTCTTTTGTTTTGTGCTTAAACAGAACGAAAAAAAAAGCATTTTGGAGGGTTATTGGTGGCATTAACCAGAGAACTTTCACCCGGCCCTGTGTGGAACCGTGCGATTTTTGTATCTTTTTACATTTTGATGTGCATTTAGTTGTTTGCTGTTGATTATGCTGAAGACATACTTAAATTTTACATTAAATTCAGGAAGAGATCACAATTTGGGTTAAAACACACTTGTACCAACACTAAGCACAAATCTCCATTACTAGCATGACAAGGCTTGCCAAAATAAAAGCTCCTTACAAACACAAGCATCTCACAATTTCACTGCCTTTTTGTAGAAAAATAAAAAGTACATTTTGTGCTGTGGACCGACGTAGCTGACATGTATTTTGGTGTGAGACTAGGCTGCACTGGACAGAATCACAGAGCTGACCAGAGCTAACATTTGCTGCTTTAGCTCCACATTTAACACACAGACACAAGAGTTAATTCTTTGTGAAGTTCATTAGGCATGTCCTAAAATGTTAGACTATATCTATCCAAAGAAAGAAAGAAAGAGAGAGAGAGAGAGAGACCCTGCTGTTGCACAGTTCCTGGGAATATTTTTCCTGCCCTGGTGCCAATGTTCCCACAGTTGACAATATTTTAAGAAGCCACTTTGTCACCCTTTTCCACTGGCCTGGTACATCTGCACAAATGGCCAAACTCATCCAGATTCTTGGCTCTCCCACTGCCACCCTGAAATCACTGTGTCCAATGAGATCACTGCTCTCCATGTCTGGCACTTCATTCAGAGCAAATACAAAAACCATCTGAACGTGCCTCGAGTCACGGAGACTAGCGGCGGCTGAGGAACCATGAGATTCACCTCACACACACACTCGGCGCAGTTGCCATGGTGAGATGTAAAGAGGTGCCACGTTGAAAGGAGGAACGGAGCGAGGGAGTTGCGGTGGAAACAGAGAATCCAGTGTTAGTGCTCGCTCTCTCTCTTGTTTTTCAATCAATCAGCCAGCCAGTCAGTAAGTGTTATATGCCAACTCCATCTCTGGGAAAGCTGAGGTGGAATGAACTCGACCGGTTCACAGTTTGTGAAGGAGACATGCCCCACCGATTTAAAGTGATTATAAACAGATTCGGTTTTCATTTAAAGGTCCAATCTGCCAATTTGTTCTCCGTTGAGACTTAGATGTTGCATCCTGTTAGCAGCTGGTGGCCTTTATGGCGATTAACAGAGCAAAAGGGAACATGAAGAGATTACAAGAGCGACATGATCAGCTGAAAGCACGAGCCCCCGCTTAGCAATTTGATTTCCGCCTGTAGAAATGGTACGATTTGTGCCTTTAACTGCTGCTCGGCTCTTAACCTCTGGCATCATGATGAGCGTGTCACCATGGTAACAAGTTTCACCTGAGGTCACTGTGATTGGTTAGAGGGCGGCCTCCCAGCAGCAGCACCGGCAGGACGCAGTGGGAGCTGTGGGAGCCCTGCAGTGTTGCTGGACAGAGACCTACTTTTCTAACTATGTCCACTCATAGAAGCTAGAAAGATGCTGACTACGCCCACTAGATTCACAGTCAGCAGTCAGGTGCAGGTCCACGCAGAGCAAGAATTTATTCATAGCTGATCCTTAATCAGTTTTACATTTAAATTGTGTTAGGCAGCTGCTCTGACTTTTCACTACCTTTGATCGTCCAGTCTCCACCCCTTAACCTGAGGGGCGCTTTTGATATTTTTAACTATAAATAGTCGTCTCCCTCCCCTCCTGTGTTTATGCCAGAGAAAGGAAGGGAATCAGGAGATGCTGATGATCTGATCCGTGGTGACATATCATGAGCTTTCTGGGGCTACAGGGCAGATGGACCTCACAGTATGCGTTCACTCAGACGCTGGACACACACTCACTCTCACATGGCAGGACACGCAAGAATCTGGACCGGATCCACATTGTTTTACATGGACACCAAGGAGAATACGTTCCTGTGTGTGTGTGTGGTTTCATAAGGAGTTGAAGTGATTTAAAATTATTTGTTTTTTGGGGGTGTTTTGGATTAAAAGTGTATTAATAGGCAGCTTGGTTTAAATCAAGTAAATGGGCCAAAAACTAATTAATTCTGACACGTGAATATTATGTTTTTTACAGTCCACTACACTTTAAAAAACACTTTATAGCTGTTTTTTCCTTCAATTTACCGTTATTTTACAGATTCTCCGTGTTCTGGTTTGTAAATGTAGGTGTTAGCTACAAAAAGAGATGAAAAATTGGTCAAAAGTGTAAATAATGTTGAGATAGAAAAATAGTCATTTTTACAAATCTGTTCAGTGTTTGAAAATGACACTACTTTTACTGTATAAAAATCAGCAAAATATCTTGTCATTCTCCAGATATTTGTCATTATCTGAAAGGAAATTTGTACATTTTGAGCATATTGAGGATGGAAGAAATGGAAATAATTTTTAAAATTTTTGTTTTTATGTTTTTTCTGTGTTTTTTTTTTTTTTTTTTTTTTTTTACCATTTAACTACTAAACGATTTTCCCCATTCTGGTAAGTTACAGAAAATATCTACTAAAATTGCAAAATCACAGAAAAACATATGTATATATGTTGACTGTATAAAAACAAACAAAAATACAAGTCAAAACCATACACAGAATCTACATCATAATCTTCATTTTTGCAAAAAGTAATTTACTCCTTTACAGTGTCACCATAAAACTAAGACAAAATTTTATGGCATTTAAAAATCTGTTAAGAACATCATTATTTTGCAGAGGTTTGCTGTTGTTTTTGGTGTTTTTACAGTTTGTGAATGCAACTTTTTGACTGATTTAACCTTTTTTGCTCTGGTATCCTTGTTCACACATTTTCACCTTTTTCCCCATTTTTATACAGACTTTTCTTAAACAGTATATGACAGTAAATGACACTGACAGGCTATATTTGGGTTTTTGCCTTCAGGTTGGACAAAACAAGGTGGTGTACAGATTGCAAAGACTTCGAACTTGTCAAGCTAGACTTTGTAGAATTGCAATTGGCATTTTTATGCGATTTTATAGACTACGGAATCTATCTATCCATCTATCTATAAAATAAATGTGCAATGAATCATAACTGGCAATAATTGTTAGGCAGCAACGTCTCAGCCCTGCTGATGCATGCACTCAGTCTGCCTGACAATGAGGTAATAACAGTGAGTACTCCAGATTCCCCAGAAGGCTCCAAAGCAGCATCAAAGGAATATTAAGACTATATTTGACTCCGTGTGTGCTGTGGTGTTCCTTTTCCTTAGTTGATCCACTGCACTTTAATAACAGAGAGACAAACATGAGAGAGAAAAATGCCTCCAGATCTTATATCCCGCCCAGATGGCCAATGACAGCCACCCTTCCTGGGCTCCTAATTAACCACATATCCCCCCCAAAACCACGTGGTATGCGCGCTTTAATACATGAGAGACGGGACGCAGGGCGCATATTAACCGGTCAATATGTCACAGAGTTAACGCCTGGTTACACATCGAGGGCGAGAGATGCGGATGGAGGAGAAGGGGTGGAGGGGTGGGTGACAGTGGCAGCGCGTGCCCACGTGAACCCAACCGACCCTGCGCGTGCACGAGCCACCCTGTTGCTGGGCAGCGCTCATTTCTGCGAGATTTTTTTTGCACATTTTCCTCCAGACAATCAGACAGACAGAAGAAAGGATGGACGGTAGGTGGATGAGGATGCAGAGGAGGAAGAGGAAGAGGAGGAGAGGTGGTGGTGTTGTAGAGGGGGGATGTCCAGTGGTCTCAGGCTTCCCCTCCTCCTCCTCCTCCTCCTATGAATGTCTGGAGGAATTCAGTCCTTTCAGCACCATGAATGGGCCTCCTGTAGCCGGGCCACGGTGCACCTAATCCCGCCTTTGTCTTTGATACGCACCGACGCGACCGGTCGCAGCTGCAGTGCTGAACTGTCAAATATCCCAGTGATCATCCACACTCATACAGTTCGTCATACAGCTCATATTAGGGTGAGAAAATTGGAATTAAGCAGCCTAATTACAAGAGGGAGAGGATTTTTCCCCCTTTACCCTCTTGAGTGGACACAGCAGATGCAGCCAGTGGTTCAAGTGGCATTAATGATATACAGAGGGGCAGAAAATGTGAAATCCCACCAATGGGCTTGTCTGCACAGAGATGTGATTGTCTTTTGAATGCAATTTTATTCATAGCTGCTATAGAAATGAGGAAAATGTGGTAATATTAATGCAAAATGCAATGCCATTTAATATACCAGTGTCTAATTTCAAGATCAGTGCACATCAAGTTGCCATCAATTAGCTGCAAGATAATAAATGACGATAGTGCACATTAAGCTGCCACCAGTGCACATTTCCCCCCCTCACTTGCATCTCCATGCCGCATACATGCACATTTGCATGTGTCATTTTTCAAATCAAACCTCAACCGATGCAGGTGTCATTTTGCAAAAAATAAAAAAAAAAATAAAAAAAAATATTCACACACGTGCGCGCCTCCGTGCACACATTAAACCATCGGTACAAGCACGCACAGGGTGGGACACCGGTAGTGGCGCGGTCTTACCGTGAGCACACAGCGGGATGATGACCATGGAGATGGTCAGCAGCACCTGCCAGGTCCCCAAGCGGCTGTCACAGCGCGCCATAACGCAGATCTTCAGTATCCCTCTTCGATGCTAACTCTGATCCGTTCCGTTTCTCCTTCGGTGCCACCGGTCAGATCTCGGAGCTGCACAATTAATCCTCACGGCGAGATCCTCCAAAGTTCAGATCTGGTCCATTTTCACCATGTCGCTTTATTTTTCTATCCTCACCGAATAGCCTGGTATATCTCTGTGTGTGTCTCGGTTTAGCGGCTCGGGTTCGGTTCCATTGCGCCCTCTCCTCCACACCTTTTACGCGCGTGTCACTTCTGCGCTTTTTGGACGTCCGTCGACGGCACGAGCAGGCGGTACCGGGAGGAGTTGTAGTAGTAAAATGCGCGCGACCAGCGGAGGGTCTGCAGACGAGATTTTAATGGTTCGTCTCTGCCCGCCCGCCCGCATGCAAGCACAGATCTGTTAAGCCTTTTTTTCCTCTCCCTTTGGCTATAGCGGCAGAACGGCACGGCGCGCGCGCACTTTGGGTGTCAAAGTGCCAACACACACACTTATGCACAAACACGCACTTATACACACAGTGGAGTAAACCCTTTGCCAGCGTCCAGCCTCAGCCTGCTTGTGCAGAATGGGGGTGAGTGGCGGATTTAAACAGCGTCTGTTAACACTGGAAGTCAATATGCTCCATTTTACACCACAGCAAGTGTGTGTGTGAACATAATGTCTAAGAGCCCCTCACACGCACACGCACACACACACGCACACACACACCCTCTCTCTGTATGTGTGTGTCATTCTCTTTCTGTGTCTGGGTGGTGTTTATGTGCTGGGGGCTTATTTGGTTGCCTTTGGGCAGCAGAGAGAGGTGTGTTCCTGGATAATCCTCTTACTGTTATATTGAGATATAGACTCCAGACAATAGCTGGTGAATCACATCACCCCTCCGCCCAAGACTCCCCTCTTTCCACACTCCCCCAAAAGTGTCATTTTCAAATTCTCTTGCTCCCCCCGTCTTCCATGATCACTCTTCAGTCTGCCTTTGCAACACCGTATTCTATCTTTCACTCTAACTGCCATAGAATTGCTGCCACCAACATGTATGTAATCACTGCTCTGTGACACTAATCCATTTTCCCGTCTGTGTGTCTCCATTTCTGTCACAAACCGCAAGCAAAACCGGCCTGCAGAGGGCCGAACGCCCACTCTTTCCCTAAATGGGATTATGTCAAATGTATTATGGAATAATTAAGACCAAACGCTCCAGTGAGCAAATTGCACTTTTGCTCATTAGTCATTCAGTCAGGAGTCCATTGATCCCAGCTCCCAGCATCCCGCTGCTCCTCGTCAATTATCCCACACCCAAAATTTAAAACTGGGTCCCCATCCTCAGTCTCAGCAACAGAAAAGAAGCCGTATTTTTGTGTAAGAGAAAGAGATGGCAGGGTGGAAGGAAGAGGGAAAGATGGAGGCAGCGACGAGGGGGTGAATGTGATCCGGACAGAGATGGGTGAGCGTTGAAGAGGGGGAGCTGGAGAGTGCTGGAGATTGAGGAACAGAAAAATGTTCACTGATGCACTGCCAAACAGAGCAGAACAAAATTGCTTCCGCTCCCGCCTACCATCACTAAACACACACACATATACACACACATCACTACCATGATAAAAACACACACAAGCACATACATCCTATCCTTCAACTCTCACTCTCTCTGCATCGACTGAATTAATTCCAGCATTGGGCTTTTTACGGGCAAAATAAACTACGTGAGGTTCAAAGAGTGTTTTCTTGTGCAGGATGAACAGATGGATCTTGCTGGGGAGCAGAATGGAAGAATAGCACACCTTGGTTGACGCCAAGCTCTGTGTGCGCATGTTGGGCCACGTTGGTTTTTCCATCCTGTCCCTGTGTTGAACAGTGAGGGGTGAACAGGATGTCCAAAGCCCCTCCAGTGCATGCTCGGTGTGTGGCTGCGAAGGTTGCAACATCCACTCTATAGGGAGAAGAAGAGGCCAGTTATTGAGCTGTATCTACACCCATAAAGCCTGAGGGCCAGAGACAGGATGTGGTCTTTTCATGTAGGACTCTGTCTCTTTTTATCATCTATTGTTGGCAAACAGGTCATTGCTTTAGCAAACAGGATCCCATATCACATTTATTCTCACCACACCTTCCTCATCAGCAGGGTATTATGTGCTTTTATTTTGAAAGCAGAAACATTTCCTAGCATTTACCTGCATTAAATTCATGAGATGAATCAGACAGGTGACAAGATGATCAACTCCAGCACTCTTTGAACTGCTCACAACTCATGACATACACATGTGATGGTGAGGGCCTCATGACTTTTTTCATTTTCTTATTTTTTGCTGACACAAGCCAAAAACTCTGGGTACCACTAGCCCAGGTTATTGGATTGGGTTTCTCTTTTCGATCCACACGAGCCTCCTGAGAATCTGTGAATACCCTCAAAGCAGCGGTAAGTGTTGCTAAATAACCTCTTGGGTCTTTTAGAAACTTGCCAAGGGTTAATCTTTCTGAAACAGATGCTTGGTACTTTGATTTGAACACACTGATAACACATGAGAAACTTGTGGAGAGGAAAGGAAGACTCATGAGTGCTGCTGAACAGGCACTAGAAGCTGAAGATGCCCCATCCGGTGACATCCTTTAAGTACCTAGTTGACACCAAATGATCTGATTTTGCATGCCGTTCCTGTGCCTATTTTCCACAGACTATATGTAGTTTTTTTGGTTTGTAAACCATCATGTTGAGCTTTAGGAGCAGAAGGCGACAGGGGGATCAAAAAACTATCAGATTATTTGAATTGCTGGATTTGCACCAGTGACATTATTGTGCGTACCAATGCATTACAGAATTGGATCTCTCTTAGAGTAACCATCAAGAAATAGCAGCAGGTACCCCAGGTAACAATGAAAACACATTATTTTATCATAATTGGCTGAAAATTATCATCACACAGACAGAATTTTCAATATTGAAACCATAAACTATCATAGATGTTTTTCCAGTGGGTGAACCTTTTTTTCCTAAAGGACAAAGGGCTCTCTTCTCCTGGGGTATTTTACGTTGTCCCATTTGTAAAAATCTAACTGCGTTCACCTGTGAGCAGAATTTAATGGGTGATGTTAACTGTAAAATAAGAAACCAGCGTATATTAATATGGAATTTCTTGAATTTCTCTAACAGATTTTAGCTGCTACAAAAGCATGACAGATTTCCTGAAATGCAGTCATGGCTTTTAGTTTTTTTGGGGCCACCCCAAATTTTTTTGCCTTGACTCTGTTTAGAGAATGTAAATTGATCAAAAGCTTTTTCTTTGTCAGGGAACATACGATTCACACTGCTATAAGCTGATAGATTAAATGATAATGTGGGGTACAGGCAATAAATCAGCTAAAGAAGTTTAGTTGAAGGGAGCAGAGCTGCCACTAGGTGATGACAAAGCTTCTGGATGTGAGCAGCTCAGCAGCATTGTGCAGTTTTACTTTCAGTGGAGCCCAAACATGCATGTTTGAGTCCCTGAGGAAATGACGCACATAGTTTCTGCACAACTTCATGTGTCAAGGTGGTAATTCTATTTTATACTGCAGTATTAGACAAGTATATATGCATTACTGTCAATCTGAACATTTGATTCTGAGATTTATCAGAATATTGCTGCAACAGCATCATCTTTCACTGAGTTAAACTGCATACACAATGGGCAGTTCTGTGTTATTTATTTTGCATGCTACCATTCAGTCGGATCAATATACAACTGAGGGACTTTTGAAGTCCATGGGATATATCTGGCATACAGTTTCCTTAAAAATAAAATAAAAAACTAAGGTTTTTTATGTTCATTATGACATTTTAAAAATTCCATAATTATTTATTATTAAAAAATTACTTTTTAATAAAAAAAAAGGACTTGATATCATTAAAATGTCAACTAAAGAACTGTCTGATGAAAATAACCACCTTCTAATTAGCAAAACAATAATAAAATGAGCTTATTCAAAACACTATTTTGATTGCATTATTTTTATTAAGTTGAGATAATCATGACAGACATTTCTTTTTTGGCAATGTATCAAATTTTATATGGAAAATAACTAATTGTGTCTGTATCCAAGAAATCACTTTCAAGTTACTGTTACAAAAGTTACTGTTATAAAATTATAGTGATGTTATGATTAATGTTATGATTAATTACTCTTTATGATTTAAAACTATTGTATAACTGTGGACTCATAATCAAGGCACTCAGCAAATTTCCATGATCTAACTTTGACCATGAAAGTATAACAAGTCGATCCTGCAAGCAGCCGGTTGAAACTGGCAGCTCAGAAACTGATAATACCAATGCAACTTGTTTATGTGCCTGCTTAAAAACTAAATTGTTTCCACTGATTGTTAGTCACTCATTCAGACTCTGCTCTGTTCAAGTGATTCCTTGTGCAAGTAAAACTTTGCTTTGTCTTGAGAAACGACTCTGAGTATTAATTTGGAGAAGTCAGGACTCCACTGAAGAATTTTCCAGACAGTTACCCATTACAAAAACACCTCTCCAGGAAGTGTGTTGATTCCAGATCACATGACCTGCTCCACATGATGTCATTTCCTCCTGAAAAAAAAACTGGCAAGACTCCAAGACTATCTTAGTTATGTAATATAAAGTAGTGTGTGAGTCAAGTGTGGCTTTATGACATGTCAACAGGTTTACTACAACATCTTTATAAATAACTTTCAATATCAATTTTACTCATTGTGTATATAATGTTTAGAGGAATCTTTCTCTAAAAATGCCATGTGGTGTTTGGTTATAGGCGGCCATGTTGATTTTAGGCCTGAAAACTGCAAAATATGTCAATTATGTTACAGAAAGTACCACAATTATATATTGACCCAGTTATTGAGTTCATTCAAGAATGTGTGATTGTATTAACAACAGTTTCATCTACACTATAAGCTTACAACGTTGGACAATAATTAAATATTTAGCTTCAGAAAATCATCCATAGAGATTGTACAGCATATACACATTTGCTGTGGTGTCCTTTCTCTCTCTCTATAATCAGCAGCAAGTGCAAACACTCGAGTAGAGGCTGCCTCACCTGCCACCAATCAACAGTCCTCTCAAAAATCTGTAATAGTTTCACATAAATCTGAACCATACACATATATATTATAAGAATATGGACAGACATGAATGAAAACTGCAACTCAAAGTTTCTCAAACTAACCGTAAAAATACCAGTGGAATTATCGTTCTGCAATAAAAACGACAGCTACTGACTGCCTATGGTTTTAGAAGAACATTTCTGTACTGACAGATTTTCATGCTCAGTGTTTCCTTTCTGTTATTGTACAAATATTTTAAAGGGAAGCAACAATACTCTGTCATTTCAGCACAGATGCAAACTTCAGCTGGTGCTCACAGATGACACTCCTCTGTGTCACTGTTCTTCCAAGGATTGTTTCTGCTTCAGTTACTGCAGGCGCTCAGTGAGGATTACAGTAGAATACATGTTATTTATTTATTTTTTGTACAGGAAGATGTTCAATAATTTAAAAGTTGCTATTTGGATCCCCTTTACTTAGAAAGGATCAACTGAGGGGAAGAACAAAAGTAGTTGTTCTGGGGGACATGAGCCGTGACCTCAATAACCAAACTGAAAGTACAGGATACTAAACTTAACAGCCTTTGACATAGTTAACCTTTTAACACAGCTGTTAACCTCCAAACATTTAACTGTGTTCTGCTGAGGCTGAAACCGGACTCCTGATGCACCCTTCTTTTTTTTGAGGAATTTAATTTCTACTGGTGGAATTATTCATGCTGCACAGTGGAGGAGTGGTCAGCACTTTCGCCTTGCAGCAAGAAGATCCCAGGTTCGAGTCCCGGCCTCAGCCTGGGATCTTTCTGCATGGAGTTTGCATGTTCTCCCTGTGCATGCGTGGGTTTTCTCCAGGCACTCCTACTTCCTCCCACAGTCCAAAAATAGGCTGAGGTTAATTGGTTACTCTAAATTGCCCGTAGATGTGAGTGTGACTGTTTGTCTGTATATGTAGCCCTGCGACAGACTGGTGACCTGTCCATGGTGTCCCCTGCCTTCACCCGAGTCAGCTGGGATAGGCTCCAGCACCCCCCGTGACCCTAGTGAGGATAAAGCGGTGTATAGAGAATGGATGGATGGAATCATTCATTTCTGTGTAATGTTTTCTCAAAAAGTAGTCATGCATGTCAGAATTTTCATCATATATTCAGCATTTCTTCAAGCAAATTGGAGATAAAAGGCAATTTTACTCAAGACTGAAGTGACATCTCATCACAATCCTAGCACATGGAGGGCTTCCAATATATACCTGAGATATGGCCTAAGGTTAGATTTTCATTTCACTCTACATATCAGATAAAGAAGGACTGACCACGATTTCATTCTACACACGTGGACAAAATTGTTGGTACCCCTCAGTTAAAGAAGGAAAAACCCACAATTCTCACTGAAATCACTTGAAACTCACAAAAGTAACAATAAATAAAAATTTATTGAAAATTAAATAATCAAAAACAGCCATCACTTTTGAATTGTTGATTAATATAATTATTTAAAAAAACAAACTAATGAAACAGGCCTGGACAAAAATGATGGTACCTCTATAAAAGATTGACATGATTAACTCAGGTGTGTCATTTAATTGACATCACAGGTGTTTCCAAACTCATAATCAGTCAGTCTGCCTATTTAAAGGGAGACAAGTAGTCACCCTGCTGTTTGGTGAAAAGGTGTGTACCACACTGAACATGGACAACAGAAAGCGAAGGAGAGAATTGTCCCAGGACATCCGAAAAAAAAATTATAGACAAACATCTTAAAGGTAAAGGCTATAAGACCGTCTCTAAACAGCTTGAAGTTCCTGTGACAACAGTGGCTCATATTATTCAGAAGTTCAAGACCCACGGGACAGTAGCCAACCTCCCTGGACGTGGCCGCAAGAGGAAAATTGATGACAAATTGAAGAGACGGATCGTTGGAATTGTATCCAAAGAGCCCAGAGCAACCTCCAAAGAAATTAAAGGTGAACTCCAAGGCCAAGGTACATCAGTGTCAGATCGCACCATTCGTCGTTGTTTGAGCCAAAGTGGACTTCATGGGAGACGACCAAGGAGGACACCACTGCTGAAAAAAACTCATTAAAAAGCCAGACTGGAATTTGCAAAAATGCATGTTGACAAGCCACAAAGCTTCTGGGAGAATGTCCTTTGGACAGATGAGACCAAACTGGAGCTTTTTGGTAAGGCACATCAACTCTATGTTCATAGACTCAAAAACCAAGCATACGAAGAAAAGAACACTGTCCCTACGGTGAAACATGGAGGAGGCTCAGTAATGTTTTGGGGCTGCTTTGCTGCATCTGGCACAGGGTGTCTTGAAAGTGTGCAAGGTACGATGAAATCTGAAGACTATCAAGGCATTCTGGAGAGAAATGTGCTGCCTAGTGTCAGAAAGCTTGGTCTCAGTCGCAGGTCATGGGTCTTCCAACAGGACAATGATCCAAAACACACAGCCAAAAACACCCAAGAATGGCTGAGAGAAAAGCGTTGGACTATTCTAAAGTGGCCTTCTATGAGCCCAGATCTGAATCCCATTGAACATATGTGGAAGGAGCTGAAACATGCCATTTGGAGAAGACACCCATCAAACCTGAGACAACTGGAGCTGTTTGCTCATGAGGAGTGGGCCAAAATACCTGTTGACAGCTGCAGAACGCTCATTGACAAATACAGAAATCGTTTAATTGCAGTGATTGCCTCAAAAGGTTGTGCAACAAAATATTAAGTTATGGGTACCATCATTTTTGTCCAGCCCTATTTCATTAGTTTGTTTTTTTAAATAATTATGTTAATCAACAATTCAAAAGTGATGGCTGATTTTGATTATTTAATTTTCAATAAATTTTTATTTATTGTTACTTTTGTGAGTTTCAAGTGATTTCAGTGAGAATTGTGGGTTTTTCCTTCTTTAACTGAGGGGTACCAACAATTTTGTCCACGTGTGTACATAAGAGGTTCAGATGCAGACACACATAAGCCCTTCAATTTTGGTCAACATCTGGGATCAACATCTTACTCCACAGCATCATTGTAGTTTTATTTATTCTACACAATGCTGACCCACAATCAAGCACTCTGGGTTGAAAGGAGCCAGCTGAGATGGGCATCCTTCTGGGCACCTTATTTTGGAGGTTTTCTGGCAACATCCAACTGGAAGGAGACCCCAGGGTAGACCCAGAAATCATTGGAAGGATTGCATATCTCATCTGACCTGGGAACATCTTAGGATTCCCCAGAAGGAGCTAGAAAATGCTACAAGGAGAAGAACATCTGGAATGCTGTGCTCAGAACCTTCTGCCAACACAGTATAGATAAGCAAAAAAAAAAAAAAAAAAAAGATGGATGGATGGATGTCTTCCGAGAGCTTACTGAGAAGAATTATGCAAATATCCCAGTCAACAATTCATTATTTTTTGGTTGAGATGCCTTGTTCACACAGAACCAAATCTACACCGACAAGCACAAACAAAAAGAATGATAATCAATCAAATACTTGACAAAACGATTACATCTGTGTCAAGTTTCCACCTTAACCATTTAGAAGAGATACTAGCAAAATAAAAAGAAAATATGGCCGATTATGTCCAATATATTTAAGCTAAAACTTAAAACTACAAAGAAATGTATTGTTATTTTATTTAAAGGAATTTCTTGAGTGTCATTTGAACTGGGAATGCTGGGGACAATGCTGGTCCCCACTGCTTTTTGAAATGGTTTCTTCTTTTCCCAGTCACTTTACAATAGCACAATTTCCAAAAACTCCGCTGAAAATAGCTTGCATCACGAAATATTAAGTGTGAAAGCATTGACAAATGTTTGGGGTTTTTTTTGCAGAGCAAGAAACCACATAATGCAGTGTAAATGCACAAGAAACAATTGTCAATAGAGCAGTACTCTTAGTAGTACTCATAGAAGTGTGGATGCATGTCTGCTTGGTGGTAAGATCACAGTGTTGTCACTTCATCATGATCAGTTAATGAACTCTTGTGAAGTCCAATGTTAGTGTAGCAGTATCCAGCATCAAAACAAGGCAATTTAACTTCACATCAAAAGTGAAGCTGTATTATTATTCCTTAGCTTAATCATTCTTTCACTTCATTCTATTTTGTCATATTTCAGGACAGTTAAGGACCTAGGATCCCTGATTCACCTATGTAGTCCCACAACACCTCCACGGGGCTAGGCAGTGAACTCTGACGTCCCAGATTCACTCCACTGAGTGCCACTTCACACTGCTCCTACACAATCCAAACAGCACAGGCCTGGGTCTGTTCAACTGACTAACCCCTAATTGCTAAAATACTTCACTACTTCTGCCAAGCTCACCACAGACAGAGACTATACAAGCAGACTTCATCTAAGATGGAAGTACCAACTGCTAACTGCTAATGCTGTCTAAAAAGAAAAAAAACAAAAACAAAACAAAGACACAACTGCTACAAACTTACCTGAGATGGCCCCATGGTCCCAAAAAGACTCTAACAGGCCACTCCCCCATCTTATCTACACTTCCTCTTCCTGAATCTCTGCTGATTGGTAGAGGGAAAAGAAGGCGGGGAAAGCAGAGTGAAGGAGAAGGCTTGTCCTCTGCATCCCTCTACTCCCTCACCACCTCTATTTCACCCCTCAACTATTATTATTTCTCTTAATCTATATCCACCGACGAGATCGAGCAGCTTCATCTGACATTGCTCACCATCTTCCCCAGACTGCCGCTGCACTCCCAGCTCCCTCAAAAGTAAAACAGCTGACCCTGCCAGAGAGAGAGAGAGAGAGAGAGAGAGAGAGAGAGAGAGAGAGAGAGAGAGAGAGAGAGAGAGAGAGAGAGAGAGAGAGAGAGAGAGAGAGAGAGAGAGAGAGAGAGAGAATCCAACAGACAAACAAACATCATTTCTCAAAAACACTGGCAGCACTTCATCTTAAATTTCAAAGTCGACAATTTCCTCTAACTTCACCAAAAGTCTTTATTTTGGCCAAACTTCTTCAACGACAAGTCATCATTTAACAACTTCACAATGCATTTCAAAGCACACTATTCACTCATAGGCTTACTTTAGTCCCTCAGATGATCACCTTTCTTAAACTTCATCTATCTTTTAGGCCTACATCTTCTCTTCTTCACTTATCTGCTCTTCATTTCATCTCTTCTTCTCTTTATTTTGCCAATTATTAACCCTGGCCAGGGATAAAATTTACACTTTTGGTTCCTACACTATGTCTCAAAAAGCCAACTTTCATGCAGCGTCTAATTTGCATGTCTTACTGTTAAGAAGATATGGGCCCTGTCTTCATTAATGACATGATTTAGCTGGCTTCAATGTTACTAGCTCTGCTATTTTACCTTTCCCTACACTATTTTACTTCAACAGTTATCTCACTTCAACATTTATTTCTCTTCTCTATGACAATCCCTTCTTTCTCTTTATCTGCGCAATGAACCCCAGTTTAGATTGAACATCACTCCAATCATCAACACATCATAGAATGTCTGCACCAATAGTTCTTTGATAGTGCAGCCAACCAGTAAAAACCCCACCGCTTCCACGAACAAACTAGCGCTCCAATGATGTGAGAAAATGCTCACCATGTTGACTGGTCAATATGGAGCGGGCATTCTGAGTTCACTTATATATGCTTATGGTTGCTTGTAAAACTTCAACCTATGTTCATCCGATGGTGACACAACCCTTCTAATAAAACAAAAGTCCAATGTTCAAGGCCCCTCTCAGCAATAAGGTATCTGTACATTCAGAACAGACAGTAATTAACACGTCTCAGGTCAGATAGTACAAAAAAAAGTCTTGACTTTGAAACTGAAAGCTGCAAAGCCTTATTTGAGGTAACAGTTTGCTGTGAGACTGTGTGTGACGTGTTTCATACAGAAAAGCCAATGCTTATATGATGTAACATATTTGGAGGGCGGTCTGAGTTTTATGCGTTCTCACAGAAAAGGTGGAGAGGAAGTTTTTGGTTTTATTTTTGAAACTTTATATTAGCCATCAAATAAACCTACACGTACTGTATGCTGAACAAACCAATTTTATTTCCTGTTTTTATCTCCTTCTCTGCACACTGCCTGCAATCAGCTTCACACCGAAAGGTAAGAGACTGACACTGGGAGTTGCCCTGTTTTACTCCAACGTGAAGTTGAATGTTTTAAATTTGGAATTTCACATTTAGTGTTAGATATTTTTTTAAAGTGTAAAATTTTACTCCAACGTTGAGTTGATTAGTTTGGAATTGGATTTGAGATGTTGCCAAATTGATACAGAACAGAAACAAAGATGAGGATCAGCGCTGCCTTGTTAAACTGGAACGAGAGAAAGACGTAACAGTGAAGTAATCCTGAAGTAATGGGGAACTACAGAAGCAACTACTCAGTATCATTACATGAGAGGACACAAAAGTAGTAACTGCTGAAGTGATTATTAACAAGTGTTTTGGGCTTGTTGGTTTATCAGGAGCGATTTAAAAAATGGGGTTATGATTGACTTACACTGTGAGTACGGAAGGTCAGTGTGTTGATTTGCATGTGGAAATCAACGCACTGCTTTCTACATTTTGATAATGTTTTAATTCGAATCAGTGGTGAATTATGGGACTTTCCATATTTTATGTGTCGTTTCTACGCTTTTCATGCGTCATTACACTGTGTTAAGTACAATATGTGGTTATGGTTAGGGTAAAGGGAAGGGATCATTAGTTGATACTTGCTATATGATGTGCAATGAAATGTCAAATGCAAAAAAAAAACTATACTGGTTGGACCCACCATGATGTGTGTTTGTGTGTTTGTGTGTATACTGATGTGCTGCTATACACTGTGTGTAAATCTTTGCATGTTTTTTTTTTTCGCGTTGTAGAAACTAATGTCAGAACTTGTGGTGCTGTTTGTTTGTTTTTCAGGAACGATACAGCTGTGACTGTTGGCGTCATGTTCTTTCAAGCAGTAGATGCAATAATTGCACTACTTCACCCAGTAATCCTGACCGCAATGGTCTCATTATATTTCATTGGATACTCCATGATGAAGAATTATCGTTCTTCAGGGTGAGTCCACAACATCTTGCTGACTCAGCTGATATTTTCAGAATCTAAGTTATACAGCTTGAAAAAAATCAGTATCTTCTAAAACTTATCTTTAATGATTGACTCTTTCTGATCTTTCTGTTTTTGTATTGTTTTTTTTCCCCCAGAGACATCACCAAGATGATTATTGGCATGATTACGCTGAACATCCTTTGCTTGCTCAGACTGCATATTACGGTAGCTCTGGGATTTGGTGCTCTTGTGATAGTCTTCCTCTGTAATATGCCTGTGCAGAGGAATCAGGAAGAAAGAAGACACGAAAGTCGGATGGCGCTGATGTCCAGGGCTGAACTGGAACAAAAATACCCTCGCATTTTTGGCCTCAGATAGGCATACAACATGACTGATTGACTGAATCAAGCACAATTTTTGAATTTAAGGACACAATCTGACAGAAAGAGTGGATTTTCAGAACAAAAACATCTTTAGAAGCAAACTTGTTGACAAGTTGGAAAAAATTGCAATCCAGCAGAGCAGGGGTATAGGGTACAGTCAGAGAAAATTAATTCAAGCAAAGGTTCAGAACATCACAATATCTAACTGAATTAGTGTTGTATATGTTGATGTAACCTAGTAGATGTATTAATGTCTGCATGTATTCAATCCTGACCGTCAAATCAAATAAATTCAGTACGGTTCAAAACAGATTTTGACACTGTTTTTATAAACAACTTTTGATATAACTGTACATCTTACAGTTTTTCTCAGTCGCTTTGGTACATTTCTCGAATCATCCTAGAAATTCTCATCCACATCACAGGGAATATGCAGCAAGGAAAGAATCTCTTAGAGTGTCTTATCCAGCCTCTGCACACATCTGCTGTGATGTCATCGCACGCTGCATCCATGGCAGCCAGAAGGGTCATCTTTGTATGTGGCTGGTGATCATATACTTTCCATCTCCGTTCTCAGAAATATTTTTCAGAGGGGTCAAGGAATGGATAATAGGGTGAGAGGAACTCCATCAGTATACTGTTGTAGATCACAAACCATTGCTTGCTGAGGTTGGAGCAATGGAAGCTGAATTGTCCCAAACTATCACGTACTTTGGCAAGTCGTCTCCAATCTGACCCCTCTCTTGTTCAGATCCCTGTAGAGAATGTCTAAAACGATGACAGACACTCTGTGTTGTATGGCCCAATAACGGGAATATGTGCCAGCACATCATTCTCAGAGACTGCAGCACCCACGGTTATGTTCCAGCCCCGTTGGCCTGGCATGATTAGATTAAAAAAAAAAAAAAAAGTCAAACGCAAATGTATAGAAATATCCTTGACAGGTTTATGGTTGGGGCTGCACAGTGGAGTAGTGGTTAGCTCTTTCACCTTGCAGCAAGAAGGGCCTGAGCCAGGGATCTTTCTGCATGGAGTTTGCATGTTCTCCCTGTGCATGCGTGGGTTTTCTCCGGGCACTCCGGCTTCCTCCCACAGTCCAAAAATGTGCTGAGGTTAATTGATTACTCTAAATTGTCCGTAGGTGTGAACGTGAGAGTGATTGTTTGTCTGTATATGTCGCCCTGTGACAGACTGGTGACCTGTCCAGGGTGTCCCCTGCCTTTGCCCGAGTCAGCTGGGATAGGCTCCAGCACCCCCCGTGACCCTAGTGAGGATAAAGCGGTGTATAGAGAATGGATGGAGGTTTATGGTTGCTTGTAAAACCTCAACCTATGTTCTTCCGTTGGTGACACAACCCGTCAAATAAAACAAAAGTCTAATGTTCAAGGCCTGGCATAAGTGCCCCTCTCAGCACTAAAGTATCAGTACATTCAGAACATACAGCAAATAACACGTCTCAGGTCAGATAGTACAAAAAAAAGTCTTAACTCAGATTGAAACTGAAAGCTACAAAGCCTTATTTGAAGAGACAGGTTGTTGTGAGACTGTGTGTGATGTGTTTCATACAGAAAAGCCAATGCTGTGTTTACTTTATATGATGCAACATATTTGGACGGTGGTCTGTGTTTTATGCATTCTAACAGGAAAGGTGGAGAGGAAGTTTTTGGTTTCATTTTTGTAACTTTATATTTTCCATCAAATTAAACTACACTCCACACTGAACAAACCAATTTTATTTCCTGTTTTTATCTCCTTCTCTGCACACCGCCTGCAATCAGCTTCACACCGAAAGGTAAGAGACTGACACTGGGAGTTTCCCTGTTTTACTCCAACGTTAAGTTGAATGTTTTAAATTTGGAATTTCACATTTAATTTGATTTTTTTTTTTAAAAATACATAAAACTAAATGTGAAAAAAATGTGTAATATTTTACTCCAACATTGAGTTGGTCAGTTAGGAATTGGATTTGAGATGTTGCAAAATTGATACAGAACAGAAACAAAGATGAGGATCAGCACTGCCTTGTTAAACTGGAGCGAGAGAAAGACGTAACAGCGAAGTAATCCTGAAGTAATGGGGAACTACAGAAGCAACTACTCAGTATCATTACATGAGAGGACACAAAAGTAGTAACTGCTGAAGTGATTATTAAAAACGGTGTTTTGGGGTTGTTGGTTTAAAAAAAAAAACCTGGTTGGACCCACCATGATGTATTTGTGTGTATACTGATGTGCTGCTATACTCTCTGTGTGTAAATCTGAAATCTTTGCATGTTTTTTTCCGCATTGTAGAAACTAATGTCAGAACTTGTGGTGCTGTTTGTTTATTTCTCAGGGAAGACACAGCTGTGACTGTTGGTGTCATGTTCGCTCAAGCAGCGGACGCAATAACTGAACTATGTCACCCAGTGGTCCTGACTGTATTAGTCTCATTGTTTTTTATTGGATGGTACATAATGAACAATGATCTTTCTTCAGGGTGAGTCCACGCCATCTTGCTGACCAGCTGATATTTTCAGAATCTGAGATGTCTTTAAAGCTTTAAAAAAACAACACAATATCTTCTAAAACTTATCTTTAATTATTGAATGTGGTTTTTTTCTGTTTTTTTCCAGAGACATCAACAAGATGATTATTGCCATGATTACACTGAACATCATTTGCTTGCTCAGACTGCAAATTATGACGGTGTTAGAATTTATTATGTCTCACGCAGGCACTGCTAGCTGAAGACTGAAATTAATATCACATATGAGCAATATGCTGTTGATATTAATATCATCAATATTAATATTATAATGTTTAATTAATGCATGAGTTGTGATTGACCTTTAAAGGGAGAGATTAACTACAGGTTTGAATATATGTTGGTCACAGACAGGACAAGCTGGAAAGCTATGGTTTCTTACATGTACATATTCTGAAGACATAGAGAGTCACTGTTTTGCTCCACAGTATATCTCTATACCTAAATAAGGTCATAGCAAGCTGCACTGACAGTCATATAAGGTGGGAAAGCATAACAACTGTCCCTATGGGATACCATCAGTGCCTGCATCCCATCACTGCTAACAAAGGGGAAGAAGCGCAGGAAGCCTTTGAAAGGAGGATTCTTTCCATAGGGTGCAGCTCTTGGAGAATGGATGGATTGTGTGGCAAGGGATATGGACATATCTGCCCACCAACCATAGGGAGAACGGAGTCTAAACCACGGTTCATCCCCACCTTCTAGCCATTCACATTTCATCATTTGAA
Organism: Acanthochromis polyacanthus; assembly: GCF_021347895.1. NCBI lineage: Eukaryota > Metazoa > Chordata > Actinopteri > Pomacentridae > Acanthochromis > Acanthochromis polyacanthus. The sequence continues at coordinate 29,189,875 of NC_067123.1, read as the reverse complement.
TTATATGTGTATGTTCTATAGCCAATCACATTGCACCATGTAGAATAAAATGTTGTGTTCACATTCAAACTTCATCCTTTTCCGGGAGGTTGATCCAAACAGAAAGGGGTCCCAGTACAAGAATTTTTGAGACACTGATACTAGAAAATAAACAGCTTAATTAGAGAGAAGTAGTTTGTTTTCTGTCTCAAATAACCAACACAAGATTCCACAATAGAATGTAAAAGGTTTATTCAAGGAGCATTCCAGTTTGATTTACACCCCAAGTAAGTTTGTCCTCAGAGCCAGAGTGTGCACTTTCAAGACCACACCGAGTATCATACACAAAGTACTACTGCATATCTTACCAAAGATTTTAAAGGTTTAATGCACCCAAACAACACATATCACAATATCATAACTGGCTGGTAAGACTTTCATTTGGACAAATTGTGTTATCATCAGGTAAAATAATAATGGAATCATCTGGAATGGCCTTTGTGGTGTCTAGTTCTCAAACAGGAAAGGTTGGAAAGAAGCAATACACATGGACAACTCTGAAGGCAGATATATGTTTATTTTATACAATAATGTTAAAAATAAAAGCAAAGCACACAAACACATAAAGGTAAATTAGCTCTATGGCTCTGGCAGTGAAATCTTTGATCTCATTACCTCCTGAGAGAGACACATACACAGACATTAACATGCATAAGCAGATATAGCACTGATATATGACATAAGCTGTACATATTTCACTTTTTTACCTCGGTAAAATATATTTTATTTTTAACATTTCATGCCACTATACTTCTGTCTGATGTGAGCACCATCTCCCGACTGAATTGTCTTCCTTCAACTCCTTTTCCAACCCTCTACAAAATTCCTCCACTTCACTGAAATAGTAGACAGACAACATTATCACTGCATGGTTCACAGAAATACTGATAACATTTATAGCTTACAAAGAACCTTTATGGAGCTCATAAACAACAGCGGCAGCTCTCAGAGGAATCCAGCATTAATACACCTCTGATTTAAAATGGGACCAGTTCAAATACCTGCAACTTCATGAACATCATTAAAAGTGTACGTATTAAACATTCACACTGAAGGTTGCTGCTGTTTCATGTAGTGACACCAAGAGGCTGCTATAATCTGATGAAGGATTAATTAATATGCTGGCTGGAGTTAATTATCATCACCTGGAGCTACTGACGAAATCTGGCTCTGACTCAGCAAACCAGCTAAGTTGGTTTTACAGCAGCTGTCACTAACTCTGGTCATGTTCACTGCTTAATGATGAGTTCAAACATAATTTGTTTCTCAGTTTAGCAGTTAACAGCTTTGTTGAGCCAAAAAACAACAAAAAACAGCAGAAATGTTTATATTTTATAACGTTACTAACCAACAGAACTAATAAAACGAGCATTTACGTCCTGACAGTCGTCCTCCATGGAGATCAGCGCTGCTACTTCGATTGGCGTCAACTCAGCAGGAAACACAAACATCGGAGCCCTCGGAGGAGAAGCAGGCAGTCCTCTGGTCCTTCTCGCTCCTTGCTCCTCCCCTCTGACTCCTCTCCAAGCCAAAACAGGAACAGATAGTTAGTTGTATAGTTGCAACTGGATATTAAAACATCATAAAAGATAAACGTTGACTGCGGAACGATTTTGAAAGCACAAAGGAAAGATCTGAAGATTACTATCGAAAATCTTGTTAAAATACAAAAAGCCCAACACATTCAAAACAAAAAGAAGAAGAAGAAAGAGAAGAGAGAGAGAGAGAGAGAGAGAGAGAGAGAGAGAGAGAGAGAGAGAGAGAGAGGAGATTAATAACAGGAGTTTCCGGAAATAATAAACATTCTGATACCTGAAAAGACGAAAAGTTAAGATGCCTATCACTCTGTAAGTGATTTATATTAATTTTTGGTGAAACTGCCTTGTTTTTACAGACTGCTTTTACAGAAAGCTGCAAGGAAAGAAAGGAAACTATAATTACGAATTTTAAGCTCTAATGTAATGTTAAATTTATGCAAATTTTGGTGCTCACATTGATTCCCGGATAGTGGGAACTTTACCTGAGACAATAGAAAACTTTTAATTTATCTATAGGAACACAACCACTGGTTCTATTTACTCTGGTTTGTACTGAGAGTGTTTTTTTTTTCTAAGTGCGTCACTTTTTCTTTGTTTAGAGAGAACGTCCGCTTCTCTATTGCAGCACTGGCAATGAGAGCAAAATCTGTGGTGATATCAGACGGTGCTTTGATGATAATAGCAGGGGTGGCAGCAGTGGCAGTTGTAACCGTCAAAATCTTGGCGAATGGTAAGTGATTCACCCTCTTGATCATTTCATCACACCTCCATGCTAAGTATCCACAAATTCCACTAAAAATGTCTACCATGTTGATTCATTTACTGCAGAAAGTGTATTCAATCAGTGTGCAGTTGAAGCTTAAGTTACATTCTGTGTGTAGATATACCTGGATGTAACCTGACGTGACTGGAGCTTATAATAATAATAGAAAATGTATTTCCAAGAAGACATAGGACACTGTGATGAGATCATTACAGTAACAAATGCAACAACAAGAGATGATAAATCCTGTTGAACTGAATACAATCTGATGCTTTACTTCTGGCCTTTCTACACCTACGTTCTGTTTCTCCTGCCATGTCGACATTATGTTGTTACTTAAGATGAACATACACTGACAATGACAGTAGTTATTTTTATAAGTATTTATGTTATTGGCAAAAAATATTCGGGTGATATTTTGAAACTTATGGATCACCTAATTTCCTTGTTTTACAGTAAAATGAAAAAGCGACTCGCTCTGACATTCAGCCGTGTCATCAGCTTTGAACAAAATCAAAGAAAACTAAACATAAAGAAGCTAATCGAATGGATGGAAGCGATCATGCTGGGGTGGATTCAGCTTCAATTGGTCTCCGTGTGTGAAGAGGAAACAGCTGACATGAAGAAACTACAACCAGACAAGTTCAGAAGATGTTTCTTTGATAAACACTACATTTGCTGTGTTTGATCTAGTTATCCAAACAAAGAAAATATTACAACTGTGTTCTCTCATTATACTATCTGATGAAAGGACAAGTATTCCTTAAGTTTTACAAAACTGGTTGCGACTGTAAATATTCTCACAGAAAATGTCCATCTGTCATCTCCAAATGATGCACCAAACATGATTCCTCAGAAACAAAGTGAATGTAGTTAAAACTGGTAAACATACCATAAACATATTGTGTTGTTAAATTATCCTGTGCTTTTGTGTTGTAATGATATAGTTCAAAGAAAACACTGAAATTGGAATATAGATTAAAAAAAACACTTTTTGAACTGGCATCTTTCTCTGCCTTTTGCAACTCCACATCAAAATGAATTTAGATATTTATTTATTTTTTAGTTCTTGTTTAAGTGTAAAACTGCATTTCTGAAAGTAGGTAAACGGATAAGCAAAAAAAAAAATTCTCGGCCTTCAGTAAAACAAAGACCTTTACATAAATTAACCCAGTTTGCTAAATGAAAGTGAAAGTATTCCAAACATCTAATGAACTCGGTGAACAACCAACAGCTAGAAAGAAAAACAAAATGCCTAGAATCACTGTGATGTTAGGTAACTGGTTTTAGAGCAAGAGGAGGATAATGAATAAGCACAGCTTCGTTCCAGTATAAACAAAAGAAAAGCTAATACAGGTAAAAGCCAGAAAATTAGAATATTTTCATAAACTTGATTTATTTCCGTAATTGCGAACAAAAGGTATAACTTTTACATTATATGTAATCATTGCACGCAGACTGATGCACTTCAAATGTTTATTTATTTAATTTTGATGATCATAGGTGGCAACAAATGAAAATCCGACATTCCGTGGGTCAGAAAATTAGAATATTACCTGAGGCCAATACAAAAACAGGATTTGTAGAAATGTTGGCCAACTGAAAAGTATGAACGTGAAAAATATGAGCATGTACAGTACTCAATACTTGGTTGGAGCTCCTTTTGCCTCAATGACTGCATTAATGCGGCGTGGCATGGAGTCGATCAGTTTCTGGCACTGCTCAGGTGTTATGAGAGCCCAGGTTGCTTTGATAGTGGCCTTCAGCTCTTCTGCATTTTTGGGTCTGGCATTCTGCATCTTCCTCTTAACAATACCCCACAGATTTTCGATGGGGCTAAGGTCGGGCGAGTTGGCTGGCCAATTGAGTACAGAAATATCATGGTCCTTAAACCAGGCACTGGTAGATTTGGCACTGTGTGCAGGCGCCAAGTCCTGTTGGAACATAAAATCCCCACCTCCATAAAGCAGGTCAGCAGCAGGAAGCATGAAGTGCTCTAAAACTTGCTGGTAGACGGCTGTGTTGACCTTGGATCTCAGGAAACAGAGTGGACCGACACCAGCAGATGACATGGCACCCCAAACCATCACTGATGGTGGAAACTTCACACTAGACTTCAGGCAACGTGGATCCTGTGCCTCTCCTGTCCTCCTCCAGACTCTGGGACCTCGATTTCCAAAGGCAATGCAAAATTTGCTTTCATCAGAAAACATAACTTTGGACCACTCAGCTGCAGTCCAGCTCTTTTTTCCTTAGCCCAGGTGAGACGCTTTGCGCGCTGTTTCTTGTTCAAAAGAGGCTTGACACGAGGTATGCGGCAGTTGAAACCCATGTCTTTCATGCGTCTCTTGGTGGTGGATTTTGAAGCACTGACTCCTGCAGCAGTCCAGTCCTTGTGAATCTCCCCCACATTTTTGAATGGGTTTTTTTTCACAATCTTCACCAGGGCGCGGTGATCCCTGTCGCTTGTACACTTTTTCCTACCACAGTTTTTCCTACCCTTTGCCTCTCCATTAATGTGTTTGGACACAGAGCTTTGAGAACAGCCAACCTTTTCAGCAATAACCTTTTGAGTCTTGCCCTCCTTGTGCAATGTGTCAATGGTTGCCTTTTGGACAGCTGTCAAATCTGAAGTCTTCCCCATGTTTGTGTAAGCTTCAGAACTGGACTGAGAGACCATTTAAAGCCCTTTGCAGGTGTTTTGAGTTAATCAGCTGGTTAGTGGGTGGCACCAGGTGTCTTCAAACTTGACCCATTTCACAATATTCTAATTTTCTGACCCACGGAATGTCGGATTTTCATTTGTTGCCACCTATGATCATCAAAATTAAATAAATAAACATTTGAAGTGCATCAGTCTGCGTGCAATGATTACATATAATGTAAAAGTTATACCTTTTGTTCGCAATTACGGAAATAAATCAAGTTTATGAAAATATTCTAATTTTCTGGCTTTTACCTGTATTCTTCTGAGCTCATAGTGTCACACTGAGTCTTGATGTGGGGAAAACTGTCACAGGGATACTGAGTTTGGTCCAATATTCAAACGGCGAACTATCTTTGAAAAAGGCAGGTTCTAGTTCGATGTGATTAATTATGATAAATGGTAGCAAAACAACTATCATTGGGAACTTTTTGTTATATCTATGCATATTGAGGTGCTGATAAGCTCTGAACTGGATGAGAGTCATCCATCCAACTGCCCAATCATTCAGGTCGTCACTGGGCAAGGCAAAGATTAAGGTGCTGCAACATGATCTGCACACTTCCTTATAGCTGCAGTAAGTTCCCCTGTTAAAAGGAGAATAAAAAAGATCAAAGTCTTAAAATATCTATCAGTGTATTCTTCACAGTTATAGCGCTTTTTATTTCAGTTTTGTATGTACTTCTGTTGCACAATAAGGACAGAGATAATCTGTTTACGATGAGAGTTACCAGAATTCAGGACATATAAAATAATGAGTGATTAATTACTTATGTGTTTCATCTTCCTTGTCTGAGTTTTGTATTTTGGAGCTCAGTTACTTGGCTGTCCTGGCCTGTTGTTTTTTTAGTTTGCCCAATATCCCTCCCTAGTTCACACCCCTGGTTAGTTTTTGTATGTAGTATTCACTGTAGGGGTTCACTACTTGTAAATAAAGACTTTCTGCTCCAACTCTGATCCCCCCCGTCCTCATTAGTGTCTTGTCTTGACTTGAACTTTTATCTCAAAAGCAACAACTCTGATTAAAAACCAGCAGTGAAAAGAAACAAAGCACATTTACTGTAAGTGCTATCCATAACTAAAATGTTGTACTTTGGTTGAATAATTCCATTTTATACTATTTTATACTTGTACTCCACATTTAGGAGGCAAATGATGGTTGCTTTTTTTAATCCAGAGCATGTATTTGGCAGCTTTAGTTGTCAAATTAGGCCCATCGTTATCACTTGTAATATTAATGTTGACGTGGTGATGCAATAGTGGTTATAGTGGTTTGTGTATTGTAGTACAAAAACCAGTCTACATCTCAGCATGATGCATCAGAACTACTATAAACATATAGTTTTGTTACATCATTCTATGTTTTTGTGTTGTGATGATACTGTTCATAAAAAATACTGAAATGCGAAGACGGAGTAAGAAAAACACATCTCTTCCCATTTGATAGCTCCACACCAAAATGAATATAAAATTTGGCAGATTATTTTAGTTTTTCTTGTATTTGGGGTTGTAAATGGTTGAGCAAATACATTTTCTAGGTCTTCAAAAAAACAAAATAAGGACCTTTACATAAATGAACTCGGTTTGCTAAATGAAAGTGAAAGTATTCCAAACTTCTAATGAACTCGGTGAACAACCGACACTTTGCCAAAGCAGTCAAGAGAGGCACAAAGCCCAGAATCACTGTAATGTTGGTTAACTGGTTGAAACAAGAAAGACAATTAATAAGCACAGCTACTTTCCAATACACATAGACAAAAGCAAAACTAATACTCCAAACCACAGCACGTATGACAAAATTGTCTGAATGGACCAGAAAATGATGATCTTATGATCTTTTAACAGCATTCTCATGAGCTCATAGTGTCACACTGAGTCTTGATGTGGGAGAAACCGTCACAAAGATGGTGAGTTTTGTCCGATATCCCAAAATTGAACAATCTTTGAAAAAGGCAGGTTCCGCTTTCAGTTGTTACAAATCGTTAATCAAATGTGACAAATGGCAGGAAACTGATAATCACTGGGATTTTTGGATTATATCTATGCATATATGCATATTCTACTGATGCGTTATTCAGGACAATGATTAAAGTGTCTGTTAAGTGATCTATAGTGTAAAGTGTAATGAGAAGGCACACTTATCATTATAGGTGCAGTAAGTTCACGTTATTAAACACTTTCTGACAAAATATACCTACCCGTGTATATTTAATTAATACAGTGCCGTTCATTTTGGTTTCTGTATCTAACAGCTGGTTAAACAAGAAAGACTAAATAAGCTGCCAATGATGGGAGTTTCCAGAAATCAGAATATATATAAATCGATGAGTGCAATACCAGAACAACATTCACTTCTGCGTAAAAAGAAGAGGAGTTAAGATGCCTTCTAAAGTGTAAGTAATTTCTATTGATTCTAAGTGAAGCCGTCCTGTTTATAAAGACTGCAAAGTTCAGAAAGAGTGAGAAAAGAATAGAAAGGAGACTATAATTATGAATTTTAGGCTCTAATGTAATGTTAAATTTATGTGACTTCATGTGCTCAGAATAACAACTCAATTATGGGAACTGTGTGAAAACCTGAGATAATGGAAAGCTTTTGATTCATCTACAGGAGCATACACAACCAATAATTTTATTTACTCTGGTTGGTACAGAGAGCCACATTTTTTTAATGTGCATTGCTTTCTCTGTTTCAGAACGGTATCTCTCTTGTCAAGTGGGGCCTAGTTATTTGAGATCCCAGGAGCAACCACCACCTAAATAAAAGCTTTAAGCAAACCAATAGAAAAGTTAAAATGAGAAACTATATAAGTTAACCACATGATTATGCTTATGCTTGATGCAAGAATGATTTTAATAGGCTGATATATATTCTGGAAATGATGATTGCTATAGAAGAGAATGATTTAAAATAAGTTATTTGATCATGCTAAGAAAAATGATTTAAAGAAGTGATTCAGTGTAACTAAGTGAGTTTTGAATGGAAGTAATCTGTGCTGTTCTGAGCTGTATGCAGACAGGATGGGAAAAGCAGAAGTCTCCTCAGAAATGAGGAACTTGGAGTTTCCACAGGATGACAGGATGGGCTCAGGCCTACATTGTCATGACAACTGAAGTGTGTGTAACAAGTGGATGTGTTAACAGAAAAGATGGAAAGAATGATGTATGCGTGATAGGAAGAAGGTTGTGTCTTAAACCTATGAATTAATTACCTGGGCGTACCTATTAGTTAGAATTGTGTGTGAAAATGTGTATGTGCTAAGCTGAAGTCGAGCTAGGGTATAAAACCCAGAGACACAGACACTGAATTGGGAGTTCTCCCCTGGAGGGGAGAGATGCTGCTCGCCGGAGCTGCCGGAGAGCATCGCCAAAGTTCTGAAGAGTCGACACCGGACCCTTTTGCCCAAGAGACGTGAAGACAACGCGGGACTTAGGCTCCAGAGATCGCTGAGAACATCGTTGGAAGCAAAGTTGTTCTAACTTTGTTCAACAAGCGAAGACCACACTCTGCCAGACGGAGAGTCCTGAGAGGTCTACAGTTGTCCAAAGAGATGAAGAGAGGCAAGCACCCATGGCATCCAGAGAGGCGCAGGAGGCAGCAGCAGAGGGCTGCTCCACTCCAGGGGCTGGAGGACCCAGTGACCCACCACAGCCTGATGAGACGGGGGCTTTCCACCACCACCATCCGACTGAGAAGACATCTGAGATGCCCGCACTTGTGTTCCAGCTGCTACTAAAGATAACTGCCAGACCAACGATTGGCTATCGGGACCTCTCCACTCCCCCTGCCTATGAAGAACACCCTCTGCCCACAAAGAAGACTTCGTACCGAGTCTGCTGGTCCACGGAGGAGTTCAACTAGATGCAGGACAAGACCGAGTGATACGGTAGTGGCCACGCTGTTCGCTCTCTCTCCTAAATTTAATAATTAGAGAAGATTGTCAGGTACGCTCAATTTATTTACTTTAGTCTCATGTTTAATCAGAAATAATTAATTGTTTAATCATGAATTGATGCTGTGCTCTTGCTAAATTTGCTCAATAAAACGCTATATTGCATTTAAAGAGAAGTCTAATGAAATGATTATGATTCACTTATTCTGCATAGTGGTAAAAAGTTGATTGTGTGCATTAAATTTAATGGTTCTTAAAGGTTACTTTAATCCAACTAGTTATTTAAACATTACCCCTGAGGTTAGTTATCCAAACCTCTAAAACGAACCTAGGAATATCAACAAGTGCCACAGTTTTAAGAGGAAAGCTGTCGTTAACAAACGTGTTCAATAAATCAATTCTACTACTTAGGTGGGCTGCTTAGTAAGAGAGTATTTATTGGAGTAAGAGGGGTAAGACGTTTGGAAGAAGACAGTTAGGACCTAGGCGAGTATTCCTCGACACCAGCTTAATTATTCTGCTGAAACCTGTTAGGTGGAATACTAATAGGCAGATAGAATCTAACCCTTTAAACGGAGAGCTGGTCCTGATTTAACCTGAGGCAAGGGTTAAAGAAGGCTATACTGAACGACACTCTCTGTTGCATCTGTTGCATCAGGGATGGTGTTTGTAGCGAAAGCTGTGAGTCTATCACACCCTGCTTTGTTTGCAATGACAGCTGCTGTAGCTGTGACAGGCATCTTAATCTACGGTAAGTCAACCAACAGCCTCTTAAAAACAGTCTCTCTTAATCATTTTGTTCCACCTCCATACTTAGTGTCAAGTGTGTTTAGGGGAAAAATTACAACAAATTCCATTGAAACACCTAAGAGGTCCATTCATTTAATGCAATCAGTGTGCAATTAAAGCTAAATTTACAGTCTGCACTGATTGACACTGCTTCGTTGAATTGAAGTGTCTTTGACTATGAAAATCTGATTTTACACATACCTGGCTGTAACACGAAGTCTGTGTGGTTTCGAATGAAAAATTATATTTTAAAAAAAAGGCATCGGACAGTGGGGTGAGATCACTGCAGCAACAAATACAAGAGACGATAAATCCTGTTCAACAAAGTACAATCTGTTGCTTTACTTTTGGTTTACTTACTATACTCTGCTGTTTTTCCTGCCATATAGGCATTATTTTGTAGTCATTTTATAGGTATTTATGTTTCTTATTTAAAAAATTTTCAGGGAAATCATCCGACAAGAGTACGAAGGAACAGCCAGACATCGACTGACGTACCGGATGATACAAATGCAGAGCTTTCATTGGCCTTCAGACTGTGAAGAGGAATCTGAAGACAGCTAACATGAAGGAATTACAAACAGACAAGTTCAGAACAGTGTTTTGCTTGATTTAGCCTCACTAAAAGTCAGACCAGTATAATTTCTTAGATATACACTGTATTTGCTTTGGGGAAACATTAAATGAATGTGTGATTTAATTTTGTAAATAAAGAAATTATTACAATTGTGTTCTCTCACTGTTTTTTTTTTTTTTTTTTTTTTACACTCAGTGCACAAACTGCATACTGCACACATTCCAGGAGGGACATAAAAAAATAAGAATGCTGTGTAATTGCTGAGGACCGATAGATTTCCATTTAGACATCAGCTACTAAAATAAAATCAAAGCAAACACACACGGTTGTATTTCCATCCATTCGGAGGACATAATATTGACTTGCATAAATTTCCTGAAGACTTAACCTTACTCTAACCACTACTTGTCTAACTACTTATCTTATTACTCCTACACTGGCCTGAAAACTTTAGTCTTCAACTGCAAATTTAATGACTTACATAATGTAGTCAGATTTATGTTCCTACCACAAGTAAACAACGCACACAGCTGAACTTTGACAGAAGATAAAACAACATTTGTTTTGATAAAAAAAAAAGCAACTTTAATGAGTCGAGTTCAATCTTCAGATTTCTCAGCTCTCACACCAGAGCACAAATAATTCACAGATATAAGACGGACTGAGCTGTTGACCAAATACACATTAGCTGTATGTGCTTGTGAAGCTTTCAGTCTAAAAGCCTGGAGCTACCGAAGAATTACAGACTTCATTTTTAAGCGGTTCTTCCTGAACATTTAGCTGCTGTTGTGTTTTTCTGGTCAGTTCAGCTGTGACTGGATGGTGGAGGGCCAGTCTGAGCCGCTGCTATGCCATCGGGCTGTGCGGATGGGTCTGAGACAGAAACAAAAAGTTTGCATCAGACTGAAATAGTAACAGCATATTAAACTTAAGACAACAGAAGAGAATACTCACACATGCCATTGGGAGCTCCAGGGTGTCGTGGGGCCATCGTCTGGGCATTTCCTCCACCTGACATCATCCGGTTGGGCATGGACTGGCCTGAAGAGGAAGAAGGCACGACTAAAATGTAACGACAGAACTACAGCTGTTGAAAGTCAAACAGTGATTTATAAATTAAGAGCTGCGTGACACCATATGCACTGTACCACGGGAAAATGTGCTTTAGAAGAGTTAACAAGATTTGTGAGTGTGCCGTTTCACAGTGGATATGCGAGTTGTGTATCCAGACCTGAATGCTGCATTGTGTAACCCGGCTGCCCTTGCTGCTCCCTCTGCTGGCGAACCTTCATCTCCGCCTGCTTTAGCTGCTCAGTATGAAAAGTCTGCCTCTCTGACAAGAGCTGTTGCCGCTGCTGCTCCAACTGCACGAGACGCACATAAACACAGATATGCAGTGTCGCTGATATGAGTCAGACTCGTTTCTGCTGCTTCCTGACATAAAGCCTGCAGCAAAGACATACTGAAATCAGCAGAAAAGTGGAATTTCTTGTGAAGGGACGGCGTAGTGGTAATAAGTTTCATCATCCTTGAGCTACAGCAGACTTTCTATTCACTCACCGCCTCTTTCTCGCGGTCCATGATGGTCTCCAGCTCTTCAAAATGTCTCAGCTTGATCTCCAGCTTCTTCATCTGGGTCTCCACCAGCAGAGCCACCAGGGACTTGATCTTCCTCTCCTCTACTGCCGCCAAGTGCTGCAAATACAGAAGAAAAAAAGATGGTGCTAACTGGAAATTAGAAGAAATACAACCTGATGACTAAGAATGACAAGAGGGAATCCTAAGAATGAAGGAAGTGAAAAAAAGCAAGTAAAGATAGTGTAAAATGGTGAAGAAGAATGGGAATATGAGACATGAGAGGAGGAAATATTGCTTATTATTGCTAGAATCATTTTTATCACAGCAGCTGGCCATGACTGCGGGCAAGAACAGTAGACAAAGAGACAAGGCACAAGCAGACACTTATTTTGATTTATTTTTTCCCAGCACATATGGAGTATGCCAAAAGCCTGAATCCATGTTTTTGAGACTGCAAATGGTACAGTGTAATGGTGGAAGTGCTCAGCCTTGAATTTCCCTCTGGATTAATAAAGTATCTATCTATCTATTTATCTGGATGACTGTGTATTCCAATCATGATGCGTCATCCAGGATATAAAAACATCATATGGACGTGTTAGCAAGGTAAAGAAAAAAGGATTTTCACAACAGTAGTTCTTTTAATGAGAAGATCTATACTTGTCTCACATCTGTCTAGCACAGGTAAGGAAGATGATTAGCTTATCTTAACACCAAAGACTGAGAATCAGGAGAAACACCTCCTTTTCCCCAAAGGAAACTAAAGTTTTTAAGGCAGTATATCGAAAGCTACAAATTTCACTTTATCAGCGACACACATGTTCTCCATTATAGGTAAAAATATTGAAGGCAGATGATTTTACATGTGTGTGTCTGCGTCTAGTTGGACACAGAATATGAATTACTTTTTAAATTATATCATCTCCAATCCCACAGATACATGCTGTGTTTTCTGCATAATTGCCGTCATTTATTTGCACACATCGCTGGAGTGCCCAAGTGGTCTCTGAAATACTGTCTGCTTTGGTTGCTAGGAGACTTGTGATACCACTGAGGAAAGCTACTATTTAAACTGACAAGCATTGCTTCACTTTATGTTAATGTCATTGGTCCACTGTAATAGGGAGAGCAGGATTTACCTTGGCCTTTGTGGCAGCTGAGGCCAGAGCAGAAGCTGCTGCCGTGGCAACGCTGCCCTCCACCAGCTCCAGCTCCATCCCTCTTCTACCCTCATCTCCATCTCCCTCTCGCCGGCCTGTGCTCTCATCGTCATCTCCCCTTCCTGAAACGCAGACAGGATTGTGTTCATGTAGCACGCATACACACACATGCGACGTGTATTTGCTGTACTGTACATAACAACGCACCATCTCTGTCATCAGCAAGTAAACTTTCAACATGTTCTCTTTTGACTCGTTCTCCCTCCACATTTGGCCCACCAGGTTCCACCTTCAACCCATCTGCCCTTATGGAGACCTGGAACAAATCCAAATGTACACACACAAGTTAAGCTATATAAATAAGCAGCACATACAGCACAAACTCTCTAAGGTCTTATTGGTGCCCGACCTGATGGGGGTTGGAATTTGTCTCCAGTTTTTCTGCATCCATCGATTCTAAAAGACGGAAACCATTACAAATAGCGTAGTGAAACAGAACTATGTGAAATTGTGTGTGTATATATTTTAGTCTTACCTGTTTTTTCTGGCTGGTTAGACAAATCAGATGCCTTATCTACCGATTCCTCTTGCACTCGGGAAAACTCCTCTGAAGAAAAAGATAATCAGTCACCATACAAATTTATCAGTTTGCACATACTATACAATGTCAGAGTTATACTTTAACTTAGATTTCACACTACTAAGTTGCATTCTCACCCAGTGCAGCCTTAGCTGCAGCTGATGCCACACGTGGATCCACCACAGATGCCAAGAAGGCCACAGTGCTCATAACGGGGTTCTCTGATTGGCTAAAAGGCACGGGCTGATAGGCCAGCGGCCCCAGAGAGGCAGAAGAGTCTTCCAGGTAAGGATCTTCTATCGGCAGACGAAGGAAGTGGAGGATACATTCGTCCTGCGTCCTGGAGCCAACATGCTCCGATACTTTGTTCCAGTCGTCTCTGTAAACCTCTAAGGCCTAAGAGAGGCACGGCAAAGAGTCAAAAACAGCGACAGAGAAACAGGCGAGGCTGATGAACACGCTGCAGAACTTTAGGGCTTATGTAAAAGATTTCATAAATTAAAAATAAACCTTTTCCCATTTCAGAATGCAGTGAGTCATGTGGAAAGCTGTGACAGAAAGCGAAAAAACACGAGTTATTTTCTTACCTCCAAAAGCAAGAGTGTCTCCTGCTCTGTCCATTCCCTTCCTGCACTTGCTCCTTTAGTCTGGGAGAAATGTCATGACAGCAGTTTAATAATTATAGTACAAAGGTTTGCAATACTTTATTCCAGAAATTGGGAAAATGACTGACCAGTTAATATATAATATAAATAAATACATGTAAAATTGTGGAAATGCACAAAATCACTTTAAAATTGGTTAAAGCAGCTTGAAAATAATCAGTTCTGTTCTGCCAGACACTGTGCCAGTACGTCTATTTAAGGGCCCATTTTGTATAGAATCTCTCTGCAGCATGCCGTACACTAACCGGAAATAGAAATAGAAATCTGTATTTGTGTAGTGTTACTGTGTGAGACCTTGGGGTGTTTCTTCGTGTAGATGTCAGTGCGCAAACCGAAGTTCTGGCAGTCTGAAGGTTTCTCTCTGCTCTTTTCTGGGAAATACAACATGTGCTGTGAGGCCGACACCTGCAAAATTGAGTGGGAGAGTTTGTCAGGAGGGGACACAAATCTGCCTGTGCTGAGCTAGTGTCATGAGATTTTGCAAAACACAAACCTGCAGGGGTTTGTGTTGGAGGGGGGCCAGTCCAGATGGTGTGTCAGCCAGCACATTGAAATGGGGGGTGGGTGGAGGTCCCATGGGGAGCGGTCTGCTCTCTGCATCCACTTGGTAGTTAATCAAACCCCACTGTTCCAAAAAGGCATGAACCCTGGACACAAAGAATATTTCTCCTTCATATTAATTCCACTTGATTGCAGCTAAAACTGCCTACATAGATGAAAAATATATAAATAAAATGGCATATCACCATATTCTGATTAAAAATTAAGTTACTTTTAATTGTGGACCTGTTAACTAAACCATATACCTCATGCTGCTTCTCAGCATGAACAGATTTAATTTGTTAACACATTTATGCAGCTGAACGCCTACGTACTACACCCAATTTAGCAGACAGGGCAGACATGGCATGGCAGCAAACACCCACACATGAAGTTCTACCTCATAACAGCACAAACGTCTCCAGTGAGGTTGCGTCTACAGGACGTTGAACTGAGGTATTCCTGGGGGTTGAGCCGGTATGTGTCGATCATGAAGTTCCGATACGCCAGGTAGCTGCAATGCACAAAGAAAATCATACAGAAGCATTCTTCATCATCTAAGTTCATGCTATTGTTTGAATGTCAGCAGAGCAGTACTCACATTTCAGGAGATTTTGACTTGTTCTTTCCATTGAAGAATTCAGGAAGTGCGCGTTTTTCTATTGAGTGAATGCTGGACAAAATGCACAGGGAGGTTTTTTTAGGGTTAGGCTGAAATTATGATGACTGTGAGCATTGGTGCAAAAGTCCAGCGCACTTGTCAAGGTATACAGATATTTGTTTACCTGTTGTAATTGAACCAAGATGTGTAACTTGGTATTATAATATGATGGGTTTGTTCTGTGATATTGTCCTCTCCTTCTGACAGGCGTGGGTTTTCTCCTCGTCCCTCCTCATCTTCCTACAATCACATACACACAGAGTGATGCTAACAGCACGTTCACATCGCGTAAACAACTAGTCAAAATTATGACTAAAATAATAATCGTGACTGCTTTGATCAAAGTTGATGTAACAATTGTGTCATCATTATTCAATGAATTGAGATTTTAATGGCACTTTTACATTGAAAAAAGACACAGCACTGCTTTCACTTCTATACTGTGCTACATTCCTGATCTTTGCATTAAAATAAAACTTAAAACATCATCAGAATTTGGTGCATCTCCAAGAGACAAAATATAAATTAAAAAAAGGTCTCATTTGCTGAACACTTGCTTATTAATAGACACTAGAATTTTCTGGTGTTCCCTAAACATGTCACATGCAGGCAACAATAGATACAAGCTAACCAGCTGTGCACAGAGAAGCCTCTAGTCTCCCCACTCAGTTACTGCAGTGTATGCAACTCAGGACCAAAATAAACGAAAAAAGAGTCCAATATAAGAAGTCGTCTCACACAAGAGTTACCCAAGTTTACAACAAGTGGTTCTATCTACATGGGCTGTTTTCTGTGAGGGGCGTTTCCTATAAGCAAAGTACCATTTTAAACATCAACATCACAGCATAACATAGTAATTGGGATAAAGAATCAAATAGTTTTGCAACTAATTCTGACAATCCATGTCTTCTGCCAAAAAATTTAAAACTGAGAAAAACAGCATATTTACCCTTCCTGGGAAATCATCTTCTTGTTCATCTAAAGAAGAAACAACGACAGCAAAATCAAAAAATAAAATAAATCAAGGTGCAGACGCACAAACAAGTGGCCACTTACATATCATCTTTGTAATAATTGCAAACTTACCGAGGTCAGCCATGGTCCCTCCTTTCACAGGAGTGTTTTCACTGTCTTTCTTCAAATTGACTACATAGACAGGGTAAAAAGTATATAACATACAGCTTAGAGAGTAACATATTTAAACAATTTCAAGTATGTATGTATGTATGTAACCAGTCAAAAGCCTGGATACACTTTCTCCTTCAATTGAATTGAAGAATGTACTTTTAGTGAGCAATGCACCAAATCTTCAAATGTTTTACCATTCTTGGGTAATACGACCTCCTCCATGTTTGGCACAGGAGTTGGGTCTTCCATGTCTTTGGTCAGGTCCTCTTCCTGCTCCTCCTCTGGCTGTCCACGCCTTCTCCTGTGTGCACAAACACACAGAGACAAAAAACAAGTCAATTCTGCCACCTTGAATGTGATACGAAATCAAAAGCGTTACTTTGCCTGGAGGAAACAGTTATGTCTTACCCCTTCTTTCCTTTCTTCCTGCCTTCAGAAGAGGGAGGAGAAGGGGAGCGTCTTCTCTTTTTGGAGGGGGTGGACTTTGAGTCCTGTAACGAAAAGTTAAGGTAGACAGAGAAAAACTAAAAAAGGAATAGTGACAAAAGCAGCATTTGCAACTTTGGTGAAGAGCACAGTCATGTTTCATCACTTGGAGAAGTCATTATCTTAAATAGAAAAGCAATCAATTCTCAAAACAAAAGACGACACTTCATAAAAAAAATATTTCAAGGATCGCATTTGCTTTCTGTAGTTCAAATAAATGATAATATTTAGCTGTGTATTAATAATACAGAACCCCATTTCTTACAGATTAGCCTCATCTAGATCTTCACACAAACCTGGTCATCTTGGAGGTGAATACGTTGACGAAGGATGACCGGTAGATTCCTCTCATCCACACAATAGTCTTCCTCATTCATCCACTCATTGAAAACATCCGTGTCCAGAACCCAACCAGCATGGACCTGGAGCGTACAAACCCACACAAAATAAATATTAATGAGCAATGCTTGTGAGTGTATCTCATAAAGTGTCAAAAAGGAACACGCCAGATCAGCAAATGCCAGTGAAAATTAGCTTTGGCAGATAAATGAGTAAACTGCAGCTAGCTGTGAAATTGCTCCTTTAATTTTTCAGATGATATTACATAAAATCCTTCATTATTTATAGAGTCTGTGGTCTGGTTCTTGTTCTTAAAATTTTGTCCCTGCTGACCACCATTCGGTCTTTAACTGAAATCCAATTGAAAAAAATAACATTGTTCGTTAGTAAACTGACTGCTGAGAAGCTATGAAGCTAATGTTATGACACAGTGCTTGATTAAATAGAATTTCATGTTTTGAACTACAAAATGTTAATGTTGAGATAACTGCATTATGTCATTATAAAGTGATACAACAATATGAGTTTCATATGCATGTGTGTTGCCATACTAACCCTCCATGGCCTTTCTGAATGTGGAATTTCTTCAACGTCTCGTTCAACATCACTTGAGGACAGCCAAGTATCATAACTGTTAAAAGAGACAAGAGAAGTCATGGTCTAGAAATTCACGTTCTGTCTGAGTGTGTTGATGTGGGTTTGCTCGTGCATTACCTATCAGGGTGCATTCCCCAATGTACCAGCACATGCTTGTCTTTCCGCAAGACAGGACGCATCCACTCATCTGAAAACAGATAAGCATACAAAATGTACCAAAAGCAGGTTTGTGTCAGGTATTATGAAGTTAGCAAACAAACACACATGCAGATTTTTTTTTACTGACCCTCCTCTGTAGAAGGAGGTGAGGTATAGATGTGATGACTGGCGAGTGTTCTGTCCTCGGTGAGGGTGCCCTGTGGAAAGACGAACTGTGACTGAGTAGCACTGAAATGGAACAACATTATTGTACAGTATGCTAAACTGCAAACATATTCTCCTTCTACACTAAGTCCAACTCTCTGTCTACTCATTCCTGACTCTCATGTATTACCTGGTGTTTGGTGATGATGCCGGTCAGTCTGCTAGCCAGCTCCTGATCAAGTGTAGGGTCCAGATATACCACAGGCAGTGACATACAGTTGTTCTGTTGACACAAAAATATATGTACAGATCAATGAATGCAGAGTCCTTGGTGTGTGTGTGTGTGTGTGTGTGTGTGTGTGTGTGTGTGTGTGTGTGTGTGTGTGTGTGTGTGTTCTTGTCACCTGGATCAGTGCTTTTTCAATCGCACCAAACATTTCCACATTCCTCTCAGTTCTCGATGGGTTCTGCAGGTCAAACCTTCGCCTGTGTGAAGGTTAGGAGGGAATAAAGAGAAGAATAAAAAGAAGGCACAAATATGAGGAGGCATCAAACATGTGCAGCACAGTTTTGTGAGAGACACCACTATGAAATGGCAAAGGCATAGGAGATTTGCTACACACCAGCCCTGTTCAACCTTGAACTTGTAAGCAGTGCCAAGAATGTGACAGAGTCCACCCCCAGGTCGCAAGTCCAGGTAGCACTGTGCCTGTGGAGAAATGACACAGACAAATCAACACTGCTTTGCTGTTGTTTTATCTTTAGTGTGTTTGAAAGGAAACACAAACAGTGAAAGACAGACTCACGGGCAGTTTGGTGAGTGCAGGACTAGTAGCTTGTCGACCAAAGGTATCCTCTTGGAACTGGAGAAGTTGTAGGGTGACTGCAGCCAGAGCCTGACAAGACGGGGCATCCACCAACACATACTGACAGAGACACACGTTGCAAAAGGTATATGAGGAGCATGTTTACTCTTCGTGGCTTATTATAATCCCACAATCTCCCCAACTTAGCAGCTGTATTTATAGATAATGAACCTCTGTGTCTGCGTTACATTTGCACCTATTTTTTTGTTTTTTACTTCATATACGTACACCCCTACAACTTTATCACACCTATCTTAACAGCCAGTGTAAAACATATCCAGCCTGAGACGTTTGTTTACAGTGTTAGCCACTGAGCTTGCTAGCAGGGGGCGGCTAGCATATCACCTAGCTTCCTCGTCAGCTAACTACCTTTTTGTAGTGCTTCCCCATCCATTGCCGCACCACATCCAGCTGGGCTAAAGTATCCGGACTCTCCCAGAACCTGGCGGACGGACTGCTGTCTTTTTTCCGGTGTGCGAATACTCCGGAGCTGGCTTGGCTTGTCCCGGGAACCCCGAGGTTAGCGCCTCCGGACATTGTAGCCATAACAAAACGAGATAAATTTCAAACGGGAGAACAAAACTGGCTAGCGCGGTCGCTAGCGTGTGCGTTCTCGCATTCTCTCGCGAGAGACTCAACGAGACTGTCGCATTTCGCCATGAGAGGGTTCCTGTGAAGTTAGTGTTTAACGGTTAGTTTTATAGATTTTTATAGTTTCTAGTGTGTGTTTTGAAAAATATATTAATGCATGTTTAAAATAACAAAACATTATCTTATGGACAACAGAATGCGCGTATGTGTTCCTCGCCACTTTCTTTTTTGAAGTGAAATATTACAAGGAAGTAACTGCGGAAGACATGTAAACAGAGTGGAAGCGCAGTGATATTGGTTAGTACAACTCTATTGCTCTGCCTGTTATACATTGATTTGAAATACATACTAAATATTAATTCAAACCAGTTTTTGAGTTGTTTCTGTTGCAGTAATTCCTGTTGTGTCACAATTTTCCAACTAATAGTTTCAGTGTCTGTTTAGAATAAGCAAACACTCAAGCAGCAGACTGTCTGTTCATTTTGCTATAACTGGCATTTATTCTATGACTGGATGTCTGCAAAAGCCCACACACACAAGAACTGATCTGCGTGGCATCTTAGTGTCAGCACCACCCATATGGCACCACTGTGAATCTCATTCACCCTCCAACTTTGTGTCCTTCTAGGCCCTGAGGTCCCATGGGTGTCCAGGGTCTGACCACCTATGTGGAGGGGAACAGATACTTCTTCCAAGATGTGAAGTTCAGGGACAGTCGCCTGGTTATTGATGGCTGCAGTCTGTATTTCCGCCTCTATTTTAACAGCGGGTTTGATCAGCAGCATGGCGGGGAGTATTCTGATTTTGCTTCCCTGCTCATCCAGTTCCTCTCTGCACTGGCAGCCTGTAACATCCAGCCATATGTGGTCCTGGATGGAGGTAAGGATGCTCTAGAGTTGCAGCTCAATAAAGATGTTGTGATCTGTCAGCTCCTCGACTTCTTTCCGTGTGAGATATCAATGTGTCTTAGTAGTTTGTATTTTCATACATGGCATGCAATTCAAAGTAGAAGAATACTGAGATTCCATGTTTTATTTCCAAAACGATTCACATATTTACTTGGTCAGTCATTTAATCGCTTCAGTTTCAGGGTCCAAACATTTGGTAGTCTTCAATTGGCCATTTAGTCCTATAGAGCATCTTCAGAATTTTTAATCTCTATCATTCCTGTTCATGTTGTTTTTTCTAGCTATGTAATAATACATTGGCTTTTACTTTACTTATAAGTAATCAAAAGCTCCACTGAGATTTTTCCCTGTTTCTCTCCTCACATTTTTTTTGTGTAATTTGCTTAATTTCAGTCTTTTGAAAACCCAATGAACTCAGAATATAAATATTATTAGTTCTAAAAAAAATGTAATATAATCAGAAGTCTTTCACAGATTAATTACTATACATTAGACAGGATTAAAGCAAATGAACAAGAATTGAATCTAATCAAATCTAACTTTGCCTACATTTGTAAAACCTACATACATTTTATTCCTGTCTTTTTTATTATTCAAAGGGATTGACCCCAGTGACAAGAAGTTTCCTACTCTAAGGCAGCGCTTGCAATCCAAGATAAAGGAGGCAGACAGTATCTCTCATGGGCGCAATGGCTCAGTTCTCCCCATCCTCTCAAGGAATGTCTTCATTCAAGTCCTCATTGAGAAAGGAGTCCCACTGGTCCAGTGTTCAGCTGAGGCTGACTGGGAGATTGCATGTTTGGCACACCAGTGGAACTGTCCAGTGCTGACCAATGACAGTGACTTCTATATCTTTGACCTTCCAGGTGAGGACAGTAGCAGGATTTTTCTCTCTGTGGTTTAACAAGGAGCCAAATGGTCTTTTGAAATGACTGTTAGTGATAATGTCTTGCATTGTTTTTGTTTTTAGATATTTTACATTCTGAGTATGCCTTACATTTCTTTCATCTTAGGTGGCTACCTCCCATTACGTTTTTTCCAGTGGACCAACCTAAATGGCAAAGCCTCTCATCGCTACATCTCAGCTCGGTGCTACACCACTAGCAGTCTGTGTCGCTTGTTTGGGGGCATGAACCATGAGTTGCTACCGTTATGTGCCGTCCTGACCGGTAATGACTACGGCGTTCCAAAAGAGGCTGAAGCACTCCTTGCTCAGTTAGATTTGAGTGCAGGGGGGGCGGGTGGTGGCAGGGGTAAAGGTGGAGCATACATGTCACGCATTGAGGGAATTCTCCTCTGGCTGTCAAATTTTTCAACTGTGGCAAACGCACTAGATGAAGTGAGCAAACTAATGGGGGAGGAAAGCAGTAGGGGCAAGAGGGGACAGAAGGGTGGGCTCAGTTCCCAGCTGTGGGCAGGCATGCAGGAGTACCACATCCAGGGTCGAAGCTCTCTGGCTCGCTGGTTCTCCGGAGTTAAGGCAGTTCCAGCGGGGCAGACTTCTAGACTGGCACAGCTGCCAGAGTGCTTGTCACTGGCTGCAATGCAGGGACTGTTGGCTCCTTTGGTGATTGATGCTTTTGTGATGCGAAGAGTCCTTCTCATGCCACAGGTAGAAAACAGTAAGCTGGCCAGCAGCCACTGTAGTTCTAGAGCCATACGACAGGCTTTATATGGGATATTACTGCAGAGACCCGAAGACAACACAACTCAAGGAAGAGGTGGAGGTGCACAGTTAGTGAAGGGACCACAAGGTGAAGTCCATAGACAGGATATGAGGATGCAAGAACACATTAGACAGGGAATGAGGGGTGGAAGAGGGCGAGGAGGAAGGGGGAGTGGAGGCAGGGGTCAGGGCCACATTGTACCAGCACAGCAAGGTGTATATGGAGCATTTAGCACAGAACAAGCAGCTGGTGCAGCTACAATGCCTGCTCAAAGCTTTAGCACTCCCATTTGTGTGGAAGAGTACGACCGTTTGGACCTGAACTTGAAGAAAAACCAAGTGGAGGCACATCCCCCCAGAAACCATCTACATCTGGATGGACTCGGTCAGGTAAACCTTCTTCAATATAGACAGTATTTACTGGTTTGGAGATATATTATTTTAATGAAATGATCCACATGATCTAACTGTAGTTTCCCAATGTTGTTCCTTCATTTTATCCAGGCTCCTGTGGCAGCACGACTTAGTGTCCTGTTTGAAGTCTTGGGGGTGAAGGACTCTGCCCTAGCTCCTGTTCCTCTGCACCTACAGCTGGCTGTAGCAGTAACTGGATTCTGGTTGCGAGAGGCCATACCAACACCCTCACAGCTCCAGCTGCAGGCTTTGGTGCTAGGCATGGTTTATGGAGAGCTGTTCTCGATACACCAGAATGGAGCTATGCAATATCAGCACCCAGGTTAGTCGTGCTGGATCTGTTCCACAAGGTTAAAAAGACTAAAATGCAATTAATAACAAGGCAATCAGTTTAACTCCAAAAATGCCAAATCCTGTTTCTGTTGTCCAACATTTCAGCGCCACAGATAAACTGGGCTGCAGAGTGTAAGGTGTGGGAGGGGCTGAATCGACAGCGTGTGAGATCAGGGGACAGACGAGGCATGGATCTCGGAGCTGCTCACAGTTTCAGCCAATGGCAGGCCTGCCTCTGGAGCACACTGTGTCTCAATCAGCTGTTGCTGCATCCACTGCCTGAGCCCAATCTGTCATGGTAAGACAGGGATATTGAAAAGACAGGTGCTCTTTTTTCATTTCTCACCCATTTATCCATCTCATGTGGTTAATGAAAAGTAGACATGCAAACTACCAATCCGGAATTGGGAAATTATTGCTCAATAACTCTTTAACCAGTAACCTTAAGGAGCTGTTGACCCCCTAAAAAGCTTGTCACTTCTCTTTATCTGCAACTACATTTGGAGAGATTTTGAGAACTCTCCTGTCACCCCGATACAACAGAGGGTGATGCAATTTTCTGATTGTTCCTTTAAATAATAAAACTAAATGTTTTTTTTCTTCAGAGCAAAGCCTAAATTTATGTTTTTACATACCGTTTGGCATGCACTGTTGAAGGACTGAATGACATTTTCACATTTCAAGCAGCAGAGTTTTCCTTTTTTTGGTGGACCTAGAGCAAACAAATCTGAAAATATCCTTCTGTACATAACCTGGTTGCTTCCTTCTCCCTCCCCATGTCTCAGGTTGTTCAGTGGTACCTTGGTGCACGGCCTCCTCAGGTGTCTGAAAGGGGGTCGACCTGCTGAGTCACTGCTGTCTGGGGGAGCCTTTGCTGTGCATCTTTACTTCTCCCTGCTGGGTGCCGTGATGAACTGCAGCTTCAAAGCCAATCCCTCTTCCTCAGCGTCGGGGAGGAAGAAGAGAGGCAGAGGTCGAGGAAGAAGAGGAAGAGGGGGAAGTGGAAGAGGAGCTCAAGGAGGGGGGAGAGATGTTCAGGAGATAAACAACAGGTTTGCTCTCCTTATGAGTGAGGAAGAGTATGATTCTGGTGACTGATGGGAAGGGAGGGAAAAATGAACAGATGGAACACTTGCTAAGGACCAAATAAGGGACATATCAGTGGTTTAGAAATCATGCTCAGGGAATGTTTCAAATAATCATTTCCAAATGAAGAATAACAACAAATAATGTTTACCATCATGTACTGGACTATTTTAACCTCCATAAGTGATAAATAAGCGCTTTTTCTGTTCACAATTCTGCATCTTAACGCATGTAATGTCAAGACATTAGATCAGTTTTCCCAAAGCAAACTGACCATATTTTAGCAGATTTATAACAGCTTTTATCAAAGTATTCACACTGTTATTGATGTAACAGTCTTCAGCTGCAGTTTGTTCAAATATATCAGCAAAAATATTTAAACAATAAATGTAGAGATGCTTAACATGTGGACCAGAAGGCTATATGGCAGCTATTGTCAACTTAACAAGCAATTTTTGAACTCTTATGCCTTTTTATTGCAGATGCCTTAATATACACAAATTCGGTGCTCTTGAATAGTTTGCTCATGTTTCCATATGGAAAAGTGTAAATCAAACTTGGTTTTTAAATTTTCTGATTCTGCTATATTTGTTTTACTTGTAACCACATAAAGCTGAGAATATAGTGTTTATGCGTTTTCCTTAAAGGCACAGCACAAAGTTACGGAGCCTAAACCAGCTCAGTCTCAACAAACATCACAACCTAATAATATATATATACATATATACAATATAAAGTCTGCCTCTTGCCCTATGAGGAGGATGAGGTTGAGGCAGATGAAGAGGCAGTGGCCGCAGCATGTGGTTGAGAGTCTATAAGCTCCATGTCTTCATCTTCGTTGACTCCACACGTGTCGATCACACAGATCAGGCAGCTGGTGACGGGAAATGCTCGCACCTTGCTGCATGTCACCCACCTAAGGATAGAAGAAAACATTCAGTAACTGGGGGTTACATACACTCAACACTTTGTTTTTGCTCCCATTTTTTATGAGATGAACTCAAAGATAATAATGGATTAGATTTATATAGCGCTTTTCAGGGTACTCAAAGCACTTCACAATGGATCCATTTTTCATTCACTCACACATTCTCACTCTGGTGGTGGTAAGCTACATTTGTAGCCACAGCTGCCCTGGGGCAGACTGACAGAAGCGTGGCTGCTAATCTGCACCTACGGCCCCTCCGACATGCATTCATACATCAGTGTGAGAGCAGCACTGGAGGCAAAGCAGGTGAAGTGTCTTGCCCAAGGACACAACACATGACTAGGTCAGAGTGGGAATCAAACTGTCGACCCTTCGGTCATTGGATGACCCGCTCTACCACCTGAGCCACAGCTGCCCAAAGATCTAAAACTTTTTCTGCAGACTGCCCACAATAAAAGGCCACTCTGAAAGGTGCAGCTTAATCACACAGCACAATGCCACAGATGTGGCAACATTTGAGGGAGCGTGCAATTGGCATGCTGACAGCAGGAATGTCAACCAGAGCTGTTGCTGGTGTATTGAATGTTCATTTCTCTACCATAAGCCGTCTTATTGTGGGCAGTCTAAGGCACACCTGTGCACTAATCATGGTGTCTAATCAGCATCTTGATATGGCACACCTGTGAGGTGGGATGGATTATCTCAGCAAAGGAGAAGTGCTCACTATCACAGATTAAGACAGATTTGTGAACAACATTTGAGAGAAATGGTGATATTGTGTATGTGGAAAAAGTTTTAGATCTTTGAGTTCTTCTCATAAAAAATGGGAGCAAAAACAAAAGTGTTGCGTTTATATTTTTGTTGAGTGTAGATGCAGCACTTCAACAAGGCACTGTTTATTTGTTTAGATTGCTAGTATGCCATTACTGACAAAAATCAACATTATTTTGTGAGGAACAGCTTGACAGTGTGTATGTAAGTATGCATTGCTGTGGTTTTTGGGGTTACCACTCCTGTAAGGGCAGCAATAGGGGAGGTACAGGGAGACGTCTGCATTCTGAAACTGTCCTCCTGCCAGCAGATGCTCTGGAGAAGAGCTTTAAGGTAATAACCCTGCAGCCGGCAGAGATGCAACAGGTGGAAATGCCGAAGGAGTCACACCTTGTTTATGTGTAAAATGACTTCTCCACACAAGATATATCAGGGCAGTGGTTACGTCTGTTTAATGATGTTGTGACACCACTGTCAGCATACCAGGGACAAAGACATGAGCAGCATCTTCTTATTTAACAGATCAGATTTAGTAATTAGTTAATTCACCTACCTGTCAGTTTCAGTGTGATACTCCAAGACGTGTCCGAGCCGCCCCACCCCTTGAAACCCCGCCAGCACATAGATGACATCTCCTACCGCTGCACATTTCACCGTTACACCTCGCCATGGCATCGGCGAGGCAGCACACCACTCATTAGTGGCTATGTCATAGTATTCCACTGAATCCAGTCCACCTAGAAAAGCACACACACAAAAGCTGCATTATTCCAGTACGCTATTGCTACTGTCAAATTCAATAGCTGCTATGTTATTGCAACGCTACTTCTACAGCAGTGCGATGGATTTCGGTTTTATTACCCAGCGCCCCCTGCCCTCCAACAGCATAGATCCTGTTGTTGACAACCACCAAGCCATGGTTCTTCCTGGCTTCTCTCATCCCACACAACTCCCTCCATCTGAAAAGGTAAAATTAGAGAGTAGCAGGTCAATGTTGCAGCGTTGAAAAACATCATGTGCTCGTGAGTGGAGATATTTCTGTGACTTGCCTTTCTTTCAAAAGCAACTAGGTAAAATAAAAACATAATTCATGTTTAACTAAGAGGAAAGAAGTTGTTGTCATTTCCTCGAGACTTTTGGGAATGAGCTGTTTTAATCAAACAGTTGCTTATACACACTGTGATGTTAATAATAAGACCAAAATGCAACAGTCTTTTCCCTTAAATACCATTACATTCTTACAGCCATGCATACTGCAGGGTGGCATATGTTTTGCAACACACTGAGTCTAAGTTATCTGCGGAAGGATAGTACATGTGCTGGAAATATATTATTTAGTACTCATATCTTTTGGTATACTTCTGGCTAAGTCGTTGTCCCCTTCCACATAGTTCAGGAGAGGTGGAATGAAAGCATAAAGATTAGTTGCAAATGGCCTACTGTGTATCTCGCTGGAACAGTACAACATTAAAATTTCAACATGCTGAGAGATTGATAAGAAGAAACTCAACAATTGCTGTGCACCACCATTGATGATTTTCCAAAATGTTTAACAGCATGTGTCAAGAATAAAAATGAATTATTTAATGACAACTGAGAATGAGGACTATGAACATACATGGACACATTGTACAGAGCTCTTACAATTCTGTGACTCACTGTTGTGTGTTGGGGTCATAGACCTCACAGTTGTTGAGG
Source organism: Acanthochromis polyacanthus (assembly GCF_021347895.1). Taxonomy (NCBI): domain Eukaryota; kingdom Metazoa; phylum Chordata; class Actinopteri; family Pomacentridae; genus Acanthochromis; species Acanthochromis polyacanthus. The sequence continues at coordinate 29,162,274 of NC_067123.1, read as the reverse complement.
ACCCTCCCAGAGACGTTGTTGCCCACCGTCCCTCCACAGACATAAATGAGCCCGTTGGCCTCCACTGAACCGTGGCTGAAGCGGGCCATCAGCATGCTGGTTTTGACCTGCCATGACTCTGTCCTTGTGTCATAGCATTCAAAAAGGTCCAGGGCAGAGCTACCTGTTGACACACGAACAAAAAATAAAACCATGATTAAATGCTTCAGAGGCAGGTGGTCGAGAGTGCATAATAACACAAACTACACAAAATATTAAACGTTTCCATTCTATACTAGCACTTCATTGTCCGATAACCATTATGCAAAGAACTTACTATTCACATTTTAAGTTCTCTCCCACCTACTCACACTTACCCACTTCTGACCCCCCAGATGTGTAGATCTTGCCCTGGGAAGCGCAGGCAGCCAGGCTGTCACGAGGCGTGGGTGGGCCCAACTTAGAGTACCAGCTGTCCTTCAGAACGTTGTAGCAGTCCATGCGTTTGATTGGGAAGAGCTGTGAACCACCCAAGATGTAGACCACATTGTCCCAAAAGACGGCCGTGGCGTCCCGGCGCTTCTCGAAGGGGCAGCGAATGTCTGTCCAGCTGGAGTCCTGCAGGGAAAACCACACTGACACTTCACCAATATGATTACAATAGACCAAATTGTACACAACTGTGTTACAATGTGTGAGCAACATCGAGTCCAACAATGGTTAAAAACTCAAGCCAAAACTTTTCAAAAATTAGCACATTTTGCATGTGCCTGGTACCTTGGGGTTAAAGTATCGGCAGGACTGAGGCTGTGAGCCTCCAAATAGAGCAATGCGGTAGTCGTGCTTCTTGCGTCGCGGTCGGCTGCTCTCTCCCAGGTCCTCCCGATCCTCCAGGGACAGCAGATGGTAGCGCATCCCACCTTGGATAAAAGCACTGAATGGGTTTTTTTTTGGCTAAAAATACCAACTGTTTCCTGATTACACTATCTGCATGACACACCCTTTTAATACTTAATTAGTAGCGATAAAATGAAGTGTAGATATCAAGCATTTCTTTCTGACTAGTTAGAATTTACAGCCATGCAGTTATTTTGACTAGTAGCAACTCTAATTAAAGAAGAGGCATCATTTTGCAAAAATTCCATATCAAGTGGCCTGACAAAAACTATACTTCAGCACCTCCTCTTGGCTCCATACACACGTGGACAAAATTGTTGGTACCCCTCAGTTAAAGAAGGAAAAACCCACAATTCTCACTGAAATCACTTGAAACTCACAAAAGTAACAATAAATAAAAAATTATTGAAAATTAAATAATCAAAAACAGCCATTACTTTTGAATTGTTGATTAACATAATTATTTAAAAAAACAAACTAATGAAACAGGCCTGGACAAAAATGATGGTACCTCTATAAAAGATTGAAAACTATTTGACCAGAGTGACATGATTAACTCAGGTGTGTCATTTAATTGACATCACAGGTGTTTCCAAACTCATAATCAGTCAGTCTGCCTATTTAAAGGGAGACAAGTAGTCACCCTGCTGTTTGGTGAAAAGGTGTGTACCACACTGAACATGGACAACAGAAAGCGAAGGAGAGAATTGTCCCAGGACATCCGAAAAAAAATGATAGACAAACATCTTAAAGGTAAAGGCTATAAGACCATCTCTAAACAGCTTGAAGTTCCTGTGACAACAGTGGCTCATATTATTCAGAAGTTCAAGACCCACGGGACAGTAGCCAACCTCCCTGGACGTGGCCGCAAGAGGAAAATTGATGACAAATTGAAGAGACGGATCGTTGGAATTGTATCCAAAGAGCCCAGAGCAACCTCCAAAGAAATTAAAGGTGAACTCCAAGGCCAAGGTACATCAGTGTCAGATCGCACCATTCGTCGTTGTTTGAGCCAAAGTGGACTTCATGGGAGACGACCAAGGAGGACACCACTGCTGAAAAAAACTCATAAAAAAGCCAGACTGGAATTTGCAAAAATGCATGTTGACAAGCCACAAAGCTTCTGGGAGAATGTCCTTTGGACAGATGAGACCAAACTGGAGCTTTTTGGTAAGGCACATCAACTCTATGTTCATAGACTCAAAAACCAAGCATACGAAGAAAAGAACACTGTCCCTACGGTGAAACATGGAGGAGGCTCAGTAATGTTTTGGGGCTGCTTTGCTGCATCTGGCACAGGGTGTCTTGAAAGTGTGCAAGGTACGATGAAATCTGAAGACTATCAAGGCATTCTGGAGAGAAATGTGCTGCCTAGTGTCAGAAAGCTTGGTCTCAGTCGCAGGTCATGGGTCTTCCAACAGGACAACGATCCAAAACACACAGCCAAAAACACCCAAGAATGGCTGAGAGAAAAGCGTTGGACTATTCTAAAGTGGCCTTCTATGAGCCCAGATCTGAATCCCATTGAACATATGTGGAAGGAGCTGAAACATGCCATTTGGAGAAGACACCCATCAAACCTGAGACAACTGGAGCTGTTTGCTCATGAGGAGTGGGCCAAAATACCTGTTGACAGCTGCAGAACGCTCATTGACAAATACAGAAATCGTTTAATTGCAGTGATTGCCTCAAAAGGTTGTGCAACAAAATATTAAGTTATGGGTACCATCATTTTTGTCCAGGCCTGTTTCATTAGTTTGTTTTTTTAAATAATTATGTTAATCAACAATTCAAAAGTAATGGCTGTTTTTGATTATTTAATTTTCAATAAATTTTTATTTATTGTTACTTTTGTGAGTTTCAAGTGATTTCAGTGAGAATTGTGGATTTTTCCTTCTTTAACTGAGGGGTACCAACAATTTTGTCCACGTGTGTATATCCACCACTTCAACATGTTGAAAACTACATCTCTGCTAGTCAGCCCCATTGATGAAATGCTGTAAGGGCTTGCCATACTAGTTGTCTTTATTATTTCCCATCACATGAACAAGATTCTTTATTTTGAATGTCTATCATCTTTAAGTGTAAACTACAATTTGTGAATGTGTGTGTGTTTTTCTTTCTTTCTACTCACCGATAACCATCTTGAGGCACTCTGGGTTGTCCTGGATGAGAGGCTCAGCCTGCACCGTCTTAGAGAGGAAGGTTTTGGAGACCAGAGGGAAGCGAACGCACCCCAACACCTCCACCATGTACTGTTGTCTGTTGCACACATCGTACTTCAGCCAGCGCACAGCAGCATCGTAAATCTAAACATAAATGCAGCAACAAAGAATGTGGGAACATACAAGTTATATTGGGGTATGTCTTATGTGATGAACACCATTAATATGGTAATTCAGGTTCTAAAAAGAAGTACCTAGCAGTTATTAATTTTGCATTTTGTGACTTCCCCAAATTTGTGTGTCGCTAAAATACAGTTGATTTCACTTCTCAAACATGTATTTTTTTTTTGGACTATTTTATTTTCAGTTTTACAATATTTACAAACATATCACCATACGAACAGTTATAAAAATAATAGCACAACAGGCCATAGGATGTGTACATGTGTACCTGAGCCTCAGCACGGACAGTGAGTTTGTCCTGGTGCAGTATGCGTGTCAGCTGTGTAACATCCAGCTGCAGGAATTCATCCAGTTTATAGACTTCAGTGAAGTGGAGCTGGACAAAGTCCTCTGCTGCTGCCTTCAGCTCTGGACAGTCCATACAGTCTGCAAGGGATGAAATACCTGCAGGAGGACACAACAGAAATCAATACAAACAACAAATTACGTAATTTGGCAGGTCTGTGTTTGTATTTCTGTTGTTACCGAGGCAGTTTGTTGCATCAACCTGTCCTTTGAGAAACTCCACACACATCTTCTTTACAGGCTCAATCTGGTACTGGTTGGCCGCATCCAGCAATGACAGGACATTACTGCTGTTCACTGAGATCCTGGTGCACACACACGTACACAAAGCTCATTTTGCATGAAAAACAACAGGGACAAACCTTGCAAAAAAGACCTGCTGTGCAGAATCAGGCCAGCTTTATAAGTACATTTTAAGATGTATCATAATGCCTACACTTCGAAGTTAAATATGAGACAAGATTCTTACCGTGCTGTGTAAATAAACTCGATTAACAACTCAATGATCTCAGGCTCAGCACTCCTGAGCTCCACTTCATGGGACATTGACTCCATCATTCTAGCTAGAAGTGAGAAAAAACAGAACATCATCATCATCAAAACTAAAAATACATACCAACAATATGGTTTATTTTGACATAATTCTGCATCTATTACCTCCAATGTATATAATGTTCTGTTGGAAATCACACTGTCTCTGATAAAGCAGAAGCGGCTTTCTCACAATAGTGATCCACAAGGTCTGAGTGTATACAGTATACAGCCTGTCTGTGCGTTTATATATGTTTGTGTCTCACTTACTGGTAAACATGAGGCTGAAGAAGTGGCTGGCAGCAGCTAGCACTACTCTGTGGGCATGAAAGTGTTTCCCCTGAACCACCAGGGTCACATCACAGAGTGTACCCTGAAATACAAACACACACTCAAATAGTTAAGTGTCAGGAGTTGTAGGCACACACATGCAAATATCTGCTACAGACATGCTGTCTCGTCTTCTTGTTTGTTATTTTCTCTCTCATAAACACACCTGTTTTCTCAGGTTGTTCATGACTCCCATGATGCTGGACAGCTGCCTGTACTCCTCTTTAGTGGCACACTTTCTGTCGCCCTTTTTCTTGGAGGTTGACGCTTTCTCTGGAGAAGCCATTCCTGTCATGTCAAGGCCAATAAATACTATATGTTCGCTTGAAGTAAAAATAGATAATAAAAACACCAGTTGTAGCACAATGCTAGCAGCAGTGTGCAGCCGCAGCAGCTTTGTCGTCGCTCACCGCTATTGTTGCTAATGTACGACTTTGAAAGATGACGGATAAACGGCAGCTTCCATATAAAGCTCGTAGAGAAACAGTAACTTGTGGCTAGGTGGTGAAATAATTTAATTGGCAAGGTTATGGTGCATAGCAAGCTACAACTGATGGGAGCTTGAGTTGTGATCTTCTTCTACGGTTTCCGTCTTCGCCTGCTTCTCTTTCTTCTTCTTCGTTGGTGTGGCAGAGTAGATGCAGCGATGGCATATTGTTGCCCTCAACCTAGTCTGCACCGTAAATACACCAGTAAGCTACAAACTTGTGGTAGGAACGACTTCCAGCAGGTTTTTGGTTTGAGACTTCGAGAGGCAACGTTTTTGGAGAAATAAAGACAAAAGATATTTTATCCGGTTGAACATACTGTTGTATTCCAGTGCCACACAGCTTTGAGTCCTGCCATCTATAAAGACCACAGCCAACACTAATTCTTTAAAGGCCAATTAAACTTAATATATATAGATATTAATATAGAGAGGGAGGGGAACAGGGAACATAAAACACATTTTGATACATGCATGTACCAAGTTAGGATCTAACTGCAGTTCTGAATATATGTATAGTTATCTAACAGACTTCGCTATTGGTTGTAGAAGGTGGCTGTGATTCATCCTGGACCCCTTGTAAAATCACAAGGTCCGAAGTTTTAATTTGTTGGTCAGAAGATTGACAAGTCCTGTGTGTTTCATTAGTCAAAGTAATAGCATATAGAACATCCGATTTGCTTTTAAATGTCTTTGAAAGTTTTAGGTGGAAGACTAGTTTAAAGCCCAAATTGCCCTCCTACAATTTATAGCAAACCTTTCCTTCACCACATGTTTCTTGTCTTCACTTATTCATTGATGTTGCCATGTAGTGAACTGGATCTTTTACAGACATTGTCAGCATGCAATTCATTCTCATTTCTAACACCCTCCCTCCCTAGCAGGTGTGACCAATGCAGACATACCGTTCTCGGTGTGATTCCACCTGTGGGCACAGCCCTGATATTCTTTCATCTAGATATTCTGAGATTGTCAAAAGTATCAGCAACGTGAAGCAGTCCAAGTATTTTTAAAGGGCAGCAGCACTCTTTGTCCTCTACTGTAAGATGCAACAAATTATAACCGTTTGTAGATCTAGAGAGTGTGTTTAGGTATTGGGAGCAACAACTAAAAACTTCAAGGAAACAGACATGGGTAAAAAAACAAAAACAAAACAGTTTATTGAACAATAAACATACAAATTTTCACATTACAATGAACTGTCTAGGAATGACCGACTTTCCAAAAAGGCAGGCCACATCACAACTTAATATATACAATATATAAAATTTTGATCAATATATAAAATTTTGATGATACAGATAGAGGCAGTGGCTAAGAGTTGGACTCCATGTCTTTGACTCTTCATATGCCGACCACACAGATCAGGCAGTTACTGTGGAGAAACGATGGCGTCTTGCTGCACGTCACCCACCTGAGCACAGAAGAAAACTCCATGATGGTGAGTTTAAACAAGCCTTTGCAATAGATTCCCAGCATGGCTACAAGTGATGGGAATCAACATTTTGTCCAGCAACTGAAATGGTTTGTGTATATGTTTTCTACCAATAACATTAGTATTGCACAATTACATCCAATACAAAGAATATCTAGCTTTAAAAAAAACAAACAAAAAAAATTTGTACATGCTAGACACTTTGATTATGCCTTTTTAATTAGGGTTTGAGACCACATATCCATGACAAAGACATCAAAGAAGTCTATTATTTTTCAGTATCTTTCAGTTAAACCAACCTGTCTGTTTCTGTGTGGTACTCCAGTACATTTGGGAGTGGCTCCCCCAACTGCCCCCTGCCTGTCAGCACATAGATAACCTCTCCTATCGCTGCACATTTCACTGTTACACCTCTCCATGGCATCGGCGAGGCAGCACACCACTCATTAGTAGCAATGTTATAGTATTCCACTGAATCCAGTCCACCTAGGGAAAAAACAAGACACAAAAGCATTATGCTGGTGCACGCTTGCCATCATCACATTCTACAGCTGCTAGGTTATTGCAACACTACTTCAGCAGTGGATGTCAGTTTTATTACCCTGTGTCCCCTGGCCTCCAACAGCATAGATCCTGTTGTTGACAACCACCAAACCGTGGTTCCTTCTAGCTTCTCTCATCCTACACAACGCCCTCCATCTGAAAAGGCAAAATTAGAGTGTAACCGGTCAATGTTGCAGTGCAGAGAAACTGTGCTTAATTCATGGAAAACTGGGAAAGCAGTTCATCCAGTTTCCTGGAAACCTTTGAGGGATAAAACAACTGACGTAAAGAAGGCCAGTACAGATCCATTTGAACAGGGCACATTGTATCTGTGACTCACTGATGTGTTGTAGGATCATAGACCTCACAGTTGTTGAGGACCCTCCCAGAGACTATGCTGCCCACCATCCCTCCACAAACATAAATAAGTCCGTTGGCCTCCACTGAACCGTGACAGATGCGGGCTGTCAGCATGCTGGTTTGGACCTGCCATGACTCTCTCCGTGTGTCATAGCATTCAAAAAGGTCCAGGACTGAGCCACCTGTAGACACGTACATAATCCCACAATTTAATGCTTTTAAAAAGACAGGTGATCATTTTCCTCATCAAGAATCAAACTTCACTACATTTGTGTAAGAATGTGTATTTTTAAATTAAATTCCCTACTGTCTGTAGACCCCTTGCCATTTGCCTACAAGGCAAAAGAGGTAATGATGGATGTGGCATGAGGCTACCATACATCCTACAACATCTTGACTCCCTTGGGATGTACATGAAGGATTGTGGGATGGTATTTTATTCTAATTATTGAAGCACTCCCTGCACACATACATCTTTGCACTATTTTATAAAACCCTATTGAAACAGTGGCCTTCTGCATCAACTAGGTAATATACATCTGTTCACACGTAAATCTCTTGTCCAAGTGCCTTTTATTTTGTGTGTTTTTTTATACACAGTTTCTACCAAGCATTTGGATTAAAGAGGTATTCCTCTTACATACCACTGAGACATTAAATTCCACAAGTGTTCCAATAACGCTTAAACACAGCCTCATGCCATTGACCAAATCCCAGACATGTTCATACATAGTACAACACTCCTCTCTCTTGTGATATTAAGCATTGCGTCTAAATATACTGAGAGACACTCAAGAGTCAAATCTCTTGTATTTGTAAAATGCTTGGACATTTATAACTCAATATAATATAAAGAAAACACCTAATTGCACCTCGCCATGCTCACCTGATTTTGACCCCCCAGATGTGTAGATCTTGCCACCGGCAGCGCAGGCAGACAGGTTGTTCCGAGGTGTGGGCGGACCCACCTTGAAGCACCAGTTGTTTTTCAGAATGTTGTAGCATTTCATGGAAAACGTCCGTGAACCACCCAAAAAGTACACGGCATTGCCCCAGAAGACAGCTGTGGCAGTGTTGTGCTTTTTGAAGTTACCACCAATCTCTCTAAAGCTGTAGTCCTGCATGGAAAGCCACACTGACACTTTACCAAGAGGATTAGAATAGACACAACTATACACAACTATACCACAATGTGTTAGCAACATCTAATCCAACAACGGTGGAAAAACTCAACTGTAAAACTTTTCACAAAGTAGAAAATAAACTTTGTCATACTTGACTTAATTATTGTGATTGTTCCTGTGGCAAAAATGTACATCATGTGCAGCTTGGTACCTCGGGGTTGAAATAGCGCCAGAGCTCAGGCTGTGAGCCTCCAAATACAGCGATGCGATAATCACGCTTTTTGAGTCTGTGTCGGGTGTTAGCGCCCAGGTCCCTGTGGTCCTTTAGAGACAACAGGTGGTAGCGCATCCCACCTTGGACAAAAGCAGCGGACGTTTTTTTGCATATCCATTAATGAATTATATCATTATATACCTTAGCTAATTGTGTACAATGCAGATAATTTCACAGTTAATACACATTGCTGAAAAAAAATCTGCCATCTTCTTATTACACTACTTGCACATCAGACTTTTGCGTCCCTTCACATGAACAAGAAACATCATTTTAGAAGCTTATTGAACCCATTTCTGAACTAGAGTTTGTAATAATTTCTCTTTGCCTACTCACCGAGGACCATCTTGAGGCACTCTGGGTTGTCCTTGATGAGAGCCTCAGCCTGCACAATCTTGGAGAGGAAGATTCTGGAGAGCAGAGGAAAGCGAACACACCCCAACACCTCCACCATGTATTGTTGTCTGTTGTACACATCGTACTTCACCCAGCGGATAGCAGCATCATAAATCTGAACACAAATGCAGCAACAAAACATGTAGGAATAAACAAGTTATATTATCGCATGTCTTGATGTGATGAACACCATTAATATGGTGATCCAGGTTCTACAAAGAAGTACTTGGCAATTACTAACTGGCACACCTACTTCACAAAAAAATTGTTCAGGAGTTATTTTGTGACTTCCCCGAATGTGTCTCTAAAATACAGTAGGTTTCTATTCTCAACATGTACTTAACAGCAGCACAACAGATATGAAGGATTAAGTCAAAGGATGTGTACATGTGTACCTGGGCCTCAGCACGGACAGCAAGTTTGTCCTGGTGCAGTATTCGTATGAGCTGTGTAACATCCAGCTGCAGGAATTCATCCAGTTTATAGACTTCAGTGAAGTGGAGCTGGACAAAGTCCTCTGCTGCTGCCTTCAGCTCTGGACAGTCCATGCAGTCTGCAAAGGCTGAAATACCTGTTGGAGGACAACAGAAATCAGTACAAACAACAAATTACATAATTTGGCAGGTCTGTGTTTGTATTTCTGTTGTTACCGAGGCAGTTTGTAGCATGAATTTGTCCTTTGAGAAACTCAACACACATCTTCTTTACAGGCGCAATCTGGTACTGGTTGGCTGCATCCAGCAATGACTCAACATTACTGCTGTTCACTGAGATTCTAGCACACAGAATGTACAGTACATGTCCCTCAATGAAGACCTGCTTAGCAGAATCAGGTTAGCCTTTTATGTAAATTGACAAAAATGCATTTTAATGACCACACTTAAGTCACATTTGAGCCAAGATTCTTACTGTGCCGTGTAAATGTAGTCAATCAACAACTCAACAGTATCAGGATCAGCACTCCTGAGCTCCACCTCACTAGACTCCAACTCCATCATTCTGGCTAGAAGTGGGGAAAAAATACAGAAGTAGACAGAAAATAAAAACAACAATAGCTGCAAGGAACATTTTCATTGTGTGGCAGATTACGGTAAGGAAAACTGCAAAATGACTAATGTACATAATTTTAGTTGGAGGTTGTTAATCTTGGTACAACACTACTTTGGCATTGGAAGCTAATATATTTTGAGGAAAGTGTAGTCTCTTTCATCAGTTAATGATCACAGTATATAAATAAACAATAGGGATTCCTAAACACTGCATTGTTGCACCGTTAAACTGATTTCCTTTCGTTTATACCACTTTTGACACTAAAAACTGCACAGATTTTTTTACCCTCTTAGGCTTTAATGTGCTCATTTCAAATTATTTAAGCAACTGATTTTCTATCTCCGCCAATACAAAGTTCTATTAGAAATCCAATTATGCCTTTAGCAAGAGCAACAATTTTCTCACATTGGTGGCCCACAAGGTCTCAATAGACAGCATGTTTGTGCATTTATACTGTATATGTTTCTCACTTACTGGTGAACATGACCCTGAAGAAGTGGCTGGCAGCAGCTAGCACTGCTCTGTGGGCATGAAAGCGTTTCCCCTGAACCACCAGGGTAACATCACAGAGCTCACCCTGAAAAAAAACAAATATCAGGGAATTTCTTAGTTCAAACGAAGCTTTAAGGGGTGACTATACCAACAGTAAGCATGATCGGCCGACATACAGTCCATTTTGTGACAAATCTAGATATTTTCTTCTGACAATTTGATAAGAATATCTATTCTGTTTCAGTAAAGGGAACTGCAATTAACAAAAGTGGTTTAACTAAAATAAACACATTTTTACGCATTTTTTGGTACCGGATAAAACCTATTTGTTCATACACACTAATAAAGTATCTGGACAGATGCATGCACACAAAGATTAAATGTCAAATGCAAATATTTGTTTTAGACTGTTCTTTTATTTAGTTTTTTTGCACACACCTCTTGTCTCAGGTTGTTCATGACACCCATGATTCCAGTCAGCTGCCTGTACCCTTTGGTGGCACTCTTATTGTCCATTTTCTTGGTGCTTGACATCTTCTCTGAAGAGGCTGTCCCTGTCATGTTGGAGAGATTAAAATTAATTGTCAACTTAAAAAAAAAAACCACAACACTTTCAGCACACTACAAGTACATATTTATCGAGATTGAGCCTGCTGCCATTCAGATATCCTTGTGTGCCACACTGTGCATGAATGGCATTGATGCTGATAACCCAGATATGAAGGGACTGATGGACATGGAATAAGCAACCTCTTGCTCTATGAAAACTTGGGATAATTTCGAAATACAATTAGTGTTCTTGTCCCCTCCACTAAGACAGAGTGCTGCCGTTATGTTGGTTATAAATCATTCTTTCACGTATTATACATTACACCTTGTAAACCATCTCCACTTTGGAACTGAGGGCACACATCTCGAATGAGCCTGAAAGTTACTAATCTTGAGAAACTCGTCAACAGTTTTTCCGATAATTCACAAGCTACGTTGTCAAAGGTTAAGAGGTGCTCCTGTTAAATATTCACCCAAACATTAATTTAAAAAAAAAAAAAAATCTAAAAAAGATTTTACTGACCCATGGGTCCCATCAGTCATGAGCTTCAAAGATTTGTAGATTTCAAACTCACGACAATTCTATTTGTGTAGAAGTACCAATATAGATGCGTTTCACTGAGTTTTTTTTTTTTTGTCAGATTCTTTGATTCTTTTATTTTGCTGTTTAGGCAGTTGTTGCTAATGCCAGAAAAGAAATCTTTCCCTCCAGGATTTTCTGCCTTTGAATCAGGCTTTGTACCTTTTGAAGGGACAACCAAGCATCTGCATTTGTGGTACAGCCAATAGGAACAGCGCACTCTCTGAAAAGGTCTGATTAGATAAAAATTGCGAAAACGAAGGGGTTGTGTCAGCAGTAGGCTCATACTGGGCCTTAGTGAGAGATTTAAATACACAAGGCAAGAACCAGCTGCAAAAGGCACAGTGCGGACACAGGTGGCAAACCGCTTTTTGAAACTAAAGGATGCCAAACCAATGGCAGGCCATCAGTCCCTCCCATGAAAACAGCTGTGGCATGAATCTGATTACTGACTGGGCCCAACTGAGACTGCAGGAAGTGAAAGACAAGCAACACAGATCAAGCTACATCCATGCCCAAATACATGTCAGAAAAGATTCTCACTGAGGGAGCAATTAGCTCAAAGCCAAGAAGCGTTAGCATTGCTAAATGTCACCTGGACATCCTGAAACTGCTGACAAATGGGACTCTGCGGAGGCCAGAAACTAACACAAGGCAGCCAAATCTGTCTATCTGCAACAGAGGGTCTGCTTGAAATTGGAGTTACCACAGGTGTGCCCTGTATCCACTGATTTGGAAATCATGCCATCTCTGACCGATGTGGAACAGAACTCTAATAGTTTTCTGACCTTCCAGAAAACTTGAGGGACCAAAGGGAGAGTGATTAAAGTATATAATAAGCCCGTTGGCCATTTCTGTGACAGAGCCTCTAGGCCCGAAATGCCCTCTTGACCTATGAGAAAGTACCATTCATGCAAAGAGATATGCCCAGGCTGGCCTGCAGAGTGGAACTTCAAAGTGAAATATGACTTGTTACAGCCTCATTAAAATAATTTCAGGTGATAACACAGATAAAGTTTTTTTAAGCCACATACTTGACCCATTTTCTCCAAAAACACGTAACACGGTTCAGTTAAACGTAGCTACTCTCACTGGGTAATTGATTAATTAGTCTGGCTAGGTGGCTAGGCTAACTATTGGTAGGTTAGCTCTGGCTAACTCGAAGTTAAGAGTCTGCTGCATCGATAAATACAATTTCTTTACACCAACTTGTTTCATAAGTATGTAGCTAAGCAATACAAAGACGAGAATAGTTTATTTTAAGCGCACTTACTTGCCCTACGTTGTAAAAAAAAAAAAAAAAAGAAAGAAACAAGAGTAGCATTTATGAAAGTCCTTGTCAGTAAATCACATTTAGTGATTTAATTGGCGTCGTATTTATGTATTAAATATTCAGTAATTTCACCATGTGCTGCTAGGCGTGTGATAAATTAAGTAGTGGACAAACAAGAGTGAATGAGTTTCCTACCTGTATCTGATGTGAGGTGACATAAAAGAAACAAGTCGCGCTTGCAGGTGACCCCGCTTTTATAGCGCTGCTTCCGGGGTCATCGCCGTGAGTTTCCAGCAGTGTGAGGCTTAAATGATAAGTCAGCAGCTTGATGAAGCTCGAAATTGAACAAGCAGTCTGCCTTGGGCTATTTAGTTTTGGCATGAGCAGCAAAATAATCAAAAGCTACAGAAAATGACAGCATATTTGCACATCAGTAGCCTGATCCTCAAAGCCACAGTCAATGTAATAATTTACTGCACACTAGAATAGGAAAAGTTAACAAAATGTGAAATTCCTGAAATACTGCAGAAATGATATCACTAGTATTACTGATTGGACACAGTGAGATTTCTTAGGTGCAAACACAGAAGGAACCATGGAACATGAGGCTGGTATCAAAATATAGGTTAAAAAAAATGACACCTTTCATTCACCATAGTTTATTTTGACCAACCACCTTTTCCACATGGAAAGTGGACTCAAAGTGCCCTCATTCAAGTTTTTCATTCATTCCTATGAATTATCAGAAAACAGGAACACATTGTACTATGAACTGTATGAACCGGAGGGCCAGGTGCGACGTGGTGCAGCAGAGCGTGGAGCAGTAGAGTTGAAGAAGAATGAGTTCCAGGGGGAGATCCAGAGACAGAAGGAGCAGATCAGCCACATAGAAAATGTCTACAAGAGACAACTGGAGGGGGCCCAGAGCACTTGCATCCAAGAAAAGGCCACACTGCAACAAAACATTTCCTCCAGCACCAAGACCATACAGGAACTCAAAGGTCAGCTGAATCAGCTCAACGATGACTTGGGGAAGCTTCAGAAGGAGTTGCAGAGTTGCCAAGGCAACATCAACACTCTTAACAACAAACTCACTTATGACATGACCCATTGTCACTCTCAGGTCCTGTCCCAGAAGGAGCTGTGTGATGAAAGAATGGCTGCTGCTAAACTCGAATTTGAGAAGAAAATGGAGAAGCTCGTCCCTCCTCCAGGTGTTTCCTCACAGCAGGAAAACGCAGTGGATGGAGCAGTAAAAGACAGCAAACCAGTTCAAATTGTGCCTAGTGGAGTTCAACCAGCCACTGCTGTAAGCCACACACCAGGCCTCTCTGAGCCCAAAGAAAGTGAACCATCTGAACTATTGACCAATGATATCATCGTGGAGAAAGTGGAACTACCTCTGGCAAAGGATCTCTCAAAAGCAGAGACTGTTCCCCCGGCTGCTGCAGCCAAGCAGGACATTTTGCCACAAGAGGGAGCTGTCAAAGCAGATGAGAGTGAGGGAGAAACCAATAAACTTCTAAATAATAATCTGACTGATGATAAAGACGTGGAAGTGATGGATGCTCATGAAGAGGGTGCTCAGACAGAAGAAACAGACTCTGGGATGGAAGGCATGCTGATTGGTCAAGGGAAGGCAGATGAGACTCTGAATGGTCAGAACGTTCAGGAACCAGAGGAGTACGACGGCGAAGAACAAGTAGTGGGTGGAGTCGATATGGAGAAGCAACAACAGAATAAACAGAGTGAGAATATAGACAAGGACATGGAGGAGGAGCTGGCTGACTACAATGGGGATGATGAGAATGAAGGGGAGTTTGAAGCAGACAAACAAGCAGAACTCGCTCAAATCTAAGGGCTGCACTGAGAGGAAGCTCCTTCATACCATGGGTATGAATTCATATGGGGCGGCATGGCTCAGTGGGTAGAGAGGCCGTCTTGTAACTGGAAGGTTGCGGGTTCGATCCTCGGCCTGTCGAGCTCATGTTGAGGTGTCCCTGAGCAAGACACCTAACCCCTAATTGCTCCTGGTGGGTTGTGGTTAGCGCCTTGCACCACAACCCACCAGCTCCCACCATGAATGGGTGAATGTGATGTATCATGTAAAGTGCTTTGGATAAAAGTGCTATATAAATACAACCATTTATACCACATTGGAAAACAAGACCTATTTTACAGAACAACAACATACAGGTTAATGCAATCTGAAAACAACACTGAGCACAAATCAAATGTTAAATGGAATTGCTTTTTTATATGAAAGACTTGCTGGTTGCTTACTGGAATGTTGTTAATTTGTCAGTTTAATTGGAATTGATATTTTCTTATCACCTACTATTTAGTATTAGTAGAAAATTGCAAGCACAGCTTAAGATGCTCCAGAATTGACACCGGTTGGATTGAAAAGTTGAACACCTCATCATGTCTGGGAAATCAATCAGTTTTAAAGATGTGTCGACATGCGTTTTGCTCACTACGTCATGGCTGTGTGTTGAATTACGTGCAGACCCTTATAGGGTTACGAGGTGTGAAATACTACAACTAGCTTAAAGGATCTGAGTGATTCCAATGGCAGACTTGCTTCATCAAAGCTCTGCAGCACAAGCCTCCTCTCCCTCAGAGGTGTGACAGCATCTTAAGTAAAGCCTTAAGTTCTCCTCGACAAAGTCTCTCATAGGAATGTTTTCTGCTTAGAGTCAGTCTGTTCATTTCAGAATTTTCATGACCACAGAAATGCTGTAATTTTTTGTGATATCGCTGAGTCCAGTTGTGTTATTTTGATGCTAAACCCAGTTATATGAAAAGATGATAACAAGACACTTGCTTTGAATTCCATGTTGCCATAAATGCTGTAAAAAGTAAAGCTGGCTTAATAGACATGCCACATAACCGGGGACAAATTCACCCTCTGAGGTTATATGCTGTCAGATTTTAAACATATATTGTTGCTGTAACTGGGCATTTCTGATTCATGTCCAGCCATTTTTGAAGAGCCACTGATGAATTGCTTTGGCATTTTAGTGGCAGTAATTCTTATATTCGGAGCTGTATGTCAGACCACAAAGAGCCACAAGGTTGTTTGCGTTCGGCATTCTACATTTAGGATCAGTAAGGCAGGAAAATAGTTTTAAATTATTTCAGAAGGAACAGAAACTCTTCGTAGATCAGCAGACTTAGTATTCGTAGTATTTTGACGCATGCCTTATCAGTTCTGCACACTCCATTTTCCCCTGACGGTCGGGTGTTTCTCACAGTGGAGATAAGATGTTGAGCCATGGTACATATTTACAGTTGTTCGACCTGCTCAGTTTGTGATCTCATTTTGTGGATACCGTTTCTGGTCTGCTGAACAAAAAGGACTATTTTGATTAGAATGTAGGAGTGGGTTTCTGAGAATTGCCGTGACCTTATGAAGGACATTTCCTTGAAGCAGGAACAACGTGTTGTGCTTTACGGCTACTGCAAGGCAGTCAGTGTGAACTATTCAGTAGCTGTGCTAAAATGTGTTTGAGTCATCAAATTAAATCTGCACTAAACTGGAAATTATTGGGGAGAGTGCAAAATTTAGCTAAACTTAGACAGAAATAAGTCAAAGTGAGTAAAAGTTTGAGGCGGGGGTTTTGTTACCTTGTGCTTTTATACAGAACAGAAGATTGATTTTATAGTTCAGGAACTTTGCTCTATGTAGAAGTGGTGAATTTGACTGCACCCCCACACACTTTCACTGCGCTCTCGTTGACATTGCTGTAATTTTAATAATGCGTTGATTATCATCATAGTCCGTTCCAGAAGTCCTGCATCATATGTTAGGAAGTTAGCATCCTCGACTCCTGTTATTTGCCTATCTGAAATGAGTGGTAGGTGTTACAATACAACACCTGTGTTCTGCTCTATCGGAGGTCTCTAATCTAGACAGGCATGTAGAAGGGAACTAAAATTAGATTATTAAAAACTCTACTCTACATTTCATTCTTTCAAGCTAAGGGTGAAGTTCTTCAGTGTCAAATCTTGTGATTTCATGTGCAATTTTTCTTTTAATCTTAGAGTTTTTATTTAGGTGCAGTTGCAAAGACAACTTGGCTTCTAGTTAGAAAAAGTATAGCCTCTGTTAAAGACAGAATATCAGTGGGACATTCTGCATCCAGCTTATTCTTACTCAACTATTTAAGCTAAATGTCATTTATACATTGAGTTTCCACTTTACAGTCCACCTATTTACTTTTGTGTTTTCTGTAAAATCAGAGTGTTGTCTCATTTTTATTTATTTTTTTTTCAATTGCTGAGAACTTGACTGGGATTAAAACACATTCTATGTTTTTACAAAATGCTTGACCACATGTGGAGAGTCTTTCTAGCCCAAAGTTCATCAATCAAAGTTATTTTTGCTCCTTTGAGGAATACAAACAAAAACAACTGTCAAACCTTTATTGGTCAAACTGTTACAGAAAGAGTTCGACTTAATTTTTCATCCCAACAACTAAAAAGTGATTATTTCTAAAATAATAATAATAATAACAATATAGGGGTGTATTTTCCGCATTCAGAGTAGTAACACTTTTACAGTCTGTATACCTTGGGTGCTTATTTTAGATTTAACTCTTATAATTCTACATGGAATGGGAAAGCAGGGTTTAGTACACATCTCTGTAGTAGTTCACCTGTACGTGCGCCTGTCTGTGGCATTCATACCTGCACTGTAGTTCATTAAACGCAACCAGGAAGTTTTTTTTAGTCAATGCGCATGACGCTGACGTAATACGGAACGCGGACTACAAACGCATTGTGAGGAGTAATTGACCTGAAAACAAGCCGAGAAGCACAGGACTGCTGAAAAATGCTCCGTTTTCTCTGCTGTTGCTGCTTCTCAGGCGAAAACTCCAGCAACGAGGTATGTGTTTCCCCTGCTCTCAGTTTTGTAGAAGTCTTCATGACTAAGTGGCTTCCTTCGAGTTTAGACAAGAAACTTAATTGCTGCCTCGCATCAGTGAGATTACTGGATTAGACATTACTGCCCGAAAATTTAATCACTGTAAATTAGGATGTGATTATTCTGCCGGGACAGAGGTACAATAAAGTCTTAAAATGAGCTCCCCAATTGTGCTTTTCTTCGGGATTTGAGACATGAACACTGGATTGATGTGCCTAGGAAGTAATTATAAGGGTCCAGGGGACCACAGGTGCTTCTATCTAGTCTCCTGTTGTGCCAGTGAAAACAAAAGAAATGTAAAGAGAACTACTCTTTTATTTCAGAGGCAACCTCTCCTGCAGCCCAGACCATCCGGAGTAGATGGAGCTGCATCAGCCAGACTGGGCCGTCCTGCAGTCAGTGGTAGGTCATCTCTGTCTTTGAAATATTTACTGTATGCTTTTCTGTGTTCATGTCTGTGCCTCATATGGTAATCCTAAGAACTTAAGTTAAAGGCCACCTTTTGGTTCTTGAAGACGTTTCACCTCTCATTCAAGAGGCCCGTCTCAATATCTATTTTTGTGTCAAGCACAAGTGTCACAATCTCGTTTTAGTTCTAAACCTTCCTTACTATAACCAGCTTTGATCATCAATATCATAGTTTCAATAGCAAAACTGCATTGGCTTAACATCCATGACAGACATTAATAGAAGCAAGCATTGGTACCCTGGATGAATTTTCTGATCATTTACTGGAGTGTGTCTTCAGGAACCTAAAAGAGAAATCCAGTTGTTTCCACTGAGGATCTACACTCTTACTCTTTTTTCCGTTTCTGTCCAGATGCACAGACTGTGAAACGGACTGGAAGGCTGGTGATGAGGCGAGTATGTCTGCCAGAGATGGATCAGAGGTTTTTGGACGTGGCTGAGACCTTCAACGAGCAGCAAGAGTGCTACGAGGCCATGGTCCGACACATCAGGAACCTGCAGCAGAGTTGCGACTGCACACATTCTGGTTCTCTGGCTTTTGCTGAATGTGTGGGCACGATCAGAAAGGAGTACAGTGAGTAACACATACTACCCTTCAGTTTGAGTACTGTATTGTGAAAACAGATGTCTCATGATGTGTTTCTGTTCCTTCGTTTATCGTCATCTTTCTCTATTTCCAGAGGCCACACACCGGGTCTCTCTTAAGATTAAGGGCTATGGCTTCTCCCTCAGTGTGGTTCCTGTGGGGTCAGAGGGCGAAAGCGAGGAGGAATCGCTGCCTCCACGTCTGAAGTCGGCTCAAAATGAGCTGAAGAGCACTTCTGAGAACGCCAAGGCTGCCATCTCAAAGTGCACCACACTTCAAGAGCTTATTGGCTGGCTGCTTCGGAGTCATGACCAAATAGCAGAGCAAGTGAAAGGGGCAGCAGAAACTTACCCAGAGCAAGGACGGCTGAAGGAGAATCTGGAGGAGAACATGAGGGAAGTGAAGAGGGCGAAGGAGCTGTCGCAGGAATATAGACAACAGGCCCAGGACGTGCTCTCTGAGGCTGCACACATCGCAGGGGCTCAGCTGTAGTTTACACACCTTTAATTGATCAGACCGAATGTGTACAGACTCAAATACTGAAGCAGATTATACACACTTTTTGACAATTGAGGGTAGAGAAGAGACTGCTTCACAGCCCAGCTATATGTTGCAACTGAGATGGAACAGAAGCTGGTTGTCTTGCTCTCTTCCTTGACAAACTTGCCAGGTACAGCCCACTAGAAGCTGGTTTTATAGAACATAGATAGGGTTGACAAATATCACTATGTATAATCTGCAACAACATCAGAATTAGGTACAAATGTGCAGTCTTTAAAAAATCACTAGCAGTCATATCTCTTTTTTAAATACTTTTTTAAAATTAAAAATGATAATAAATATAGCAGCGACTCACTCTCACATTTTAAATACTGTTCATTTGTATATGTAAGGAATTAACGTTTCCTGAATAGGTGTAGTTTAACCAGCTAACATAAGGGGGCATTGCAGGCTCACGGTCTAACAGCTGCTCTTCAATTCCTCAGATTTAACTCTGCCTCACAAATGTCTCTCAGAAAGTGCACTACATTGACAATGAATCCAAATAATAAATGTGTTGCTATTACTAATGCATTATTGTTGTGATACTAGTGTTGTACCAGGTTAGACACATTTATTTTTGCAGGAATTTTCTACAAATGTGCTTGTTGTTTGAATGACCTAATGAAAGAGTATACAGGCTGTGAAATAAAATGTATATTATGTTTTTCATGCAACACCATAGAGGACAGGGCAGGGCACAGATAGCTACAGCAGCAGTGGAAATTGAATTTCAGGTTAATTGTGATTGTGTACATTGTGCTTTTTTGTTGTTATTTTTTAATAACATTCAGAGGGAGCAGATTTGTGCCTGATTGCCTGCAGAAGCCCCATTGAATTTATTAACTGATTAAAAATGGCAACTCTCTTGCTGCTGTTAATGTGAAAGCAAACAAACACATCCCATCTTGATAATTACGTTCGGAAAATCCATTGTCCCAGAGGTCACCATCAAGTGGCTGTGCGCTGCTTACCAGAGGGAGGCAGTTTTAGAGAGGTGCTTTCGCCTTCAGCTTAACAGATTAATTTGGCATGAAGTGTGCAAGTGCAATAGTTAAATGGAACCACATAGTTTGTCATTAAATGAAAAAAGTACGGGGCCCTAGACAAAAAAAATAATAATGCAATTTAATTAACCAAATAATGTATGTGTTTATTACAGAAAGCCTGTATTAAGTTAGTCTTTCTGCAACAAAATCATTAAAATGTGTAACTAACTTTTTAAATCAAATGCTGTGCAATTACTGTGCATATAGAGTATTATAGTCAAACGATTTCAAGGAAATTTATTTATGATTTAGCATTATTCCAGTTGAATTTATCCACTAACGAACAAATTCTTTTGCTTTAATCACGATTCTCAGTAGCATATTTGGCAGATAACTCTGCTGTCAAAGAGCAGTGACTGACAGCGACAACCTACCATGATCGTGGAAATTATTAACATGCTGTCTATACTCTAATATGATTGGACACTGCATTTAGGGGCGTACCCACCGTGTCACATCCTGGTCTCTCATTGGCTTAGGAGTCTGCCACACAATGGAGACCGAGTCCCCTTGTCTGTGCTAGTCTGAGCGGCGAAATTAATGAAGATGGAAGGAGCCGATGTTAAATTATTGAAGAGATTTATGGAGTAGCGAAGTGATAGTCGCTCACTCGTCTTTTCTGCACGGTAGAGGACAGTGATACCAGGAAACTGACAGATAGCATGCCAGTAAGTAAACAGTAACTTCCTCAGTTTACGTGGTGTCGCGCCTTAGTCGAGCTAGCTAACTAGCTAATCTGGAAGCGACCGTAGTGACAGCTCGAAGTCATTCAGCAAGCCGAGATAGAGAGTGTATGACGGCGGAGGATTAACTTACAGTCTCTGGCTGATACGGGTTAAGAATTGCCCTGAATTGAATGGCTGGGGGAGGTAATTGTTTTTCGACTCAGCCAGAAGTGCGTTGAGACACAATTTTGCGTTGTGAAAAGACAAGCTGCGCTACCAGTAGTCGGTGTGGCAAACTAGCTGGTTAGCAGTGCTTCTGGACAGGTAGAATTTCTAGTTAGACCAGATGGATAACATGAAATAAAACAAGTCACACGGGAAGGTTTTCTAACATGTCCCGATAACGACATTTTCATTGGAACCATTTTGCTACTGTAGCAGAAAGTCGCATCTGTCAGTGAGACAGACTTTGTACCTGACTTCATCCTGTTTAGTGAACAGCTGTGTGTGTGCGTTCTTAAAAGATTCCTCAGCGTGTGTTTGTATGACAAGGGCAAAGAAGGCACCACAGACTGGCATGGTGGAGATTGCGTTGTTAGGATTTTTCTAATAGCTGTCATGTGATGCAGCGTTTCTCCACATCAAACACCCAGTTCTGGGGTTTCCTGTATAAGGGGGACTAGTGTGAAGCTTTGCCACAAACCCTCACAGCTACATGCTGGCAGTAGTTTAAAACTGTTTAATACTCTGTGTCCTTCACAAAAAGGCTTCTGGTGTTTTGTGAGTTTTACTTAAATAAGACTGTATTTGTGACTTGATTCATAAGTTGTTCCTCGTGTCTCATACTATTATGTGTGCTTTTGCCTTTGACATTAGAGAGAGACTTTGCCCTTAGCGATAGATGGTGTTGTTGGGAGGATGGTGTGCCCTGCTGTAGTGGTGTCATTAGCATGTGTGTGTGCATACATGCATAGATGCAAAGAAAGAAGCGCAGGCTAGTTAATGTGTGGCCTCTTAATGCTTTTTGACAATAAAGCACAGCAGGTCGCAGAGCAAGAAGATCGTGTGGGCTCTGCTGTCATGTGGCATCAGAGATTGCCACCCGTGCCTGCAGGGTCATGAAATATCCCGACAATTTGAGCAATGAAAACTGCTGCAATCTTTGCTCATTTATGTCTGTGTGGATTCTCAGTCATCCAGCTCATTGTAATCCTAAGATCTTTAGTAGAAGGCAGCTGGACTTCTCTTTTTGGTTCTTCAAAATTTAAGGAACCTCTTGGTTGAGTGGTGAAACATCTCCACGAACCAAAAAGAGAAGTGAAGATGTCTTCTGCTGACTTACAGGTTTGTTCCCTTTCTTTTACTTCTGCAGCAAATTCTGCATACAGAAGCATATAATAGCTAAAGTCGATTTTTCTCGGTAAAAGAATAAAGGAAAAAATGAAACTAATTATATTCACTGAAAATGTTATTTGAATGTGAATTTATGGAGCTTAGCATTAATAGATTATGAGTGAGTTCTATAACTGTGACAGGATAAGCCGACACAAATGGAGGAGGGGGTGGGGGGGGGGAGAGGATAGAGTGTTAAAATTGAAAAATCCATTATGTTAATCATGGTCTCCTCAGGCTCTGTTGCTGCTGGAAGATAGGGAACTGAAGGGGTAAGAGGAGGAACGAAGATGCATCACTGGCTTAGAGGCAAGAGAGAAGAGAGTGTAGGCTGCTATAAGAGGATTCCTCCTTGTCAGATCTCTCCGTCTCCTGCGGCAGCAAAAACCACACACAAACCACACACTCTGTTGTCATGTCTACTTAGCTACAAGCAATTCTCTTCTATATATATGTGTGTGTGTATGTGCAAATGACAAATTAAACAGAAGCAGAAAAGCAGAAACCCCCCCACTCCTTCCCCAATGCTGCGTGCAACCTGCTCTTGAAGAAGACCTTAGGGGGAGAATAAGGTGGGAGGATGCATCCGGGTTAACCACAGGCCTAGATGGTCCAAACAAAGAAGATGGCAACAGACAGCATGAAAAAGAAGTAATATAAACTGAAGAGAGATGTCATAACAAAATACAGAAGTTCTAGGAATGTGTAAAGCACTCTTAGCAGGGCTGCTGAAGAGGAGGCAAGGTTAATCTGTGAGCTGTGGGCACGCCCTTCACGACCACAGTTATATAACCTCTCCTTCACCTTCACTTGGACACCTCAGAATACTTAACAGCATTTGCTTCCATCCATGTTAAAACAAGCTTGTAGTCACCAATCTAGGTCGACCTGGTTTGAAGATGTTGGGTGGAGGCATGTTGCTGCAATTCCTGGTCCTGATATTAGATAGCAGAGTTAAACAGTTAGTAGTAGTTAGGGTGTGTCTGTATTACAGCTTGCTTGGTTTAGCTTATTTTTTATACTCAAATCACAGTAAGTTTCGTTCCTTGAAGGTTTGGCGATGTTAAATATTGTCATTATCTCACTAACCAGTAGTTGTGTCGCTGCACCTTGTACCACAGGAAAAAGCAGCTGGGGCAGCTCTGTTGCTCTCATAACCACCCACTCTGTCATTCTCTCTGTTTTCTTTCTTGCCTCCATTCAAGCCCTCATTCTAATTGGCCCACTCACTTCCTCAAAAAAAGGAAGGTTCCAAAGTATGTGTGTAATAGGAAATGAGGTAATCGGCAGGGAGGGATGTGTATGCCTGTGGGTGTCCCCTTAACTCATTCTCACTTGGACTTGCTTCACTGCCCTCTCTGCCGGCTTCCCCGACACAGGTATGTTCTCACTTCATTACTGAGCACCGCTGGACTCTCTGCGGTTTTGATGTGGTTTCTGTGTTAAACTAGGCGAAGGCATTTGAAGCAGACCGTGTGCCTGTCTCAGGTGTTTTTCAGGGACTCTGTTGGGACATGCAAGCACACAACAAGGATTAGGAATGTAAACTGAAAGGAGACCTGTTTGTGTTGGAAGAAGTCTGCGGAAGGAGGAGTCAAAAATAAGCTCATTTAGATTGGCAGCCCAGTGCCTGTGTTGGTGCTGGTGTGTGCGTGGGTGTTGGTGTGTTGCTGTGTGTGAGTTTAGGACGGTGGCGTCGGTGTAAATTCAGAGCGAACGAGCTGTCAACTTTTGCTAGCTCACAGGAACAGGTTTTGTCAAACCAGACATTGAATACACACACACAGACTCACACACGCTTGTGCAATGCATGACACATTTTCTGTCACTCCTTGGCAAGCAGCTGGCTCCGTCAGAGCTTTGCATTGGCTGACAAACTCCGTAAGCTAACTTCTAAACATGCTGGCCATTCCTTGTGTTTGTCTAGGACACATGGAGGTGTGTGTGTCAGTATCTTTGCTTATCTCGTGTCTTTCTCAGAGGCTGGGAGGTTGCCAGGAGCTGGCCAGATTGAAACCTAATGAACTCTCTGATTTTATTCACCATTCTCTCTCACTCCTCTTAAGTTATCCACATCTTGAGTTGTCATACATTTCTTTCATTCCCACTCTCTGTACATCCATTTAGCTATTTCTTTATTCATTTAGTCATTGATCTCTTCTGTATTCAGCATCCAGCACCGCTTATCTGCTTCCATTTACCATCCATCTCTCTATTCATCACTTCATTGATTTGCTGCTTTGCTTGTAAAGCCACCTCAGCCACTTATCCTGAGCACTGGTTTCTGCACGTGTGTGCTGGTGAGCACTGGTTGAACCCCCGACTGTATAGAAGTATGCAGTTTAAGGAGAAAACTCAACTGAGCTCCCTCTGGCTTATATTGATTTCTGTCCAGATCTATGAGTCTTTAATGACAGTGAGATGGTTAACAAGTTAGCCAGGCCAACATAATACGTAATAACATAATTGCCCTCGATTGTATAATGTACTCTCAGGGCAATTAGTTTTCTATTTTCCTCCACCAGATGATTGTGCCTTCCTGTAGTGTGTCTTTCGAGCCTGGAAGTCTTTGAGACGGGGTAGGATGTGATGTTTGTACTGCTGTCTCTTGTGGTTTTTACACAGTTTCATATTTAATTATAATTATTTGCGTGGGTGTGTAGCCCCTAAGATATATTTTTAGTTTGAAAAAAGATGTTTTGGTCTGCAGATATGGCTAACATCTCAGTATTAAAGGTGGAACAATTCGCCAAATAATTGATTAGCTTGTTTTTCATTAGAACATGAATCGGGAATCAGCCACATTTGCTTATTGATTCATCGGTCTCAATTTTTTTTTTTAACCCTTTAAGCTGCAGTCAATTCCAGCCATTTTCAGTACAAAAAATTGCTAATATTCTATTTGTAAATAAAAAATATGATGAGAAATACAGGGAATATTGGACGTGCATCGCGAGGTGCATTCCCTTGAAAACGACCGATTCGTGGATTATATATCGACTTCAAGACATGTTTTGGACAAAATATTTTACTGGCTTGTGTCGTCTGGATGTCCAAGGTTGGATTATGGCCGTTTTTTGTGGAATATTTTCATCTGTGTGTAATAATGAACCTGGAAATGTGAGTCGCGCTGTGTACGTTGAAGCTGTGTATAGAGAACGGATGGATGGATATTCATTGTTTGTCGGACAAATGTGTTTATATTACCCGCTGTAGTAATCACATCTGAAAGTGGTTTATACCGGCGGATTCATGAGAATCTAAGCTTTCCATCGGCGTATAGTGTTTGTATAATCGCGTTTGCAGCCTTTGGACATTCTTTAAATTCCTATGCAAATTGGTAAGTGTACCGCCGGCGGTACACTGAAGTTTAACGAAGGAAACAAAGTAAAAATTTGCTGATTCCAACAATGGGAATATTTTCATTTTTTCCCCTCCTCAAAGACATTAAACTGAATATATTTGGGTTGCTGACCAAACAAGATGGATTCAGATGCCATTTTGGGCTTTTCCTGACATTTTATAAACCAAACAACTATTAAAGTAATTGCTAAAATAATTGACAGATTAGTCAGCAACGAAAATGTTCTTGAGTTGCAGCCGCCGTGTGGACTAATTCCTGAACCAGAACAATTTTCTGCCTTTTTGTCAACGAAACAATGAACTGACTGAGAAAATAATCTGCAGTTTCAAGGCGTTCTGAGTTCTTTTCACATTCAGTGTCACTCACCAAAAATTGTGTGTCTTTGAGGTCTAATGTGCTTAATGTATTCCCGTCTTATTTTCAATAGCTTCAAAATGAAATCTTTGTGGGGTTTTTTGTCACAATAACTTCATAATCCAATGCATGCTGCAAACAATAGGTATGCATCATGTTGCTTGTTTTTGTGCTACCTTTGGGTGGCACTTTGTAAAACTTTTTCAGCATCCATCCACACTTCTTCCCCTCTGTTTCCACTGACTTGTTCTGTGCATCTGTCTTGTATCTATATGTGTATCTGACTTTGCGTTGCAGCAGTTTCCTCCTGCTGCCGGGTTAGGAGGCAAATATATCGCGCAGGTAGGCGGCATAGCAGGCTGCTTCTGATTTTAGTCTTCCAGTGCCTTTTTCTGCATGCTGATGATACTGATGACATGCCCCAGACACCAGCGTTGACAGTGTTGATGGGTTAAAAGTGTAGGAGGAGAATTTGTCCTCTTACAAGACTGACTCATCCGCCCTCTAATAACAGCCTTCATTTTGTTACTCAAGTTAGCCTGCCATTAAAAGGCATATGCTCGTGTTAGATGTTGCTGTCCTCGTCGTCTTCACCGGCGTGAAACAGCAGAACAACAGGCTGCCTTAAAGGACTAATTTCTCTAAATGGAGGCTATTCTGCTTTATAATCCTTACCCATTTCATGAGTCACTGGCTCCCCTCCCCCCCTTGTCATTCCTGTCATTGGTACGGTCCATAAATAGACACCTGGCTGCCATGGAGCGACCAAGCACCAGAATAATACAAAAAAAAGGGCATTTGGATGCATGAAAGATGCATCAGGAGGCAGGGAGGATGAGGAAGGACAAATGATGTGTGGGAGGACGAGCAGAGGAGCAAAGGAGGAGACGAAAATTAACCGTAAACTATTTTGTAACACGCCCATATATGCATGTCGGGAGATTTTTTGATAATAAATTACAGGCATATTATCTATGGAATCTGGCGTCTGGTGTATTTTCTTTCACAGACGTCCTCCTTCGTGAGCTGAAAGGTTCATGCTTGTGAATAGGAGACGGAGTGTGAGCGTGTCTGTCATGCGCTAAATGAAATGTTGCAAGTGGACGGGTCTTAAAAGATGGAATTATGCCATCTTCAGCCCAAATCGGAACACATGTCTCTGCATGACGAGTGTGAACATAGAAGGACTGCTTCCTCCCACTACTTTTTTTTTTTTCCTCTCAGCCTCCGTGACCAGACATACTAAATATGGACTTTGTTTCTGCATTCAACAGCCAATTTAGCCTTTTACTTGGAGTTTCAGAGCACAGACACGACCCATGCACAACGTATCATTCAGTGAAAGCGGATAAGTCATCAGAGGGAGAGAGACGGTGTCCTCCTCCTCTTCCTCAGCAGAAAGCACAGGTCTGAGGTCAGCCATTGTGCCTATGGTGATGGCGTATATTTAGTTAAGGGGTCTCCAGTCTAAAGATAAAGATACTTGGTTTAGTTCAGTCTGAAATATGGAGGACCTTAGCATTTACGGTTTACGAGGATTAATCCCAATGGTTTTGGTGATTCCTTAATTTTCCCTTTAGCACCAAAATGGGCATGACATTTGTGGTGTTTTTCTTTTGTGTTTGTATGAGACGTGTTTCAATAAGTACTGAATGTATTGCCATGATAAATGGCACAGATATGTGTCCCTCTGAGGATGAATTTTAATAACTTTGGTAATTCCCAGACTTCTCCTCTAGTGTCATCATCAGATCAAGGTTTTAATTTGTGTAATACGTCGATTTATGAATGCCTGCAAAACAAATTACATTCTTTTTCATTCTGATCTGGGCTTTTAGTCTGAATTTGCAAATGTTAGCTTGATATCATGCTAAAGTAAGATCTGTTAGCATTCAGCTGAAAGCACCACTGTGCCTCACAGCTTCTAGCCTGGATGTAGATTTCTGTTTCTATTCCTGAGTCTCAGTCGTGTAATTTTTAAAACTGTCAGCTCATTGCAAATTGATTAATTGACTAATCATGTCAAGCTGCAGGGAAGAGCAATTTATAAATGATGTAATGGGTGATTGAGCATTAATTATTTATGTTCACATTAATCAGCATTAACAACAACACTTCAACAGATCGAATTCAGAGGTAAAGTATCATTTCATGTTGCAATCACTGGGTGGTTGTGGCAGCATTATGTTTTAGAATTACAAAATTGAGTTTTGAAGCTCCAAAAACATCTTGCTTTATATTACAGACATAGATATATATGTGCAGAGATAGACTTGTATGGCATATGTTACTATGTCTTTTAAGTTTAATATAAGTAAAATCTGTACAGCAAACAGACATGGCAGATGTTAAACTCAGAACAAATACTGTTCTGTGTCCTCATTACACCCCCAGTGTAGTTGATGTTTTGAAATGTGGTTAAAAATACCTTTTGAGTTTTTCTGATATTTTGCTGTCTTGCTGTTGCACTTTCTCTTCCATTTTCCACTTTCTTCCGATGTGAGTGCAGCACTGATGTGTCAGATAGAAACCCTCAGACGCTTCATTAAAATGATACTGAAAATCAAAAGGTGAGTTTTAATAGTAAGAACGCTACGTGCATCCAAGTTGAGTGCATTGCATAAGAAAGAGAGAGGATAACATGCAGGCAGTGTAAGTGTTATGTTGTGATTGATAGCAAGAGGGATTGAAGATAACAAACAGGGATGAAGGCAGAGATGGAGGGACCAGGAACAGAGAATTCATTTTGTCATGAAAATGTTAACAAAAGCAGGAAAGAGCCTCTTTTTGTCTGTCCATCTCTGTTTATAGACATCCGAGCTGTAGAGCTTGTTCAGTGAGCATCTGCATTCAACTGTGCCACATTTTTTTCTTTTTTTTTTCTCGTCAGTGCTTCAGCAGTGAAGCCAGCCAGGTTTCTGTGTGTGGGTGATATTTTTTTGATTTGCAGGCTTAAGTTGAGAGGGTACTTTCTGCAGAGGTGTGTGTCTGGAGAGGAATGAGAGGGAAACAGGAGCAGAGTGAGAGGGAAGGAGAGACTCACGCTTCTTTGGACTATTGAATAGAAGCCCGGAGCGTGTACGTTTACCACGACCATGGCACTGTTTACCGTTTGTAATAGAATATTTATATCAGGAGGACACCAAATAATAGTAGCCTGGCAAACACGGAAAGAGCTTCGTTCACGCTCTGATTACTTGTACGTGTGTGTGTCTTTGTGTGTCTGCGTGAATACACTACCCGGTATATTTGCTGTGTGTCAGATTCACAGACTGTGTATTTCTAAAGTGTTTTTTTTCTCTCTCCTAGGTAGAGGTGACTCCACTGCAGATGAGGGAACATGTTGGCTATGGACCAAGGAGTGGTGGAGGAATGGCTGTCAGAATTTAAGGTACTGCTTTAATCTTTGTGCCTCTCTGTGAAAAAGCAATATTAAAAAGCATGCACCCATGATCTGTATGCAGTGCTCCCTGCTGCTACTTAATATCTGCAGAATTCATTTCATACACGTAAGCAAACACACTACCTAAAGTGCTTCATTCTGAGAAAATTGCACGCTCTTACTCAAATATGAGCACTCACTGATGCGTGACTGGTACCAAAGCTGCAGCTTAGTCAGGAATAATAATAAAGGAGTGGATGAGATTTTTTTGTGTGAATGTATGAGGACCAATCTGCTGTCCCCTCTCAGTGAAGCTGACCTCCAAATACGATCAGATCAATGTCACCACCAAATACTTTCAATATAATCACTGTCTGTCCCTGTAAGCTTTAAATGCCATCAGGCTATCTATTTGGAACATTTCACCTTCAGTTACAGCACCATAGCTGAATGTATTGCTGTTATTTGTACTTGCTGGATCAATTCCGTCTCTTTTACCCATCCGTGTGTCCTGGACTTAATTGGAATCAGTGGTCAAGTTTGAGCAGATCCAATTTTGACTGCATCAACAAGTGTTTGAATATTAGGCCATCACTTCTCAAGTTCTCATGCTACGTGTTTATTTTTAGAGAATCACTCAGACTTGCATCTGCAGTGTATCAAACTAACTGTGTTTGTGTGTTTCAGACCCTTCCTGACAGTGCTGTCTCCACCTATGCCGCCTCACTAAAAGACAAAGGTGCACTGGTCCCTGCGCTGTACAAAGTCATTCGAGAGAACTACAGTGATGTATGTACACGTATAAACCTTTCTGTTCATTTATATATTAGATTGTACATACCTGACCACGTAATCCTCGACCACTTTTGACCATTTTCCCATGCTTGTGATCCCACCATTTACTGTGATTATTGCATTTTTACACATCCCACGCTCACATTGCATCTTCCAAATAGTGAACTAAACATCCTCTAGCCACTTTATTAGGTACACATGTGAAATAAAGTACAACAGTTGTACCCTACCGCAGATTCTATGTTTTTAAAGCTTCTACACTTTTAAGCTTTTGTTCATATTGTCGAAAAGGTGATAGTTCTGCTTTTTTTTTGTTCGCTTGAGTTGGTGCTGCACAGTTGTGCTTTGCATTTTAATTTGTTCATGAACAGGCATAAATTATGGGGGAAAAAAATGAAAATGCAGAAGCTTTGAAAAGTCGAATTGACAGAGCTGTTTCATTAGGTTACATTAGATTTCACAAGTGTGCCTGATAAAGTGGCTGGTGAGTGCAGATGCCAAATGCAAAATTCATTACAGGTGCACTGGCAGTTGCTGTCTGTCCGTTTATGTTTTTGACTAAATGTGTGCCTGTGCTTTTGGATTTCTGTCCTCCCCAGTTGCTGGAGCCAGTGTGTCACCAGTTGTTTGAGTTTTACCGGAGCGGTGAGCCGCAGCTGCAGCGTTTCACGCTACAGTTCCTGCCAGAGCTCCTGTGGAGCCTCCTGTCTGTCAGCGCAGCCAGAGACCCTCACACCTCCGGCTGCATCGAGGCCCTGCTGCTGGGCATTTATAACCTGGTAGGGGAGAGGATGAAGATGGTGGTGACAGTTTGTATGGTTTTCAGTGCTAGATTTTTAGCTCAGAGATGGCCGTTTTTGTGCATTATCACTGGAGGAGTGGTGCTCGTGTTGATAACAATAAAATGCTTCCACTGCAGTAAGTGCAAAGTAAGGAAAAACACTGGAAAGTCTTTGATCCTTACCAAGTGGGCATAATCATGCAGTTCCCAAAGCAGGGGACTTAACTACTCAACTATTTCTGGGATCTGCGTCATGAGTTTTGAAAGATTACTTTCTGCCTTGTTTATGCAGATATGCATGGAGAGTGAGAGAAAATATGGGTTACAAAGTAGAGGAACTGAAACAAAGGGACCTTGCACGAATACAATATGGATGGATTGCATCTTGCTTAATGCCCATGAACACATTTACCTCCCACAGAGAGGTTCCAGCACTAGTAAATATTAAAGTGTTTGTCTATTTTCATCCATTTTGGCTCTGTATGTTCTATCTATCAGCTAACTGCAGAGTCTCCCAACTTCCTTTCTGAGTACTGGAATAGGTCATCTGTCACTCAACATACTGCCTGGTTCCCATTAATCGCTTTGACATTAACATGCACACAAGGGACGCCAAAACCCTGGGGTTTGTGTGTGTCTGTGTTCGCACAATATACACACTGATAAGCGTACGCCAACAGACTGAGTGGGGAATTGAGACCCTGAGGTCCCCACACAAACCCACTCATAGCAGAAGAGTGTGCTTGAAGAGATCAGAACACATCAGAGGTTTAGGGCAGCATGCAGAAATAAAACCTGTTTTTTTTGGTGTGTTTTTTTTCGCCCACAGAAAAAACCCCCCTTTGTTTTCCTGTCTTTCTCTTTCACAGGAAATAGTTGATAAAGATGGACAAAGTAAAGTATTATCTTTTACTGTCCCTTCCCTTTCCAAACCCTCAGTGTACCATGAGGTGAGTACATCCACACACAAACTTACACAAACTGTTAACTTGCATTTGCAGAAATTTGATGAAGTATGTTTCATCCTGCCACCTGTAGCCCTCAGCTATTGGCTCCATGGCCCTTACAGAGGGAGCTCTAGCCAATCACGGGCTGAGCAGGGTGGTGTACAGCGGGCCACATCTCCAGAGAGAAACCTTTACAGCACAGAACAGGTAGGAGGTTTGATCAGTGTTCAAGTCCACTGGGCAGGTGGGGATTGTGCTCTTTATTAAATAGACTTTCCTGTTAGCGTAATACCAGGCTAGCTTCTTTTAAGTAATAAACAACAACCAAAATAGAAACACATTAAAGAGGATAACAATTTGGCAATGAAGCACATGAAGGCTTATTAATTTATTTATCAATGCATACTTTGAAATTTGAAATGTGCCTCATATATTATAGAGATTAGCTGTTGTTTGACTGTGATATCAGATGGCCTGGATTCAGGAAAATCTGTGTGGTGATGATGAGTTTCACTGCCGTCGCGGCCAATTAATTTATGCATGATGTACTAGCGTCAGTGCTGGCCCGTGGCAGTAGTCTTTGATTTGTTGCATTTGAAGTTATTTTGCTGTCAGTGTTTCCTAAATTAATGGAGCTGCAACAAAGCTCAGGAGGCAGTGGTGGCCTGAGTTTAATGTCCTCTGCCTTTTTCAGTGCTGTTACAGACTATATAAAGAATTTTAATGTGACAAAACAAGGCTGGTTGCTTTCTAAGATCATCCAGAGATACTTTGATCTTAATCCCTTCAATGTAGCAGCAGTTGTTGGAAATTATTGTTGTTTGCCTTCGTAGTACTTCAAATTCTCTTTAGAAATTCTTCAATCTGTTATTTTGTAGTATTTCTAACTACACTAAGGATGGAAGCAAAAAATTGAATTTCTGCGCTGATGTGTTCAGTCTTTTTTGTAAGGTAGTCACATATAACGTGCTGTTTTAAGGGTTTGTTTGTGTTATTGAGGTTTGAGGTGCTGACCTTCCTGCTGCTGTGCTACAATGCTGCTCTCAGCTACATGACCTCCACCTCCCTGCAATCTCTCTGCCAGCTCAGCTCCAGGTAAAACACACCAACCATCAACATGTTTTAACATACTGTAGCATTTGTGGGCCATATTACCGGAATGCTTTATGCAACCACATCCACGCTCTAATTTCCTGCTTTATGATGCGGATGCTGCTGTTGTCAGACTTCATGTTTTAATGCAGGTTGTTCCCATACATATGCATACACGCTGGTTTGCAAGCAGTTGCTCATCTGATCCTCTTATCGACTTTACTGCCAGAGAGAGCCAAGATACCGCTATTCGGCGAAGAGCTGCAATGTACACACATCCCAGCTCAGTGGCTCTGGCAATCTGCCGACTGTAGCTGAGCAGATGTGCTAAAGAGAAGTCATCAGCTGTGATTTCCTCTTGACAGTTTGCTATTTGTCATCTGCACACAGAAAATGTAATAGCTCCTTTGGTTTCAAATTTATAGGTGCTAAAATCTTTTAGTTAATTCCTTGGCAATTAGTATTATAGCTGTTAGGAAATGATGAACTCGTTTTAAGTGAAATGTAATCCTGAGATTTATGTAAGCTACTAATAAATTATTACATAGCATGCACTTTGTGGTTGTGTGTGTTTATTTGATTGTTACTGATGTTTATACAAGCTCACAACAGGGAAGTATATCGCCTTAATGGAGCTGCAACCAGTTGGTTTAGTGAAGTGACTTCTCTGCTTCCCTGTTTCACTAATACAATCTCCTCCTATTGCGTTTGTATTGTTTTATCTTCAGAGTATGTATATGCGGTTACCCACGACAACAAATCCGTCGCTACAAAGGCATTAGCACGCGACTGACGGTCACATCGGAGTTCCTGGTTCAACTCATCACTGGGATCCACTACGCGTTGTAAGTGTTCACATTAGCCTGCACACAGAGACAGAAAGACTCACCACAGCCCCACGGTTGAACTTCAGATTAAATTTCTCAGAGCCTGTGTCCTGTACTACGTCCTTGTGAACTGATATATGGTTGCACTGTTTTGAACTTGATACTTTCATTTGAGTGCAAACCGTTTTAAATACATTACGAATTATTCAGCATCTTTATTCAGTTTGATTTCATGTGAATGAATAATTTCTGTATGCATTTTGAATATGCTCATCCTGATCAAACTCCTGATGTACGTGTGTTTTTGCCAATCTGCAGATGTAACGGTGAAGTTGAATTGGGATCCAAAGCACTGGATGACGTTCTGTATCGAGCCCAGCTGGAATTGTTCCCTGAAGCTCTGCTGGTGAGTGCAATAATATGTTTATTTGCTACTATCACATCTCCCTCTTTTGGACCTGTGGCATGTGTGAGAGAAAGAGCGTGTGATTAAGGTGCGCATGCTGACCTCTGGTTTTGATTCATGCACAGCACAGTATGCTGCATTGTGTTGGTCCCCGTGTGTGTCAGAGACTGCAAGCAGAGTGTAATCCCACTAGATTATTTACATGCTTTCCACTCTGCTCCGCTAAGCTGTAATCCTTGAGGCCCAGGGAGTAGAGGATTGAGCCTAAGCTCTCAGCATTACAACACAAGTCAAGGTGTGTGCCTCCAAAACAATCAAGACTCACAGCATTTAAATTTATATTTAAAGGAATGATGTTAGCATTTACAAAGCCTCGTGGGCAAATGCTATAAATGCACACATCGATACTGTTGAAGGCTAAAAATATCAGTTTGTCACAGTGCCATTTTTGCCTATTTCCCATGTTGCAAGTGGAATACACCAGGTGGCTGCTAGCTTAGCATAACTTTGTGATGTGATCCTCATGAGACCAGTGTGCTGCAACCTCACAGACAAAAGACGTGTTGTGCTGTGATTATGACACCATCTACCTGATGTTGCGTACTCAGCTGTTACATGATCATTAGCACAAGTGCCGCTTGAGAATTTCCAGCAAGAACAAAAGTTATTACATCAAGACTTGTGAAATTGTGTTGTATGGAATGAAATACAAATCCTATTTCTTTTTCTTACACCTCTAGTCTGTGTAACTCCATCAGTTACTGCTGTGCTTTTAGATTTGTCCCCAGACAGTAGTCTCATTCCAAAATCTAATCATTTGATGTTTGCTGGGCCAGTGCCTTCACCTCAGTGTTTTTGTTGTGATCTGTCTATCTGTGTAATGGTGCAGCTTTTTAGTGTAGTTGCAGAAAATATTCAATACTGCTGTTTTGACTAATGCAGGCAAAACAAAAACTGCACTGAAGATGTTTAGAGCTTTAAAGATAGTTGAAGTTAAAGTCAGTACTGTTGTACTGACAGTTCATACTTAGTTACTAGCATGTCAGTTTACTCAAATCAAACTCCCTTCAGTTCCCTCTGCAGTTGTTGATTTACCCCTAAAAACTCTTCTCTGTGTATCAAAGTTACATATTTCCATTTCATTTTCCAAAGTTACATTTTTTTCTATTAAAGTAATTAATGTAACTCTACTCTGCAGCTTTTTGTAGACTGTGCTACTTAATCCCTGCCTCACCTATGACTTGGAAAAATAACATGACGACATGTTTGACCTGGCATTTGATTCTGGGGAATGATACAGAAGGCCTAACCTGAAAATTGATTGGATTTGTTCTCTAGATTCGTTGCACATATAACTCAGGAAAGCTGAATCCGTGTTTTTGAGAGTTCACAGAAATAGTCAGTCATGATGTGAACTGCTTTTTTTGCTATTGATCTTGATAGGAGCTGATATATGTCGGCGTACAGGAATTGCATGTGAAATTGTGAAACTAGACTTAGTGACGTGATGAATATACTGACTCAAAATAGATTCAGATTTAAATTTCATTCGGTTTAACTGCATTCGGATAAAATCTGCTCTGAGACCCATCGGTGTCGGTGTGTGCATTGAGTTTGTGTTTGCAGAAATTGTCAGAACTGCATGCACCATTTCAATTTTCTTCCTGAGTAAACTGTCTCAGCACCTAAAGATAATACAAATTATCGTACTACACAATTCAGAGTTAGCAGTAATTGGTGTGGTATTTACACATGTTGATGAGAAGCAACATAACACAGAGTGGACCACATGTGGAAGGCATGAGGACAGAAGAAGCATGACCGTCACCGAGTTGCAAAGTTGGGCTGAGCCCGTCAAGTCCTTCTGCACTGCAATCCTTCTAGCATCCTCTGAAGTGTGTGTTTTTCTTATCTTCAGGTGGGTAATGCCATCAAGTCATCGCTGCACGGTGCAGCGCTGAAGAGCAACAACAAGGAGGGCGCACGGAGTATACAGGTGGAGATAACACCCACCTCCTCGAGGATCTCCCGCAATGCTGTCACCTCCTTGTCTATCAGGGGACACCGCTGGAAGAGACACGGTGAGATGCATACACCGGAAAAAAGTGATCTGAGATGTAGGCACAAAGCTGTCGGAGATCAGCTCACTGAAACAAGAGAGGAATTTTCACACACACTTTATAATTTTTCTGTACACATTCTGGTATCACATTTATATATATTTTTTAAAAAGTCGACTCTCTGACTAATGAACAATTGTATGCCAAAGGAGAGAGCACAAGGTTTAGAAGGCTTCACTTCTGATTCATCCATTTCACTGTCTGACACTTACTGTGTTCATTATGAGTGTTGTCATCCTTCAGTCCCAAAGCTCGTAGACTGTCCGTCCTCAGCTTGTAGCTAGTACCTCCATTTTAGAATCTGCCCATTAAAAACCATGACTTCCTTTTTGATTTGTTGCATTTTTTGTTGGTGGCAACAGAGACACAGAAGAAACATTCAGATTGAGACCAGTCAGGCAGGCAGAGATTCAACATATTATTTACCTAATTTGATGGTGAAAGAGAATGGGAAGGAAGCTGTATGTAAGCAGTGTTTTTGGAGATATGATGCAGATTGTCAGAGATTGTAATTAACCTTTGAATGAACATAGAATAAATGAATTTGCCTCTTATTCCATGCTCTTAGGGATAAATAATGTTTGCAGGTTAGAATTACCAGAGAGCTGCTATCTTTGCCTAGAGTACAGATAATTCCAGGAAATTACAGCTTTCAGCTAGTTTAATAAGTAGGTTTCTTCACATCGAGCCCAACACTCATTTTCATGTCATGGATCCTGCTCTTTTTGAGGCCCTATCTCAGCCTCTCATCTAACAAAGCTTTTATGAGCAGATGATGGAGAAAAATTCTATTAAATATTAATTGATTTTTAGGGATGAGTGGTGATCGAGAAAGAACTGTGATCCCATTCAAATTCTGTGTCCGTAATCATCTCCATATGACATGCACTTTGACCATGTGTTGTGTTCTGATCACTATGATTTTTTTCTTTTTATTTTTCTGCCATTGCATTGATTACCTTTATGTGTCTTGTGTTTCTGTGGTTGTGCGTGCCTGTGCATATGGATGTCTTTTTCTGTTTTTTGTGCATGTGTGCATGAAATGTGTCTGACCATTTGTGTGTTTGCATGTGTGTGTGTGTGTGTGTGCGTGTATGTGTACATGTCTGCATATCGTCCACTACCCCCTATGGTCCCCCCCTCCACCAGAGTCCCAGGAGGTGAGTGTAGACAGTGAGGCTGCACTGGGGGGTGTGGCCATCCCCGAGATCAGTGTGACAGGTGTGAGCGGCGAGCGAATGCCCAATGGAGACTCCCTGCGGCCGCGCGTTGACGGCCGTGCCCTGCCTGATGGCGACATGTTGGGTGCCGCCTGTGAGGTCAGCATGGACCCCCGAGGCCATGACTCCGGCACACGGGGTCAGGAGGTCAGGAGGCAGAAGTCTGTGAGGCGAATGGTGGAGAATGAGGGTTCTGGGTCGGCCTCCACAGGGAGGAGCCAGTACTAAGGTCCAGCCCCTCCTTCCCCCTGCCCCACTCTCGGGGTAACCTAGGTAACCGTGTGTGGGGGCGTGGTCTGAAAAAGCTGCATGCAGACTTCCCCCCTTTTTTTTTTTACCTTTTGCACTGGGCTCCACCACCCTCTTTTGGCTTAATCACACCATTCCTCTCATCTCTATCCATCATCATTCATTCATTTACTCTCTCCTTTGTTGCTAAAGCTTCCTCGCGGAGATCTCCTGCTGAAATTTGTTAAGGTCAAATTAATTATTAAAGATCTCACCGAATAACAGATCAATAACCTGATAAAAAATGCATAACGAAGAAATGTGCTCAAGTGAATCCTGTTAAATCTAATGTGAAGTGTTTATGCTGAATAAAATGTAGTGGATCATATTAAATGCAGAACATCATCTAAACGAGGAACATAAATGTATGTATGAATGTAGTTTAATGACACTTAACAACATATATATCACACTCATGCTAGGGCCATCATGTTTAGTAAAAATCACACTAAAACCGATAGTCACCGATAACAAAGTCCTGATGACCTTGAATTGTATACCCCAGATATCTCTGTTAAACTGTTCTCTGAAATTACTGTTATGGAGTCTAGCTGCTGTGTTTTTTCCTGAGGGATCAGTACACTTTTTGGTCTTTTACTGCTAACTCTGGTACGCCTCGACACATTAGTCCTGGGTTGCACCTGGAGACAGATGACTTCCTTCTGACTGGTAGCTAGGAGCTGAAGACAGATAAGCAGGACTTGATTTTTATCTTTGAGGCAAAAGATGCTCAGATTGTTAAATTTAGACTGATGACTCCAGTCCTGTTGGAATAGGCTAAATGTGACCTTAAATGACTTTAATAGGAACTGCCTATCTGTCTGTTCATCAGCTGTTTACCGGTGTTCTGTTACAGTGATAGCATCAAATCAGAAATGTGTACTTGTGAACAAACAGGTGGTTTGCTACTCACACAGATGTGAATGCATGCCTTAAAGAAAGCAGGACAGGTGTTTGTGTGTGTCCCTTTTGAATTAGTGAGGCGAAATGTGCATTTAG
Organism: Acanthochromis polyacanthus; assembly: GCF_021347895.1. NCBI lineage: Eukaryota > Metazoa > Chordata > Actinopteri > Pomacentridae > Acanthochromis > Acanthochromis polyacanthus. The sequence goes on along the minus strand of NC_067123.1, from coordinate 29,123,076 downwards.
GGTGTACTTATTTCTGCCTTTGTTTGCTTCCTCTCCTTTCCCTGTGTGATCTTTCCAAGGCTTATGCTCTTAGATGCTGTCCTCTCCTGCCTTTGGGACAACATGCACTCGTCTGCCTTTAAATTACTGATTGTTGTCTCACAGTGCTGCTGATTTTCCTAACGTGTGTGCTGGACTGAAACTTAACCATGTCTTCTGTCAAGTGGCGAGACATCCCTGTTAGCTGTTACAGTGTGAAGGCGCCACCTGCTGGACAACAGTAAACCTCCTCTGTCATCCAGTCACTGGTCCATGCAAAACATTTAATGCAAAATGTATTCTTTATAAACCGTTTAATCCTAATAAAAGTTTGATGGGATTGGATTAGACTGGAGGACAGATGAGACAGATATTTTTAGCTCCTGATATTCATGTAAGTGTTTGTCTCCCTCTGTCTGTCTCTCAGACGCAGTGGATCTGGGTTCCCCGGATGAGCTGATGGATATTTCAGAACTGGACGAAGGGGTTTGGCCAGGTGGGGTGGGGCCTGACATGACCCCACCCACCATCACTATCAGCAACAGCGTTACGACCTTGAACCTGGGGGCCAAGGCCATGAAAAAGTGTCGGCTTGGCGGGCGCACCAGCAAGGACAAGGAGGCGGGCCCCCTGACAACGGGTCGCGCCGCCAGCGAGAACACAGAGCTGTCGGTCAAGCGACTAACGCTCACTTCCAGCCAATCGGTGCCCAAGGCAGGAGCTCTCACCAGCCTGACACGCACTGCCAGCGCTGTCTTCTCCCGCTCCTTTGAGCAGGTGGCCAGCAGCAACGCCCCTCCTGCCAGCAACCACACCGCCTCTGAAGCTGGCCACTATTCCTGCAGCCTGCAGGAGGAAGGGTTGGGGTACCTGAGTCCCACGCCAAACCACACTCAGCGCTCCCCCAGCATTAGCGTGCATCTCGGCTCTGACCTTTGAACCCTTTTGTGACTCTTTGACTGTACGAACCCTCATCTCTGATCCTGTGACCCTGTACCTGTGACCTGGAACTCCAAGCCATGCCAACTTCATGGACCACAGACACATGAAGAAACACTCCCACTGTTTCTCCCGTCACTCCGTTTTGGGTGTCTTTGATTCTCCATGCTGTAGACTGACCTGCTGTCCTGCTTTCATTCAGACATCCAAAGCACAGTCAGCTCCCTCTGCACCTCTCCTCCAACAGAGAGTCCTCTCAGCCTGATGGAGGCAGTGTGTCAGAGATGCCACTTCCAGTTTATCTGATTTTAATGGTGTGCTGTGGCAGTGAAGCAGGAAAAAAAAACTGTGCTCCCTCGCACAGCGGCTGTTTATAAATGGGTGCACTTAAAAATGATAACTAAAAGACTGTGGAAAAGTATTTGGAGATAAATTTAATCAGCATCTGTTGCCCTGCATGGCTTTCCCATACGTCCATCCTTACCTTGCCCAATTTTGTTGCAAGGCAGGTATTGAGTATGTGTGAGCATGCTTGTGTGTGTGTGTGTGTGTGTGTATAATGTGTGTGTGTTTGTACAACTGTTTTTAGAAAAAGGCTGCTGATTGATACAATGAACAAGGTATGATTCTTTTAGTTGAAACAAGTGTTTCTACTACTTTTTTTAAAATAATGGACCCCTTCCCATAGCAATACAAATCTATACTGTTCAGTGTTTTTTATCTTTTGGGCTGATTACACAAACGTCCAACCGTGTCATGTGTGCTTCTTTAAAGAAAGTCCTCATTCTTCCTGACAAAAAGAAAAAAAAATAACCACTAAATAATCGAGCAGTAGGATAAGAATCAGGTCTTTGTTTACAATCACACAGTATTCTGATCATGATGGAGAAGCAATATACATGTCCTCCCCCCCCTCGCTCCTCGAGCACCTTCCTGAATTGCTGTGCATTAGATGGCAAACAAAAGGAAAATTCAACTTCTGACAAATAGCAAAGATGATTTAGGTTTTTGGAGATGATGCCTGCGTACGATTTGTTTAGGTATTGAATTTTTGCACATGAAAGAGCAAATGAGTTGTGTTTTCAACTTTGGTATTTTCATATGAACAAAAGAGGTTTGACTCTCAAATGTGGTATTTTCCTGTGAGAGAAATATGCTTTGTTGCTCTGTAATGATTCTTTTCCGACTCTCGTGTGCTGCCACCGATCCGACACAGTTTAAAACCCACAAAAACCTGCAGTTTACTGACTTGCACCAATTAAATAATTTGATACCTCTGAGTAGAGTTGTGTTAGTTTAACCAAAACTTAATTGAACATATTCCTGTTATATAGTGGGGACACATATGGGGCAACAAAGCATCTTTCCTACCTTCAGATCCACCCATCATTCCTGCTGTTTGTTGTACTTTAGTGATGCGTTTCCTGCTTGTTCACCGCATCGTCGCGTCGCAAGACACGATGATCTTCTCTTGTACCAAGAAAGGAATAAAACTCCAACCACCTGCTACATTTGATGTCCTAAATCAAACGTTCACGCTGCCCCACCCTCAAGCAAACTTGTATTCTGTTGTCTGTGTACTAGAGCTGTTGAGTGTCTGTCGCTTGGTGGGACAATAACAATCATGTTGGGTTTACAGAATGTGAATGGGTAAGCTATTGTTGTACATCACACTGTTGTACTAAAGTTGATTATATTGGCCTTTCTATGTCTGAAAATTACTCACCGCTCCAACTTCTGGGAATAAAGTGTTTCTATATTTCACGTCTTTTCTCAGTAATCTTTCTCCTGCTACTAGGAAGCATGATTGAATATTACATGAAGACTTTCACCTCCAACTGCCTACAATGTTTATAATTTAAGTGTATTTATTTTTATCCTGCCATATGCTCTATAAAATCTTATGGTTGTCTAATTGCTGTATATGTACACTACCAGTCAAAAGTTTGGACACACCTTCTCATTTGATGATTTTTCTTTATTTTCGTGACTCTTTACATTGTAGATTCTCACTGCAGGCATAAAATCTATGAACACATATGGAATTGTGTAGTGAACAAAAAAGTGTGAAATAAGTCAAAACATGTTTTACATTTTAGATGATTCAAAATAGCCACCCTTTTACTTTGATTACTGCTTTGCACACTCTTGACATTCTCTCAGTGAGCTTCATGAGGTTGTCACCTGAAATGGTTTTCACTTCACAGGTGTGTCTGGTCAAGGTTAATTTGTGGAAATTCTTGCCTTCTTAGTGGCAACAAGACATGAAACGGGATCGTTTAGCTGAAAAGTGACAGTGCTAGCCACATGTGCAGCCCCATTTTTAAATTAGTCAAGTCATTTTTGTAATTTGAGTGGACTCTTCAATACTTAAGTTATTTCAGTTGATTTATTTTACATAAAATATGTGCATAATTAATGATATTGTTTGGTATTAATATACATTATTATTATTATTATTTGGAGTTTGCATGTTCTCCCTGTGCATGCGTGGATTTTCTCCGGGCACTCCGGCTTCCAGTAGGGGCAAGACCGATTTGTGGCACTGGCAGCTAGCAGTGACACTTTTTGTGGCACCGCTGGATGCCACAGTTAATGCCACTGTTTGGGCGAGATGCCACTGCAGCAGCGGCATATCCAGTTTAGATGATACCACGGTTAATGCCAGTACTTTTACCGCTATTTGGGCGAGATGCCATGGTTTATTCCGCTGTCTGAGGGAGATATGCCACGGTTCATGCCACGGTGCATTGGAATCTTTAAGTTGTTTTTTTTTTTTTACCAGCACTCCAGCAACTCTGTTATGAATGGCAATCTGGGTTTTCCTGGATTAATTTATTTACTCAGTTCCAGAACCTCCTCAAACCTGGCAAATATTTTCAGGGTTTTTTGTCGACTATTTCTTTAATGAAGTTCTCATAGTCATCATGTTTTTCAAAAACAAATGACATCATTTCCATTGGAGAGGACTCCTCAAATTCACCCTCCCAGCTCTGCAGTTCTTTGAGGACTTCCATTTGTTCGTCTTTGTCCATTGAAATGACAGCTGGCCGCTTCAAGGCTCCCCCAAATTTGGAATTTTCGCTGCTCGCGGAGCTTCTACAGCTGATCGCCGCTGCTTGGGACACACGTCTCAATTCTGATCACAGATGTATTAAAAATGACTCCCGAGACACACACATTTTGCACACACTGTTGCTCAGTGAAATCTGGCTGGTACAACCGTGTCCGACCAGTAGCGCAAACGCGGAAATACCCGGCAGCAGCCGACCAGGGAGTTTCGTGTTGCGGTGACGGACTGGCTTGGCTCTGTGCCAAATCAAATTTTCAAAATCATCTGGTGGGCCAGATATTATTTCTGACGGGCCAGGTTTGGCCCGCGGGCCGCCAGTTACCGACCACTAAACAGTGACATTAACCGTGGAATCTTGCCTAAACAGCGGTAAAAGTACTGGCATTAACCGTGGCATGTTCCCTAAACAGTGGCATTAACCGTGGCATCTCTGCTGGCATCTCCAGAGGCCACTGGAAATGCCGCTGCGGCAGTGGCATCTCGCCCAAAAAGTGGCATTAACCGTGGCACCGCAGCGGTGCCACAAAAAGTGTCACTGCTGGCTGCCAGTGCCACAAGCTGCTGTCTCTCCCGGCTTCCTCCCACAGTCCAAATATATGCGGAGGTTAATTGATTACTCTGAATTGCCAGTAGGTGTGAATGTGAGTGTGATTGTCTGTCTGTATATGTAGTCCTGCGACAGACTGGCGACCTGTCCAGGGTGTCCCCTGCCTTCGCCCGAGTCAGCTGGGATAGGCTCCAGCACCCCCCGCGACCCCAGTGAGGATAACGCGGTGTATAGAGAATGGATGGATGGATGGATGGATGGATGGATGATTTTTAGTGAGGTGCAGCAAAGTCGCAGTTAAACTTCTGTCCACAAGATGGCGGCAGGTCACAGACGGACGCTGTTAGGTAAACTTGTTACGTCACTTCCTCCTCCCTGCCCTTGGAAGCAGAAGAAACCTCGCTGTTCGGGATAAAGTCATGGCGAAACTAAGTAAAGAAACTAAACAGCGGCTGCAGCAGCTTTTCCAGTGCGGCCAGTTTATCATCCGATGGGGTTTCATCCCGACCGTGCTGTACCTCGGTCAGTATCCGAACAGGAGCAGGGGGAAGCCGGCGAGCTGAGGAGGCATGTTAGCTAGTTAGCTTAGCGTGCTAGCCTTTTAACTACAGGATAGTTTGTAATGTTAATACTGAGCGGGTGAGGAAGATGTCATATAGCTGTTGTTATATTGGCCGCTCATACTAACAGCGTGCTAAAAGCCATGACAGAACAACGTTTTTGTTTTAGCTGGTTCTGCAGCATGCGGTTTATCAAACAGAGCTTAGCTACACGTTGTGGTAAAGTGCTGTACTGCACGATATGCACTTCACTGATGCTGTTGAATGAGTTTGGGAGTGAAAGTCCTTGTGTCTGTGGGTGAACCTATGATAAAACTATCCTTTTGATAGCAAGCTGTACCACCTGACAGAGTGTTTGTATGGGTGATGATGGTTTAAGGTCTCCATCTGCTTGAATTAACACTGTGGAAAGTTGCAGACCTTGAAGCTTTAAAGCAGAAGGTCTTGGGATCTAAACTCTCTTCTCCAGACATCAGCATCCAAATTAAGTTTTTTGGCCAAGTGTGTGTACAAATATAATTTGTCTATGTTTTTCTCTTTGCTATCAAAGTACTTACACAAGAAAGATATGAATTTGATTATTTAAAGCAGTCAGTTAAAATAAAGACACACCAGTGTTTAACAAGTATTTAGAGTTGCAAATGTGTGTAAAAGAATTCTGCTCAAATTGTGTAGATTCTGATGATACAGGAGTCAAAATGGTTAATTTGCAGTTATTAATGCTTCAGTAGGTCACTCATTTTTTTCAGACATGCCAGCACATGTATTTTAGTGCTACTTCTCTGTCTGAAATACTTTGTCATTTGAGGCTCAGTTCGGGAAGTTGAGGCATTTGCATTGCTATAGTTTGGAGTGTAGTTGGGGAAGTTGAAACTTTTGCATGTGTGACCACACAGCCGGTGGACTTGCCTGGTGTAAGTGAGTTGTCTGTGACTTCAGCATTTTGGAAACACCAATGCTTATGTCATACTTTCTCCTTTTCTCTTTCTCTCTGCATTTTTTTTCTTTCCTTTTCTTCATTTGCATGCATTTCTCGTATGCAGCACATTGACTGAAGGGGAGAGTTTATCTTGAATTGAATGTGTTGCCCCTTCTTTACCACACTCTTCTACATATTTCAGGCTACTACTGGTAACAAGTTTATTTAAAAGTGTGCCAAAGGACAAACGCAACAGTGAAACAACTTGTCAATTTAACAGTGGACTTCTGTAGGTTTCGTTTGGTAAAATTAATACCTTTGCCAGAATATTTACTGGTTGGACACATCAGGCACTGAAAACAGATGAGATTGACTCTCTGGCATTGTATAAACTGAACAATTATTTATTGATAAATCAAAAAACTATTAGCGAGTTGTTGCCCCACATTAAGGGAGCAATAAAGAGAGACTATTTTTAGTCTTCTAGGAATTCTGTGTCGTTTCCACGAAAATTTATTGCGTCATGGTTGACTTGAGCATAGTGATACTGGGGAAATGACTGTTGGCTGCTCACTACTTTCCATATGTAGTTACTACTACACTCCACTGACTTCGGTGCATTGTGATGCAATGTTACATTAAAATGTGGGTGTTTTGCAGTGGCAAAGTGCAATCTGCTGACACACTGTGCTGACTCATAGTAAAGGACTTACTAGAGCATCCAGTCTCAAAAGTATACACCTAATTGTCAAGGGATTTTTTTTTTCATGATTTGCACAAGAATTTCACAAATGTATGTGTAAAGTGTACTTTTACCCAAGCTTGGATTTGCATCTAACTGCAAGCCATAACATGTAAACTAGGCTCTGTTTTTGCTTTAGCATACATTTCTGAGAACTAGTCTCAAGTGTAAATCAGCGACCTTTAATTTTTCTTTGTGGTTTTGATTTGCAGGTTTCAAACGAGGAGCAGATCCAGGAATGCCGGAGCCTTCAGTGCTGAGGTGAGGACACATTACTGAGAGATTTGTTCAGAGATTTGTGGCCAAAAAAAGGAAGAATTCTAGAATAAAGTTCTTTGGACTGATTAAAGATAGATTAGTGTCCGTCAAAATGTGGAGAAAAAAGGAACAACTAAGGATACACAGTGAAAATGTTGACAGTGGGATTCTACACTCAAATACAAATGTATCAAAGCTGTTAAGACAACATTTCAGAATTCAGTTCAATTTATCTGTAAAGCACCAAATCATAGCATATGTCATCTCTGAGCGAAGACCTTGCAAAACTATACAGAGAAACCCAACAATTTCCCCTTGAGCAAACACTTTTATATATATTTTAAGGCTTTATAAACCCTCCCCATACACCACATAACACCATGGAGCAACACTATACACAGCGATCAGTCTGTGTGAAATGGACAAGGCCAGATGCTAAATGTATGCCAAACAGGAGACTGATGCTACGGTCGCTGAGCCAATCACTGCCCAGCACATTTTATTTCGATTAAATAGTCTTTTAATGCGATTTATAATTTTTTTCTTTTTTTTTTTTTTAGGCTAGAAAATGCTTATTTTACCGCAAAAAAAAAAATTAAAATAATGTAGCAATCGTAGAGCCGGTCGCTATGACTGAACTGCTGTGCTGCAATGCACCATGGGAGTTCAGGGTGTTGGGGTTTAAATATCATTATTGTGGTTTATGTTAGTGTTCCAGTGTTATTAGTGTTTGTGTTTTATTGTGTTTTTGTGGTTTAGTTAGCCTAGTTAGTTTGGTTAAATGTTATGTTGTCAGGACATGAGTGTGAAGTGTTTGACTTCCTGCTACCGTTTCTAAAGTGATGCTCTGTGTGTGTGTCAAAATAAAAGCATCTGCCAGTTGCAGAGTGCTTTAAAGGCCGACATCCTTTCTCCGTTGTTCTTCTACACAGCTCACCACAATAATAGATACATAAAAACCCCTATATGCTGTAAAATCCCACGATATAGGGAAAAATCTGTGATACCAAATGTAATTTAAAAATCTACGATAAAGTGAGCTACGCTATGGCGAGGGACCAATATAATTTGATCTCTGTCTGTTGCTGCTTCAGTCGTCTCACTGCAGCAATTTGGATCAGCAGGAGATTTTTCAGAGACTTACTGTCACTTTGTAATGATTAGGGATTTTCAGTCGTCCAACCTGGAAGTGACACATGCACACACCAGTTTTTAATCTGAGTCGAAGGACTTATCAAACAGTACAGCAGTCCTAAACATACAGCCAAATGTTTTTACAGTGGAATATTCTTCATTGGTCGTGCCCTTTTACCCTCAGCACCGAAACTGCGTAGGAGACTATAGAGCGAAGTGTAAAATTCTTGTATTCAGCTCCATACACCAATTACCCCACATTGGAAAACCCCATTGCGTGCTACAAATGTTGTCTCTTACACAATTATGTCTATAGGGACACAAATCTTCTCAAAACTAAAATGTCCACTAAAATGTAGTTTCTGTTATGTTCTTTCACATTGAATGTGCTGAAGCGCACAACTGATGAATGAAACAAGGGCAGTCATTACAGTACTACAAAAGTTTCGTTCTGTTTTATTAGTAACGATACTTAAACCATGACAGTGTTTTGATTTTAAACCCACAATCCCCACAAAGCTTGTCAGTAAAGGATGTTTTACCTCCACAGACTTAGGGAGCTAACAGGTCCAACTTTCCCCAAAAAACTGCTCAACTTTTTCAAAGGATTCAAGAAAAAATGGGTTAGCAAATGTAATTGAAAACATGGTTGGGACGTGCCATCAAATATAAATTAAAGAAGTGATTTATTCTGTGACAAGCTGACTTTTCTTTACCATCAGAGTTTGGAGAGGCAATTAGCGGTTTAATAGTTTAATTTACCTTCTTTTTTTTTACTAACTCGCCAATGTAACGTTAACTCATGTTACTGCAAGCTAAAATCACATTAAGTACAACAACATCCCTTGTAACTGATCAACCTAATTTCTGCAGAAAGAATGAGACTGGATGATTGAAATGTTCATTAAAGTACTGCTGCGTTCGTCTCTGCAACCCTTTTAGAAGCAGAAGTGTGATGTAGACGGAGAGATGTGAACATGTCAGCATTGTCTTTTGGCAAATTTAAGGTCCCCATCTGATTGAATCCAATCAGATTTTTAAGCAATTAAAAAAAAGACACAAATTTTAAGTTCCATATTCTGTTATCTATTGCTTCATTACTTTACCTGATGTTCTAGGTTGCTGCTGTAGTATTGCTTTAGTGTATGTATTGACATATTTAGCCAGGTGTCAGGGTTGTAATTTTGGTGTAATAACACTATTGATCAAGATGTTTGTTGTTGTTGGTTTACATAAGAAAGCAAAGCACTTCCACAAGAGAAAAAGCTGGATATCATATGCTGTAGTTGCCTTGTGCAGCATCACTATCCACGACCTTCAGTTATCCTTTCTAAAACTTCTCGTTAGTCTTATATTAGCAGCAGTAACATTAACTTGGGTGTCAGACCAGGTCCTTGATCACCTGTAAATCTGGATGTTCAGCATGCTAAATATCATGAATTTAATCCTTGGTTTTTGAAGCATTGAATGACAATGAAGAAGCTGTGTTGAAAATGGTTTGCAGTTAGGAGGGTCTAATATAGTCAAAAGTGGCGACATCTGCTGGCCATGCTTTTGGTACTGCATTTGTATCAATTAATCAAAATGTTATGTCAATATAAAACATTGGACCTTTTACGAAAAAAAGAGTGAAAGTCACTCAGTTTGACTCTTGCAAATAATTAGTAATGTTCTTAAATGTTTAACAGCTCTAAAAACAACTAAGAGGGTACGGCAAAAAGTTAGCATATTCTGAAAACTGATCAATTTTGTACGAAGTCTGTAATGCTGGTTTTCAATAGTCAGGCAAAGTGAGAAGCACATCCAGTATTCAGTCTTGATGCTTTTCCACTAGCACCTACTCGACTCGTTTAGGTCGTTTTCCATTACAATTGAGTTCCACCTCATCATGAGTGGAGTCGTCATAGCACGGCGGCCCGGAAGTCCCTTAATGTCATTTGTGTGCGACACAAACACAACACAACAATGGAGGACATCGAGGCGATGGTATACCTGCTGCTCATTCTGTGGCTTTTTGTCAGATTCAAAGTAAAAGAAGAGAATCAGAGATGCTCACTGCCAATGTTTAATGGCAGGTTTGGTTTTCGTGAAGGACTCACTCTCGTGTGTCATCACTTCCTGTCCAGTCGGTGACCTGCACTCTGTAGACGTCACATTATTGGCTCGACTCAGCTCGCTTTGAACCCCAGCCGAGTAGGAACTAAACTAGTACCTGGTACCAGGTACTACGTCTTAATGGAATACCCAACAAACCAAGTAGAGTGGAGTAGATGCTAGTGGAAAAGCGCCATATGGCTCCTGCAGTATGAACGTGATTAAACAAGTCTTCAAAGCCTCAGGCTGAGATGCATTGAAATGACTTCAGTGGTGAACATTACATCACTACTTAAAGTTCTCAAATGTTGCAATTAAGAACAAGAAACAAAATGTCTTCTGTCCTTCTTAACCCGCTGGCCAGCAGCAGATGGATCCCCCATATGAGCCGGGTTCTGCTCAAGGTTTCTTCCCGTTAAAGGGAGTTTTCCTTGCCACTGTCGCCTCAGGACTTGCTCTGGAGGTTCAGGCATATGGGTTCTGTAGAGCGCCTTGAGACAATTTGATCTTTAATTCGTGCTATATAAATAAAATTGAGTTGAATTGAATCACACCTGAAGTATACCAGTAATGCCTAGATTAAACTCCTGAAGGTGTAGCATAATATTTTTAAGGGGATTTTGTAGATTTTTTTTTTTTAACAGATTTTCTTTATTTTTCTAGTTTGCTATGGGGCTGAGGAACATCTTCACACCACCAATCCCCTCCTCTTTTTGGGATCAAGTAACTGACGTCATCGGAAAGCCGGGAAATGGACATCACCATTTACTTTCCTCTCCTAAATCCTACTGGTCAATGTCTGAGACGTAATGAGCGAATGCTATCTGTTTGCGTATTTGAGTATGATTTTGTTACGTACACAGCAAATGCACAGAGTGTTTACTGAACTGTCAGTTGGATGTTGTTTTTGTCCGTGTGTGACACTGATGTTTGAAGATACCACCCTTTTCATGTGTTTCTTCTTTTTATTTGTAATTCAAAATTTCTGAAAATAAATCCTCCAAGAAATGACACGTCTGTCTTGATAAATATGAGAAATCAGATTGATGCTCTCATTGGAAAAATCAGAATATGGACAAAAATAACAACATGAAGGAATTGCCTTCATAAAGATAGTTAAGGGCCTTGTTTCAAAGTGTGGACAATCCACAAAAATGAGAGAACAGGAAAAAAATATGCATAGATCTCTTATCATAATGCATTTTGCTTTCCTCTGTTTCTTCAGTTCAACGGTCACATTTTCCATTTTCTATTCAACGTATACGTCAGGCTATCTTGCGTGTGGTCGAGTCGTCGGAAATACAGTTTCAAAATGTGTTGCTGCTTTGAAATGTGTGAAGTGTTGAAAGGAGGAAACTTAAATCTTATCTATGCAAATAACTTTTTATTTCTGCACACATACAAATAGAAAAACATCCCCTCAAGTCACTTGTAGTAGCAAAAATTAGATCATTGTTCTGCAAAATGAGTAAAATAAATAGTTAACCGAATTGGTACAAAAATAAACTTTCCAGTAATTTTTTTAAAAATAAAAAATATATTCTTATTTAACAATCAGGTTAATTTGCATTTAAATTAAAATCATTCCAGTGCATTCATTTAACATGATTTTTTTCTCTCTAATAAATAAGCAAGTATAAATAGGTTAAATAAGGCATCTCATAGAGGATGATCCAAACTCTCAGGACTAAAGTAGTCAACATTCAAATACCTCAAACACCTCACAGCTTGTCATTGCGTTTACAGCAGCAGGAGTAACAGTGATCCTTCACAATCCAGATTTATAATTTCATCTTTTTAACAACTGCTGAAGTGAACTAATAGTAGCCAGTCCCCTGTTGGCCAGACGTCCTCTGGGCTTCTCCATTTTATTCAGTGACGTTTTGGCATCGACAAGGAAGGTGTGAAAGTGGTGCAGGATGCTGTGCGCCATCATCTTTCTCTGGAAGGTATCGGGGTTTATGAGCCCCTTTAGCAGCTGCTCCTCCTGGGTGCTGGTCAGCGCCAAGACCCGCTCACGGTGTTTCATCTGTGGGCCGGAAGTGACAATAGTATGTTAGGGTTTTTAACCTAAGTTGAAATGCAGGAGCTGACATTATTCCTGGAAGACCCAAATATGGAAAAAATAAATTAAATGAACAAACAAACAAAAAAATGTGTATGTATATAAACCCAAATATAGAAAAAAAAAATTGAAAAAAACCTTACAAATATTAATGATAATTATATGATAATTATATAATATTAATGATATAAAAGAAAATTAGCAAAAAAACAACAAAAAGTGTGTGTGTATATATATATATATATATATATATATACATATATATATATAAATAAAAAGTGCAAAAACTAAAAAATATTAATGATATATAAAAGAAAATGAGCAGAAAATGAACAAAAATGTGTGTGTGTGTATATATATAAGAGAGAGAGAGAGAGAAAATTGCAAAAAACAACCCCGTATGTGATGTATTTGTGCAACACTGGGTTTTAAGTCATTTAAATAAGACATGATCAAAAACAGGGGGTGTAAAAAGGGAATACAGAAAGAAGTAAAGCAGGGCAGATTCTTTTCATACAGTAATATCTGTAACCATCTGGTGGAATGAAAGTGCTCAAGTAACGTACAATGCTGAGGTCGTTAAGTAATTCTATTTTGTCCTACTTCCACACTTTGAGTCCAGGATCATTTTCAAAAAATAAAATAAAACATATTAGCTAAACACATTTGAACACCTATTACAGTTAAAGTTAGTTACTCAAAAAAAAAAAAAAAAAATATTCCACTACCGGCTGCAACGTGAAAAAGAACCAAATGAAAGCTGTTGTGTCAAAACAGCTGCGTAGCATTGCACTGACAAATTCAAATATTTGTTTCGTCCTCATCGTTCAAAAAACAAGTCAGGCATACCTTCTCTTTGATCGCTGTGACGATGGCCCCGCTGTACAGTCTGACTGCAGCGATGATGGGGCTGTCAGGGTACTCCGTCTCCACGTTCTTCAGAAGAACCGTGAAGGTGAGCAGACCTTGGGCCAACCTCTGGAGACAAGCCTCCTGGATGAAGGAGAGACCGTCAGTGCTCACATCAGACATGCCGTGGTATCAGTGGAACAGAATTGGAAAAGAGGAGGAGAACAACATACCTTGCTGAAGTTGGAGCTTGGGCATCTGGATGGGAAGGAGGGGGATTTGTAGTGCTCGAGGAATATCACGTCAAAGTGGAACTCATCTTTAAACTGACAGAAGAGAGATGATAAATTGGATGTGATGAAGGCAACACTGCATGGCTTTTTAGGTTCCAAATATTACTTATAAAGGTTGGTTGACACAATAATGCTGGTATTTGAGTCAACTTTAAAATGTGTGTAATTTAAACTAAAATGTCTGCATTTGCTGACTAAATTCAAGTTGAAGTAACTTAATGCATTTGACTTGACAACTTAAATTCTTCACTGTGAGTTCAAGATTTCAAGTCTCATCCTCTCAGCTAAAATGCCTGAACAATTTTAGAAGTAATTAAAATACTTTTGAGTGTAGAGAAAAGTTCATTCCTTTAACTCAGTTTGTTGGTTCAGCATGGTTTTACAAATTGATGCAAACTAGGTATTTTTTCCTTGTTAAGCTCAGTATTGTTTCATAGAGGAGAATTTTAGGATTATATGCACTTTAACTTCAAAACTGACTTTCTAAAACTCGATAGCAGCTACTCGTGCACAGGTTTCTGAGAACGGTAAAGCCCTCACCTCCTTCTCGTGGCGTTGCGTGAACTGAAGCAGCTTCTGCAGGTCGGAGAGCTCCTCCTCCACCTCCTCTCCTTCCTCACCTGAGGTGTCTCCTGCCGGATTGTCGACGAGTTCGTCTTCGACCGGAGCTCCAGACGCAGACGGCAGCAGCAGCATCAGAGCGGCCAGGACGGCTGCAGAGAGCAAGCGTAGGTCTGCACGGAGGGGAAGAGCATGGATGAATGAATGAAAAAGGGGAAGGCAGGCAGGAAACATGCACACCACAGGCTGCAAATAACTTACTGAATTTAGAGGGCATGACGCGCTGCTGGGAAGAACTTGCTGAGTTTCCGCTGATGCTGAAGGTTGTCAGGGCTGGTCTCTGCCATGAGCTGTCATTTTATATTCTTCAGAACGAAGGGATTTCCCAATATCTCCTTGCGACAGGCGTGAACCAGATCAATCAATTGTGACGAGCATCCGGTCTGTAGGTGGCGGGTGATGACTTTGATGAAGATGCGGTTTGTCTTCAAAATGAATTTAGGAATTAATTTTGCTTTTATTATCCTTATTACTATTATTATTATTATTATAAGGATTTGATTAAAAGATAAAGTGTGATTTAGGTAATTATAGTAATATTGGGGGGCCGGGCTTATTTCAATCACACAAATAGACATACCAGAAAAAATCCCTGTGATAATTTAAGCTAAATCATTTGGGGAAAATCCACTTAAAACCAGACATTTGCATAGCGGCATTCCAACAGCCTGCTCTGGTAAAATCCACATAGATTAAACAAATAAACACATAAATGTTCCCCCCCCCCCCTCCCCCGACCAGATATTCTGATAGAAATCTGCCACTCGGTTATCAGCTTTCCAAATTATAATTCATCAAGTTCTATCTAAAGGATGTGTTTCTACACGTGTTGTATTTCTAGAAAAATGTAACTGATGCAGAGTTGTTGTTTTTTTTGTGTGTGTCTCCTGAAATGGGTGAGTTTCTTGTTTCTTCACAGTTTCGTTCTTGTTCTAATATTAGTCACTGATGCTTGGTTTTTCCAAGTGTGAATTTGACCCACAGAGGCAGCGACTTGGCTGGTCTGAATACTATATTCATTAACATCTACTGTTTGAATCCTCTTTTTAAAATGTGATCTCAGCAGTTTGAATTGATTGGTCATCCAATGTTGGTTCCTTTTTGTTTCAGTTTGTCAAGCTGACAACTAAGCTAAATGTTGGAAGGTCCAACGCTCCAGTGCATATTATACTTTCAGATTAGGATTTTAAATGAGCAACATAAATGAAGCTTATAAAATACAAGGAAAAACTCAAGATTAAACCAGAGTCCAAACCATTTTGTGTAACTGGAGGCTATTGAAATGCTAATGAGAATGGAAGACTTGAGTATTGAAACTTTGTGTTTGAGCTCGGGGTTGGGAAACACTGAACAGAATGAAATTGAATATTTAACTGCATTTAATCATTTTGGCCTTCTACAATAAAATTCTGATCTATTGGAACTGTAATAAAACCAGATACATACTTTATAGTAGTAATAATGCTATACATTTTTGTTGTGTTTAAATATTTATTTCCCTTTAACTTTAAAGGTCCTTTATGACCTTCCTGACCCCCAAATATTCATCAGAACTATAACAGGAACTTTCAAACTCTTCCCATCTGGCACAGGCATTGTGAATCAATTTGAAGCCTTATTTCAGAAGGCCTTCCTATAACTCATATTTCAATTTTTAGGTAGATTTTTCACTGCTAAGTTACACTGTACTTTGCTATTAGTGCTATATTTTATCCTTGGTGTTGTATTTTGTATTTTTTAATCATTAATTGCTTCGAAATACTCTTCTGTATCATGTTTGCCTGTCTGTTTATTCATGCATTCATGCTACACCAGTGTATAGAGTAATAAGAAGAAAAGAAAAAGGAAGAATCTTATTAAATCTTACATAACAAGCTCTTTTTCTTGACGTTGATATTTTCTTACAATGGTTTTGCCACAGTAGTGCCACTTTCCACCATTCTTTCACTCAGGCAATGAACCAGGATTCTTCTTCTACCACTGCCTACGCTTCTGTCTTTAAAAAGAATCCAATAATATTACCAATTTGGGGTTTTCTATGCTGTAAGATGTATTACAAAGGCATTAATTAAATATATTTTTCTTAAATTCTTCAAACTTTAAAGTTATCATCACACTCGCCTTTGGGTGATGCTTTATTTCACTTTTTACTTTTAATTATCCACTTTAGTGCCTGGAATTATACATTTCCTACCCATAGATTGAGGATTTTTCTCCTTTTCTTTTAATTGCTGCTTTTTTGCCAGCGACTAAAAGGAACTTTAGAATAACTCCTGCCATAAATCCTTCTCTTAAAACTGTCAACTGTGCAAAAGAAGTCCTCCACACTTCAAATACAAATATAAAGTATATATATTGCTCATGCCATGAAACTGATGAATAACTCTCACACATCAGGAGAAGCTTCAATAAAACGACTTTATAGTGGATGAGTTTGGGGTTTAAAAGGCTAAATATTATTAACAGGAAGTTAGCTGTCATTTTCAAGTTTAGCTTGCGTAAATGGGTACATTATCATATTTAAGTTCTACTGGCATATGAAATCCTTCCTCCTATTGCTGAAGCAATAAAAGTTACGTAAGTCAACACTTCTGCGGTAGTCAAGACTCCTGAGAGCAACACAGATCTCTTCTCCATAGACACCAGAGTTCTTCAAGGAGACCCTCTAGCACCTTTCCTCTTCATCATCTGCTTAGACTAAGCACTGAGGAATGCAATCTTGCCCTCCGATGGCCTGACCCTAAAGCATCGTCAAAGTAGAAGACACCCTGAAGAAGTCTTCTCAGAACTTGCGTTCGCAGATGACATTGCCCTCCTGGAAAAGCAGAAAACCATCTGCATCGGGTAGAGTGAGAAACAACACTGATAGGACTCTTCCTGAATGCTGAAAAGACGAAGTGCATACACCTTGACCCAACATCTGAAGAGACACTGCACGCACTAGATGGGTCAGAAATTGAAATAGTTGACGATTTCCTGTATCATGGAGGCTACACCAACACAGCTCATGATATAGAAACAAAAATTGGTAAAGCTTGGGGAGCTTTAAACTCTTGTCAAAAATATGGGTATCTCCAAATAAACGACAGCCAAAATGAGAGTATTCAAGGCGTCAGTGGAAACCATCTTACTCTATGGATCTGACTCCTGGTCACTATTGAAGACAGTCTCAAAAAGAATTGATGGGACTTATACCAGAATGCTATGGATGGTACACAACATCTCCTGGAAATCGCACCTCACCAACTATCAACTATCAATAGGCAACGTAGACTAGCCCTGGCTGGATGTGGTGAGACACAACGAAGCAGCTGGTTGAGTACTGTTTTGGAAACCTGGTGCTGTGAGAAGGGTTGGCAGGCCTAGCAAAACATTAAGGAAGGTGCTAGATGAAGACTCTGGTCTAGAAGGCAAAGAATTTTTGACTGCAATGCTGGACAGAGGGTGCTGGATGAAGAACTTCATTCATGTCAAAGATTCCGTCGGATGCAATTGACTGACTGACTTTCATATTTAATCTGTGAAAATGGCTGCACAGTGGTTTGGTGGTTAGCACTGTTGCCTTGCAGCTAGAAGATCCCCAGTTTGCGTCCCGACCTGGTATCTTTCTGCATGGAATTTGCATGTTCTCCCTGTGCATGTGTGGGTTTCACTGGGTACTCCGACTTCCTCCCACATACCAAAAATATGCTGAGGTTAATTGGGGATTCTAAATTGTCCATAGGCGTGAATGCGAGTGTGATTGTTTGTCTCTATATGTAGCCCTGTGATAGACAGGCGACCCTCGATGATGGATGGATCTGTGAAAAGCAACTGTTAACCGGCACATTCTTTCTTATATCTTGGCAATGTCAAGAAATAAGAAACTACCAAGTCAAGGGTGGTGTTAGAATTATACAAAAATAGTGTAGGTGTGATAACCGAAAGGAAACATTGGAAAGGTTTCCTGGTTTGCTGAATCACACAAGAAAAATGTGCGATATTGTGATGGTATTTTTTACGGTCCAAAGAATTGTTTTTAAGAGATTTTCTGAGAATGTCTGAACAAAGCTGAGGATATTTCCTTCTGGTTTGACGATGGAAAAGATACCATAAAGTTCTGTATTAGGTTCTTGCTTGTGTTTTTGTAAATCATCACACTGACATGCGCTTTTAGATATGGCTTTTCCGCATAGTTAGTCACACTGTTGCTGCAGGACTAAGCTGTTTCCAATCAGTACCAAAAATCTGCATTTTAAACAACCAGCATTTCATTTAATACATGAATGAAAGTTGACGGATAAATCTGAGCTAATTTAGAAGTAAACGCAGTGTGAACAACAACAGCACTCTTTTTGTAATGAGTCACAGCTAAAGACAGCAAGTTATGAGCTTTACTCCCTTCTGGTTTGTTGGCACACTTACAGTTTTCATTTAAGTGCTTAATACATTAAGTAGGCCACATAGTATAGAGGCCTTTTCATTGTGTCTGATGGTTTTCAAACAGTGAAAACTAATAAACCTAGATTCATTTTATTCTAAACCAAAACATGTGTTTTCCAATTATACTGTCCTTAAAAATTTTTCAAGCGTATTCTGTTTTCATTCTCATCACCCTCCAGAAAAGACTCGATGCCTCACAACAGTTTGGGTTCCGCTACACAGGAATTAAGTTAGTACAACTGAAGACAGAATATTTGCCTTTAAATCTCCTTTCTCCTCAAGTTGTTGAGACATAAAGCTTTCTCTTGTCATCTGACCGGTTGTGACTAGCAGAGGAGGGTTTCTTTTGTTGAGGCCTCAGTAGAAGTTTCTTCAATTTTCTTCCTCCATGAGGTTAAACTCAGATGGAGAATCATTTGTTTCTCTCGAGGACGCAATTTGTGTAGTGTGTTTTTTTTTTTTTTTGTGGTGTTAAAATGCAAGAATATGAAAATTTGTTATTGGCAAAAATACAAAACTTTGATCTGACTTCTACTTTGTGCTTGTCTAGATTTCACTTTTTAAAAAAAACAATCAGTTTTCCGGATTTTCAAAATACATTCTGTGAAACTTGGCAAAATATAAACTATATGTGTGCCAATTCCTTATGCACCTTGTTTCCTTGTCTGTTGGAACTTTCAAAGAAAAATGGGCCAATTGCACTAACTTCCAGTTCTGTTTCTCAACTTTCATTTTTCAAGTTCTTCTTTCAAGTACCAGCTACAAGCCAATACGCGTACAATTCATCGTCGCAACATACAAATACGACCTTGAACATGTCACTACAAAGACTCTGTTTGATGTTTCAGATTTAAAAAAATGTTGTTCGTTGTATTCCCCCCTGCTACTATCTTTGATATGAAACTTTCCCTCTGTCTGTTGGGATTACTCATGGGGAATCATACCAGAGAACTCCTAAATTGGGTAAAAAAAAAAAAAAAAAAAGCTAGATGGGTTGCTAGACATGTGCTATATGTTAGAATGGACTGTATCTTCTTGCTGAAAGAACTCAATGTTGTATTAGATAGGATTTCCTGTGTCTAGGAAATAATCCTATGGATTCCGCAACAGGGTTTGTCAATGAGGATCTTGTTTTTTGGTCTTCTAATACAAATCACATGGTGTGACGTGGTTCCACTTGTTTAAAACATAAAAGTGACCTCCGGTTGCTGTTCGGGGAGATTCATTTGGCCGGATCCTCACACCCAGTCTCTCTGTCTGATCGATGTTGTTCTTCCTTATAATACACTTATTATTAAGCAAGTCACTGTCAGTGGACGTTTCTTCTCCGCCTGCACTTCACAAACATCGGAGAAACTATGACAGCAGTAACTTGCATATTAGTTACTGAGGATGTTGTAAGAATGGGTTTGTGTCCATGTTTTGGAGTGTTTTGGTACTTTCAGTGAACAATTTGGGATTTTAGAATAGCTCAGTGGTTGCAGCGCAGTGTTTAAGTCTATTGGGAAGTGCCGATCTTAGCCGCTCTTCTGAATAGCTTAATACACACTTTCAGTTTGTTTGGGGAAAATGAAAACTACCCCTGTTCTTTAATGCATGCAGACGCATTCATGGATTTGGTTTATGTGGTGATTATCCTGCCTGGTTCTCTACTCTGGAAGGAGAGTCTGCTGAGCTGCAAGTAATGTCTGACTCTCATTTCTGCTTTTTAGTTTGGTTTTAGTGCCCAAAGATGATCTATTTTCTACCATAAAAGTCCAGCCTCTTCCAACACAGTTTATCACTAACAAAAAATATTCTAATGATGTACTCCCAAAATAAAACATTTATCCTTACTCTATGGTGGCCTCTCAGTGCAGGCCAAGGTGTGTGTGTGTGTGTGTGTGTGTGTGTGTGTGTGTGTGTGTGTGTGTGTGTGTGTGTTCTTGTACTTGCTGCATGGTGAGTACCATTTTCTGCATTTAACTATCAAAGTGAGGACATTTTTACAAAGTGAGGACATTTTGGCCGGTCCTCACTTTGAAACACCCATGTTTGAGGGTGAAGACTTGTTTTTAGAGAACAGGTATGAATTGAGGTTTGGTTAGGGTAAGGATTAAGTTTAGGCAATCAGTTGTGATAGTTAAGGTTAGGGTAAGGCTCTAGGAAATGCATTACGCCTATGGATGTCCTCACTAAGATAGAAGTACAAACATGTGTGTGTGTGTGTGTGTGTGTGTGTGTGTGTGTGTGTGTGTGTGTGTGAATTGTAATATGAACTTTTTCCTGACTATATTGTCTAGAATTTGTTGTTTTTTTTCTTGTTTTTTCTTTTTTTTAAATTGATGGTGATTACATTTATTAAAACCGAAACAATTTTTGTTCATAATCATGCATTAGGGTTAGAGCATGTTACTGTGTGCTGTCTGTCCAAAAAAAACAGCAATGCGATGATAAGTTCAGTCTTAAACTTGTCAGTAGCAGTTGACAGGTTCCTGTCAGGTCAGGTCCAAAATGGACCTCTATCCCAGTACTAACTGCCCTGGGGTCAGGTTGTTGGCGACTAAACCGGCACCCCCACCAGTTCTCCCAAGAGAAGTGGTAAGGAGGGTGGCTAGATACCATGGTGGAATTAAAACTAGATCTGCCAAAGGGCGCCAGCTCAGGAAAGCAAATGGTGGCCATCTAGCAATCCCTGACTGCCTTGCAGTCAAAATTCTAATTGTGTGTTGAAATGAGTAAGGGAGTAACATAGATGAACTACAGTTGCAGATTAGGAGAATTTTGTCAGCGGATCATGGGCAGAGTCACATTAGTGTGACCACTATGAGAGGTGTGTGAACACTATTGGGTTGGTTGGTGAAGTGAACAGCAGCTGAGGCTCAAGGAAAAGTCCATGTATTCCTTGTTGTTGTTTCTTAACCAAACCTGTAAAATTCCAGGACTTCTCGTCTTCTTCCCTTAACCAACAAATCGGTGTTAGCAATGTGTTAATCTTGCTAGGATAAAGGCTCACACTCTAAATTTGGATAATTTGCATTGTATGTTGTGGCTGCTATCTAAAGCAATATGAACATCCTCCATTTCAACTTCATATGTCCTGCTGATGAAAATAAGGTACAGCTTCAGAAGAAAACTAAATACAAACCAGAGACTTTTCACACATTTGCTGTGCGATTTGTTTGAATCTCTTGTATTATTTGTATTTGAAGGAATTTCAGTAAAAAAAAAAAAAAAGGCCTATTATCCAACAAGCAACATCCAAGCAGCTTTAGCAACATGGAAACCATCTCACTGCTGTATAAAACACATTGCCATGATTTTACAGATCAAGTCACTTTACAGTCACAGCAAAAACCAAAAACACCAGACATTATCTCATGTAATCTCTGTCAAACTACCATCTTCACAATGGGTAACAGTTGACACTGTATTGGCATTATTTTGAACTTTGTACCACACAGTATGACTTAGTGTACAGTCGACGAACTGTGAGAGGAAGCTTGCTCAAGTTTCCTCTCCTCAGTTTCCCTGGTAGCAAGAGTTGGTTCATGGGTCAGTCAGGTCAGTCAGTGATGAGGCAATCAGGAGCATGCTCAGCTGCACACTCCTCTCATATTCATGAGCGGTGTAGTAACGCTTATAAAATATCATAACATTGTAACTCATGTGTCAAGGGACTCTGACGCACAGGGTCGAAAGGTTGTTTATGCTAATAACCTTTTCCAAAATATTATTCAGCAGATTTCCCCAGTCAGTCTTCTACAGGCGTGCGTGCAGGCTTTCTCTTACTCTGCAGTTTTTTTGTTCCTGTCCTGCTTCTGCTGAATTTCTGCAAAGATTATGACATAGAAAGGGTGTGCTAGACAAAGTGGCAGCAGGAGATATTTTGTAAGGTTCTGACTGTCCGCTTTAAATGTCAAAGTCTCTGTGTTTCATGCACATAACCACAAACAGGAAAGTAAACCTGATGTTACTATAAATTCAGTTTTAAAGTTGTTTCAACTTAGGTGTAACTAAGTCAGCTAAGCTTAAGTTGATAAACCAGTTTGTTGTATGCTGCTAACACAAAGATCTGCTAAACTGCCTTTCGTTGTTGTTTGCCGATGACAATAAAGATCTATTCTGAACCTTACAACTATTGTCAAATTTGCCTTTCTTTCCAGTTTTGTGTTTTCCTGTCTAAGTATCTCCTTTCAAATGTGCACTCCTTCCCATTAATCTGATGGCATCTGAACATGTTGGCTTCATATCTAAATTAGCCCTAATCATTTTTAAATTAAGGTTGAGAGCGCACAGTTTATTAAAAAGACCTAACAAGTGTGTAAAAAAGGTCTAAACTGCATGGAGTTACATTAACAGATAGGAATGCACAACTGATATACTTTGAGTTGTGTGAATCGATTCATGTTTGCTTTTTGTTTTTTTCATATTTCACCACCAATATTGCTCCCAAACATGGCAGAGAACAAAAGGCATACACTACTGGTCAAAAGTTTTAGAACACCCCAAATTTTTAATTTTTTAAATTGAAATTATGCATGTTAGTGTCTCATTGTACTCTGAAATGAAAGAACAAATAAACAAGAAAAATCTATTTAGAATCTAAAATGTATTCTAAACCTTGACTCATCAAAGTTGCCACCTTTGGCAGGTATAACAGCTGAACACACTCATGGCATTCTTTCCACAATGGAAATCAATTATTCTTCAGAAAGTTCTTCCCAACTCTATTACAGAAGTTCTCATGAATGTGTGGAACTTGTAGGTTGCTTTGCTTTCACTTTTCTGTCCATTTCATCCCAAATCAGCTCAGTGGGGTTTATGTGTGGAGACTGTGCTGGTCACTCCATATTTTCAAGCTTACCATCTTGTTTTTTTCCCTATGGCTGTTCTGGCATAGTTTAGACTTATGTTTTGGGTCATTATCTTGCTGTAGGATAAACCTCTGACCTACTAGGAACATACCAGAGGGTACTGCATGGTGCTGCAGAATGCTGTGGTAGCCGTTTTGGTTCAGGGTTCCTCTCACTCTGTACAAGTCACCGACCCCTGGATCCAGATCATGATGCTTCCTCCTCCATGTTGACAGTTGATGTCACACACTGAGGAACCATCCTTTCTCCTACTCGACAGTGCAGAAAATCCTGCGTGATGAATCAGAGATTTAAAATTTTGATTCATCAGTCCATAATACCTTCTTCTACTCTTCAGGAGTTCATTGGTGGTGTTTCATGGCCCAGGCAAGACTCTTTTTTTAGCATTGGCTTTCTTGCTGCAACTCGACCTGTCAAACCCGCAACTTGAAGTCTTCTCTTCACAGGTGAAACCGAAACTTCTTACTAAACCCACTATTAAGCTGTGGTTAAAGCCGTTATCCTGTGAGTCATCTATCACCAAGCTGTAGACTCTCAGAAACGTGTCTTCTGATTCTATTATGGTTTTGGGTCTTCCAGACCTCTTCCTGTCAGAGTTTTCTCCAGTTTCTGAGTGACTTTCAATGGTGAGGAAAAGTCCTCACTGACACCGTGACTTTCTTTGTAATTCAAAGACCTACATTTTTAAGTGTTATGATGGTCTGACTCTTTTCTATTGTTAATTGCCTTTTCTCGCCATTTTTGTAGCAACACACTACTTTTTGCAATACAATACTGATCAAATAATGCTCTCAAGGGTATGGTGCCACGGTGTGTTCCAACACCACTTTTATGCAGACGGGGGGCTGTAATTAATCAAGAAAAGTTTGGACACTTGTAGGATTTGGTAGCACCAGCTATCAAGGCTTGATCGGCCTTCATTGCTGCACAACAGCTTTAAGCTGTCAACCCATTTCTGTTTCCTGAAAAAAGCCTTTTTGTATTATTATCCTTCAGTTTTGGGTAACCTTACCCTTTTATTTAACCTCTGGCAGTTCACGACTTACCTTTGTACCATTTCAAGCTATTCATTGGACTTTAATTACTTGAATTTCAATTTAAAAATGGAAAAATTGGAACTTTCCAAAACTTTTGACCGGTAGTGTAGTTTGTGTCAAAACCTCAAAAACTTTTTATTTGTCACTTTGTGCTACACTGTCACATATAATACAAACTGAAGAAGTCATAAAAAATAAAATTTTATGAACACAAGAAGTCTGTCCCTGGTCAGATTATTGAGGTTCACCAGCAATAAATGTCAACAGGAGACAAAATGCAGTTTGTTGCTCCCAGCTGTTTGTAGGAATCTTACCTCTGATATTACTAAATACCTGCAGCATCAGACAGCAGAAGGATCAGATGAGTGTCTCGAAAGCAAGAAACCTGTTAGCGTTTATCCATGTGGAACAAAAGCGGTAACTTTATTTATTACTACAGGATGGTACAAGTCAGATGTAGGGACCGAATCTGCTGCTAAGCTTCATAATGGTAAAAGAAAAAAAAAAGTTGAATCCTTATGGAAAGAAACAAACAAGACTCATCTTAACATGTATTAAAATACAGAAAGAAAGAAAGAAAGGTCTGAAGCTCATTTTAATTTTCAAAGAAGTCCTTCTTGGTGGTATGCTGGTCATGTGTCTTAAAAACTTTGATGTAAATTGTTCAGTCAAATAATCATTTAAGATCTTAGAAGAACTTGTATTTAAAGTCTTGAAGTTGTCTGAAATCAAAGACCAGAAATTTTTACGTAGACTTAACATGATGTGAATACAATGTGTATATTTGTATTAGGTTAATGACAAAAGATTAGTTGATTCCACTTGTATATCCTCCAGTTTCTCCTCAGACAAGCCAGTTGTAATCACATCCCAGAAAAAAATCTATTATTTAGTCAGATCCTCTTTTCTTTTCTTTCATTATCAATGAAACTCAAAATGGAGGAAATTCAATTCCATTTTTGCTGTTTAGCTGTTACATAAACTGCACTATGAAGTGTGTCAGAAAGTCTAATTCATCTTTACCTAATGGGAATGTCTGTTTTTGACAAATGAAGATACCACACAGTCGCAAAAATCCTGAAATTCCAGTATGAACACAAAGCAATCATTGGAATTACCTCACAGTATACAGTGTGTTGTCATATCCATCTATTCTCTATACACCACTTTATCCTCACTAGGGTCGCGGGGGGTGCTGAAGCCTATCCCAGCTGACTCGGGCAACGGCAGGGGACACCCTGGACAGGTCGCCAGTCCGTCACAGGGCTACATATACAGACAGACAGTCACTCTCGCATTCACATGTACAGGCAATTTAGAGTTATCAATTAACCTCAGCATTTTTTTTTTTTTTTGGACTGTGGGAGGAAGCCGGAGTACCCGGAGAAAACCCACGCATGCACAGGGAGAACATGCAAACTCCATGCAGAAAGATCCCAGGGTCAGGCCGGGTTTCGAACCAGGGATCTTCCTGCTGCAAGGCAAAAGTGCTAACCACTCCACTGTGCAGCCCACGTTGTCACATCACCTAGCACTAATACGAAATATTTATATTTTAGGTAATATATGTCTAAAAATATAAACAAATATGATTCATCTTAAGGTCGGTGGTAGAAGGTTTGACCTTTCAAAGTAATACTTCTTGTGTGTGTTTGCCTGTTAGCAATCTGATGGCAAAGATATGCTCTTTGACCCATATTGTGTTGTGTATTCATTAAGCCCAGTGCAGGTAGTCCTCCTGAACTGGATTAATACGTAATATGTGATTGTAGTCATTTGTTTAAACTAAACTTTAACAGGAATTTGCAGCACCTGGACACAATATAGACGAAAAATAATCAAGCTCTCAAACTTGAGTTTCATAGATAGGGTCATTAGACCAGATGCAGAAATGAGATTAGGTGATGAATATACAATCAAAGCAACAAATTGCACATTTCAACATTTAAAATACTATTTTGAATGCAACTTTTTAAAAACAGCTAAGTCATTTTTTCAGTAACTTTGCAAAATTACTGTGCTCGTCTTGCATTAATCCTGATTAGTCATCAAAAAGAAATTTAACTCCTGTTTGTAAAAGCCGTTTGGATTTGTTGTCAAATCCCTTTATTTATGAAATGCTTGACACAGGACACAAAAAATACTTTTGTATTTTTGTGGGTCCTGTCTACACACTTCTCAGATAAAAAGGCTGCAATTGAATGCTGACATTTTTTTGTTGTTGTTGTTTCTTTCTGAGCTCTCCTCTTCCATCTCCCCCCACATATTCTTTTGTGCATCACAGTGTCTAATTGTAAAAACCTTAATTTGTTTTTCACTAAAGTATTCAAGGTTCATGCTAAACAATGTGATGAAGAGGCTTGAATAGACTCTGTGACATTGAAGTGTTTAGCCTGCAGTTCATCAGGCCTGCCTGCTAGATGGCAATCACACATTAGTTCTGGTAAGAGGGTGAAAAGGAGTGTCCTGTTATTTGACAACTGAGGACAATATATGACCATCGCACTGATCAGAAGTTTATTGAAGAGTCTTTGTTATCATGGCAGGACAGAGATTGAGTCAATGAATCTAAGTGTGATGTGCATGTATGAATTAATGTGTTGAATATATCAGCTAACTGCCCTTCAGATTGTCTCAGCATCAATGTCATGATCACTGTGATGCTGATTAAGAGATTCAGTTTGACAGCGCGTTCACATCATTTTAATTTCAGACACTAAAATGTAGATACATAACTGTTTCATGTGAAAGAAGTGGAAGAATCTGCAGCCATGCTTGAAGCTCTGTGACGCTGCACTTAACCCTCATTAGTACACTTGGAGTCCATGCTGACACCAAGTGTATATAGCTTGTGATAGTATGTGTTTTTCTGAGGTAGGAATGTAAGGAGAATGTGAATCATATGTTGAATGTTTATCATAGCTAGGCAAGGCGCCAGCTCGTCTGTATTAAAGTACCCTTAACTTGATCTACCTGTGTCATCTCTTCATTGAGGAGCATCCACAATATAATCATCATCATTTCAGCTTGTCATATTTTTTATTTGCAAATTGGATTTTTCAGTCCTTTTAGGTAGCTGTCACCTACACAGTTGCCATCACATACTCCAAAGCTTATTTAATTCCAACCAGGTTTGTGGTGTATATATAAAAAATCATTTGGGGTACATGCAGATCCCAGCCAGACCCCAGACGGATTGTGCATCTTTTAATTATTTTATGTATGTTTGTGTTATGTTGCTCTTGTGAGGACTGCTTCATTTGCATTGTGTTTCATTTTGATTCAGGAGTTCTTACACTAACACTGTCAGGAATACACGTCAGTAATCATCAACAGTAATTTCATTGTTTCTTTCATATTTGTACCTATAGACGACATTGGTTTTAGGAAAAGATATATTGAGAGGATTTGGACAGGTACAGAAATGTGAAACAGATGAAATACTACTGAGGTCCAGCTGGATTCAAAGTGTACGCATTAATATGTTTTGCCACGTGTACTGATGAGGTTTAAGCACAGCAGCTGTTCAAGCTAAAAGCTAACCTCAGTGTGCTAACATACTCAACCTGTCAATGCTAATATTTAGCAGTTGCAATATTTGACATGCTCACTGTCTCAGTTGAGCATGTTAGCATGCAGACACTTGTTCTGCTAGGGCTGACTGGACAATGCTGAGCAGATGGCGATGTTAAAACTAAATAAATTAGGGGATCAGCAAACACATTAATCTTCTGATAGACATGCATGTGTGTAAATTTTCATAGTAGTCTACCCACCATGTGACTACAATTGTCAACTTCATGGCATGATTTCAAGAAAAACAGATCACCAGAGCCTATAAGATTTATTAGCTGGGGACCACAAACTTCTGCACAAACTTTCAATTTATATCATAGCTGTAGGGATATTTCAGTCTGAACTAAGTGTTGCACTGACCACTCCGTTACATCCATCCTGCAGAAAAAAGTAGCCAGTGAAAATACCTACAATAAAAGTAAGAACAGTATCACTTCTTTCATGGTGTCAGTTTGCTTTTATTCTTGTACAGCTCTGACCTTCTCTGCCATATTACATTTAGCTTGTTGCTTAACATGGCAAACCTCTCCTCACTTTTCTCCCCTTCTGATTCTGCTCCATCCTCTCCCCTCCAAGCAGTTTCTCCTTTCCTGCTGTTTTATCACAGCAATGCCGGTTCCTCTCCCCTTTCCCATCCCGCCTCTCCCCCTTCACTCTCTCCACTCCTCTTCATCCTCCCCTTCCCTTTGTGTCTTTTTCTCGGCTGCTGTGTTCTTCCCTCCTCTTCTCTTCCTTCGGTACTTCTTTCTCTCCTTCGTCCCTGGATGGGGAGCTCCATGAGAGACGGGAGGAATTGTATCTCCGCTCAGTTCGCCACAGGCTCTCTTCAATATTTAATCAAGAGTGCATTTGTTTGAAGAGCGCTCTGAATATATGTGTGAGTGAATGATAAAGAGAGATGTCTGACCAATGTGTGTGCGGATACTGTATTTGTATGCAGAGGAGGTGGGAAAAAGATAGAAGAGTGTATATTTGTGTGTGTGGTGACAGTTTTGGGATGAAAGGCTTTCTCAAGTCCTATGTTAATTGGTTTACTATCTCTCTCTGCTTCGGCCTTCTTGTTCCTCGCCCTCTTTTTTCCCCCTCATCTCCTCCTTTACTCCACTTCCCCTCCCCCTGCAATCCATTCTTCTCCCTCTGCATCATGTAATCATCATGTACCGTGTAGCACTGTATACAGTATGCTCTGCAATGTGGGGCTTTTTCAAACACTCCATCACGTTTATTTGATTTTGCTGTGTGCGCATATGTGACTGTGTGTGCATGTATCAGCGGCTGGTCTTGGTGGGGTCCCCAGGGACCGCAGAACAGCATATTTCATCATCCTCCAGACTCGGCACAAGAAAGCCCAAAGTCCCCTTCTATCCTTTTGCTTCTTCAGCAATTCAGCAAACACTGAGTGTTTTCCTCATTTCCTCCTTTCACTTTCATGAGGCTGCCGGTCCTATATGTCTAAATTTGCAACATTCTTCAGGTTTAAAGTGAAGCGATTCAATTCATGTGCTGCACATTAACTCCCTCACTGAAAATCTGAAGAAAATTTGCCCCTGAACTTCTTGCCGAGAAAGCATACTGATTATCATACTTCTCCTTTGTCTCACACGTACACATGTGCACTATAGGCTGTTACTTCATAGGAATTCTGCACACAAAATCTTCCTCTCATCCGTAATACCGTAGTTTCACAGCCTCTGTTTCAGCATCAAATCTGAGAAGGCAGCAATCAGAACAATGATCTGAAAAGTAGCTGATCTGCTTTTGCACATTGACACATTATAGAGCCCACGAGGTCCCCAATGAGACTTTTGTCTTCATTCAAGAAGACAGTTTTTTGATGGTAAAATCATTATACTAACCAATATCGACACTGCTTTGCTTTTTTGGATTGTAGGATCAATTAATGACGCCAAGCCTGCTACAGAGAACTCTTTCAACAGCCATAAGAGCAAACTTAAAAGTCCCATATTGTGCCCTTTTCAGCCAGCTAATTAAAGTGTCAAATGTCCCCAGAATATGTGTTTCGATTTTTCAGCTCAAAATACTGCAAAGATGGTTCATCACATCATAACTGTGTAACCCTTTGTTTCAGCCCTGTTCTGTACAGCTGTTCAAATGGAGCTGCTGCCACCGACGCCACCTTCAGGAAGAAGACTCTCTCTGTATTTGTGATTGACAGTGTGGAGTAACATAGCTGACAATATCGATGTGAATTAGCATGAGACCGGGGTTTTCCCGTCACTTTAAATTTTCCCTGTTTTACATTAAAGTATTGCCAAATTCAGAGGACACAGTTTGAGACATTTTAGAGTTATCAGAAGCAACTCCAGAAAGTAAACAAACCTGGTGGACTGTGAAGGAGCTGCTCACTCTAAAGTGTTCAAAAAACAGGCAGTATGATACAAAGTTTGAGCTAAACCACTACTGGTTTGTTAGTGGAAACGTAGCAGCTGTACATCAGCGTAAAAGTGTTCGATCTTGAGCAAAATCAACACTTGTTTCACCATTTTATATTGAAGCTAAAATTCTTAAAAGTCCCGAAAGCTTCATTTCACAATTAACTTCTTCAACTTGAGTTTCTTTTTGAACAAACTGCTCTCTGAACAAATTTCTGCATTCTGGTTTTTGCACATACTTTTCTCAATGGTTTAAAGTGGGCAGAGACAATTGTAAAAAATAAATAAGTAATTTTTACCCATAAATTGGGATTTGTTTGCCTCAAATCTGATCAAATAACACCCACAATGTTCAGATTAAAAAAAAAAAACAGTTAAACAAATAACACAATTAACAGACAACAGATCAAATTTATGCATTAATTGTGAATGTTGTAGAACCAAATTTGCAGGACATTTAACAGTTATTAGTGTTTTTTTCCTCATAAGCACAATGTTATTGTTTATTGTGACTTGTAAACACAATAGAGTCAAAAAACTTGACAGGCTTGCATTGTTGTATTGTCCTCACAGGGTACAGATCTATGCTCATTAACGCAAGTAGCTAATCCAGACATACAGCATTATTAGCTGACAGCCTTCTCAATTTAGACACTTTCATGACATGTGAAATGATTTATTCAAAGTTCTAACGCAGAAAAAACTGCTGTCAGTCGTAATGCACCTCCAGCATTGTGTCACCCTCAATTAATTGAGTTTTAACACTTGCAGGCTTCAACAGTTTTATTGAGTTCAGATGGATAACTTTAAATGAAGTGATTACAGGCAGAGCTGAGGGGTCCGTGGAGAGTATATCTTTCATGCATCTTCACCTTGATTGTGTATTTCCTTACAGTCATTTTGGTCCCTTGTGGGATTGAAGGCTTTAATGATCGGCCTTCATCTGAGACTTATCGTGTGCTGTAAGTTGTGCCACTTGATTGTGGACTTAAATTTTGTGCGTTTTCAAGTCTTGGATTGCCACAAGAAAGGTGGCAATAACATTCTGAGTATTATGCATGATAGAAACAGTGAATATTGATCATATTTGTGTCATTCTACACTGTTATACACTGTTCTTTTCCTGCATCTAGGAGAAAAACTGCTCTGAATTTAGGATTGACATGTGAATGGATGAAATGTTCCTGTGGTATTTTGATCAAACCAAAAAAAAAAAAAAAAAGACAGCTTTTTTTGTGCGTGTGTGTTATTCAGCTGCCAAACAGTATACATGCCGGCCCATTACCTCTGACAGCGATGGTGTTGGTATAATCTGGCTCTCTGAAAGGGGCCAATTATCCCAGATTACAAGTCCTATCGAGAAGCAGGCTCGACATCTGAGTTATACAACTGAACCCGCTGCACTCAAGCTGAACTGTGCTCGGTTTTATGTCCTGTAGAGTATCAGGCTCAGATCCTCTCGGATGTACTGAATTCAAATTAATTCTCTTTTATATCACATCCATTTGAATTCTTAATTAAATTATTGCATGTTCATCATTCCCTTAGAAAACCTTGTTCTTTTTCAAGGCATATATTGAATCTTCTCTTGTCCATGACTCATTCACTGCACATAAAGCCGCATGGATGGAAAGAGCAGAGAGAAAATACAAGCTTTTCATTTGCACCGACTACATGTGTGTTGCATGAGGCGACAAAATTAAATCCTGATTATGATGCAAAGGAACTGCAGCGGTATTTTACTCTTGGATTCTGAATATGACAAGCTTTGTCACCCACTATAGAGTAACAGAAATTTTATAATACTCTGAATGCATTATGTAGGCTGTTGCATGTTGCTTGGGATTTGGTAGGCTATTGTGTTCCTGCAAAAACCACATTGCCAGTGTGTGCCTTCATTGATTTAAAAAAATAAATCCAGCACTGCTCTAATGATGTTTGTTCAGTGCATAATAAAAAGGTCATTTCGCTCATTTCACAAGTTGCAGATCTATTTTATAGCCGCAAATGACATGTCTTGTTCAATCTGCTAAGAGGCAACAAAACATAAACATGTCGTTTTGCATGAAAGTAGCAAACAAATGTAATTTTACATATTCAACATTTTATTTATTTATTTATTTTGCTGCACCAACTTTTTGGAAGAGTCTGTGAGGTTTCAAGAAATAACTTCAGCACAGCAGTAAATGCTGTTTGGCAGGTATTGTGTTTTTCAGAAAAACATACACTTGACTCATTGCAATTCACAAAAGTACCTGCAGATGCTGGATTTTAATGGCTGTTGTTGTTTTGTTACTTGAAAGTTAGAAATCCAAAATCAATCTATTGGCTGATATTGTGTTATTGCAACTGTAAAATAAACAAACTGTAAAGAACAGATTGTGTTAATTACAGAGAAACTCTAGGAAGTAATTAACGGGATCTGTTTCCACCACTTAAATACATTATTGCGATTGGTTGCGTTGACATAGTAATGTTTGTCATTGCGTCAACTCAGTATTGTGTATAATTAAACCAAAAAATGTCAGTGTTAGTTGATTTGAAATTTTCTTTACCTTGAGCTCAGGATTTCAAGTCCTCACCTGTATCCTAAACTGTCTGGACAAGTTAGGAGATTAAAAGAAGAAAAGTCTATCCCGCTAACACAACATAGTTTGTTTGTTTCAGTAGAAGTTGTCAATACTCAAAAAGAATGATGCAAACATTTTTTGTTGTTTTTGTTTTGTTTTTTAAAGCCCAACTTATTTTTTAGAGCTGAGGAACATTATACGTTCGAATACGTTTGCGAATCACTGCATCACATAAAAATCTAACATTCACAGTAAAATTATGAAGCGAGGGTCACTGAAGTTTAAGGCTTCTTCGGCCAAATAAAACTTTGAATCCATCGTGATTCAGCCAATTAAACAGCTGACAGCACAGTTGTCCATTGTTTTTATTATTTTCCAGCACACTGCTCGATCTTGCCCACAACTTTGCACATATAGCTGAAGTAATGTAACTATTTCGGTAATAATCCCTCTTCCGAAACTGGAAAATCATTCTTCCTACTTCCGTGTGCTGATGAGATCATAGGTTGGAATGTGGAAACAACGTGGAAACTACAGTACAGAGTGTTGTATTTTGTTGCTGTGGTGGCACTAAAATTGAATTACCTGACTTGTTATCAGTGTTACTGCCAATAAATAACTTTTCTAACTAATCTAGGTCACACTATGTGGGCAGCAACAATTTTTACAACCTAACAACACCACAACACAAATTAAATGTTGTGAAAAAAACATTGATATGCAGGATGGGTTTGAACATCAATCAAACTCTCTTGACTTGAGGGTTTCGGGAACACAGTTGTCTGATTCTGGCGCTACACGAGTGCACTATGAAGTAAGAAACATGCATGGATCGTGAATAAAATATGTCTAAAAGAGAAAAAAAACTTAGGGAGTGGTTGAAGCCAGCAGTGTTATACACGTCATGTCTTACAAGGGATAAATATGTATTGTGAATATTTTTAGTGCACTGTCTCATCACGTATCAGCTGACAATAACACTGTTATCGATACTAGTGATGATATCAGCCTTGTTTAAAACCAAAACAAACCTGTGTGCTGTGCAAACATTCCTTCACAAGCTGCTAACAAAGGAAGAGGAAACAGTTTAAAAAGGGAGAACTACATAGCTCGAAAAATTTAAGGGAACATTTAAATCATTGACATAAAATGTTTAATTCATTGAGAACAAAATGACTTAAGAATGGACAGTGGAAACCAAAACTATGATCCCACTGACCAGATCAATATCCCAGAAGTTTAGATAAACTGATGTTTTACTGCGAAGAGTTCCCAACGGTAAGGTCGGTGATTGAATCCCCAACCACTGCACGTGCTGACGTGTCCTAGGGCACAACACTGAACCTGAACTTTCTCCCAATGGTAGGTGAGCTACTTGCATGAGTTCTACCACCGTTGAATGGGTGAATGAGAAACACGCAGCAAAGCGCTTTGTAGAAGTCAGCTTAGGTTAAAGGGCGCTATATAAGTGCGGACCGTTTTGACGAGAGACTCTTTCATGTTGCTCACTTCCCTCAGGTTAAACTGGCTCCAAGCTTCCTCATTGTTCCCACATTGTCAGGACGAAATGCAGCTTGGAACCAGAAAAATGGGCTACCGAATGTAGCCGCGCGCGCGCGCACACACACACACAGACACATACGAACTGTGTGGCTGCTCTTTGTTTACCTATGGAAATATGAGCCAGGTAATGTGGTGACGTAGCCCTGCCGGGTGCCTTCTGCTCCCGGTCCTTGTTCTCCCTTCCCCCCCTCAGGGACTGTTGTCCTTTTTGTTATCTAAAATGTTCAACTTAGAACTCAGATAAACAAGGTTCAGTCGTGGGTCGCGTGGTGGTTAAATACTCCTTTATCCCCTGAGGTGTCCGGAGAACGAGAGGTGGAAGTGATGCAATGTTTCCACGCACCTGTGACCATGACCCACCACCACACACGCACGCACACACATCAACATCGACCTGGTAGTACTGGAGGAGTGGGACGCGCGAGCCATTGGGTGGAGCAGCAGCGTCGCGTGCTGCGGAATACACTGAGTAGGTCGTTAAAGCTGCGCGCGGTGCGGTTGCAGATGCAGGTCGCAGAGTGTGAGCGCGAGGCGGGGGAAATGGCGAACGGGCGCGGGCGGCGGCGGTGCGCCTTGTGAGGATACAGTAGACAACCAGGAGCGCAGGAGGAGAAGGAGGCAGCTCGACCTCGCAGACGGGAGGTGAAGGAGGGAGAACCATGGAGGACTCGGAGCCCGCAGAGGACGGCTTGCTTGCGGGCTTGCGATGGAACCGGAGCGCACGAGACCAGGCTCAGCTCAAACACAAAATCCGGGACCTGCCGGGGCTCCTGAAGCACGGGCTGCACCTGCGGAAGAAGAGCGTGAGTATTTCAAAGCTGACTCGACTTTGACTGTCCGTGTTTCATGTTGCTTTTGAACGACGCTTTAATTTTTCAACCGTCACCCCGCTCTGCTCTACCGAGGCCGTTTCGTAACCTCGTCACGACTCAGGTGTTTTCATTTTGCCACGAGCGTTGCTGTCGCAGAGGCTCCCCGTTTGTGTCTGCACGCGCGCGCGCGCGCGCGTGTGTATGCTACATCCATAATAACCAGACTTGATGTTGGACACCACCATACCTTCACACTCCGGTAGTCAAGGCAACGCCACCAACCAGATCCACCACACACACCTGCATGCGCCAAAAAGTACACACGTTTAGCCTTATTCATATGTACATACAGAGATGTGTGTGCGTTTTCACAGCTGCACAACTCACATTTATTTTCATAGATTAGAGTCAGCTCACTGTTATTTATACAGTAGCTGCGCCAAAGTGTTTTCCATTAGAGAAATAAGAACGGCATTAATAACCAAACAAGTTTAACTATTGAGGATAATTCCCTATAGTACTATGCATACTGTGCATTATATATATATATATTATATATATATGGTTTAAAAACCCTACAAACAAACAACCCCATATAAAATAGAACGTGACCTGACCTGACTATAATAAATTTTAAGGCTAGACCCTACAGTATTATTAATGAAGATTAGCCTGATGAATTTCCAACTAAAATCGCAACCTTATAAAAGTATACATGAAAATCCAATACATCCAAGGATTCCTTGGATTTTCCATTACCAAGCTTTGCTTTGATTTTTGTGTTTTAGATTTGTGTGTGTGTGTGTGTGTGTGTGTGTGTGTGTGTGACATCCGGCAGAACCACACTCAGGGAGACTGTATCAGTAGCCTACTGTTTTTTAATTAACTGGTTAATTGCCTTGTCTAGAAAATTTACAAAAAATACTAAGCTGTGAAAATCAAGTGTGATATATTAAAATTATTTGTCCGTCAATTGTCCAGAGGTCTAAGATATTTCATTTTAAACAGAGAAAAGTTCTCAGTTTATTTGTACTTGATTAAATATCTTTAATCGTGTCCAGGTTAACAAAATTATTACCAAGTGGCTACCAGTATGGTTGATCTGTAGTAAACAAACTAGTATTTCTTTATCTAATCGGCATATTCATATTTATTCAACATTCTGAATCCTAATGGGGCAAATAGGCAGATCAGCCATCTAATCCATCTCCTGTGTCCTCTGGTTCTTTTTCATCATGATTGGTCAACTAAGCAGTAAATGTGTGTGACTCGGTGTGCCCCGATGTGGAACGAACACACCTGACAAGCCAAATGGCTGCTCAAAGTGTCAGCTCCGCTCATCTTCACCATCAGTTGCAGCCGGCAGAAAACACGTCGCTGGTTCCCTTTGTGTGAATCAGAGACAGTGTGCCAGGACTGCCAGTCCCACTGGAGCCAGATGTGCTAAAAATATGTAACATTTGCAGTGTAAAGCCACACAGGACTGAGGAGATGAACAGTTTGTCATGTTGCATCTGGTTATTTTAAGTGATGTAAATGACAAACAGATTGAGGACAGTCTGTTGCCTGTTACCTGTTAATGTCATCAGATTTTCTTGTCATAACAAGTCAGTGATATGAGATCCTGAATCAAATTTCAGTGGATATTTTGCAGCCAAAATATGAGTCCACACAAGAACTGAAGAATGGCTGGATTAACGAATGACTAATTTACATTTGTGTATTTCTCATGTTTTTTTCCATTGCGCTTGAAAGCAAGAAAACACAGCAGCACTGAGTATATGAAGATTTTCTGCTCTCCCTCCTCATTTCTTTATCTAACTTAGTGTGTGTGCTGTGTGTGTTCATGTGTGGATGAGTGT
The DNA here is from genome assembly GCF_021347895.1 of Acanthochromis polyacanthus. NCBI lineage: Eukaryota > Metazoa > Chordata > Actinopteri > Pomacentridae > Acanthochromis > Acanthochromis polyacanthus. Next base: position 29,085,873 of record NC_067123.1, on the reverse strand, counting down.
GATGAGGCGTGGGTAAGTAGTGTAAAGGTATGGCTGTTCTGTGCAGACTGGTCCTCTCCAGACACTGGCAGCTTCCTATGCTTCACCTGGCACACGCACACAAACACACACTTTAATGTGCACGGAAAGAATTTCCAAAAATACTTACACAAGGAACTACCAGGGATTGTTTTTGCACTGCATAGCATCAGCAAAAGAACAGCTGTTTGAAGAAGCAGATGAAATAATAATAATAATGAGGATAAAAACGGTTACCTGATCTCAGATCACAGCTTGTTTGCACTCTTCCAGAGGTGGACACTTCTGCACACATCTTGTCTGCTCTCACTGATTCATGCAGCATCTCGAGCTAGTGTTTGTTTTGTTGTTCTAATATTTGGGATCCTCTGAGAGTGCAGAAACACCTGACATAAGCAGTTTTTCACATTACCTCATGGGTTCATTGATGTTTGCCGACAGCTGAATTGAAACTGTTGCACTGCACAGAGCCATCTGTCGCCTTTGGTTCCAGCCTTCGGCAGCCTCACCTTGGAAAATCCTGTCTGACACTATTCTCTGTTGTGACTTGCTCTGGTATTCAATTATTAGTCCTTTATTGGCTGCAGGATGGCAAGAGCAGAGTGCCAACACTTTACTGACTTTTAAACTCTCACTACGCTTGCCCGGGTGCTTTGTATAGTGCCCATTCTGTAGAAAATAAACCGACTCATTTTCTTTCCTCCTCCAAAGACCTCGGCACAGCTTAGTCAGGTGTCAGATTTACTTATTGGCCTGACAAAATCTCGTATCAGTATATTTCCACAGAGGACATTGCTAGTAAAATGTATATATATCTATAAGCCCTCTGGTGAGGAAATGCTAAGAGCAAATTAGAGGCTCAGGGTGCCACTGCTAACTGGCCAGCGGCGCTGCTGGCTGTGCTGGAAAGACAGATGATGACAGGTCAAGCTGACTGGTAGTATTTTTGTGCTATTTTTTTTTTTTTATTACTCCAATACCCTGAAGGCCTAATTCAATTTCCTGCAACAACTTTAGCTGTGGACTATCAGTTTTGGTTGAATTTTGCTGCTGAACTAAATAGAGATAGAACCATGGTGTGGGACAAAAAGCTATCTTCAGAGACAATACTGCCAAAGGTATCAAGAAAACAGCTGCCTTGTATGATTTTCTTGGTTCAAATAGTTTGTTAGTTGTCACTTATGCTATTACTGTAGAATTTGTTGTCATAATTGCAGAAGTTTAGGCAGAATAAAGCATTTGTCATTAACACTAATACAAGTACATTGTGCTTCTTGAAAGGATTCCTTCAATCAGTACAGACATCCCAGTATAACATTGACACCACAAGTAACATCCAAAAGAAAAGTTAGACATTCTGTAAAATTGATATTTCCATATGTGTGCATATCCTAAGAGTGTGTGTGTTTTGTTATAATTTGCATCCTTAATGCAAGCAAGGAAATGATGCATGTTAAATTCAGCTGAAGAGTAAATGTGCAGTAGTATATTATTCAGAGTGAATATTGTGCACTATCAGTTAAGTCATATAATTTTGTTTGGAAGTCTTTGGATTATAATTAATTATTTACGGCAAACTACACACTTTAAACTATATAGCAACCCCAAATTATACCAGATTTTTCAAATATAAAGTAGATTCATGGATGTGTATTATAAAACTACAAATGTACAATATGCTGCTTTAGACTGTGTAATGAAATTATGAAACCTCACAAATTTATAATGCAAGATGATCACTGTTTTAGAGAGCAGTTTGTGATCTCCCTCAGAAGAAGATCTCATTTCATCATTATAGATGCAGCAAAGCAGAGGGTTGTGATGTGTTTTTATGTCTGCCAGCAATATTTCACGTCCATAACTGTGTTACTCATTGAAATAAGAAAGATGAAAGTGCCAGCTAGGGGTGAGGGTAAACTCAAACACCCCATACTGAGAATTTCACAGATAATATCTCCCAAGTTTGTTTATTTCAAGTACATTTCAAGTTATAAGTACAATTATTTAGACTAAGGAAAATATACACAATACAACCAGTGTGTACATAGAATAAACAATTCCTGATTGTACAAGGAACAAAGCAAAACACAAGTATAACTGCTGGTTACAACCTAAAATTATTACAATTCTTGTCATTAAGACAAATGATGACTAGAGCATTCTTTGACCATTTGTTTTGAGTGAAAATATCCAAATATGTGTTTGTTTTGAGATGCAAATGTCACACTAACACTTTTAATTTTAAACACTGTTACATTCAAGTGTTATAGAATCATTTCAGAAGTATTCTCTGTGTTGTAACTGTGTGTCACACAAATCTTAATATAGACTGAACCTGCACATGCTGGGATGATTAGAGTCACAATAGGGACCTGACAGATCAGAAATGGACACCTAGTAACTAATAAAAGCCAATCAGGAATCAAACATTGATGTCTGCATCATTGCTTCCAAAAGTTTCCATTCCTTACTACTTGGTCTCAGCGATCTAACAATGGTGATATTTACTGGCGATAGCAACAGCAATATGAAAATCATTTGATAGAATGTTCCATAGTTCTGCTGAAATGCATTAGATGCAAACCGCCATAAAAGCACATAATGGAGACACAGAGTTGAGTTGCACAAACAAACCCCAAGTGTGCTGCCTCCCGGGCCAATGCCAGTCTGTCATGTCCCTCGATAATAGAGCTCCTTTTACCTTCATTGAAAACTTGCGGTTTTCGAGCAGGTATCCCAAGGCGTGCTAGTCTGCATCGCCAGGCCCTTGGTGGCTGCAGACCTCCCTTAGTGAAGGCTGCAGCCAACAGGGACCAGTGGTTGTTCTTGTGAGACAGGCTTCATGCTCAGAAAACATCCACGCAAGTTTCACTTGCATTCAAAGTGAGATATATCATTATATTTATTTATTTTTACTTATCTGTGTAAGTGTATTTATTTCTATGCATTTTTCATTGTGTTAACATAAAATGATTACCTTTATACATAGGATATAGTAGTTAATTTAAACACCTCAAATAGAACGATTTTATTCCTGGTCTTCATTGAAAAGAGCTCATCAGAAAATATCAAGAATTTAATTATATTGACTGAACTGAAATACTTGGTCATGATAAATTTTTCGCTGCATTGCACAGCCCTGCTCTGTGTCTTAACATCAACATTGCGAATGGAGATTCTGAAAATCTTCACCCTTTAAGGAATTTTCCAGAGGGTCTGATTTCAGTGATCTGAAACTGTTTTTTGAAAAGACTATCCTCTAAGAAATACCTGTAGCCAAGACCTGAGAAAAGAAGCAAAATAAGCTCGAAGTAATGAAAGTTTGGTAGTTTTGTTTAAGAAAATTGCTTTAGACACTGTTGCTGATTTAGTTTTGTTTTTTTAGAAAGCTTCTATGAACTAATATAGACACTGACTGTAGGTGTTGGTAAGCCAAAGGTCATGTGGGGACAGATAGTGTGGGCTGGCAGGGGGGATTACTGAACAGCTCTGTGTATGTTTGTCTGTTTGTTTGTGTCCATTGAGCTGTAACTGCTTTGATGTCTCCATTTTGACTTCCTTCTATGACGGATGTGTCGAGGAGTCGACAGGAGCTTAGCGTGAATGTGTGTGTGTGCGCGTGTGTCTTTGTGTGTGTGACAGAGGGCTTGCCAAGCATACCGTGCTACAGCTCTTCACTGTGCTCAGCAATCTAATCTGAGAGTAATCCATTTCTTGCAGATAATGACCTCGCTCTCTCCTGCTCTCTCTCTCTCTGTATACACACTTTGAAGTCATCACACAGATAAGCGTGTCAGCATGCGCTCTCACTTTATGGCTTTTATTCCTCCTCATTCATCTTCTCTCCCCTTCTCTCCCCTTCTCTCCCCTTCTCTCCCCTTCTCTTCTCTTCTCTTCTCTTCTCTTCTCTTCTCTTCTCTTCTCTTCTCTTCTCTTCTCTTCTCTTCTCTTCTCTTCTCTTCTCTCTTCTGGCCACATCTGCTCTCTGAAAGGGGAGTGTGTGTTTGCCTGAAGAAGAAAACGAACTGTCGACAAAGAGGCTCACCAACACGCAGACTGCCTAAATTTCTCTTGTTATGTGATGCAGTATGAATGAAACACCTCAGCTGCTGGTGTGTGTCTGGAGTGCGTTTGTGAGAGGAGATGATGATGGTGGAGAAACACAGACCTCTTGAGAGATCCGTGTTCACCAGACAAGGAGACAAAGAGATGGAGCGATAAGATAGAATAACCAAGATAAAAGAGAGAAAGAAGGAGCGGGACAGAGACAGCGAGAGTCAGAAACAATTTATTTAGTCTATGTGCTTGGCTGGCTGGTGTGCTCTACTTCACCCCCAGTCCAAACACTGTACAAACACAGAAAAAACGCTCTCATCTTCACTGATATCTCGTTGACTATATTTCAATGAGCTTCTATTGACATTAATGTTGTAGACGCCACAGCTCACTGTAAGTAAATTTAAGATGAAATGGAAATGGAGAGGCCAATAATGTGAAAGAGGCAATTTAATGGATTTGCGTAAAAACCACTAAGACCTCTAGTGTAAAGCCAATGGGCATAGAAGGAAAACAATAATTTATAAAATATTCTATATATATTAAATGGTCAACAAGCAAAAAGGTGCTGTCGCAGTACTCTGTTATTACTCACTGACCACACAGTACAGCTTTATTGACGTCTAATTTGTCAGACAACTTTATGACCATAAAAAATGATTTGATCGATGTCTCAGTGCTGCAGTATAGCAGCTTCTGTTTCCATGGTTGTAAGATAGTTATATTAGCTGTGATTAGTTCACTTCTGTAGCGTTGACCATAGAAACAGAAAAATACCTAAATGGGAGGAACAAAATTAAAAAGTTCAACTCTCAGACTAGGTAACCACAGAGAGCAGGCCGGGAACAAACTGCAATTCAGAGGTTGCATTTTAGCAAACACACTTAATTACTTTGTTGTCAAATGTTAGAACAACGCCGCTAATAAGATCTGTAATGTACATAAGTAATTAGCCAGTTTATTGAGGCCAGTGGAGTGTTCTCTGAACCAAGTTAGACAGAGCCAAGCTTTCTTTGGGTTAGCTGGCTCAACAAAACCTACAACCTCAATCAGAGAGCATGGATATCACAACAGTAGTTATATTCTGTATAAAATGAACCAATAGCATTCTGCCTACTTAAGTTAAGTTCCTAGAAGGGATGCAAGAGAGGAATGCTGTTAGAAAATCCTTATATAGTTAATATACTTATTTTACCACTCAGCTGCCTGTAAGAGATCTAAAACCTCAAGCTTCTTACATTTAGACATCTCAAGAAATGCATTTAGGTCTCACAATGTCCCATAATGAAGGAATGAAGTATCAGATGAATTTAGGTATCTAAAGTCTTAATGCTCGAGGTACATCTCAGTGTGGTGAAGTGGCTGCACCTGGCCTAGAATTTGAATGGTCCAGCCAGTAAAAAGTATAAAAGCATTTGGTTTTTTGCCGTGATTTTTGGGGGATTTAACAAACAACATGCAATATACGAGTAGTGAGCGTGAGAGGTGCTGGTAGGTGGATTTACTTATTTTTAGAAGCAGCCAGGCTAAATGTTTCCCACTATTACCAGTCTGTGATAAGTTTCTTTGAAAGAAGAAGGGCAGTACATACGTATTGTAAATGAATCTGTTAATTATTTTCTTTTTCCGTTATTTGTCTGATCCATAAAATGGCAAAAACTTAGATTTTTGTTTGGATTAAACAGAGAACATATGATATATTTGTAGTGAGCTTCAGAGGTGCTGGTGGGCAGATTTTGTTACCTTTGGACAGAGCCGGGCCAGCTGCCTTCCCTTTTAAGCTTTAAGCCTTTTTTGTGCCAAGCTAAGCTAACTGGCTTCTGGCTTTAGCTTCACATTTAATGTCATGAGAGTGGTATCGATCTTCTCATCTAACGCTAAGTAAGAAAGGAAAGAAGCATAAATCTCACAATGGGAATTTATTCCTATAATGAACAGTAGATGAGCTGTGATTAACTTGTCTTACGCAAGGTGTGTGTGTGTGTGTGTGTGTGTGTGTGTGTGTGTGTGTGTGTGTGTGTGTGTGTGTGTGTGTGTGTGTGTGTGTGTGTGTGTGTGTGTGTGTGTGTGTGTGTGTGTGTGTGTGTGTGTGAGCATGTGACATCCCAGACAGTATCACTGCTCTAATGAGGATCACACACACTGCTCTACATCTCTCTAATCTGCACTCTATTTCATTTTCTTGCAACTCAAATCCGCAGCTGAACATTTCCCTCCCTCTCTGTCTTTGTCTTGCGCAGTCTTTCTTTCTTTCACGATTATAATTAAAATGATCTCTCCGTCTCTCACTGCCTCATCTCTTTTCCTCTCCATCTGTCATGCTCATATCCACTGTCACATATTCATAGACTGTTGTGAATTGTTCAGCCTTCATCTATTCTCTCTCCTCTTGCACTTCAGCTCATTTGTATTTCTTCATCTACATCTATCTTCCACGGTTGCTTAGGTGCTTCTTTTCATTTGTTCATTTGATCTA